>NC_090830.1:110250824-110875824 GCF_028021215.1 Eschrichtius robustus
AACATTGTCGTATTCATTCTCTTCTCCCTGGCTCATCTTTCTATGTGGTTGAGTAAGTGTTGGTGTGGCTTCAAACATCCAAATGACAGTGGCAGAAATAACAAATTCACCAGAGACGATTAAGGTAAGAGTTAAAGGAATTTCAGAGGCATTTCAGTCCAAATCTCTTTCTTGGCAGTGGGAAAAACTGAGGCCCATGCTCTGAGCTGTCCAAGAAATACAAGCAAGAAATGATGACAAGGATGTGTGGAAAGTGAGCTTCTACTGTCCACACTCTTTCCTCTCTTTTCCACCATCTCTACCCATTCCCACCACATCTGTGAGAGCCAGAACATTCTTCCCAGATCCCCAGGGAGCATTAACCTGTCTCAGAAGCATTTTAGATCTCTATTACATCACTTAACACCTGCTGATTTTAATCTCCTTGGGGCCAAAACCAAGACTCAGTCTTCCCCGCACAAGGCTTGGTAAAGTACCTGATTGATACCTGGTAGTTACTCAAATATTTACCGACCCAGACCAGAGCTCCCTAGGGCTAAGAGTTCTCCTTTTTCCATTCCCCAGCAGCCAGGACTCCAAGCCTATAAGGCTTCCTATTTTTATCCCTCTCCTTTCAATCCCTGGCCGCCCCATTTCTTAAGAGGCGAAAGGATGCAATATAACGAACACACAATGCGGAATCGGAAAAACTGAGTTTGTACCCTGACTGCTACACGTTTTCTGTGTGTACACTGATACATCTCCCTTTTCCAGGGACTCCATATGCCCATCAGTAAAATGGGCAGGTTGAACTAAGCCTCGTGGATCTTGCCTCCTCTCCGACGGAGCTAAGCTGGGCCTGGGCATCTCCTACGGTCTCCACAGCCAGGGTTAGGCTCGCTCCACTCCCAGGCTGCTCACACTCTTGGGCACTGCATCCTTACCTCCCACTCCCAGGTTGACCTTGCGGGGGTCCGGATCCTCCCGGAAGTCAGCAGTGAGCTTAAAGACAAGGACCGGCTGGGCCTGAGGAACCTCGGCAAAGACTGATGGAGGCGCCATAGCTAGAAAGCTGGAGTCGGCCGAAAGCTTCCACTCTGCGTCTGAAGCCGCTCGATCCGGTCCAACCGCGGCGACTGGAGGAGACGCTCACCTTCACCTAGCCGGCAGGGGCGGGCCCGCGGCCTCCAATGGTCGAGCCGCGTACGGAACTTGGCAACGCGGTTAACCAATCGCGAGCTTCTGACGCAAAAGGGACAGGATGGTATTAGCCAATCCAAGGAGAGAATCTTATCGGAGGCCGGTAATGATTCAACCAATGCAACGTACGCCGGCTGGGACGGGGCGGGGATAGAGTTGATTGGCAGAGCGTGCTCCTATCGCTGAAGCCGTTGATCCTTGGGCCGCTGAGGGGAGGAGTCGAGCGGCGTTCGCGGGAGGCAGCTTCCTCGACCTTCAGGCGCCCGGAGACAAGCGGGAGGTAGCTGGTGGCAGGTAGCTGGCGGGAGGTAGCTGGAGGACCGGCCTTCCGGTACCCGCGGAGCTGGTGTTCTCCCTGCCAGGCCCGGGAGTGCGCACGTTCCTGACCCAGTCTGGCCCGGCTCGGGCTGGCAGCCAAATCCGGCTCTGCGCACGGGTCGTGAGTCCTCGACCAGGACGTGCGGCTCCGGAGCCCGCGCGGACGACCTTGACCATCTCGGCCGGCTGTTTCCCCCTGAGAGAAATGTGGGTGGGCCACCTGCCTTGGTTTCAGAGAGGGGGCCATCCTACTAAAAGAGGAAGTGTCCAGGAATTCCTTTCTGCCTCTCTTACAGTTTGAAGCTTTTGCTCCCCTTTCCTTACCGAGAGAGCTTGGTCCTCACGGACCTTACGGATCTGGGCGCGACCTCCCCCTCCAGCTTTTCTCCCACGCAGGCACTCAGCCAGATCTTGCTGTCGTCAGCTGGCTGGTATTCAGACTGTCTCTTCTTTTAGTCAGGCTGTTCCTTCCTCCCCAGACCCTCTCTCCATCTGTTGACCTTCAAGATCCAGAGCAAATGCCTCCTCCCTAAAGCTTTGCCTTTACCCTCACTCTGGTTAAAATCCCTCTCTCTTTCCTGTGCTTCTGTCCCTTGTTGGCAATATTACAATTGTAGAAAATGCCCAAAATGCCCAGTTAAGAACCTAGTTCTGGAGCCAGACTACCTAGATTTAGATTCTAGTGCTACCACTTACTAACTTGGTCAGGTCTAGGCAAGTTACTTAACCTCTCTGTTCCTGCTTCATAAAGTGGAGATAATAATACTTTTCTTAGGGTCGTGGGGATTCTGTGAGTTAATACATATGAAGTGTTTAGTTGCATATAGTAAGCACTCCCTAAATGTTAGCTGTTGTCATCATTGCACATCTGCACACCCCTTGTAGATGGTAAATTTCTTTGGGCTAGAGATCTTAACCCTGTATTAGTCTCCCTTAGTTTCTTGCACTTAGTAAGTATTCAATAAATGGTGGCAGGAGGAGTCAGTTCTGTTGGTTCAGAAAAAAGCATTACCTTACCCTCTATTCATTGGATAATATGACAAATCTCAAAATGAATCTTTCATTCAAAGTAACAAACATAAGCCAAAAGTCCTTTGTGCAACACCTGCCAACCTTTGTATCATTTGCTTCTTTTCAGAAAATTAGCCTCTGGTTTTAAAGATAACTGTCAACAGTGTTTCATTAACAACACTTTCCTCTAAGATTGTGAGTTCAACACCGAAGGTGAAATGACAATGAACTTTCGGTGCTTCCATAAGCAGAGGCAAAGGGCAACTGCTGAGTGAGATGTTGTATAGCCCAGCCTTACCAAAGTTTGATTTAAAAGTATGATCTTCACAGCATCAGCCGACAATGTCATGGTCACTCCTTACGTCATTCCCTGGGGGAAAAACAACCCTAAATTACCTAAACATTATCAACTTAGCTAAGTCCAAATAAATATTTATTGGCAACCTAAGCAGCCCCATAACCAAGTCAGTGCTGATAGGGGCAAAGAAAGTACCATATGCAGTTTTTCTTCATGTCCCCATAATTATCTGTTCTGAATTTTATTTATTTATTTATTTATTTTTGGCTGTGTTGGGTCTTCGTTTCTGTGCGAGGGCTTTCTCTAGTTGTGGCAAGCGGGGGCCACTCTTCATCGTGGTGCGCAGGCCTCTCACTATCGCGGCCTCTCTTGTTGTGGAGCACAGGCTCCAGACACGCAGGCTCAGTAGTTGTGGCTCACGGGCCTAGTTGCTCCGCGGCATGTGGGATCTTCCCAGACCAGGGCTCGAACCCGTGTCCCCTGCATTAGCAGGCAGATTCTCAACCACTGCGCCACCAGGGAAGCCCCTGTTCTGAATTTTAGAAAGGGGCAAACAGTTACTGGGTGTTGGGGGAAGGGATTGCATATTATGTGGGATGCAAGTCTCAAACCTTTTTCCTCGGGAATATGTTTCTTGGAGATTACTTTAAGTTCAGTACCCTTCTATCTTGAGCCCTGCAGCCTGCCCCTCTAAGCAAAATGCCTGTATTGAAGTAAACAAAATGCTTTCCAGGCCATCACTAATTTTAACACTTTGACTTAGAATGGATGCAAGACAGCCTCCCTGCTGAATGGATAATTCAAGCAAAAGATTCTTGAGAGGCAAACATTGCCCAGACTAATAGGCAGCCAGGTAAAGTGAGTGTCCAGGGAAAGGGCAGTAAGGATCAGAAGGAAAAGGGGTAGGTATTCCCCTGGCTCCTGACTTCATTACAACTATCTGTCCCTACCATCTCCCTTCTGCCTTTTTTTTTTTTTTTTTTTTCCAAAAGAATTGGAGGAAGTAAGAACCACATAGCAACAGCTTGATCGGGAATGAATTCCTTTAGAATATACTCGCTTGGAAATCTGAAGCCTTTGGGGCTAGGCAGCCCTGCCGCATAGCATAAGAGGCAGGCCAGGGCAGTAGGGGGCACTGCATGGACCTCTAAGCAAATCCACACCTGCTTACTGTACTTAATCTTGCTGCTGATACCCAGAAGGTCTACGCTTAGCCACAAGGCAGGGAGGAGTTTATCACACTTTGCACTTAAGCACTAAGCGCTTTGGAATGGTTATATTTGGGTATATGCTGTCACTAAGGGTAGGATATTATTTAGAAGCTGAGTTGTGCACTGAACAAAAGTTTCTTTAAAAACCAAAGCTGTCACTTTGCTGTACAACTGAAAGTAACACAACATTGTAAATCAACTATACTCCAATAAAATTTTTAAAAAAACAAAGCTGTTAGAGGAGATCTGTTTGATAGTCACCGTGTGACCAAATCGTGGGCAAGAAAGTAAGTGTAGAGCCCCTAAGCTGGTGCTGGCTTCTGACTGTATTGAGTTTACTCTTGCTAAGGAAAGTGATCGCTTATCAACCACTCCCTTCAGCTTAACTGGCTTGTTTCCTGGCTGTGCCTTGGTGGAACCATCTCCCCTTGCATCTCTTCCCTCAGTTCTCTCCTCCCTCCCTTATGTATGACTTGTCTCCCCACCTGCACACATGGATTGGACCAAGTGAAGGTCTCTTGCTGATTCCTATTTCATAGAAGAGCATGTCTAGTGAGGCCTGTGGTGGACAAGGTCTAATGTTAGTTCTAAACTAGGCACCTACATGGGCAGAACTTTTTTTAAAGCTGCTGAGGCCTTTGTATAACAGAGATATCAACAGGACTGAAAACTATGGATAGGTTTTATCTACTTATTAATGTAACTAAGTTCCAGGGCACCATTTAGAAATTGTTGTGCTATATAATTTTTGTACTTTACTTAAGAAGCAGTGTAGCATAATGGTTAAAAGCGTGGCCTCTGGGACTAGATTTCCTTTGTATACTTCAGTTTCATTACTTATAATGTGGAGATAATATTTCTACCTCATGGGGTTGCTGTGAGGATTAAATGATTTAATGTTATCCAATGATTGACTCTAAAATGCTTTGAATTGTACTGGACGCTTAGTAAGTACTCAGTATGTTAACTATCATCGTTGTCATCATCACAGATGTTGTCTACGAGCATGTGCCTTTGAGATTTGTTTAGTTTGTTCATTGATCAGCTGCATAGTAGAACAATGCATAGGCTTTCAATCAAATTCTGAAATCAAATTCTAGTTTTGCCTCTTACTAGTTTTGAAAGTTTGAGTAAATTAATATGTCTGAGTTTTAGTATTCTTATCTGTAAATTGGGGGAAAAAAGATTTTTTTCTTGGTGTTGATACACACACACACACACACACACATGCATTTAACGCAGTTGTAGAAATTATTATCATGAAGATTACAGTTTAGTCGCTGGGTAGCTATAGGGTAATGGTTAGACTATCTTTAAAGTCTGTCTGCCGTGGCCTCTTGAGGGCATGTACTCTGAAATTTTTTTTAATGGAAAGGAAAACAGAGAACATAATTCTTAATATCTTCAACCCTTCAAGAAGTCTTTGTAGAGATCTGTAAAATCTCAAAGCAATTTAAAGGTAACACGACATTTAATAATTAATTAAAATGTAGCTATATTAATAATAGACCTTTGTATTTTTTTAAATTTATTTATTTATTTTTGGCTGCGTTGGGTCTTCATTGCTACGCGAGGGCTTTTCTCTAGTTGTGGCCAGCAGGGGCTACTCTTCGTTGCAGTGCGTAGGCTTCTCATTGTGGTGGCTTCTCTTGTTGCAGAGCACAGGCTCTAGGCACGTGGGCTTCAGTAGCTGTGGCTCACGGGCTCAGTAGTTGTGGCTCACGGGCTCTAGAGCGCAGGTTCAGTAGTTGTGGCGCGTGGGCTTAGTTGCTCCGCGGCATGTGGGATCTTCCCGGACCAGGGCTCGAACCCGTGTCCCCTGCATTGGCAGGCGGATCCTTAACCACTGCGCCTCCAGGGAAGCCCTGTATTTCTATATTATCTTTTTCTGAAGAGTAGAGAGTGTTTTAGAAACCCTATTCCACTGCTCTCTTAACATGCGCAGGTGACTGTCATCTCCAGTCAAAGAAACAGAGAGAAGGTAATAGATCACCCTAGCTAAAAGCTAATGAGAACGCTCCAAATGACAGAAGACCAGAAGGCTACAGACCTTAAAGTCAGAAGAAAGTTTCCTCCCCTTGCCCCGTTTCTCCCTAAATGCATCAAAACACAGCCTCTTACCTCTAGAGCAATGTCTTAAGCTTTCTTCCCCCCAAGTTGTAATATCCTTTTTTTTGTTTTTAGGTCATGTCCTAAAAGTCCTATGCTTTGATACAAGAGGAAGGTAGATGAAGAGATAATGAAGGAAACAAATTCAATGTATTTTCCAAGAACACATTTCTTTTAAACAACTCCTAAAGGGGTAGTGTAAAACCTTGTAATAGATTGTCTTCCTCTACCCGACACGGCTGGGGTGGGGTGCGGGGTGGTGCGTGGATGTAGAAGTGTATTGTGAACATTCCAACATCCTGCAGCAGAGGGCAGCACTGCCCTTCTTTTGCAAAATGTTGAGCACTCGCGAGAAGGAAAATGAAAAGCAAAGCTCTTGACCACTGTGTCTGTGCATTTACTTTTACCTAATACTTAAAAAACAAAAAATTAGAGTATTTTTCTTGTTTAGGTGATTATGTAGAAAGGATGTCAGAGCCTGTATTGCCCTGAAGTAATTGGTGAAAAACGCAGGTTTTAGGATATGGGCTCTGTTCAGGATATGGGTTGTGTCTGGCAGAGATAAACAGTAGCTTGACCCTGGGCAATCAGACAGGGTTATTGTATGAACAGACCTAATGCTCCTCTGCACTTTCTGGGGAGAAGTCAGTCCACTGAACTAGCAGGATGTGGTTTTAAAAATGTGTGTAAGTCATATGGTCTTAGCCCTGATAACTGCTTTTAAATTTGAATTCACTGACTTTATTCTGCTGTCTGTGTTAGTTTTCCTTTCTGTCACACCTGGGTCAGATCAGACCTGTCTTAACTGTACCATATGTATTATGACTTTAAAGAATGATGTCAGACATGATGGGTAAGGAATGTCTGTCATGGGACTGCAGTTGGCTAAATGGCTGTGTGTATATAGCGGTGAAATTAAAGTCTTGCATGTTAATCCTCATTCAATTGCAGTTTGACTTGAGTTTCTCTATGCAGTAACTAGCAAGAAAATAATAATCCCTTATTTTGTATTAAAAGTTACTTGATGCTCTTTGGCAGGATGACAGCGAGGAGAGAATAATCATAATTCTAGCAAATACATAACCATAGTGTCCCTGGCACATTTGGATTCTGCTGTAACCCTCAAAACTTTCCGGCAGCAAATCTTCAGTGCCAACTTAAATAAATCCCACTAGGAGTAAGAACTGGAAGACACTGAGTCTAGTTCCCAGTTCTGCCGTGTGAACTTGGAAAAATTACAACCTCTGAGCCTTTGTTTCCTCATCTGTTAAACGGAGATAATGTCTCCTACATCTGGTAAAAGGGTCAATTTGGAAAATATATGTTAAAGTGCTTTGAAAGCCCTTTAAGTACCTAACAAATATTTCTATCACTGTAGTCAGATTCCTGCTTTTTCTAAACTCCTATAAGAATTTGTGTCTCTTCTCCTCATTTGGTATCATTACATTGCCTGAGATTGTACATTTTCATGCATACTTAACTTTTTTCTCCAACTTGATAGCTTCTTAGTTCCTTGAGAACTGAAACCACCAATTATATTTCCCGGTATCCTGCACCGCAACAAGATATTTGGTACATAATAGATACTCAAATATTTGTTGATTGATTAAAAACATACACTCTAATGCAGAATTAACTCTTTATTTAATTATGGTAAAAATCATATAACATAAAATTTACCATCTTAACCATTTTAAAGTGTATAGTACAGTAGATTTAGCTACATGCACATTGTATACAACAGATCTCTATAACTTTTTCATCCAGAATTAATTCTTAATAACTATCTTCCAAATCACCTGCTTTCCAAAGCACATCTTTGTTGATTGGGCAAAAACAGGAAAAAAATATAGGACTTTCACTCTGTGGATAAGGATGTGTAGAACAAGGTAATCGAAAGACTTCTACTCTGTTTTAAATTCTCACTCCCCTCAGAGAGGTTCTGTCCTGGTCTCTCTCTAACCATTTTCTCGCCATTTTCTATAAACATGGGAAGGTATGCCAGAAAAGAGAGGCGCCTCTATAAAATGCTTTCACAGGTCATTTATGTCTAGCATATAATTAAACATTTATGTGAAGAAAACTATCACGTTAAAAGAAACTCTATTATTATTTGATTTCCAGAATATGTGACTTCTGTTAATTACTGAAAAGTAAGTACTATTTTTAATCATTATTGCTATCACTGTAGCAATTTTTTGAAATTTAAATATTTAAACTGCAAACAAAATAGGGAAGATAGTAGAGATTTTTGAAACAGTACTGGGGTGGAATAGACTTTCCCAATCACGACACAATCTCAGAAGCCGTAAAGAAAAGCATTGACGATAGACACCATAAATTAAAATATGATGACTTGGAAAAAATATTTGCAGCCTGCTTATCAGTCACATCTATTAGATACTCAGCGCTTCATTGTATTGATATAAAAATGAATTAAGGATATAGAGAAATCAATCAGGAAAGAATAAATACAAATGGCCAATAAATGGACCAAAAATCATACTCATTATAAAATTGAAACCACACCAATTAATCCATTTTTGCCCATCAGACTGACAAAAATATTTATAAATATGGATAAAATAGTATCATTGAGAGTGCAGGGTGGGGTAGGCACTTTCGTGCACTATTGATGAGAGTGTCAATCGATAAACCCTTTTCTTAGAATGCATTTTGGCAATATCAGTCAAAATTTAAATGCCTATACCATTTCACCAAGCAATTTCTCCTCTTAGGAATCTATCCTAAAGACATTTATACAAGTTTACAAAGAGAGACAGTCATATACAACTATGCCTTGCAGCATTGCTTTAATAGAAAAATAAACAATGACATACTTTCCAACAAAGGTGTTATTTTATAACCTAAAAAATCAAGTTTTTATTGAAAAAATAACAGATTTGAAGGAGACTTCACAAGAATACAAAATTAAGATAGTCTCTAACACTGGTAATTAAGTAGAACAGACGGAGGAAAATAGTTCTACAAAGCTCTAGAAATGTAGTAATTTAAAACTTCAGAAGTTATGAGGATATGTTTTAATAAAGATTAATGTGACACACTACAGTTTTGAGCTGATCTGGAAATCGAGGGAGCTATTGAAAATCACTTGTTAGTAAAATAGTAATTTTTTAAAACATAAATCCCAAGACATTGTGTCTCAGGACCAAAAACAGCTCCTGACATCTAGTGAACACTCAACAAATATTGGCTGAAGGAATGAAGGAGGATGATATCTCCAGCAGAGTTGTCATAAAAATTGATACAAAACTGCCTACAGATTAGTGCTTGATACATAGCAAGTGTTCAGTAGATACTAGCTCACTAATTTCCTGGAAGCCTGTTGGTGCTTTGTACCTGCTTGGCACATTACAGGAGTTTGTTTATTTAAAACCATGTACATAGTGCTCACTATATGGCAGGTACTGTTCTAAGTGCTCAATAAAAACTAACTCAAATTACAATAACAATGGAAGTAGGTTGTCTTATTATTCCATTTAACAGATGAGGCAATTGAGGCAAAAAGCACTGGAACAATTTGCCCAAAATGGCACAACCATAAAATGGCGAGGATATGAATTTAGACAGCCTATCTTCAGGGTCCCTGCTCCGCTGTGCCATATGGCCTCTGGTGTCATAAAAGTTTATTGAGTGAAAGAATGAATGAGATGTTCTGGTTTTAGATATTATATTGTGCTTTTATTCCAGGGACCTCAGAATATTTTATATTAATGCATACCAAAATTTAATCCCACAACTTCTCCTTAAGGTAGAACATATTTTAAAAAATATTTAAAATGTATTACTGGTTCATTACTTGAGTTTAAAAAGACCACAGGAGGTCCTTGTTCTGTGATGAAATCACTGTATTTGCTTTCTGACATCATATTAATTTCCATACAAGAGTTCCAAGTTCTGAACAGAGAAACATCCTGCTCTAGAAATGGAAGAGGCATAGGGCTTACAAAGAAAAATGACCTAACAATGTCAAAATTATTTAAAGGGATAAGGTGTGAGTTTTAATTTTCCACATGACTAAAGCAATGGGTCTCCAACTTTTCCAATCAGGAATCCTTCTTCCGTAGCTAAGCTTTGTCGACTGAGAAAATATTCACAACCTAAAAGTTGAGAGTTATGTTTTATTTGGTGGGAATTTTTAGGACTTCAAGCCCAGGAGGCAGCATCTCAAGTAACCCTGAGAGAACTGCTCTGAGGAGGCGAGGGGGGAGCTAGGATATATAGGAGTTTTGCGACAAAGGGCAGGTAGTAGGAACAAATGATTACTGTTAATTAAAGAAAACTAGAAATCTCAAGGAATTTATTGCTTTTCTACGTATGGGAAGATGCGAGTCTGGGCTCACTGAAATCATTCCTTTGATATGTACTTCAGCTAACTGGGGCCAGTATCCTGTGTTTTCTCATCCTGAGTTTCCTCAGGGCTCACCATAGGGAGTAGCTGCAGTCTGATGGCTGCTAGATGGCAGGTACACTTTTCCTTCCTGAGTTTCCTCAGGGCTCACCAGCTCACCACCGGCTGTGGCTGCAATTGCTGATGACTGTGACATCTTTTGTTTACTGATATGGCAGGCAATATTCCATTTATCAGCTTTGTAGTCTTGAGAGCCTTTTATTTTTTAGTTTTAATTATAGTTTTAACCTTAGTTACATTAAAACTCCATCTCGTAACATAACACCACTGTTTCTTTTTCTTCATAATTTTCTTCATGATTTTTTCCATTCACTTCATTCATTTTATCAATATTTATTGACCATCTACTTGTGTCAGGCATTGCACTGGGTGCTAAAGATAACATGGTGAGGGACTTCCCTGGTGGTCCAGTGGTTAGGACTCAGAACTTTCACTGACATGGCCTGGGTTCAATCCCTGGTCGGGGAACTAAGATCCACAGCCGCATGGTGTGGCCAAAAAAAAAAAGATAACATGGTGAACAAAAAGACAAAGTCCCTGTCCTCACGAATTCTCTAATCTAATGGGGGAGACAGACAATAAAAGCAATGCACAAATAAAATTACTAAAATTACAGCCATGGTAAGTGCTGTTTGTCCTTTCATGGAAAAGGAACGTGTAAGCATATTAATAAGGGGAATTCATCTTGTTGAGGCCAGTTCTTTCCCCTCAGAATGTTCCCTCCAGCGTGGATAGCATTCCCCTTCTAATTCCCACCCCAGCAGCACCTCTTAGACCCTACAGCTTGCACATATTAATCTTAAATTTCTGGAATCTGTTTTGGCAGCCAATGTTTTCAAGGGAAAATGGCCCATTAAAATAATACCTTTATTATCTTATTAGTGCTTCTAGCTCTTTTGTTCCAAATGATAAAGACACAAAAACAGCATTTAAAAAAATCTAGTTTCTATTAGTAAGATACAAGTATCTTTATCTTTGTGATTCAGTTGAGAAATGTAAAGCAAGTAAAAAATTTATTCTGAATCACATAGATCTTTATTAATTAAATAAAAACAGATATCAAGAGAAGGGAGAATCAGAAACGTGTACTTATATGTTTATTATTCTTATCCTACACAGGACAGGAATCTCTAAAGAGTGAGAGGAAAACTGATGACAGGCACTGCCCAAAGAAGATGGAACTGTCATAGTTGGTGAGTGGATATCGCCAAGAGACTTATGGTGTCTCCTCCATGTCTGACGGAGATAACAGCCAGTGTTGGGCTGCAAAGTCCCCTCTGGAAGACCACTGAACCAAGAGAGTAAATGGTGCGCAGAGACAAGTCAAGTTCAGAATTGGAGCCTCTGGTTCCCCCAGGAAGGAGTGGGTTGTAAACAAGGTGAAAGGCAGTGGGATGAACACTACAGGACCCATGGGTTACCATCAGGATCCCCCAGAAGGGAAAGTTACAGAGACAAGAAATAGTATTGGGCAAGCTCCAGGATTACAGATGGTATGACAGCCAACAGGCTTGGAATGCTTTTAGTGCCATATTCAGGATGTGGCCCTGTTTAGGGCATGGGATTCCAAGATGAAAGGCATCCTTGTTTAGCTGATGTAGAGGAAGAGCTTCTTTGCCGTCCATCCTTCTCCACCCTATATCCCCTTCTCCTTTCACTCCTTTCTTCGTCATGCTAAGTGTCCATCATTTCAATGACACCCAGTTTCTTCTATTGAATTGAGTTCTCCATTGTATTTAGCTCACTACCTTTAATCCAGGTGCTTACTAATGAGTGTGGTCCTCAGATCAACAGCATCAGAGTCACCTTCATGCTTGTTAGAAATACAAAATCTTAGGCCCCACCCCTGACCTACTAAGTTGGAACCTGCATTTTAAGAAGATTCCCAGATTTTTCCTAAGCATATTAAAATTGAGAAGCATCATTTTACCCCCATCAGCTTCCAGGACTGTACAAGAGACAAGGTCATTCCTGGCCCACCTTGCTCACAGCTTTGAATTGAAGATGCTGAGATTTAAAAAGGAAAGCATTTCCAAAGATAAAAATGCCATGCAGCTATTAAATATCATATTTATTTTCACTTGGATAACTTGATTTACTCAAGGTGTTTTCAGAGTAAATGATTAAAAATTAATCAGTGACTATTTGACTGTCTCTGATTGCTTCATAATAATTGATTGTACTATCTTAAAATGCTCTAGAGTTCTGTTTTATTTTGTTTAATGTGTAGATCATGATTCTCAATCCTTGCCTCACATTAGAATTTTCCAGTTTTTTTCTGAAAATATCCAAAGCCTAAGCCCTACTCGCAAATATTCTGAATCAGTGGGTCTGAAGTGCAGCATGGGTATACATCATTTTTAAAAGTTAGTAATAGCAAACATATTGGAAACAATTCTAATGTCCACCAGTTAGTGAGTGATTCCCTAAGTAGGGCACATCCCTATAATGCAGTACTGTGCTAATGTGAAAATGAATGAGGAAGACTCATACGTACTGCTATGAAAATATCTCCAAGATATATATACTATTCAGGTTTTTTTAAAGTTACATAGCAATATATATGATCTCATTTATGCGAAAAGATGAGTGTGCATATATACATACATGTGTATGTAAATGTTCAGAAAGATGACTGAAGTATACTTACTGAACTGTTGACAGTGGTTACCTCTGGGAAGAGGAATGGGAGGGAAAGGGACTTTTTGCTGTGTAAACTTCTAAATATTTTACAAGAATGTATCCATGCACTACTCGTGTAACTATTCTAAGTGCATTCCAGGGCTATTGGTTGTCATACCATCTGTAATCCTGGATTACAGACTATTTAAGCTAATTATTATTTTAATATTGTAATCTTGAATGCATAATTTTATAATAAATAGCAGAGTGGCTGACAAAACATAAATCTATAATTCCTATGCCAAACAAAAACTGCTAGGGCACCAAGGTTTTTGTTATTAAACCTGTCGCTTTTCGATTCTGGGATTACTGGAATTGTGTTACTCTGACTTTTCCAGATACATTCCCCCCACACCCCCGATGTTACACTTGGCGTTGTCTCTAACAACCTCTCTGGTTCTTTGGATATCTCATCCGTGCGAGCAGATCCCACTTCTGGAAAGATCTCTACGTTAGCACTTTGTAAATTCTCCCTTGTCCCAGGCCTAAAAATCACTAGGGACAAAAGGTCTCCTACAGCTCAGCCATGTTGAGAGCCAGGTCTCCCCCATTTTAAGCAGCTGAGAAAAGCACACTGATTAAGCTACAGTATGAGGGCTGTGCATCCTGTCTAGGGCAAAATTCTCAAAGTCTGCTCTGATAGCTCTTCCTCTTTGAAATGGTGATTAAGAACTGGAAGTGTATAATGAGGGAAATTGCTTATGAATCTGTGCCTCTCAGTCCCAGGCCACTTCTCTTTGTCTGAGAGAAACTCAAGGATTTTTACCGTAATAGCATTGGAACAAAGTCAGGGCTGAGGCAGGCTGGTGGGACCCTGCTGACAGCTCGTTAGAAACTGTCCCTCTCCCGCTCCCTCTTTCATTCCTTCAAGTTACAAAGCCTGACAGAGTTTGATGGGAAAACCAAGGCGGTAACATCCCCCGCGGCAACCAAGTCCCTGCTCATCTATCTTTGACAGATAAGGAGAATAGATGTCACCTTCAAAACACCTCACTCACTGGAGCCAAGTGTACCAGGACAGCCCTGTCTCCCTCACAGGACCCTACAGGAGGAATCCAGACAAGGCCCATCTACCACAATTGAGATTTCTCTCGAAAGAAAATCATTTTAACCAGACAGTTCCTGAAAACCAAATGCCCACTCTAGTTGTCCTCAGAAAAGGGCATAACATCTAATAACTCAAAGAAAGTTATGCTTTGATTTACAAAAGTCTTTTCCGGGTTACACCCTCCCTGGTCTTTGAGGGCTGGTGACCATCTAAGATCTGAGAAGTCAGTCTAGGTTCCGTGCCGACTGCTGGGAAGGGGAGTATGACAAAACCAAACAAAAACACCTCTCCAGCTGGCAGAGGCTGCGACGCACTGGGATCAGCCCAAGCTTCTGTCAATCGTTCTCTGACTTTAACATGCCTCAGACAAATCTGTGCAGCTTGTTTAAAATGCATATCCCAATTCAGTAGGTCTGGAGTAGGACCAAGGAATCTGCATTTTAACAAACTCTCTAGGTGATTCTCACTGCTGCTACAGGGTAGCGCCTCCAGCAAGGGCTTGGAATGGTGCTTCCAGCACACCTCTTGGCGGAGCTCCTCTTCGCCTCCCCCAGCAAGCCCGGAGTGGGTCCTCAGCAGCTGTTCCTGTTGGAGGTGAAGCCTTTTGTCTTTAGGATTCTCCTGGCCGTAACAATAGCCCCTCGCAGCAGAGGCATCTCCCTCTCAGAGCCCTTTCCACCAACCTCTCAGAGCCCTTTCCAGAAGGCAACTCCAACGAAGTCCTGCTGAGCCCGATGCTGCCACCTGGACATAGTGGTTGTTGGTTTTAACCAATTGCTTTTTATCGGCTCACAGGTTCTTAAACCTCATTTTGCGTCAGAATCACCAGGGGATCTTGGTAAAAGTCCACGGACCCAGGCCCCATCCCAGAACCACCTAGAAATAGAGGCAGTTGATGGGTAGTTTAACAAGCTATCAGATGATGCTGATGCACACCCAAGCTTGAGAACTGCCATGGGAAGAAAAGCAACAATCATAGAAACATTAAAGTCCAATCACTGTTTTGCAACAACTGAAATCTAAAACACTATTAACACTAAACACAGTTGGTTCTCCTTCCTTGCTCTCTTACTGTCCCTAATAACTTTCCACTCAAGTATTCAAATACTTTCGTAGAGGGGAAAAGCTACTAGACTACCTGACTTACTAAGCACAAATACGCTGTGGTTTAAGAAAATCTATACACAGAAATCTAAACTTTTAAAACTAATTAGAGATTATTTTTATCATTACAAAAATTTATAGTGATAATAATAACTAATATTTATTATGTTCTTACTATGTGCCAGGTACTGTTCTAAGCATTTTCTAAGCGTTAAGCTATCTGATATTTATTGAGCACTTGCTTTGTAATGAAAACAATTATTTCATTTAGTGCTTCATTTCCTCGAAGCATTTTAATAGATGGGGTAACAGATGAGGAAACTGAGGAACAGATAAGTTAATTACTTGCCAAAAGTTGCACAGCTGTTAAGCAGTAGACCTAAAGTTTGAACCCAGAGCCCAATTCTTAATGATTATATCACCTCGCTCATGTTATAATGATAGGGCTTTATTTAACAAATGTCTATAATTAGATTGTCAAGTGCCAGTACTGGGGGTTATGTTCTAAGTATACAGTGACAAACAAGACAAATACCCCGGCTTTCTGGGGCTTATGATCTGGTGGGTGATCCAAATGTGTAAACAAGCCATTCAATGCAGTGTGAGGAGTGCAATACTGGGAAACCGCCGGGGTGGGTGCTAGACACGTAGGCTAGAGCAGGAGGACCAAAGAGTTGTAAAAGCCCAGAGTTTAAGGAACACAGGACACGGTTAGTGGAAGAAATGAAAAATGGCTTGGTCTGATTGGAGCAGAGAGGGAAGAGGGAATGTGTGAGCAATGAGATTAGAAAGGTAACCTAGCCCCAGATTTTGAAGGACCATGTAAAGCATGTTAAAGGGTTTTAGCATGCAGGAAATGGGGTTCCGTTAGAAGGTATCAGGCAGAGCATGGAGCTAAGGAGAGAGATTTGGCCTGATCCGTTGACTTGTATGTCACAGGCACGCAGTGGCCACTAAAGCCACAGGAAGATAATATCACCCAAGGAAAGGAGAAGAGGGCCTTGGGCAGCAGCTTTAGGAACACCAGCATTTCAGGGCTGGAAAGAGAAGGAGGAGACCCCCCCAAAAAGATTCACAGGAAGGAGGAGGAAAACAATGAGAGGTGATATAATTTGCCTATGATCACAAAGCTAGTAAGTGGCAAACTTAGAATTCAAAATGTCTCTATCATCCCAAAGCCACATTCTTGACCTCAACATGTCTTAAATACTGTTTTCCCTTACTGCCTGGTGATGTAAAAGTGTTATTTATACGCTTTTCCAGGGGTTCATTTATATAACAACAACAACAAATTTGTCAAGGAATTTGTTCGGTGCATCCTTGAGTTGTGTTAAGGAAGCAAACTCATGAAACATGCTTGTAGCGGCCTCCTCATGGCTCTCCTTGTGTGCCCTGCCAAATCTTTGGCTGGGACATGCTCTCTTTCTACCTAAGAATGCCCCCTAGGACATAGCCATGCACAGTTCATTGGCAGATGCTTAGGATTTCTCTTCAGAAGTCCTTCCATGTGGCACAAGGGGCACGTACAAATCCAGGAACCACTCTGGGTATCCATAATTAAGTGCAGGATATACAACAGTTCAGAAGTTATAAAGTAAAAATAAATTATTAAATTCCCCTGTCTCCCCAACCCTGCTGCCTATAACCCGTTCCCAGAAATACCATTGTTAACAATTTAGTATATATCCTTAAATGCATTTTCTACACATATATAAGTAAGTTTTTTAATGAAAGGGATCATATTATCTATATTGTTCTGAGACTTTCTGTTTAAACTACAGAGTGGCCATCTCTTCACATCAGTGTATGTAGATTTACCTACTTCATTCTTGCCACATACCAGTCCACATTATGAAGGTGCCATTATTGCTTTAATCAAATCCTCTATTGATGGCCATTTGTATTGTTTCTAGGTTTGTTTTGTTTTGTTTTCAGGATGCTTTTCTTCTGCAGAGTGTGAGGGCCCCAAAAAAATGTTGTTTGGGCTCAATTTTAGACCGAACATTTTTCTGAATTTGCCATTGTTTGTCCTTAACTTTCTTCCCTTTTTGAGCTTGTTGGCTGTTTCCCTCCTGCTGTTCCCTCTAATCTCACTAATACTCAGTTCAAGGTATGTTTGTTGCTTTAAAGATCTCCTTACAAAATCTAGGACTCTTTGGAGGAGGTATGTTCAGCAAATAAACAAACTACCATCCTGACTTTACATTCTTATTCTAGAGGATTTCGGAGGCATTGGAAGAAGTTCTCTTGTTATCTGGGAATCAGCTTAAAAGCCTCAAGTTATGTTTAAACTGTGCTTCTCATTTCCTTTTTAACAGTATCATAGATAAAGTTTGACTGAATATGTTTAAACTGAAGGCATAGCCTATAACTTCAAAGAGTTTACTGGCTCCTACAGTCTACTGGGAGGCAAAATTAGTGTAAGGGAAACAATTGGAGAGCAGTTGAGTATTAATTATGTGTTACAAGCCCTTGGGCACCAAAAGTTCAGGGAGGAGAAAGCTAGAGGAGTTCTCTGCCCCTCCAAGGGAAAGGTGGAACTTGAGCTGAGATAGGAAGCAGGAGGTAACTTTCGGAGAATTTTAGGCAGAAGTTGGAAGGCTTTTCAAGTACAGGGTAAATTTTCATACCTTTTTATTATCTGAAATTTTCTTAGTTTTTGTTTAGAATCTGCTTACCCCCCTGAGAACATAAGCTTGATGAAGGCAAGGACCATTTCTTATCACTGTTGAATCCCAGTTCCTGGTACAGTGCCTGGCACATAGTGGATGGTCAATGGATTTATGAATGAATGAACAAATTAACAAACAACCATGGGGTGTGTGAAGAGCAGTAAAAAGACTGGACTATTTGGAAAGAAGTGTCTTTCCTTGAGGAGTAGAGGAATCTCCGATTCTCCAACAGACTGGCAGAGGAACAAGTAAATGGGCCTGCATGGGATTCAAAACACAGGGGCAAGTGGAACCAGCTGAACAAGGTATGATGATTGCCAAGGTGGACCCTGTGTAGATTGCAATAGGGCACTTGAACCTGAAATTAAATTAAAGCACAAACAAAGGAAAATTGATCTGCATAGCCTCCTGGACTCTGCTTGGTCAGCTGACAGTTAGACTTAAAAAAAAAAAAAAAAAAGATTTGTTCAGTTCTACCCTTCCCTTGCTAAGAATACAGTAGAATGTTAATGTGATCACAATACTTTTATTAACACCTACCATGATTGTATTCACTCTTTAAGCAGATAGGTTCATTTTTATCTCATATTGAACCAGTTGTTGACCAAAAAAATGGTTTGTTTCATTTTGTTTCTACATAAACTGTTGTTTTGTAGGTCTTTCTGTCCTGTGCTCGTAAATTGATTATTGGACCTAAATGCAGTGCTTCACATTCCTGGCACATCCTCTCTTATTGATTTTAGACCATCTTTCACCTTATGGAATTCATTTTAAACCTTGATCCTATCATCAATCATAGTAGTTGCTCCTCTTAGCTTGGGGTAATCCATATATATGATCTGCAAATCCCCAAGGATTTGGATGCCTAGAGATCCTTCGGAGAGTTTTAAGGGGCAAGGAGTGTTTACCAGCTGATATACCACCAGCCATGTGCAAAAAAGAAATGACATTTGGCTCTAGGATGACATTAGGCTCATGGGTACGTGGGGCAAAACTTGAGGGTAGTTGGAAAGGAGAAACTGTTGGAATTCCAAGTTAAAGCAAGCCAAGGTCAGAATCTCCAGTTTAAGCAACCCAGAAAGTTTTCTTCTAGGAAGCAGCATTTTAGATGCAGAAAGGGGAAAAGTAGCTTGACAAGTTTTGAGGCAGACAGCAAGGGGGAAAGGGCATGTTGCTCAGTTTATTTATTTATTTATTTATTTATTTATTTATTTATTTATATTTATTTTTGGCTCTGTTGGGTCTTCGTTGCTGCATGCGGGCTTTCTCTAGTTGCTGCGAGCAGGGTCTACTCTTCGTTGCGGTGCGCGGGCTTCTCATTGAGGTGGCTTCTCTTGTCGCGGAGCATGGGCTCCAGGCTCGTGAGCTTGAGTAGTTGTGGCACGCGGGCTCTAGAGCACAGGCTCAGTAGTTGTGGTGCACGGGCTTAGTTGCTCCACGGCATGTGAGATCTTCCCTGACCAGGGCTCAAACCCGTGTCCCTTGCATTGGCAGGAGGATTCTTAACCACTGCGCCACCAGGGAAGTCCCATGCTGCTCAGTTTAGAAGCAAAACTAGGGGTGAGAGAAGGATGACCAGCCAAGTTAGATTGTGAGCCTCACCGCCTGGCAGGCAGATATTAAAATTCACTTAGAATCATGGACTACTTGGAATAATCTTCCCTTCCAGCTCTCAGGAATAAGTCCTACTTTGGGGGTTTAAGATGTTTCTCCTCCTCTAGCCACAGTCCAGGTTTTTCACTGGAATTCTGCCTCATTGAGACTCCTCTGTACCTCTCCTCTCAGTCTGCCTCTGTTGTAAAATCAATTACAATTGGCTTACATCTCCAGTTCTGGGTACATTTTCCATCTGCTCCAAACATGCACACCCTCCGACTGTACCATTCCCCACTCCTCCCACCTCCCCCACCCCCTTCATTCTCCCCATTAACTTTATCTTCTTAAGCAGCTCAGGAACACAGATGTTTTCACCCTGTAGCTCCCGCACAAGGGTATTTTCCCAGTGTCTCTCTGTGTGTATGCTCCAGGCACAGTCTCTCTGGGGAGGGAGAGAGTAAATGTTTTCATTCCAAACCCTCAGGGTCAGGTCTTGTTTGTCTAAACTGTGTTTGTTGCCATGATTATCAGATTAGCTGATCTCTGGCAGCAAGTTGGGGGGCAGGGGAGGGGGGAGGATTAACCCTTTGTAGGGTGGTTGCTGTGCTTTGTCACGGGAATACTTCTGGGAAGAGCTGTCATTTCTCTTCTAACCTGGAGGATTTGGCTAGAGTTCTTTTCACCAATGCTAACAGGCCTCAGTAATAGTTTGCTCTGAGTCAATCCAGCCACCCAATGGGCTCCACTGCTGGGATCCAAAAGGCATTTAGTAGAGATGGAGGTTGAAAGGGCATCTCTCCAGGGATCTGCTGGGGAAAGAAAGAGACAGAGCTTAAAGAGAATCTAGATAAGTAACTCAACAAGGGGTATCAGCGTCTCTCAGGCTGAATAAGGAAACCAGGAGTATGCACTGGATGTCTTCAGCCTGCCCACCCACCCCCTCCCCCTTAGCATAAAGGCTGTGAGACTACCAGGCCCCATTTAGGTTTGTTTGGGGATTTTCTGTTGTTAGAAAGAGTACCACAATCATTTTCACCACTGCAGTTTTAACAAAACCAGTGGTCTCCCTTTGTAAGAATATTCCTAGCCTTTGTCATCAGACTCAAATGGCTGGGCATTTCAAGATTTTCTCATCTTCCCTTGTCTCCCATAGCACGACTGAATTTCTGTCTGGCCTCCAAAGATACCATAAATACAGAGGTTGCTTTCTCCTCTCAACTCCAAGAGTAGCAACTCCTTTGCATTTTAATTATCTCTTTTACAAATGAATAAATCTTGTCTCCTCAAAAGTGTTGTAGGCTCTTTGAGGACAAGAATATCCTTGAGTCCCATACATTGGAGGACCTAAACATATAAATAGGAAGTTCTTAGTAAATATTTACTGTTGATAGTGTTTTTCTAAACTTCTTTTTTCCATTTCTCACCTCTGTTCCTTTCTGTTTTGTGTTTGATTTTTTGTGTGTTTGTTTGTTTGATTGTATACTGATCCTTTATTTCTGGACCAGTCGTCCAATTCATACTCATCAAATTTTCCTCCTCTTTTCACCAAACACACACACACACAGAGTGAGAGAAGGAAACTAACATTTACCGAGTGTCTATATACCTAACATTATGCAAACTTATTCCATGTGCTTTTCAAATACCTTGTTTGAAACCCACAATGGCTTCTGAGATAAGTGCTATCAGTCACATAGAAGGAAGTGGAGACTCAGAGAGTTAAGTCACATACACAAGCTCCCACAATTTTAAGTGGGAATGAAGACTGAGCCCCAGATGTGCGTGGCCCTAAAATCCATACAAATCCCATCTTTCTAGTTATGGAAGAGGAGAAAAGTTCAGACAATTAGGGAAAGCACACTTTTACCAGAACCCTGACTAAAAATCAACCAGTCTCTCTTTGGTATTTTTTCCCCAATGAATATAACTATAATAAAATCTGTATTAAAAATAAAAGAAGCTCAAACCCAATACACAAATTCTGAACAATATTTTATATAATAAAGTAGTTTTGGAATTGCCTTAGCTTTAGTTATAACTGAATTAGACTCATCTGTTCATGTCCATTCTGTTTATAAAGCTGTCATTGCTTGAAAGCAAATATGATTTTAAAATATTCTATGCAACCCACACACTGATGCACCCAACATTGAAAAGAATGGCTGCTGACGTAGACTATTCCCGTGTTCTGAGAGGACAAAAGTCTTTCCTCTCTACTGATATTGCCAGACCTGGTTGCAAATGTAAATAGGGCATAGACAGAGGTTCTTGGAAAGAAATGTACACAACCAGATTTGGGCAGGAGTTTTCAGTTCTGTCCCAGGGGCAGAATTCAGGTGAACGTCCATGGAAGCAAATAGCCAGGGATCCAGCTCCCTTCTCTGCTGCCAGAGAGGTGCTCTGTTCAACATGCAGCCAGCTAAGATGCCACACATCTCCATGTTCTACCCAGGGTTCTTCTCTCCTGACACCTGCTCACCCTTCACCATAAGCCACATAGGAGAAAGATCCGACAGATCTTGAATAGGTCAACTGAACTGTGTTTGTCAGTTGTTCTGATGGGAGAGTTAATGGCAGACAGGTTGAAATGATTTTGTTCCTGATCCAGAAATCTCACTGACGTGGAAAGAAATTCACTTGGCTATATTAGAAAAGTTTTTAAAAACACTGGGAAATGGAAGGAGAGATGATACAAGTGCCTTAAAGGAAATTCAAAGAAGGACTTACTGGGGCTTCCCTGATGGCACAGTGGTTGAGAATCTGCCTGCCAATGGAGGGGACACGGGTTCGAGCCCTGGTCTGGGAAGATCCCACATGCCGCGGGGCAACTAGGCCCATGAGCCACAACTACTGAGCCTGCGCTCCGCAACAAGAGAGGCCGCGAGAGTTAGAGGCCCGCGCACCGCGATGAAGAGTGGCCCCCGCTTGCCACAACTAGAGAAAGCCCTCGCACAGAAAGGAAGACCCAACACAGCCAAAAATAAATAAATTAATTACTTAATTTAAAAATATATATATATTAAGAAGTACTTAAAAAGAAAAAAAAGGACTTACTTTAAAAGATAACAAGGTAGGAAAGGTGATTTTGGCACCTTGCGGCAGAGTGTTAGCCATATGTAGGAAAAAACAAGGCAGATTCTTATGAAAGAGAATCTCAGGTTCCTACAATACCATTCTTGATCCTGGCTATGAACAGTGAGCTTGTTGTTATTAAGATGCTTGAGATCCTACTCTACCACTAATAGCTATGTGACCTAAGGTAAGGCACACACCCTCTCTGGGACTTGTGGGGAAAGTTGAGGATTGGACTAGATGACACCTAGATTCCTTCTTTTGTGGATATGCCATCAAATTCTGGGCCCCTGTAGGGAAGCAAATAGGAAAAGTTGCCTAGAGAAACTACATTTACTCAATTTAATATATGCAAAATGCTAAGAAAATGCCTGGCACACAGTAATTCTATAGAAGTATTAGCGATTATTATTATGCTAGATGATGAGGCTGATGAGGATGGGTCCATGCACTGCAAACACATTTTTACCTCCACATCTGTAATTCAAAAAGACACATAATCCAGTATTTTGATAACTTTAAAGCCCTCTGTCTTGCAAAAACTTTGATAGGAGTTCAATGACCTATGGCTATTGAAAGTTACGAATAACTATAATTCATGGAAGGAGAATTTGCAAAGCAAACAGCCACCATGACAAAATATACGAATGTTTTCTTTGAAAATCTAGCTTTCTTATTTGGTCGTGGAATGGATTAGGCTGACTTGGGAAGTAGTGAGTTTCCCTTCGCTGGATTCAGGGACGTAGATGTCAGGTGGCCAGATGGACTGCACTGACTTTGAAGAAACTTTCTGCCAAAATCTCTGTAATTCCAAAGTGAATCCCAGAATCACAAAGTGTCTGAATGCCTGTGGGCAGTAGAGGGTGTCAGAGGCTGGACTTCAGCCAGATTACTTAGTCCTGTAATAAGAGCATAGTATCAGTGCCATAATATCAGCCTGGAACATCTTGCACCTTAAATAGTGAAGCTGTGCCTTCTAAGCCTTTAGTTGAAAGGTGATTAGTAGAGTGCATTACTGAGTAGTATCCTGGGTCATTCTCTCTTTTCAGTGCTGAGACTAAGAATTAAAAGAAGTAAGGAATAACAGAGCCACACAATAAGAGAAGGGTCAGAACCAGAGCTCTGGGTTTTTTCTAGATTTTCCTCCCTGTGAAGAGATGGTATTCTCTTGGGCTGAAGATGTAGACCTGAATATGAGTAGAGGCTCATATGCAGCGTTAGAGCAAGATAAATGGCAAGTAAAACAGAAAACGAAATAAATAATCAGAAAGAACAGAAGGGCAAAGGGCAGGAGATAGAGAGTTGGAGAGGCAGAGGGAGAGAAAATAAGGAAACGAAGGGACTTTTCTAAAAACAAAAGTTTATACTTTGAATGAAAGAGAGAAGTAGAGAAACAACATTTAAAAAGAAAAGGGATGGCAAAGAAAGAAAGTGGTAACATATTGTACATGAGTACTACAAAAGCTAGGTAGAAAAGAGTAATTAGGGTTGAAAAAACGTCTATTATAATTTAACCTAGTTATCTGATGAGAATATCTACAGGTGCCTCTTTGCAAAAGAGCGTCTCAGCCAGAGGCCTCAGGATCTGGGAAGAGACCTCCTGTCAACTCCCTAGGAATTTCAGCCTGTCTAACATAGCATAGATCAGTTGTTAACACTGGAATTAGAAGCAAAGCTTCTGTTGAACCCCCTTAGAACCTGTAACCTACCTTTCCTTGGAGGGCTCCCTTCCTTCCTCCCGTCACTTCTCTCTGTCCCCTTCTTGGCTTCACTGTTACTTAATTGACTGTGGGGTGCTTGGTCTGGAGAACCTTCAGAAATGCCTTCCAACCCTCCAGGCAGACAGTTCTCTACTTCTGCTTTCATATTCCTTTCTTCTTTCTTTCTATGATGGCTCTTTTATTGGGATCTGAGGTTTGGGGAATAATCTAAGGATATGCAATGGGAGCAGGGATGACTCACATGACAGCTCAACTGTGTTGCTATGGCTCAGCTGTCTCTTTTTCTGGTGGGAAAAAAACCTGGAAAAATTGGTTCTAGGTCCACAGAGAGGTTGCTTGGTATCAGGTATTAGTCATCATTGGAAGCAGAAGCCATGTTACAAAATGGCTGAACGTTATTTTATAAACAGTCGTGATAGTGAACTAAATAATTTAATGAGTACTAAAGATAAAACCATAGATCCCGCCCTTGAGGGGCTAACAAACCAAAAGTGGTAGCTCTAGACCCCTGCAGTTCAATAATCATCATCACTGCCTGATACTGAGCACCGAGGTGCTTAGGTGCTGGGTACAATGCTGAGCATGTGACAGTCATCAAGTTATTTAATCCTCATAACATCCCAGGAGGCAGGTACTGTTGTTGTCATCCCCACTTTACAGATGAGGAAATGGAAGCCTACAGGTTAAATAATTTGCCAAGATCACTCAGCCTGAGACAGACTGGGATTCAAACATGCTTGGAGGCACCTTATTAGACTGCCTTCACCCATCCCCTTTCTACATCAGCCAGAATCCATTTAATGACTCAAGACTGACTGCAAGAGGAGTGAAGTCCCCAGATTCATCTCATTCCCATTTCAACACTCATTTTGAGGATTCATGCTTGGGAGCCGCTCCCGTGAGCCCTTCCTCACTGTGTCACCTGTGATCCAACCTGCTTTAACCTGTCTGTTCTTCTACCCGCCTGAACCTGCAGATGCCCACACTGAGGAATCCTTGGCCCTGGGTTCTTCCTTCTCTTCCCCCCTTTCCACCAATTCATCCAGAACCCTAACCACATCAAGCCTTCCCAACAATGGTGGTGTTACCCCCAACTAACTGCACATACCTGGGACCTTTGGGGTTCCTACATGTGCTGATTGTCTCCTTCCTAAATCAAGTGAATGACTGAGTGAAGAAACATAAACCTCCTTCAAGACATGAAGTCCTGCTCTCTGGAAGGCTCTCTGCACCTCCTATCCAAGGTGTGGTGTCTTCTTTTCAAGTACTTTCTGCCCATAGCAACAGTCCAATAAAAACCTTCACTTGGACTCTGTGCTAATTTGGAATTTAAAGTGACTAGTTTTGAGAGATTATGCAAAGTATGCATGCAACCAGGATTTTGGAATAGAACAGGACAGGAATGTTTTCACATAATGGTTACTAATATAGTTATTAAAAATCGTATTATCAGTTTTCACTGTCTCTAATAATACTTTTTAACCCAGTTTGAGGTTTCCAATTATCTGAAAATAATAATGTTAAAATTTATAATTCAGACTTTTTTTAGATCAACTTTCCCATTCCTCCAGTCCCACCACCCTGCCTTCCCCAATCCCTCCAGGCATCCAAAATGGTACAATCTATATGAATAGGGCCAGGTATCTTATGAATACTCGGTAAATATTAACTAACTGACTGTCTAAATGAATTAATCTGTTAGCCTCTGGTACAAGTGCTTTTTCTGTCTCTCAAATTCAAATCATTTCCTCTCCTTTTACTAACATGGGCATTCATGCATTCAGTTTAAACAGTTGTTTACTTAGGGCTGTTGTGGCCTCCACAGATGCACAGTGTGGTAACGGTGCAAGACAGTATGAGAACAAGTGCTCA
Source organism: Eschrichtius robustus (assembly GCF_028021215.1). NCBI lineage: Eukaryota > Metazoa > Chordata > Mammalia > Artiodactyla > Eschrichtiidae > Eschrichtius > Eschrichtius robustus. Next base: position 110,277,150 of record NC_090830.1, read on the forward strand.
CATGAGGGTCACAGCAATGGGGAGATGGAAAGAACCTGGGCCTTGACCACAGCAGACCTGGGTTCAAAGGCTGCCTTATCTGTGAAATTGGAGTATCCACACCCAGCTCATAGTGTCATTGATAACAGAACATTTTGGGAGGGGTTGTTGAATGCTGTGTGCATTTACCTCTTCAATCTTCCCTGAAACCCTACATAGGAGGGAAATGGGACTTCGTGGGGTGGAAAGATTTGCCCAGCCTGAGGTCTCCCAGCTAGTTAGTGATGGGCATTGCTGGAATTTGAACACATTCTTAACTCTGAAACCACACAACACAGATGGAATTCGAACCCAGCCAAAATTCAGATTGGGACTTGAACCCGTGAGCTGGGACTTGAACCCACTCACTGTCTTTTAATCGAAATTGAACACCTGGTCTCAGGACTTACTGAAGCTCAGGTTCTTTATGTCTCAGCGCAGAAGGAATTCAGCAAGAGGCAAAGTGATAGGTAGATTTATTGTGAGAGATGCATGGCACGCTCCATAGACAGAATTTGGTCCGTCTCAAAAGGCTTGAGAGTGGCCCCAAAATTTGGGGTGGTTAGTTTTTATGGACTGGGTAATTTCATAGGCTAATGAGTGAGAAGATTATTCCAACTATTTTGGAGAGGGGTTGGGGATTTCCAGGAATTGGGTCACTGCCCCCTTTTGGCCTTTTATGGTCAGCCTCGGAACTGTCACGGAGCCTGTGGGCATGTCATTTATCATATGCTAATGTATTACAATTTATCTTACATTTGTAGTAAATGTTCCTTTACTTTTGAAAAGTGCTATCCTTGTTTCTGCTCAAAAAAGGGAAGCAGGGAATTTGCCTTTACCCAGGTTGGCTCAAGGAGAGGATCGATGTGCCCTTTGGGTTAGGTGTGGTGATGGCTGCTGGAGAAGTGGGGGAACTGGAAGGAACTGGGCAGATGGAAAGGGAGACAGTGGGAGGCAAGTCAGAAAGCTGTGATGACTCATCTCTCACTGCAGGGATTCCACCACCAGTTCTTCCCAGCTGGCTTTTTCAATCCCCATTTCAGGTGTGGAAGTATCCTAATGCCTGGAGTAGAGGGAAAAGACTGGGGGGAAGCATTGTAGTATAGAAAGAACGACAGTACAAAGCTTAGAGCCAAGGACACTAACTATGAGCTTTGAACAAGTTACTTAACATCTCTGGGTGTCCCTGTGTATAATGGTGGTGATATACAGACCTCAGGGAAGCTGGGACAACCCAGTGAAATCTTGTTCATAAAGGACCGGGCAGAGGAGGTGACTGTTGGGCACCTGGGGAAAGATGCGACACTCAGACTGCAGCCCCAGTTAGTGACAGAATTTGGCTTTTGCTGAATCCTACCCAAAACACAACTGGGCTATGGTCATCCTCCCAAGAAAATGTGTGATGATGGTAACTCTAATGGCCACTAAAGTTAACTAAAGTTACTCCATTTGGGAGAGGAAAAAGGAGCTGCAAAAGAACTCCATTATCGGGAGGGTAAAAATGAAAAGCAACATTTTAAAGAAAGTTTTTTTTTTAATAGATTTATTTATTTTTATTTATTTATCTTTGACTGCGTTGGGTCTTTGTTGCTGCTCGCAGGTTTTCTTTAGCTGCAGCGAGCGGAGGCTACTCTTCATTGTGGTGCGGGGGCTTCTCATTGCAGTGACTTCTCTTGTTGTGGAGCACGGGCTCTAGGCACGCGGGCTTCAGTAGTTGTGGCACGCAGGCTCAGTAGATGTGGCTCTCGGGCTCTAGAGCGCAGGCTCAGTAGTTGTGGTGCATGGGCTTAGTTGCTCCGCAGCATGTGGGATCTTCCCAGACCAGGGCTCGAACCCATGTCCCCTGCATTGGCAGGCGGATTCTTAACCACTGCACCACCAGGGAAGTCCTGGGAACATTTTAGATGAAAAAAAAAACAAACATTGTGAATCTAGAAAAAAATCTACAGTAGCTCAATAGAAGGTCTAAATTTAACTGTAAAAAAAAGAAAAGTCCAGGTGCCTGAGGTGGGGAAAAAAAAATTTTGCTGACTATTCAAGTAAGATGTTTATAATAAAAATACAAATTAAAAAAAATTATGCTGAAAGTAAGGTTAAAAAAAGGAAATCCCACAAATGATTCTCAACGTTTTTTTAATTGTAATAAAATACACATAAACCACTGCAATCATTTTTAAATATACAGTTCAGTCCTATTAAGTACACTGACATTGTTATGCAACCATCACCACCATCCATCTCCAGAACTCTTCATCTTGCAAAACTGAAACTCTGTACCCATTAAACAGTACTCCCGATTTGCCCCACCTCCAGCCCTGGCAACCACTGTTCTACTTTCTGTCTCTATGAATTTGACTACTTTAGTTACCTCATATAAGTGTAATTACACCATATATTTCCTCTTGTGACTGACTTATTTCACTTAGCATAATGGACTCTCAACTTTTAAACTATATATATTCCAAAGTCATTTGCAAAGTGATTTAAATTTCCATATGGAAGAAGAATGAAGATGGCTCTTCCCAGACCTGGAGGAGGGAGTGGATGCAGGTAGAATGTGGACCCAGTGGAACCCCAAATGCAGTTTTGCGGATTAGGGACTTCTGTTCCTTTCTTTTTTTTTTTTTTATGAATTTATTTATTTGGCTGTGCTGGGTCTTCGTTGTGGTGTGCGGGCTTCTCACTGCAGTGGCTTCTCTTGTTTCAGAGCACGGGCTCTAGGCATGCGGGCTTCAGTAGTTGTGGCACGCAGGCTCAGTAGTTGTGGCACGCAGGCTCAGTAGTTGTGGTTTGCAGGCTCTAGAGCGCAAGCTCAGTGGTTGTGGCACACGGGCTTAGTTGCTCCGCAGCATGTGGAATCTTCTCGGACCAGGGCTCGAACCCATGTCCCCTGCATTGGCAGGTGGATTCTTAACCACTGCGCCACCAGGGAAGTCCATCTGTCCCTTTCTTTTTTTTTTTTTTTTAATTTATTTATTTATTTTATTTTTGGTTGTGTTGGGTCTTCGTTGCTGCACGCAGGCTTTCTCTAGTTGCAGCGAGCGGGGGCTACTCTTCATTGTGGTGAGCGGGCCTCTCACTACGGTGGCTTCTCTTGTTGCGGAGCACAGGCTCTAGGTGCACAGGCTTCAGTAGTTGTGGCTCGAGGGTTCTAGAGCGCAGGCTCAGTAGTTGCTGCGCACAGGCTTAGTTGCTCCACGGCACGTGGGATCTTCCCGGACCAGGGCTCAAACCCGTGTCCCTTGCATTGGCAGGCGGATTCTTTTTTTTTTTTTTTGGCTGCGTGGACTCTCTAGTTGTAGCGCATGGGAGTAGTTGCCCCACGGCATGTGGGATCTTAGTTCCCCGACCAGGGTTCAAACCTGCGTCCCCTGCATTGGAAAGCAGATTCTTAACCACTGGACCACCAGGGAAGTCCCTGTCCCTTTCTTGAATGCTTTTGTGTTGCCGCAACATAAGGGTTCACAGGGGTGTTGGCCTTAGTATTCACAGCATTTCCCTTTGTGTTTTCCGTAGGGTCCATTCCATTATTACCCTCTCCCACGGTGTTCACTATAGCTCATAATAAACAGGCAGATGGTCAGCTAGACAGTTCATTTTACTTACAACTTTCCATGTAGCAGACACAGTCAATAGTTTAAAGTGGATAGTTTTAAAGAGGAAATTGTAGTGGGCAACATAGTCACATCCCATCATCTCTACTCCTTTCTTTCCCAGATTATGAAGCAGCTGTGGAATTTGGATGGGTTGACCCTTCAGCTCTTGAAATGAACTTTGATTGGTTTGAGTGAATCAGTAAAGCCCATCACACTGGCCATCGTGATTGGTTTGGGAAAGGGTCCATGACATAATTCCAACTAACGAGACATGTTCACTGGAGGTGAACTAGGAAGCACAAAGTCTCAGACATACTATATCAGTCTCAGTATGAAGGCAGTGCTATGGACATCAGAGTCCTTGATGACAGGGTTCAGGCTCTGGATCAACTCATCCAGAGAGGTCATGAGGATGGAGCACCATGATGGGATTAGTGCCCTTATAAGAAAAGATGGCAGAAAGCCTCTCTTGCTCTCTCTGCCATGTGAGGACATATGTGATAAGGCAGCTGTTTGTAAGCCAGGAAGAGAGCCTCACCTAACCATGGCAGCTCCATGCCTCTGAAATGATTCACAGGCAAGCTGCCTTTGGGGGGCTCTGAGGGTGGCATCGTCACCTAAATAAATGAAGATTACAAAGAAGAACAAGGAGGAGAAGGGGAAGGAAAGAAAAGGTGAGAGGCAACACGGTGAAGAGCAGTACTCACTCATTTCCACCAGAACAGCAGAGAACAATGAAAGCACACCATCCAAAGTCCTGGGGGCATGGCCAGAAAAAGTGTGCCAATATCTTTGAAATCTTATATTTTATTGTAAAAAATCATGCAAATTCTGCATTCTACTTCATAATGTGCCTTTACTCTTTTATATAAAAATGTTTTCCTAAAAGTGCCATTTTATACCAATTTTTTTTTTTTTTGGCCATGCCGCGAGGCTTGCGGGATCTTAGTTCCCCAACCAGGGATCGAACCCTTGCCCCCTGCAGTGGAAGCACGGAGTAGCCACTGGACCGCCAGGGAATTCCCTATAGCAAGTCTTTGAAATGATCTCTTGGCCCTGCCCTACCTATCCTGGCACGCTTACACCCCAACGTGAGTAGCACAAGTGCATCAGAAAAAGCGCTGGATTCAGTTTTAAAATCTGAGTTCCTTTTCCGATTCCATCCCTTCACAGCCATATGACCTTGCAAAATCACTCACCTTCTTTAAGCTTCTCTTTCCTCATGAGTAAAAGGGAAGACGACATCTCTTTGGCCTTTCTCACAGGGCTGTCAAGCTCCAAGGAGATAATGTGAGAGAGAGAGACTTGGGAGACCAGGAAACTCTGACCCTATCGCCCTGTAGGGTGGTATCAGTATTATTTCAAGACCATTTTGGAAGTTTCTCCAGCCCAGACTAATCCATTCTTGGACAAACCTTTCTGATACCTTTTTGTCCGATCCTTGCACTTGTGCTAGGAAGAGGAATACAGGAAGGCAAAAAGGATGAGGAGGGGTTATTTATAATCAGCTGTCAAGGGGATGGGGGAGAAGTCGGATCTTATTTTCATGTGACTCTACATCTCTTGGTTCCCCTCATTTCTACATCTTCCATCTTTAATATGGAATCTCAAGCTTTCCTACTCAGAGGAATACTGAGCCTGTATCCCCTATCCTTGCCTTATGAACAAATCACCTAAGATTCAGGGTAGAGCAGGAAAGACAAGCTGGTTTCATCTTCAGCACCAGCTCTGACCCATTGGTTGCTTGGAACACTATTAAGAAAACCACTCAGTGGGAATGGTTGCAGAGGTCAATTAGAGATGTCTGCCACAGGCACAGAAAATGAGAACAGCAGCACATGTGCCATCACTGGCCACCCCTGGTTTAGAGGCTTAAGATGAGTCAACTCTAAAAAATGCAGCAAATATTAAAAGCTGGAAGGTTTTCAGAAAAATCTCAAATGTGAGGATTTTCATCCTCTGGGACATTTACAAAGTCAGTAATATTGGCTTATGTCTTATTTTTAATAATATAAAGGGCCAGCTCCTTATCTGTGATAGGATTAAATAGGTTAACTAAATGTCAAGTTTCCTTTTGGATAGAATAGTATCAACTCCATTCTCTAACCCAGGGTGTATTATGCTAGTCACTACATTTGTTGAAATCACAGAAAATTTGGGGATGTTATTGGTCAACCTGACAGTCCAGCATTGAACCCATGAGCAATTGTGGACATAAATACAGACTGAAAACCGAGATAAGTGACTGACTGCAGGGAATAATACTAAAAAAAACCCCAAAACAAAAAACAAAAACAGAGTCATGGTGATTAAGGGTGTCAGGAATCACTGTTCTAATGAAATCTGGTGTCAATCTTAAGGCAACTGCTTCAAATCCTACCCCATATTTCTGAGAACTCTAGGGGTTTCAGATTTGGATGAACACTCCATGAGTTTATTTCAAAATACTATTTCTATTTTAGCATGTGTTACTTGAGACTTTTAAAAAGTAACAAACAGCTTCCATTAAGTAAAGTATCTTTTTTGTTGTAGAATTCTAAGGGGTTTAGCACTGTGTACATGCACAGCATTTAAGCTTTTAGGAATTTATTTTACCACTTTGGTGCTTTCAGTTTGCTTGAAAGCAGGCCCTTTTGGGTAAAAGGCCCTGTTGGGCTTTAAAAGCTGTCAATTTGCCTTTATCTGCTCTTTAGGCAACTAGACTTCCTGGCTGAGTAGAGACTGTTTGGTTAGTTTTGGTCATGTCTTATACTGCAAGAAGCTACACACAATAATAAGAGATGCAGTAATTAAATAATTTTGGAATTTCTTATTTTATTTTTCTGGGTTACTTTGGGGCCCACTGTTTTGAGCTTCCTTTGCAAATGAATTCTTGCATTTTAAGTAATTAGCCATTGAGGAAGGGACTGTGAGATGGGTCACACTTCAGAGAAAACCAGGCGTGGAGAGTGACATGCTGGCGTTGGGTGTCTGTAGGGGAGATGAGCACAGAGAAGACACAGGCTCTCCTGCGTCTCTCCTCAAAGCAATGGGGAGGTGGTTTTAGTAAGAAGGGGTCTTTCTGGTGGTACTTTCCTGCTCCACACTTCCTTATCCTCATTCTCTTAAATGTTTCCTCCCTCTCTTTGCCTCCCTTTCTCCTTTCCTTTCCCCTTTATGTTTCTTTACTATCCCCCTTTTTTTCTAATTTCCCTCCATTCTCCTGCTTTTTCTCATCTCCTTCTTTCTCTCTTCCCCATCCCTTCATTTGTGTCCTAACTGCCATCCTCTGCTTTTTCTGTGAAGACCATTTTCCACTGCGGCATCAGACTGCATTTCCTAAAGTGTATTCCACCAAGCTCCAGGTCCATGAGATGCTTTGTGGAAAATAAAAAAAGATGAGGTGGGGGGTGGGAGGTGAAGCTGGATCTGTGGTTACATTGCATACCATGTCTCCCCCTTGGAGCTTCAGCACCCCCATTAGCATTTTATACGTTCTGAGAAATCCTGCTGTGAAGAAACTGGTCTAACCTGGCTTATCCCACTGCTCCCCAAACCTCCTTGACCTCAGTGTCTTTTCCCTTCAAATAAATGAATCTCATTGAGAATACATTTGGGGAACCCCTGTGGGAGAGCCTTTCCTCTTGGCTCACCTTGGAGCTTCAGAGCATTGACTTCCTCCAGTTGTACCTGATGTCAAGGCATCTTCTCGCTTGTCTGAGGCTTTCTGAAGGCCATCACAGCCAGGGCTCCTCTTCTGTCTCTTCCCTTCACTGCCCAACCTGGCAAAAGACATGCTGCCAAAAAGATTCAGACATGCAAAACTTCTATATTGCTCACTTCTCATGTTAAATGTTTAAGGTTGGTTGGTGGTTCTTTTTTCTTTTCTTTTTTTTCTTTCTTTTATTTGCCTAACAAATTGTCAAAGATTGTTTTTGAAGAATAATATGCAGCATGGCAGAGGTTCAAGTAGGGGAACATTTTGATTCCCTGCTGGTGGCAATGTAAATTGGTATAATCATTCTAGAGGGCTATTTGACAATATGTAGCCAAAGTCTTAGAATTCTACTTTTGGGACTTTATCCTAAGAAAATAATTAAGGATGTATGCAAAGGTTTAGCTACAAGGATTTTTTTTTTTCCCCTGGAGTGTTGTTTATAATAGAAAAAACTTGGAAACAACCTTAATATCCAACAGTGGGAGGCTGGTTGAGCATACTGTGGCATGTTCATGTGATGGGGTATTATGTAGTCCTTACAAGTAGAGTTTTAGGAGAGTATTTACTGACATAAAGTAGATGCCCAAGATCAATTCTGTGTAAAAAAAATACATACGTACAATGTACATTTTTGTAAAATCAACATTCATTGAGTGTTATACATACATATAAATAAAATTTAGCAGTAATTGTCTCTTACTGGGTAGTAGGATTTCAGCAGCTTCTTGTTCATCTCTGCTTTCTGACTTTTATATAAAGAGCATGTGCCTTTTGTATAGTGAAAGGAATAGATAAGTTAGAAAAATTAGCAAGAGTGGTTGATGATCCCATACAAGTTTTGTTAGCATTTGAACTCCCAGCTTACTCCAAATAGGGTCCTGTCAACACCAACTGGGACTTTTCTGTCTCCTGGGGGTAAGTACTCCATGAGGAAGGTCAAAGAGAATGTCAACCTTCCTTCTGCTATCTGAGGAAATCTGGATACAAGAGCCAGTTTCTAATGTTGTGATGCTGCAATTTACTGCGGGGAAAAAAAAAAAAAAGATCAACACACCCCACCATCTATTTATTTAATATTAAAAATAATATTTCACTGAGTTTGGCTGGCGTCAACTCGAGCAGTTACTCATACAGGAATTCAAACAAAAGCAGCACTGGCCCTGGGCCAGTGGGCTGGTGCTGGGTGGTCCATGTCCATCCTTAGCTCAGAGTAGCTCCTAGGCTGCTTTCAGACCTGCTTCGGGTTGACAAGATGATGTATTCATTTATTTATTAGAAACGTTTTAACAGGAAATGCTAATAGTTTGCATTTAGGGAGAACTGCCCTGGAGACAGCTGGAAGAACCCAGCAGACGTGGCTGGGGAGGAGATTGCTCCTCTCATCCTTGGAGTCAGATCAGGGCCTGTTATAAAAGTCTACACTGGGGCCCCACGCACCAAGTTAGCCCAAAAGATGCTGGTTGCTTTGCTTCAGGACAGAAGCAGAAGGAGCAGCGCCGTTTTTTCAGCTGCCCTGTTTCCCTTCTCTATTGCCATTTGTTTCTTAGGAACCTGAAGGTGTGTTTTCAATGTGGCCATGAACACAGATGTTGGCTCTGCTAGGAACGAATAGGTCCTGTGTACACACACGTTCAGGTGGGAGTGTGTGAGCCGAGGTGTAAGCAAGCACATGTGTAACTCGAACCCACTTTTAGTGTGACTGTGGGCTGGTGGAGTTATGTGTGAGTTCAGGGGTTACATGTGCACATCTTTTCAGTGTATCAGGATGAGTGAAAGACAAGTGTTTGCAGGGGATTTCAGGCATGTCCTCAAGCTCCAGAGTGCATTCCAATGTTGGATCATATGCATGGGTATGGGCTTGTGGAGCCCAGAGAAAAAATGAAAGACAGGGGTAGTACAAATCAAGCCCGAATGTTTATGTATGAGAGGAACATAAGCAGGTTTGTGTATCTTTAAAAATCCTCTTCCAGCTGTTTTGGAAGACTGTAGGACTTCATTCGTTGGGGGAGGGCGTGATTACAGTGCCGTGGGGAATGGGGTCCAATGTCTAACCCAGTCTGGCACGACAACAGGGCTGTTCCTGTGTTTCCAGATAACAATAGAGGTGAAGCCTAACCCTGGAAACCAGTCAAGATTTCCAAAGATAAACCCTCGGGCAGCAAGAACACTGTCAATGAAAAGAAACTGACCTTTTGCCTTCTGGAGTCACAGAATTCCCACAAATGCTGTGTCCTCATCAGCTCTGGCAGCCTCGCCACCACAGCCCAGACTTCGACGCCAATTCATAAACAGCACGGAGGGGGCTGTGCTAGAAGTCAGAGCTTCTCCACCTCCAGCACCTCAAAATACAGGCTCCCTGCCACCCCATTTTCTTCTAGAGGTTAACCTTCTCCCCAGGCTCACAAAGTTATGAGAGCCTTTAAGGGGTTTTCCTCTGACAGTGTGGTCTAGTCTGCTGCTGCTGAAGAGATCTCAGGTGAGACTTTAGCCTTTCAGAAATGTGTTCTAAAATCTGAATGGAGAGCCTTTGGAAGGACTGAACAGCCTTGGGAGTCTCAGGGCAAGGGTAATGGAGGACTTGGGCTGGGGTGGGGAGGAGTGGGTGAGAGAGGACGAGGGAGAGGCGTCCGTGTCTAAGACAGTGAGAGGTAAGTACAAGGTTGGAAATTCATTAAATTTCTCGTTTAAGGTCACACAATTAATGAATCTCTTTGAGCCCCAGGTTCCTCAGCAAAATGAGAATGTTAGAGTTTCTGGTTTTTAAATCCAATAAACTAGGACTTTATTCCTTAACAACTGCTTTCCCCCACCACCCTAAAAACCATTAAGTATCATCACATAAACCACTAGAACAATGGTTTTCAACCTTGGTTGCACATGGAATTGCTGGAGAAGGTGTCGACAATGTTAATGCATGAATTCCACCTCCAGAGATTCTGATGGAATTCATCTGGGTAAGGCCTGGACACCAGGACCACTCTCTCCTTTCTTGAATCCTCTTGTCAACTCTTATCCTGAAATGTAGGTATTTTCTAAAGTTCTGTCCTTAATTCTCATCTTTCTCTATATTTTCTCTGTATTTCTCTTCTCATTCATTCCCACATCTTCAACTATCATTTCTTCGAGGATCATGTCCAAATCCATGTAATTCCTTATCTATTTATCCAGCTTTCTTTTGCCTACCTACTTCTGGAATGATGCTGTGTCTCCAACACATGCTGTGTTCCAAACTCAACATCTTGAGTTCTATTCTTTGGTTTCCGTATTTCTGTAATGATACATTCCCCCATTAGCCTATCACCAAGACTTGAAGTGTTAGTGTTATCTTTGTTGATTTAAAAAATGTATTAACATGAGTATTGGTACATAACCTTTCTGCCACAACATAAACTTCTCTACCACCCACCATGAAGAGAATATTGTCTTTGATAGCTTTGCTAAGCCTGCCCTCTAAGTAGAGTTCTGCCTTTTCCAGGATGGTCCCTAGGCTTTGTGATTCAAAATAAGGAGAATGGATAAACAGAGACAAGACTGAAGAGGCAGAAGGAAAGGAGGAGATGAACAAAAGACAGAACAGAAGAAATGGAAAGTGAGGGGTTAAGACAGTGAGGAGCTCCAGAGCTGATGAAATGTAAGAATCAGGTGAGGAAAGTGAAGTTTAAGAATTGTTCCTAAAATTTTTAATGCTTTTTAATGTTCTTAGAGAATGGCAAGAAAAATTTGAATTTGTTTTAAAATAGTTCTGGTTGCTAGACTATTTTTCAGTTCAGCATTGCTTTGAGACTGAGCCTTGTGATGTCCAGCTTATATTTGGGTTATACATGACACCTCCTTCCTCATTTGCCACATCTAAACAGTTGCCAAACCCTGTAATTTTTTTCCCTGCCAGCCTTATCACTACTGCCCAACAACACCATACATGCCAGCTCGACTTCCTCACACCTCCAACTTTTTTCTTTCTTTGAACTGTGGCTCATTCTGTTTCCTACACCCAGAATCACTGCCTATATCCATCATAAGTTCTTTCTATACTTCAAAAACCAGCTCAGATTCCACCTTCTCAAGGAGACCTTCCCTGTTGGCGCTTTACACATTCTACATTCCTTCCTGCCCTTGCACTTGCAATTTTCCAAAACAACAGTAATAATAATGATGGGAGTTCCCTGGTGGCCTAGTGGTTAGGATTAGGTGCTGTCACTGGCATGGCCCAGGTTCAATCCCTGGTCAGGGAACTGAGATCTCACAAGCTGCATGGTGGCCAAAATATGAAAAAAAAAAAAAAAAATGATGATGGTGGTACCAAGGACTAATATTTATATTGAGCTCATTGTGTCCAGGCACTATTATAAGTGCTTTGCACATATTATTTCATTTAATTCTTGCAACAGCCCTGTAAGGTAGTACTGTGGGAACTAAGAAAGGGTAAAGCGACTTCCCTAAGGTTACATGGCTATAATTGTCACCAACAGGATTTGAATCCAGGCCTCAGAATCTGTATTATTTCTAGAGTGTACTTACATTTTAATACTTCAATACATGACTGAATATATTCCTGTCATTCCTCTATGTCTACAGGCAGTTTTCATTTGCTACTGCTTCACATTTTGCACCTCCCCCTATTCAACACTCTCAAATAAATGCTTGTGCTTCACTCTCGTCACTTACATAGTCACTTAGCAATTCCCACTGCTATCCAAATAGAAGACATCAGCATGCACACGATCAGGGTTTTGACTTACAGAGGTTCACTTTAGGTTGAAGTCTTCAGGGACACTTAATCTAAGAGCAGGGAGCATATGTTTATAAATGTTACCTTTGAGTTTCATCTTCTTCCTCATAATGTCTTTGACATGTCAGCTGTAAAGCAAACCACAGAATGTCCATACTTGAGTGAGGCGAAGATTTAATGCTGCTGCTCTAGTTCAAGTGGCTGTACCTAGAACTACAGTTGTGTTTTGCCAGTCATTGTGAAATACACACACAGTGATTTAATACAGCTTGGTTTATAATCAGATGCAGCTCTGTTCTAACATCTTGGAGTGAGCAGTGAGGTTGCTTTTAAAGCAAAGGGCAATTCACTTGGTCAGGAACAGTTTTCAGGTGAAGAAAACTATAGTTTTAGTTGAGAAATACATAAGCCAATTATTTTTAATTCTATAAAATATATAAATACTTTTCAGGATAAAAGCATGCTTTAAATTTTAAATGCAAACTATTGGCCATGATTAAGGACTGATTTACTCTCCCACATGAAACAACCCCCAAAATTGACAGAATATCTGAAACAATGGTTTGAAAGGCACTGAATATCAGGCAAAGAAAGATAGTGATCCCTGAGAGATGTGAAAGAAATGAAGTAAGCACTATAATTGCCCCAGATTACTGCCTTGAGAGAGTTTCCAGGCCATAGCACAGAGAGGGTACCCAGGCAGAGCCAGGCAAACTCAATGAGTTGATAAAACAAAGCTGAGAGTCTGAGGAGACTAAGGCTGCTGGAGTTCTTAGGAGAGAACTGCACAGAAAGAGGAAGTTCTAGAGGTTTGCAGAAGGTTCTCACTTGAGTATTCAGCTGAGGATTGATCAGCACATACATATAAAGAAACTACCTGAGGCCAGAGAATCATCTAAAAAGGTTAGAGGTAATGGATTGGCACTCACATAGGGCTAAGAAGAGTGTCCGTTCTCACCAAACAGACTTGAAAACTTCAAGATTCATGGGTGGGGGGATAAGAGTACACAGAAGGGTACTGCTCTGTAGTAGAGACTAATTAGTCCTAGGCTGAACACTGCCCCAGTCCTACCTAACACATCTTAAAAACAAGACCCAAAAGCATTAAGCTCTTCCCAAGTGAGTTAACCAAATCCTAGAACAAAGCTCCAGAATATTTATAGAAATATGGAAAGGACAATGTGGTCTGGACTACTACGACTAATGAGTTTAGCAAGATTGCATGATACCAGATCAATACGTAAAAATTAATGCTATTTCCACATGCTGGCAATGAGCAATCAGAAATTTAAATTTAAATAAACAATACTATTTACAAGAGTATTAAAAGATATAAAATGCTTAGGTATAAATCTGACAACAGGTATGAAAGAACTATACTCTGCAAACTACAAAGCGATGTTGAGAGATATTAAAGACATAGATTGTGTTTTCAACAAATGATGATGAAAAAATTGGAGATCTGTATACGAAAAATGGACCATAGGTTTAAATGTAAGACCTAAAACTATAAAATTTATAGAAGAAAACATAGGAGAAAACCTTTGTGACCCTGGGTTAGGTAAAGATTTCTTAGATACAACCCCAAAAGCACATTCTATAAAAAACCAAATTGGTAAATTGGACTTTATCAAAATTTAAAGCTTCTGCTCTTTGAAAGACACTACTAAGAGAATGAAAAGACAATGATAATTGAAAGGAAATATTTGCAAATCATGTATATAATAAAAGTCTTATATCCAGAATAAAGAACTCTCAAAACTTAGTAATAAGAAAAAACCCAAAAATAAACAATTAACCCATCCAACAAGAAAATGGCAAAAGATTTGAACAGACACTTCACCACAAGGACATGTAGATGACAAATAAGCACATGAAAAGATGCTCAACTTCATTAGACATTAAGGAAATGCAAATTAAAACCACAATGAAATACTACCATGTATCTATTAGAATAGTTAAAATTGAAACACAGATGATACCAAGGGTTGGTGAAAATGTGGAGGAACTAGAACTTTTGTCCACTGTTGGTGGGAATGTAAAATGGTCCAACCACTTTGGAAAATAGTTTGGTAATTTCTTTAACATTAAAACATAACTCTCGCATGATCCAGCAATTTTGCTCCTAGATATTTACCCCAAATAAATGAAAGCATATGTCCATACAAAGACTTGTACATGAATGGTCATAGCAGGCTTATTTGTAATAACCAAAGGTGTGGTCCCCAGACCAGCACTATCAACATCACCTGGTATGATGTTGATTGTTAGAAATGCAAATTCTCATACCCCACCCCAGACCTACTGAATGAGGTGGTTTGTGGGTTTACCATTTTCCATTTGGACTGGAAAATGTCCCAGCAATATGAGCTTATCAAACCCTTTAGGTCATTCTGATGCAAACTAAAGCATGATAACCACAAGCCCCCCGACTCCACCCCATCCCTTACCCCAGATGATGCTGGTACCCCAACCACACTTTGGGAACAACTACTTCAGAACAATGCTTCTTAAACTTCAGTGTGCATATAAATCCCCTGGAGATCTTGTGCAAATAGCAATTCTGATTCGTAGGTCTGGGAGGGTAGGGTCTAGAGAATCTGCATTTCTAATAAGCTCCCAGGTAATACTGATTCTGCTGGCCCTGGGAATTCTGGTAAAGATTATCCTTGGAAATGCCCTAATTTCTTAAAAGCAGAGCTCATTTGGCTACCTCAGTTCTTCTCCTATAGAGAACCCATTGAGTGTTAGGATAGAATCTAGCCTTCTTTATTCTCTTCTGCTCTAGTACCTACCCAGTTTTGGAAGAGAACTATAACCCTTCCCTTTCCAGCAGAAAGGGGCTCTCTTCTGGAATGTTCTCTTGGCTGCCTTAGATTCTGACATTCCCTTAGAGCCTAGACCAGAGGTTCCCAATATTAATTCACCTATGAAGCTTTTGAAAAATACCGATGCCTGGACCCAGGAGATTCTGTTTGGATTGGTCTGGTGTGGAGCCTAGGCAGCAGTATTTTTAATGCTCCCCTGGTGATCTCACTGTGAGCCAGAACTTAGAATCACTAACTAGCTGACTAGCTTACATGTACCCCCAGACTGCCCCCTTTTATATTCATTCAACAAGTATTGATAAACCATCCTCTATTTCCCTCCCAGGCTCTGAGCTACTGTGCTGGGGATACCAAGATGAGTAGGCCATGGTCCCTGCCTTCAGGAAGTTAAAGTCTGGTGGGAGAGACAGAGAAGTCTACACAATTTTCATACCTATGTTAACTGCTACAACAGAGATATCTCATTCGGTAGATATTTATTAACAATTTACAAGTTTTAGGCACTAGGAATGTTACAGTGAGCTAGACAGACACAAGCTCTACCTTAATGGAGCTCATGTCCAATGGGAGGCCCAAGTTACAAGGGACACAGAAGAGGGGGCCCTAATTCAAACTGAGAATCATCAGTAAAGGACTCCCGAAGGTTCTGAAGCTTCCACTGAATCATTTTGTTTTGTTTTGTTTTGTTTTTTAAATTTTTGTCTGTGTTGGGTCTTCGTTGCTGTGCACGGGCTTTCTCTAGTTGCGGTGAGTGGGGGGCTACTCTTTGTTGCAGTGCGCGGGGCTTCTCATTGTCGTGGCTTCTCATCACGGAGCACGGGCTCTAGGCGCGCAGGCTTCAGTAGTTGTGGCACGCGAGCTCAGTAGTTGTGGCTTGTGGGCTCTAGAGCGCACGCTCAGTAGTTGTGGTGCACGGGCTTAGTTGCTCCGTGGCATGTGGGATCTTCCCGGGCCAGGGCTCGAACCCGTGTTCCCTGCATTGGCAGGCAGATTCTTAACCACTGCGCCACCAGGGAAGCCCCTCCACTGCACCTTAAAACCTCATATCATCCAGGCCCAAGAAGAGGTGCGAGTACTCCTGGCAGAAAAGACAGCATGGGCAAAGGCCCGAAGGTATGAAAGAGCGTGGCACATTCAGAGAACTGGCAATACCACAGCCAAGGGGGCTTCCCAAGAGCCCAACTCTTGGGATTTGTCTAATGGCTTCTCCCCTTCCTCCATCCTCATGCTTAAGGCCGCCTTTCCCCTTCCACTTAATAACACTCTTCAGGGTTCAGACATGCACAGTTGTCTTCCAGCTCATTCTATAAACCCAGAGCGCCACTATTCTGACACCATTTATACGGCAGTTTCAGGCGAAAACCTTCTTCTTCCTCTCTTCAGACTGAGACTGCTTCCCAGACGCACCCCGTTTCCTCTTTTCTGCTCCCACCACCAGAAAAGGTCTCCAGGTGGCGCCCTTTCACTCAGTTCTGCTATTGTCAGGCACACCCATTTTCCCACCTAATTTCCTCTCCACTGAATTTCCTCCCCGCAAACCCCAGGGCTGGAACCTTAATCTGAGGAAGAGGATCACAGGAAGCATATTGAATACACAAGCCAGTTAAGCTGTTCAGTTTGCGCCTCTCCCTTTAGTTCAAGCCGCGGGGTTCATTCTTAGCTCTCTCCTCGCTTCAGTTTCCGTTGCAGCACACTGTGCTCCTACCCAAGACTTCCCCAACTCCACCCACCGTAAGCTGGATGGTCCCCACTCCTCGGTGAAGTTTTTCTGTTCACACAGACAATGCGTGCTCAAAGAATTGTTCCCCGGATGATTTGATATCTGGGCACGGATGAGGGTACATTTTTAAGGGGGAAAAAAAAAGAATCGAGATCCAACATGCCAATCCGTATCCCCTGCTCTTCGCCTAAGAGAGAACCGGAAGGATGTTTCCCTCCCATAGACGCTGCTGTCAAGAAGCAAGCTGCTGAGAATTCCCTGGCGGTCCAGTGGTTAGGACTCCGCGCTTTCACTGCTGAGGGCCCGGGTTCGGGGAACTAAGGTCACGCAAGCCATGTGGCGCAGCCGAAGAAAACAGCAAGCTGCTGATCTCCTCATGGAGTAACCTGTTTTAACGATCACAACAACCGTGGCAATTGCTTCCCCTGACCGGTTCCCCTCCCCACCGTTTTTCTAGCCATGCTTACTAACACTGAGGCAGGAAAATAAGACCCCAACAGAAAGGTAGTGAGGAATTGTTACCAACGTTCCTGAGAGCAAAAGCCAGGCGTAAATAATCTTGGTAACCCACATAGTACCTAGCACTGTGCCTTATCTAGTCCAGGAGGATTACTCTGTAACAGACACAAATAGAGCAAAAAATACGTGATGGATTCCAGCCTATTTGGAGAATGGAAGCTGCAGCAGTACAAGGCCAATTCCAGGGTTTACCCTAAAGTCCACAGAGATAGTCACTACTTCCCTATTTATTTCCACTTACTATGTATGGGTTGAGAAGGTGTTTCGATTGCTCTATCAGACAACATTTATTGAGCATATGCTGCCTACTGGTGCTGTGACCCTGTGACTGGATGAGAATTCTCATAGGGCCAATCAGACATAAGGACTTACCCTACTAATGACGTAAACAACGCTTCTAATGAGCTCTTCCTTAGCATGCTTGTCCACTCGGGAATAACCAAACTGCAGGGCAGTTATGGATTAAAGATAGCTGTCAATTTTTTGCTGCTTCTCCCATTGTTATGTGGAGGCTGAGTCCTCTTTCCTTCAATCTGGCTGGTCTGAGTGACTTGCTTGACCAATAGAGTGTGATGGAAGTGAAGTTCTGGGACTTTCAAGACTACATTATAAGAAGCCTTGCAGCTTCCACCCACACCTCCTGGAACAACTGCTCTGGAGTAAACCAGCCACTATACAAGAAATCTGATTACCCCGACACCACCCTGCTGTTAGGAAGCTGGAGCTGGGAAAGGGCATATGGAGAGAGATACTTTACCAGCCCAGCTTTACGTGAGTGAAGAAACCTTCAGATGACTCTAGACTCAGCTGTCATCTGATAGTCACTGAATGAAGGACCCTACGTGAGAACCACCCAACTGAGCTTATCAACCCCTAGAAACATCATAGATAATGATAAAGTATTTGTTCTTATATACTACATCAAAAACAAACAACTCTGGCTAGGTAAGTTATTATCATTGGGGGAAGCTGGGTAAAGTGTACATAGGAAATCTCTGTAGCATTTTGCCACTACTTACGAATCCTAAATTACTTTTTAAGTTATTAAAACATAAAATACTAGTGCCTTGATCTGGAGAAAATCTATTTTGAAAGAACTAAAGACAGCTGGAGATTTTCCCTGAGCCGTGTTCCAGATGCTGACAATGCCAGCACTGGCTGCAGCCGACAGGTGTGTGTAACTACAGCCCTAAGTACATTTGCCAGCTTTGAAAGCTCTGGGGAAGGCTCTGACCCCCCCACCCTCCCAATGCCAGTGACTCAGCCTCAATCCTAATGTTTCAGTCACCACATTCGTGTCTCCTACTGGGGAGACACCCAGCTCTTCCTTCTGTCTAGTGAGGAAAGAGACTGCGTTAGCGCTTCGTTTTTCAAAGTCTGACATAACAATATGAACAGGCATGAAATGTCACCCAGCCAAAGGAGAGAGATTTTCTCTGCTAGCGTTTTTTTTTTTTTTAAATACCTCTTTTCTTTGGTTCAAAAAAAAAAAATCTCATAACAAACAAGTGAATTCATGTCTTCATTCTGCAGTGCTTTAGTGATATCCCCCCTTCTCTAGCTCTCAGGGAGACCATGCCCCTCACAGAGTCTAATTTTTCTCCACTCTGAACTAGGCTTTGTTGGCATATGGAAGTGTGAGAGACAAAAGACTGTAGTGGAAAAGCTTTGGACTTTAAGGACCTGGGCTGACATCTCAGTTTTGCCATTTGCAATACGGCCTTGGGATAGTTTTTCATTCTCTCTGAGGGGACAAAAAAGGTCTCCTTACAAACCTCAGGGACTTGTGAAAATCTCAAATGAGTGCAGTGCTTTGTCAACCAGTGGGCCAGTGAAGGCTATTATTATCACATACCATTGTGTAGCTGGAGGTCAGAGAAGGAAGAGGGAACTGGGCAGGAGCTGTCAGGGAGGACTTGATGGAGGACATGGGTCTAAAGTGGACCTTGGAGGAAGGAAAGGATTGGGAAAGGCAGAAAAGGCATTCCTCCCAAGAGGAACTGAGGAAGGGATTATATCCTGTGGGGGAGGGATGAAAGTAAGGAAACTTGACCTAACCTGTGAGAGTGGTTTTGATTGAGAAACCATATGAAAAATAAGTTTAGGGAGATGAAAGTTCCTCAGATTGTGAAGTACCTAGAAAAATAAAGATGTAGGAAAGGGGAAAGGTACTGGATGAAGGGTGCTCACCAACTTCTTACCTGCACTGTACCACAGAATATATCCCATTCTTCTGAAATATTTATTGCTCTCGTCTATACTGCAAAACCACCATAGTGACCACGTTGGAGAATCGAAATTATGACAGTAACGATATAATCAAACAGTTAGATTGATGGATGCAATGTGTAGGGACGAGGTTCTGAAATTTATTCTTCATGATCTCAGAAACAAAATGATGTTTATCCAGTTGGATGTCTTCTAAAAAATGTAACAAAGTGTCTTCCTACTCAGAAGTTTCTAGGAAAGGGAACCCTGTACCTTTCTTTTCTTTCACACACTAATCTACCCCGGGACTAAATCAGCACACTAAGAAGAAAGGGCAGCATGTGTCCCTACACAGCCCTTCACCAAGATTCCATCCGGCTAGAATCTCCACAGCTCCAGTCTGTGATATTCTCTGACCGTGGACATCTTGCAACTATTTTTGCATGGGTTATTCCAAGACAGAAAATAAATCTCCTTACAGGGTAAAGACCATGAATCATGAAAGGATCTCATTTTTTTGTAAAGTGGTTCCTAATGTTTCTTTGGCATCTTACTACTTTTGGGGGGCCCCTTTTATTTAACCTAAGCTTCCTTCTCATAAAAAGGAAATAACCTGAAGAATCTGGTTGAATGCTAGAGAAATGCAAGGTATGACAAATGTAAGAGGAAATTCAGACATATTGTGGCTAAAGACCATTTCAAAAGAATCATGTTAAGACCTCAAAAGCTGCTGTCTCTCCTGTCCTTGCAAGAATAATCCAACAATTTTTTTTTACAAAATTATGGCTAGTCTTTGTATTCAAATTACTACTTGCAAAACTACAGAGCCAAAATAAAATGATTTCAAAGTGAGAAAAACTTAGTTGATGCCCCAAGACTTGAAGTCTGTGATTGTATCCTATTCTTTTTGCATTCCTGTTACTTAGCACAATAAGTGTTTGTTGAATGAATAAATGAATACAGTGAGTGCGATCTAATGGTAATAGTGAATAATGTATCATGAAAATAAGAAAAAATGATAAACCTCTGGGTCCCACACAAAAAGCAAATGAGAATGATCAGTGAAGAAAACCTGTGTACGCAATGTGAGAGAAATCGTCATTACTGAGAACAAATATATATTAACTTCCTACAATCCAAAAATAACTATACCAGCTTCTTAGTCTAGAGAGCAAAATATAGCCATAATTCCTATCCAGAGGGAGCTTACAAATTAATGGAGGAAACAATACACAAACGAATTCCACAGAAATATTTGAAAACAATTATCTACAGACTGGCATGAGAAAGATGGTGTGTCAGCAATTGTGCTGGCAAGTTGGAGACTAGGTGGGGTTACTCAGGCAACATGGAATTCCTTATCCTCAAAGACCATTTGTTGAGACTGATTCTCCCTGATCATGCAGAGGGGAAGATGAAGTTAAGGATGAGGTTGAAATTGAGAATAAAGTTGAAGATGAAGTGAAAATGAAGATTGGTAGTGAGGGCAGAGGCTGAGGAGAAGTAGAGACTGAAGCTGAGGTTCAGGAATGACTAGGGCTTGGTCATCTATACATTCTGGGATATTCTTGTAAACGGGTGGAGAATGGATTTCCTTCCAGTACTTCAAGCAAATTCCTCATCTTTTTAGACTCCTAATTTCCTTTTCTGTAAAATGAGACAATAAAGAGTCATCCCCCCACATAATCACAACCCCACACGTTTTCTATGACCTTGCATGTGGTGATATATATAAAGCACCTCTCACACTGTCTGGCACATAGTAAGCACTCAATAAATTGTAGCTGCCTTCCTCGTATATTTGTCTGATGTATCTTCTTATGACAATGCTACAAGTTTTCTATTCTGTCCCTCATCTCGTTGATTGTCCATGGCTCTTGGTCCTTGTTCCACCTCTTCTGCTGATTCGCCATATGACGTTCGGCAAATCTCATATCCTCTCTGAGCCTTGGCTTTTCATCAATGAAATGGGGATAATAATATCCGTCCAATACACCTCCCAGTCTGGTTATGAGGATAATGCATGTGAAAGTACCATGAGTTGTGTCAAGTGTCAGCAAATCTAAGGTACTGTTAGTTAGGATTGAGCCCTATATGTATCAGTCCCCTAAATAGTATGTTTATCACACAGAGGCTGGTGTGAGGCTGGAGAAGGACTGGGTAACTTAAGTGAACTAAATATTGCACAGACCCCCTGGGATGCTTTCACTGGCTCTGTGGTGCTTCTGTGGGGAGATTTGCACATCAAGTGTTTTTCACTGAGCCCTTTAAACATTAAATTGCAATTACAATTTGAGCAGAGGAAATCAAATGGTCCACAAGTATTTATCAGTTAACCACAGAGACCATTGTACATATTCATGTAATTGTAAAAATGAACATAAATTCTCACTTCCAGGAGCTTGGAAGTGATTCCAAGTTCATAGGAGATACAAGGCCGCCAACCGTAAGCGTACGCTTGCACGTGCACACAGCCGTCATACTTGGAGACACGGAAAGGGCCAGGCTTATTTGCAGGTTGATAAACTAGTTCAAGATCCCAGGAAAATCTCCTGTCAAATACCCCAAGGGGAGGGGGATTAAACCGTGATGAACCTAGAATTCAGTTTCTGTCCTCTACCCCCAAGCAAGCTGAGAACAAATAGTGGAGTTGATTTTTTTTCATGGAATAGGTTTGTGGGTTTTTTTGTCTGTTTTTTTTTAAGTCCTATTAAGCAATGAATTCATAGAGAATAGGTTCCAGCAGTTCAGGCCCCTCACAAGTGTGCTTCTCTGGGTGGAGCTTTAGTTGAACCCAGGTACCTCTCTCTTTGGCTCCCTTCTTTTTCTGATCATTTTCCTTCACACGTTTCAGGAAGCTGCCTTGCCTCTTAAAGTGCTTAATATGTTCAATATGTACATTAATTCTCTTGGAAAGAATCTTGTCCTTAACTTGTTTGTTTACAGCAATGCCAACAGCATGCTGGCTAACACTGTAAACTATTGCAGATTTGCCATGGGGACACTTATGGGGCATTCCTTTTTGAACAGTGCCCGTTCCCTTGATGTCAACCATACCACCTCTCTTGTAGATCCGCATGTATGTAGCCAAAGGAGTAGCTCCATGTTTTCTAAATGGCCCTGAGAATGTATAATGGGTGCTTCTTCCCTTTCCCTTTGTGTTGGTAATTTGGCAAATTACTAGAAGATGGCACTTCTGGCCAAAAAAAAAAAAAAAAGCAGATATTTAAGTTTTCAACTCAGCTCACATGGTGAAAATCATGTATGTATAATAAAAATTTGGCTTTGGAAAGCCCTCAAATCAGTCATAAAATAGAATAGATATGCCCATACTTAACATGCCTCAAGTCTTTACATCTCCGTAAGTCAGCCTAGCAAGTTGAAGTATCTTGAAACACCAGGATCACACCCACTGCAGCAAAACACTTACCCTATGACGGGCACATGGCAAATGAGACCAAATGAGCAAAGAGCAGAGTCACCTTTCCAGTCTCACTTTTTCTGTGGGTAGAATCGCTCATACTAGTTAAGTCACTGCATTTTAAGTCCTGAATCTCTACTCTGGCAGATCCTATCTGCCTCTTTGCAGAGAGACAAGCCTGCTTCAAAAAGTCCCCTTTTCCAAAAATTGACTTTATTGATGTATAATCTACAAACAATAAAACAATCTATCTTAAACTTATAGTTTGATAAGTTTGACAAATGTATACACCCGTGTGACCATGACCACATTAAAGAGATAGAACATTTCCATCACCCCCAAAAGTTCTGTTGTGCCTCTTTGCAGTAAGTTCCCACAACTGACACTAGGTAGCTATTGATATGCTTCTCTTTTCTGCAGTCTTCTAGAATTTAATATAAATAGAATTTCTTTTTTAGAATTTCATATAAATGAAATCATACAGTATGTACTCTTCTGTGAAAATGACCCATTTAAACAAGAGTTTAACCCATTTATAGAATAGAATGATTGCCTTTGAATGTAACTTATAGGGAAGAAGGAATGTAAAGTGGAAATAAAGGAGGGAAGTTGCTCTATAAATATGAGACAAATTGGTCAATCCTTTAAGATAGGACACTCAATTGATAGTCAAGCTCAAGCGACCTCAGTAAGGTTGACTTCAGTAGAAGGATGGTTTAGGATGGATCATTGTGGAAGATGAAGGCAGATAAAAACCTTTAAGAAGGACAAGGAAATAGGAAGTAGAAAAAGCCTGGGAACGACTGTCAAACCTTGTTTTCAGTCATGGCTTTGTCACTAACAAGCCATCTGACCTTCGGCAATTTATTTTCCTGCTCTGATCCTGGTTTCATTGTCTATATAATAAAGGCATTGGACTATAGACATGGTTTCCAAGTAGCTGCATCACTAGACATAAGTTTCCTGAGGGCAGGGACTTTGTCTTTTACTGCTGTGACCCCAGCACCAAGCAAAATGCTAGCACTCAATAAATATTTGTTGAATGAATGAATGAATGATCTAAGCTTTCTTCTAGCCTTGCCATCCTATCACTTTTTGGCAGAATCATCTAATATAATGTTCGTTCCTCAGCCCCTGCCAGCCCCCCGTGAGTCTTGGCCCAAACTGCCTTCTTTGCCACACAACCTATGTCCATGTGGAGGCTAAAGGTTAATCTTACCCACCCACTAAAAGCCATTGAGACAAATATTTCCATTTACTCAAAAGGCAAAACAGCCTCCAGCCTTCCAGGAGAGCTAAGGGTGGAGGACAAAATGGGAAATGATCTGACCCTATAAGTTGTTGTGGCAGTAAAATTTATAACACTTGTGGACAAATGAGGCTGAAGGGTCAGGCGTTTGCTCATCTAGAGTTACTTAGATGGTTGTAAGCAAGGTTTTCCTTGGCTTAACGGCTTTCATTCCGGAAGTTTGGCAGCCTCTATCACATGGCAAAAGGCCTTCTCCCAAAGGTTGCCTTCAGGGTCTGATTTAGCAATGAATGAAGAGGGTTGAGAATTTGCCAATACAGAATGTGAGAAGTGTGGTGAACTGGACAGCGAATGGTTAAACTTTAAAAAAAAGTTTTAAATCCTAATTCAATTTTTTAAATGGTTTGCTGGCAAAAATACTACTTCCAAAATTAGGCCCCGGGGTTGTCAGTTTGCAATCCAGGCATTACTTTATGTTTGTATTCATGATGGCTGGAGCCTCTCCAGTGGCTGCTCTTAGAAAAGCCCTGAGCACACAGTAGGAGCTTAATGAATACTTTTGAATCAGTAGATTGTAGTGATGGACTGGGATTTTATTGGGCTGAAAAATCTGATGGAGGGAATCCCTTTTATCACCTCTTCTCTCTACCTTGCGTCCCAGTAAAGTGCCTGCGCCAGTGCCTGGCTGCTCACTCATTGCCACACTTTCGGCTTTTGGTCACCTTGGAGCGACCTTGACTTCAGTGGGCTCAAAATGCTCCAGTTCACTTGTCATCTCTGTCTCTCTCCCTCTCTCCTCACCATGACCTCATCCTCTCAGGACAGAAGCTGCGTCATTTTATTCCCCATTATTCCTCCATCCCCTTCATGATTTTCGACCATAGAATCCCAGCTTTCTCTTTCTTAACCCTCCAAGTTCATGCTTTTCTTTCTATTATTAAAAACTACCTAGTAAACCTATTTACACAAAAGTATTAATGATAATATGTTGCTCCTCTAAGAATGTTTAGTTTCAAAGTGGATATAAACACAATACTGAATGCAAAGGAATATACCCAGGCGATGAAAAAAACTATTTGGCCAATTGGCCTTCTAGGTGACCCTCAGACCACAGTACTTTATTCCACTTTATTTCAGTGGAATAAAGATAATACAAAGCTAGGTAAACCTTCTGCTATGAAGAACAAAGCTGAATTGGCAGAAAGTTTAGTAGCTATTTGCTTAGGTTCACATTCCAGTTTTGCTTCTTACTAGAAGATCTGAGGCGAATTGCTTAACCTGTCTATGCCTCAGTTTCTCCATCTCTAGACAGAGATAATAATAATACCTACCTCATAGGTTACTGTAAGAGTGAAAAGAGTTAATACATCTAAAGTCCAAGAAGAGAGCTTGGCACATACTATGAATTCAGTGAGTGTTAGCTGTTATCATCTGCAAATAGGGGGCAGTCCCTACTTCACAGGGTGGAAGAATTAGAAAGGTACCTTCATCAAGTCATCTAGCACAGTACTTAGCACACAGTAAATGCTTGATAAATTCCTGTGATTATTAAAGGGCACGATAGGTTTTTATAACTATAGGATTACAGCCCTCAAAAATATCCAGGTCCTAATCTCTGAAACATATGAATGTTACCATGTATGGGAAAAGAGACTTTGCAGGATCTTGAAAAGGGGAGATTACTCTGGATTATCCAAGTGGGTCCTAAATGTAATCACAAGTGTCCTATAAGAGGGAAGCAGAAACTCAACAAAAACAAAAATAAACAACTCAATTCAAAAGGACTTGAATAGATATTTCTCTGAAGAAGATATACAAAAGGCCAATAAACATACGAAAAGATGCTCAAGCACTGATCATTAGGGAAATGCAAATTAAAACTATAAGACACCACCTCACTCATATCTATTAGGATGACTATGATCCAAACAGCAGAAAGTAACAAGTGTTGACAAGGATGTGGAAAAACTGGGAAAAGAAATGTAAAATGGTAGAGCTGCAGTGGAAAACAGTGTGGCAGTCCTCACAAAATTAAAAATAGAATTAATCATATGATCCAGCAACTCCACTTCTGGGTATATATATACCCAAAAGAATTGAAAATAGGGTCTCAAAGAAGTATCTGTACACATGTATTCACAGCATTATTCACAGTAGCTAAAATATGGAACCCAAGTGTCTATTGGCAGATGAATGGATAAGCAAAATGCGGTACATACATACAATTGAATATTATTCAGCCATAAAAAGTAAGGAAATTCTGACACATGCTACAGCATGGGTGAACTTTGAGGACGTTATGCCAGCGATATAAGTGAAATAAGCATGTCACAAAAAGATAAATATTGTGTGATTCCACTTATATGAGATACATGGAGTGGACAAAATCATAGAGACAGAAAGTATAATGATGGTTTCCAGGGCTGGGAGGAGGAGAGAATGGGGAGCTATTGTTTAATAAGTATAGAATTTCAGTTTTACAAGATGAAAGAGCTATGGAGATGGATGGGGGTGATGGTTGCACAACATTATGAATGTATTTAATACCACTGAACTGTACACTTAAAAATGGTTAAGATGGTAAACTATGTTAGTGTATTTTACCACAATTTAAAAAATTGAAAAAATAAAAGAAGGAGACAAAGGGAGATTTGACTACAGAAGAAGAGGGAAGCAGATGCAGAGAGAAAAGATGCTATGCTGCTGGGTTTGAAGGTGAAGGAAGGGGCCAAAAGCCAAGAAATGCTGACAATTATCAGAACTGGAAGAGGCAAGGAAGAGATTCTCCTCTGGAGCCTCCAGAAGGAATAAGCCCTACCAGAATCTTGATGTTAGCCCTGTAAGACTCAGTTCAGATTTCTGCTCTCCAGAAATGTAGGTGAATAAATTTCTGTTGCTTAAAGCCATTAGGTTTGTAGTTTGTTACAGCAGCCATGGGAAACTAATACAGAGAGCTCATTTTATCCCGAGTCTCCCTCGTAGCCCAGCAGGATCTTCAGGGAAGTCAGAGGAACAAGAATCCTTAGAGATAAACAGAGATAGTAACACTCTTTGAAGAAAACACATTTTCAGACCTCTCTTGACCATCGGGGGAATCCAGTTAAACTTTATTTTGCTCTGGGTTTGGAAGGAGGCTAAGAGCTGATACTCCCAATCTATTGGCAGCAATGCAAGAATCAACAGCCAAAATTGTCATTTTTTCCAGTTTTTTAAAACAATAGAGTTTGTTATTTCTTTTCTAAATGCATCAGCAGGGCCAGAGGAGAAGGTCTGGAAAGCGACAGCTAAGATTAGCTTCTGAGCTCCCCACGGAGACCTTGAGTGGCTGTCACCTCTGCGGGGAACAGCAGCAAAGCCTCACGCAAATGGCCTGTAAGAAAGGCCTTGTCAGACGTACCTTGACCTGCCTGGGCTTCTCTGGTACTCGGATTCCCAGTGGCCCTCCCAGGGTTACGCTCCTTCTCATGATGTATTTCCCCTGCCTTTTTTAGAGCTGCATTATGCTTGCTCCAGGAAACAGCCTCTTCCTTCTCATAAACACAGCCTTGGGTTCCTGACCAAGTGTGCTGCCACTCCACAGCTCCTTATCCATCCATCACACTTTGCTGTCACCCTGGCTGCGATTGTGGAGAACTGGTCCGATTCCAGAGGTGAACTCAGGGTAGGCAGAAGGAAGGGGAAAGCCCTGGGAGCAGTGGAGGGTCACACACACCCCATTTCCAGCCCACTGATGAATTCCCTGGAAGCCGGCTGGCCTGCCCAGTGAGCAAGCTTTTCCGATGACCCAGCGAGTATGATGGAAAAGTCTTGATAAGGTCACCACCAGAGCTAGGCTTCAGGTCTCCACTCCCTCAGCTGAGTGTACAGTGCCCAGGGATAGGCTAGGAGACACTGGGGAGATGCAGTGAAAAGCTCCTTGTAAGCAAGGTAGAAATGGCTAAGGGTGGGATTTGAAGGGCGGACATGAACCACTTCCAAATAAATGTTCCATTGGCGCTAGCAGTGCACCTGGAATTCTCACCAACGGGAATGTCTCTCTCCCAGTGTCCAGCAAACTCCAAAATCCTTTTAGCTCTTCCTTTACAAAATCTCTCCCAACTGCTTCCTCCCCCAGGGCAGACCCTCATGTGCTCACCTCCAACTCTGGGTAGAGCAAGCAGAGACCGGTCTTTGGAAAGGGAGTTCTTTCCCAAAATCTCTTCCTCTAAAGCCCAGAATCGCACACCACCTATTCATCACTGTGCGTAAAGCATCATCCTCTCCTGCAGTTCTCTTTTAACATGCAAAACTCCTGAGAGGAAGAATATTTTGATTTTGAAGTAAGAAGATGAGTTAGAATCCCATGTCTGTCCATCAGTGTGTGGCCTAAAGCAAGTCCTTAACTTCATGGAATCTTGGTTTTCTGCTCTGTAGAATAAGGATATTAATGTCTTCCCTAGCTACCTCACAGCTAATGTTGTTTTAAAGACAAATTATTAAAGATTCTGTGCTCTTCAACATGTTTGTTTTTTTTTAAGTTCCCAACAACTTTGAGTGGTTTTGTTGGGTCCCTAGAAAAAGGACAAGGGTACTGGGTCCCTCAGGACAAGGAGATGCGTGGTTCTACCATTTTGCCTCAAGGAAGTGTTGTAATTCTATCATGTAGTTTTATATACATATGAAACATATACATATAAAATATATATAACATCTCATAACTATACATATAACATCACATAATTATATATGTCTGTGTATGTATGCATATATATAAATACATAAAATCACTTGTAATAATATCAGATTAAGGAGAGAACTGAGGAAGAGTGGTTTTACTAAAATCTAGAAAAATGTATGTAGGGTAAAATGTCACGATGGCCAGAAAGTATATTAAAATACTCAGCAAAGAAAAAGAAATAAATGAACTGAAATGAGAAAATGTTAATAATTTTTAAATCTAGGTGGTGTATATACAGATGTTCATTATGATATTCTAATATTCTATCTACTTTTACATGTTTCAATTTTTTTTTTTAATTTATTTTTGGCTGCGTTGGATCTTCGTTGCTGGGCGTGGGCTTTCTCTAGTTGCGGCGAGTGAGGGCTTCTCTTTGTTGCGGAGCATGGGCTCTAGGCGCACGGGCTTCAGTAGTTGTGGCACATGGGCTCAGTAGTTGTGGCTCGCAGGCTTAGTTGCTCTACGGCATGTGGGATCTTCCTGGACCAGGGCTCGAACCCGTGTCCCCTGCATTGGCAGGCGGATTCTTAACCACTGCACCACCAGGGAAGTCCCTGTTTCAAAATTTTTATAGTAAAAATTTTAATGTGTTTAACACATAGAAATAATTAATAATATAGAAAATGTTCACCATATGTTATTGACTTTTTAGAAAGTTAAGAAACAATATACTAGTATGTTAACATGTTTGTATCGAAAAAGAGAAGAAAAGGAATATAAATTATAGTACTGCCAGTAAATGCCCCCCAAATTGTAACTTGGTTGTTGCTGGTTGGGATTATGGTTGTTTTAAAAATAGTTTTATTTTGCTTTTCTGTATTTCATAAATTTTATCTAGCAATCATTTACCTTTTGCACAATTAAATCATGGAAAATTATTTAAAACTAAACCAATAAACCCTGTTAGATGGATGAATATATCAGAGATTGAGAATAACCTATATTGGTGAAGCTGTGAAAAAAGGACACTTTCTCCTTTTATAAAAACAGCTTTATTGAGGTATTATTGATATATATATATATACATATAAATATACTGCATATATTTAATGGTACAATTTGATGAGTTTGGATATATGCATACACCCATGAAATTATCATCACAATCAAGGAAATAGACATATCCATCACCTCCAAAAGTTTCCTTGTGTCCCTTTCTCTGTGTGTGTGTATGTGAAGAGCACTTAATATGAGATCTACCCAGTTAAAAGTTTAAGTGCGCAATACAGTATTGTTAACTATAGGTGCTATGCTGTACAGCATATCTCTAGATCTTATTCATCTTGTGTAACTTAAATTTTCTACCAATTGAATGACAACTCCCCATTTTCCCCTTCCCCAGTCTCTGGGAGCCACTGTTCTATTCTCTGCTTCCATGAATATAACTATTTTAGATACCTCATATGACTGGTATCATGTAGTATTTGTCCTTCTATGACTGGCTTATGTCACTTAACATATCCTCCAGGTTTATCCATGTTGTCACAAATGGCAGGATTTTCTTCTTTTCGACTGTTGAATAACATTCCGTTGTACGTATATACCACATTGTCTTTATCTGTTCATCTGCTCACGAATATTTGGGTTGTTTCATATTTTGGCTCTTGTGAATAATGCAAAACAGGCACTTTCATATATTTGATGGAAGTGTAAATTGCTATAACCTTTTGAGTGTGTAACTTGGCAATACCTATTAAAATTATAAATGTTTATATCCTATTTTTTTAATAAAAAAGTAAAAATTTTAAAGAAGAGTGAGGGGAAGACTAGAAAATAAAGCCTTCAAAAGAAAAAAAGATGGTAAATCAACTACACTTCAATAAAAAATCAATAAACAAAAAAGAAGGAAAAGAGATGAAATAACATAAGGGTTCATCACTAGTGTATTGGTTAAATACACTATGGTTCATCCATGCAATGGAACACTATGCAGAGGTATATTAAACAACAGCAACAAGAAGTCCTATTTGGTGGGGAGACAAGTGCAGAAAATTGTGTACAGAATGCTACCATCTGTTGCAAAAAGCAAAAAGGAAGAAAAAAGAATATGTATGTACTTTTTTGCTTATATGTGCACAAAATGCTTCTGAAAGATACGTTGAAAAAAATCATAACATTGCTTGCCTCTAGAGAAGGAAACTAGGGTCTGGGGCACACAGGAAAACAGGAAACTTGTATCTTTTGAGATTTGAAAAACACGAATTTAATACTATTCAAACACAGATATAAAATTACAGTTAAATACAAAATATAATTAGCCAAAAAAGAAAGGATGTGGAGCCAAGTCTGTACTTTACCAGGTGAGGGAATTTATAAGAGAAAGAACAGTCAGAATGACTTTACTTCTAAGATCATTTTAAAAGTCTCTGATTCCTAATTTTTACTATGATCCTACCAAGTGAGGCTGCTGAGAATAACAATACTTTGTATTGACTTACCCCACGGCATGGAATTTGGAAATTGGGGTTCTAGCTTTGGATTGCCCCGGGTAGGGCAACGAGAGGTGAGGTGTTCATCATTCTTCCTTATAATCACTCTATGACCTGCTCCTCCAGGACCAAGCCCTTGCCAAGTGTTCAGAATTTTATCAAAAGGGGCAAAACCTGATGAGGCAACTTGTATAGTTTGATTTGGTGCCTCTGTGAGTACATGATCCACTGAATTGACAGCCTCTGAAAGTTTTCTTTCCCTCAAGATCCAGACTTCTGGGCTCCCTCTGTTCTCTTGGGAAATGTGTGCTCAAGGATCTTGGCTAGCTGTGTATCAGGCCAGGCAAACACAGAGCTCAGAGAATGCCTTCTGGTGCAAATACAGGATGTCTGGCTTGGGGGCTCATCTTCTGCACATGTCAGGCTTGAATTAGTTCCAAAGAGCCCTCCAGTTCTGACGTTCTCTGTTGTGGGAATCCAGGATTCCCTTCATTACCCCCAGGTGATTAGAAAGTTAGCTGAATGTCTAGAACATGCATAATTCACTCGATTTTTGCATTCTCTTATGCAAGCGTGACTCCTTGCTTAAATAAAAACTGGATGTTAGGATTCAAAATTTAAACTCACACCATAGTCCTATCTTCGTTTGTTCTTTAGTTTTTTCACCACCCAATTGTAAGAATAGAGACTTGTAGCAGAATCAAGGAAACTGAATCCCAAGCTAGCAGTGGGGAAAGCTGAGAATCAATCCAATTTATAGCATAGATTCTCAAAATCTCAGAAAGGGCTGCACCAGCCAGAAGAGAAGAGAATTCCCTGAGAATTTGATCAGCCCAAGAGGAAACACCTAGAGATTCTGACATTAGGTGTTCTGCAACAAATAGCTCACCCAAATCACCATACAATGAAGCTCAAAGTCTAAAGCTTCTCTCCTGTTCTCAGAAGTTCTGATTAGCACTTTAAGTTCCTATTCTTAATCATGCAGAATTCAAGTATCATCAGACATCTGAGGAAACTCATTATCAAAAAATGCAAGGACAAAAGAAAAGTAACTTGGAAGACATAGCAATTATGCAGAGAGAAGAAAACAAAACAAAACAAAAGTATCAATATTACCTTCAAAGAAGTAAGAGAAGATATTGCAATCATGAAACAAGAACAGGATGTGTGTTTCAACAAAGCAACATTCAGAGGACAAAATTAAAAGGAGCTCTTGAGAATTAAAATCATGAAAGCAACAATAAAGCTATTGAGTAGGAGGATACCACCGAGGAATCTCCCAGAAAGCTGAGAAAAAGAAGAAAATGGAGAGGATAAAAATCAATTAAATAATCCAAGAAAATTTCCCAAACTGATGGACATGAATTGATAGACTGAAAGGATCCGCCAAGTGCTTAGCACAATGGATGAAGATAGACCCACCGTAAGGCACATTGTTGTGGAATTTCACAACATTGGGGGAAAAGAAAAGTTTCTACGAGATTCCATAGAGAAAACATAGGTGATCTACAGAGGATTAGGACTTCTCAACATTAAACATTAACATGGGAAGCTAGAAGACAATGGAACAATTTTTCCAAATTCTGGAAAAAAAAAATTATCCAAACAAGAATTTTAGATCCAGATAATCGATCAAATATAAGGGTAGAATAAAGGTCATTTTAAGATATTCAGGATCTCAAATTGTTGACCTCCCATGCACCCTTCCTTTTGCAACAAGCTGTTGGAAGTAGTGCTCCTAGAAAATAAAGCAGTAACCTTGAAGAGAACGTGGGCTACAGGAAACCAGTGGGCCAGCCTAGGAGGGGGTGAAGGGAACCACTAAGTGAGTGATTGAGAGCAGAAGAGAACAGTTTACCCCCATTGACGAGGACAGGCGGTTCAGACAGGAGTGGTAAGATTCAAGGACTAGACATTCTGAGCACTGTCATCCTCAGGATTTCCTCCACCATCGCATCATTTTTTTAACCTGAGGATAGAGTGCCCAGGTAAGCCTGGTCCAGATTCCTATCCATACTTGCTTGCTCTGACCATGTGTGGATCAAATTCTAGATCTCCCTTCCATGCCAGCTAAATGGGCCAGCAGAAGACATTCATTTCACCCCAGAGATGTCTTCTTTGACCTACTCATAAGCTTTAGAGGGAACCTATAGGGGCTTAGAAGTAAAACATACAGAGCAACCCACCCCCTCTGATCATATATCTACTGCCCGTCCTGTCTCTGTCCCACATGACAGCCCTGTTAAATTCCCTGGTTCCAGAGCCCCAGACTTCAGGACTTATTTATGGCTGTGCCCATCGATGTCTCCCAGATGTTCAGGTAAACTCTCAGAAAAGCTTCAGTAGGACTAACACCCAGAGGCTCTGCTCACCTTCCCTCCTTCTGGCAGCCTTCATCTAATAGTGGCAATATTGTCCTTTTCTGGGACTTCCCTGGTGGCACAGTGGATAAGAATCCACCTGCCAATGCAGGGGGCACGGGTTCAAGCCCTGGTCTGGGAAGATCCCACATGCCTCAGAGTAACTAAGCCCGTGCACCACAACTACTGAGCCTGCGCTCTAGAGCCCACGAGCCACAACTACTGAAGCCCGCGTGCCTAGAGCCCGTGCTCCACAACGAGAAGCCACCGCAATGAGAAGCCCGCGCACCGCGATGAAGAGTAGCCCCCGCTCGCCGCAACTAGAGAAAGCCCACGTGCAGCAACAAAGACCCAACGCAGCCAAGATATATATATATATATATATATAGTCCTTTTCTCACACAGCTAGATTTCAGTTTGACACTCATTTTTTTCCCCCCAAAATTAAGCAATATGGTGTTTAGGGATATAAACATAGGTTGAAAATCTCTAAGGAAATAATTAACAATACTATCTGGGGAAAAAGAAGGCATACAAATGGGGAGGGGCACACAGGGGACTTCTGAGTACCAGCCATGTTTTATTTCTTTACCCGGGTGGTGAGTTCATAAGTGTTTATGTTATTGTTGTTGCTATTAAAACTGAACGTATGTGTTCTATACATTGCCTTCTGGATATTTAGTATACACACACACACACACACACACACTGCTGTATAGAAGGAAGAAATCCATAATCGCAATACCTATGTGCAACGTGTTAACATTTTTAAGTTTCCTGTCATCTTTCTTCTGTGCATTTTCCATAATTGAGATGATACTGTGCATACATTTTGATAGACTGTTTAAGAAATAAGCATCTTATATTATTACATTCTTTGTATATCTATCATTTTAAGAACCATTGTAATAATGCAGTGAAATTTTTATGTTTCAAAGAACATAGCTCTTGGTAATAACAAGGACTGAATCTTCGTGCTGGTGGAAGCTTGAATCGGAAAATGCTTCCGGGGTGACCCAGAATCCTCCCACCTCCCACACATCACCCTGTCAAAACCCCACCCTCCTTCAAGGCCTAGCTCAAATCCCACCTCCTCCATGAATCCTTCCCTGACCATTCTCCAGGGAAACCTCTTTCTTTAACCTTCCATGGTACTTGTTATCTATTCTGCCTCTTTTTATGGCTATTTGGATTCATTTCTTTTCTCCCCAGTACATTATAAATTCTTAAGGACAGAGACCTGTCTCTAGAGGGCCTGGAAAATACTAAGTGCTCCATAAGTAATAAGTAAATAAATTTGAAAGACTGCTTTTCTTATTCTTTGCTTTAATACCCTGCATTACCAATAGTGTTTGTCTACATAATTAAGTCACTAATGGGCTTTCACCCAAATTGGACGTCTGCAAATGGAAACACATTCTGTTTGTCCATAATTGCCACATTCAGAAATCAGGAAGATGACCACCCCTGCTGTCCCTGATAATAGATTATTTGATATTTGCTTTGAAGTTTGGATTAAGGAATGTTTGGGCTCTAAAAACAACAACTTGTGTTTACTGAGGACCTATTATGTGCCAGATACCAGCCAAAGTAGTTTGTGTGCACCTGTGATGTAATTCTCCAAAAACACCATGAGATAAAAGCTATTTAGTTTCCTCATTTTACACCTGAAGAAACTGTCTCTTGCCCAGGGGCAACCAGGTTGTACGTGGAGGAATTAGGACTCCAACCCAGAGCTATCTGAGTCTCACGTGCCTCACTTCTGGGCAAGGCTGCCTCCCCAGAAATAAAAACATAAAATCTAAATCTTGATCTCCACCTCTCAGTTCTATATTGCAGAACTAGTTCTCCATCAAATGGGTACCACTTGTGAAATGCACATTTGTATTGATAAATACAAAATAATATATAATGTTTAAGAGGGAAATAAAAAAGAAATCCATAATTTTACCACATAATAAATACTATCATTTTGGAAACTCTCTTCCAGGCTTTTCCCATATGTGTACCTTAAAAAAGAAAAAAAATCCTCAGGCAGTTGTGTATGTGCTTTTTTTTTATAAATTTATTTCTTTATGTATTTATTTATGGCTGTGTTGGGTCTTCCTTGCTGCACGTGGGCTTTCTCTAGTTGTGGTGAGCGGGGGCTGCTCTTCATTGCGGTGCGCCGGCTTCTCATTGCAGTGGCTTCTCTTGTTGCGGAGCACGGGCTCTAGGCACACGGGCTTCAGTAGTTATGGCACACGGGCTCAGTAGCTGTGGCTCGCGGGCTCTAGAGCACAGGCTCAGTAGTTGTGGCACACAGGCTTAGTTGCTCCGCGGCATGTGGGATCTTCCTGGACCTGGGCTCGAACCCGTGTACCCTGCATTGGCAGGCGGATTCTTAACCACTGCACCACCAGGGAAGCCCTGTGTATGTGCTTTTAAGCAGAGGGGTCTGTTAGTGGTAAAGACAAGAGTGGCATCAAAGACAAATGTCAGCTCTCTTGCAGCTTTGCCTGGGACTCATCTTGCATCAGATAGAAACCTGGAAATATGACAAAGGTAAAGCATAGTTAACAGGGAGTTGATTTCCTGCACACTCAAAGACAGCCTGCAAGTAGCAGGGGACTCCTGGATGAGGAGCGGGGGCAGAAGTTAACAGCATTTGCTTGTGCTTCGAGTGTCTTATGTTGTGTCCTCAGCTGCTGAATGTGCAGCAAAAAGTAGAATATAACTTATGAGAAAATGTTGAACTTTAGCTGCATTCCTAATTCTTAATTGTTCAGCTACTGGAAGTCCATTTTTCCAGGAAAGACACCAGGCGAGTATTTCTCCCTGCCTCCCAGCCCTTCCCCCCTCCTCTCTTCCCCTTCCACTCCTTCCTTCTCCCCTTCTTTCTCTTCTCTCTCCCCTCTCCTATCTCTCTTTCTGGTAGGCAGAATAATAGTCTCTAAAGATGCCCATATCCTAATTCCTGGAACCTGTGAATATGTTACCTTACATGGAAAATTTGCACTGCGATTAAGGGTATAGGCCTTGATATGGGGAGATTTTCCTGGATAATCCAGGTGAACCCAACCTAATCACAAGAATCCTTAATAGCAGAGAACCTTTCCCAAGTGTGGTCAGAGAGAGAAGCAGGGAGATGGCAGCTGAGAAGGACTTAGTCTGTAATTGCTGGCTTTGAAGATGGAGGAAGGGGACTGTTAGCCAAGGAATGTGGGCAGCCTCTAGAAGCCGGAAAAGGCAAGGAAATGGATTCTCCCCTAGAGCCTCCAAACTGGCTAACACTTTGATTTTGACCCAGTGAGACCCGTGTCAGATTTCTAACCTGTAGAACAGTAAGATAATAAATTTGTGTTGTTTTAAATTGCTCAGTTTGTGGTAATTTGTTACAGCAGCAATAGAAAACTAATTCTATTTTTCCCCTGCCCTCTCACTCTTCTTCTTCTTTCTCCCTCTGTAATTGTGTCTTTATTGACTAGTGTGTGCGACTATGTTATGCTTGATTCTCCTGTCCTTTGTACGTCCTTGAATACCTCAAACAGAGACCACCTTCCCAGGCTCAGTCCCCGCAACAAGTTCCCTGGACTTCAATCTCCAGATTCTATTTTTTTAAATTAATTAATTTATTTACTTATTTTGGCTGCATTGGGTCTTCGTTGCTGCGCATGGGCTTTCTCTAGTTGTGGCGAGCTGGGGCTACTCTTCGTTGCAGTGCATGGGCTTCTCATTGTGGTGGCTTCTCTTGTTGCGGAGCACAGGCTCTAGGCACACGGGCTTCAGTAGTTGCGGGACCCGGGCTTAGTTGCTGCACAGCATGTGGGATCTTCCTGGACTAGGGATCGAACCCGTGTCCCCTACACTGGGAGGCGGATTCTTAACCACTGTGCCACCAGGGAAGCCCCAATCTCCAGATTCTTAAATCCACTCATCTCAAAAAGAAAACAAGAAAAGAAACAGAAATTCCAGATGTCATTATTTGCACTGGCTAAAGGGACTGATGACAGAAATCTTGTCTGTCTTGTTTATTGCTGAATCCTCAACACTTAGAACAGTGCTTGGTACATAGTAGCAGCTCAGCAAATATTTGTTGATTTGTTGCTTTATTGATTAATTTAAAAACGTGTATCTTTCCCAAGCCAAGTGCTGGAGCCATTTGCTGCTACTGACTCTATGATTCTCATCATGGTCCTGTCTTCCTCAAGGGAGAGGGGTGAATGCAGGGGATAAAACTAGGGTTGAAATTGACCCAGTAGTAGCTCTGCTTGGCCAATGAGGACTTTGTTAAGTAAAGCTTATGCTGTGCCTGGTGACACATATATGAAGCTTACTCAATCATTCATTCAACCAAAATTAAGAGTCTGCCATGTGCAGCACTCTCTGCCCTGTTCTAAGGACGTAAAGATAAATAGGACACTGTCACTGCCATCCCAACATCGACAATCTAGGAATACCTTGTTGGCTTCCTAACTATGTGGTGGACACTCTTTTACATACAAGGGTCTCATTTAAATCATAGAACAATGATTCAGAGAAAGATTATTAGCCTCATTTTATGGATAAGAAAACTGAACCCAGAAAATTAAATAACTTATATAAATGCCAAGTAAGTGATTCCTGCCAGGCTTGGAATCCAGGTCCACCTGACTCCAAAAGCACATAATCACTACTCACATTGTAGAGTGACTTGTAGTTTACAAAGCACTTTTATCACCCATTATCTTACTTACTCCTCCCAATAAGTTTATGAAGTAGGCATTGCTATAATCATTTTACCAAAGAGAAAATTCAAACTCTACTTATTTGCCCAAGTCACAAAGTTCTTAAGTGACAGAAACAGAACTGGAACGCAAATCTTCTTAATTTAGCCCCTAGTCCCTTTCCACTCTTCCTTGTTTTTATTAGCCTCTGAATTCTGCACACAGACCCACCTGCTCTCTATGAGAATAGGATCTAAGACCCTGATGAAGACATGTGTGAGAATACAAAGTGAGGCAAACAGTACTGCTAGAGCTGAAGTTCATGCCAGGTGAAAATGTGTTAGTTAGAGCTGTGTTTACTCTGTGCTGTCAATTATAATCAGTTGCTTGATCTGGGGCCAGCAATTTCATAACTATTCTCAAATGTCATGTTGGGTGTATCTCACACATTTCTTACATTTGGAACAAGCCCCACTTTGTTCAACACTTTAACATTATTAATTGTGCTCATCAATAGAAAAGACAAGTCCCCAACTAATCAATGTGCTACAAGCTTTTCCTCTGTTCCAGTAAGACTTCTGTGGCCTTGGTGAATGCACAAACATCAAATCATGGCTGGGTCAAAAGAGGTTTGATGCTTATTAAGTTTGCTTAAGATTGCTAGTGATAAGAGAGGGTATCCGAGAAAATACCTTAAGAGTAGTGATCACCTCTTTACTCATTTCTGTATATTTCATAGCATCTAGGACAAGACCTGGTTCTTGGCATTCATTGAATGAATGAATGAGTGAATGAGTGAATGAATGAAAGCTCCAATGATGTCAACATGGGAAGACTCTGTAAAGGAGCTCAGAATTCAGAGCACCTTAAAGAAAGGAAACCAGTGCAAGAGCTGATGGAGATATATAGGGCCACAGGGACGTGGCTTGCTACTGAACCAGTTAATTTCTGAAGTTCTTCCAGAGCCTCTGCCAGCACATTGGTATCCTTTACCAAAATATCCCATTCCAGCTTTCTTCCCTGGTGTTCTCCCATGCCCCAGCTTGCTGTGCCCACCAAGTCCATGTGTACCACCTCCAAGCAGTCTCCATGGAAGAGCTTCTGCCTAGTATCCCTGCTTTCCCACCCCACCCTTCAGCTCTCCAAGGATCTTCCTGTCATCATCCAAGCAACCAACCACAGTGCTGATGCTAATCGGTGAAGTCCAGATGCAGTGTTTCTCACACTTTGTGTGAAAACAGTCCTCTGAGAATTCAGTTTAAAGTGCAGTTTTCTGGGTCCACCCACAGAGTAGATCTTAGAAGGGGCCCTAGAATTTTCTAACAAACACCCCTAGAAGATTCTGATGCAGGTGATCCAAAGACCACTCTTTGAGATGAAGTGGTCTAGATTTTGACCCTAGATCAATGGTTCATAACCTGGGAGTTTATGGATTCCCAAGGGACCTGAGGATAGAATTCAGGGGGTCCATGAACTTAAAGGGGAAAATACATCTTTATTTTTATTAGTTATAACTGTAATTTAGCATTTCCTTCACTTCTGAATGTAGGCAACAAACCCAGCAGTATTAGTAGTGCCTGTGATTTGTCACCAATAGAAATCACTGATATTGTCATAGCACATTACTGCTGCTGCAGATACCTTGAAATTTCATTTACATTCGTCACAGCTTTGAAATTATAGTTGTTGTTAGACCTGCCACTAGATTTTGTTATTTAGTCAATTAATAAAGAAGCACCTATATTACTATATGGCTATTTTTTAAAAGATTTTGATAACTGTATTTCAATATTATTGTATGTATTTAATTTTATGCATTTAAAAATATTATTCTGAGAGAGGGGTCTATAGGCTTCACCGGATTGTCAAAATTATGAAAGGGGTCCTTGGCCAAGAAAAATAAATTTAAAAGTCCCCACTCAAGATAGAGCCAATTATGTCAAAGGGCCAAACCAATTTCTGGCATCATTTTGCCCCGTTTTTTCTCTACTGCCCCTCCCCCAAAGCCAACCCTTCAACCAGGTGGAAGCTCTCACAAGAATTACTGAATTCTCAGGTCTGAAGAAGGAGCAGCCTTCCTGCAGGGACTGCCTTCTGAAAGTGACCTTGGCAAAGGTTAGGAGGGGTGGGGTTCTCCTGAAGCTTCCCTTGGCCTGGAGAACTTGTGCCTTTGTTTTCTCCATCAAATTGAGACACGTTTCCTAGTTCAGAATCTACTGTTTTGTCAATATAAATATTGACTTGAGGGGATAAGAAAACCACACTCTAGACGAGCAGAAACTTCCTGGAACAGGTCACTATATAGTCATCAGAAATAGAAACTCCGAGAGGTGGGGAGCTAGGACTGTCTACTTGACTGTGTGCCAGTTCCAGCATCCTTACTTGATTTCATGTATAGTCTGGCCCAAGAGGAAATAAGGTGGGCATTTCCTTTTGGAAAGAGAAGCAAAAGTAAGGCCATACGAGCTGGTCCTGACTACCTCAGGACACAGGGTGTATGGGCAGTGCCCACCAATTACAAGTCTCCTGTGCCTTATAGATTCCTAAGTAGCTGCTGAAAGCACTATCCAGTTTACAAATGAGGAAGGAGCCTGGAACACAAGTATCCTGGCCCCTGGCACCATCTCCATTGGTTGCTCTCTGCTAAGAGCTCCTGGAGAGCTGCAGAGTTTATGTATGCATCCACAGCCGGAAAGGAATCGGCATTCCTGGGCTTGTAACTTAAAATTAATGACTAGGCTAGACGCCTCCTGGGGACTCCCTACTCTCAAAGTCCTAACACCCAGGGCGGGATTTCTAGACCAGGGAGGAATGCCCCACCTTCTGGCTTTGGTCAAGACTGGGATTTCATAGAAGGTTGGGGGGCCGATCAGCGGCCATAAATCTTGGAGAACCTTCACCATTTTACAAGGGAGTTCGCGGGGGCTGCTCTTCTCCCTCTTGCGGTCTATTTACAACGCCAAAATCTCCTTGTTAATGGACCTGGGATAATGGTGTTTACTTTACCGCGATAAAGCGCTCAGCTTCCTGGGGGAGCGGCTGTAAAATGTCCTGGAGGTAGGGGTGGAGGGGGGCGCCATAAAAGCGGGCGCTGGAAGGTCCGGGGCACCAGGTTCTCTTCCAGGCCGGCCCCAGCCCTCCACCCCCTAAGCCCGGCTGAGCAGCCCAGGCCTCGCGGGTGGTGGGTTCCCACATAAATCACCAGCGCCAGAGTCTCGGGAAAAGGCGCATTTTTCATTGCTGGTTGCAGGGCAACTCCCGACAGCGAACGAGAAACAGAAGTTGTCTTTAGATAAACCGTTTACCGGAGCGCGCGTCCTGGCAGCGGGGCCCCTAAAGCACAGGGCAACAGGGTCCTGGCGCTGCGCCCCCGCCAGCCAAGCACCTCGCAGGGGCCCCGAGGAAAAAACCAGATCCTCCAAAGGTCTAGTCCCAAGTCTTCCCGCAGGAGGAAAGAGAGCTCCAAGAGGGATAGAAAAGGAGCACTTCAGGGTCTGGGGAGACGAGAAGTGGGGTGTACGAAGATTCTAGAGACCAAAGATCTGAGAGCCCAATTCCACATTTACCAGCTGTGTGATCCCGAACGAGTGACTTTACCTCTCTCTCTGAGCTTCAGGAATCTTTTTATAAAACGATAGAAAAAGTTACCTTACTAACAGATGTTCGAAATTAACAAATTAAATCAAATGCAACTTGTATAACCTGTAAAGCCAAATGTATTAATCAGAGGTCCATGGAAGGGCCTAGGGGGTTCCGTGAAACCCCTGGAATTATTGACAAATTGTCACATTCTTCTAGGGGAGAGAGTCCATAGCTTACATCACGGTTCCAAACGAGTGCATGAACCCCAGAACGTTAAGAACTACCGCGCTAGTTCTGTAGCCCGACTGCATGGTTAGAGTCGTGGCTGTGACACTAGCTATGAGACTTTGCCCAAATTACTGAAGCCTCCTGTTTCCTCTTCTGTAAAATGGGATAACAGTTCCTAGGATTGTTGTGGAGTGTAAAAATGCTTGGCTTCGTGTCTCGCACACTCTAAATGCTAACTAAATGTCAGATATTTTTACGCATCAACCCTAGCCCTGAAGCAAAGACGCTTGAAAGCCAGGAATTCCAAGCCTAGCCTTTCCGAGCTGAAAGCTGCCAAGATCCCAGACACCTGCCCGCTGCCAGATGGAGGGCCTTCCCACTGCGCGGGGGGTGGGTGCCCAGGTTGCGTTTCGCTCCAGAGTGCTCAGGTGGCATGCGGGTCCTGTAGGGAGCTGCGAGCTCGCTGGGCGGCCACCCTTTGAAGGCGGCTCTAACCCCGCCGGCCGCCAGGCGCCCGGGGCTCAACCATAATCCGGATTTGGAGGCCTAAGCACTAAACTGGCTGCCACCGATAGAGTGAATCAAAGCGGCCGCCATCCTAGTAGCTCCAGGTCTTGTTTACTTGTTGACGTGTGTGTGCACCCAAGCGGGACAACCTCGAATTTGGAGTCGGCCTTGAGAGAAGAGAAGTAGGCGCCCCCTTCTCCCCGCCTCCACCCAGCGGGCACCTCCAGCCTCCACCCCACCGGAGGCCTAGGCTTCCTATCGCGAGCAGACACGTTTCCTTCCCTCCTAGGGTCAGAGGTCGAGCCCAGGAGAGGCCTGCTCCCTCTTCCCAGGAGGCCCACCCCACGCGGCGCCCGGAGCCCAGTTCCCAACCGCGCCTCCTTCCCCCACTCCCAGCTCTCCATCCATTAGTGTAATCCTCTGTCCAAACACTGCGGCCCGGACGGTCAGACGTTGGTGTAAACAGACCCGAGGGACAATTCTAACGATATAAATAAAATAACCATTAATAGCGCAAATTGTTCGATGAGCAGGAGGCCGAGCAGCCGGGACTCCAGGCTCTCGCTGGGGTTTGTGTACACAGCGTGGACACCACGCATCCGTCAGGTAAACCGAAAGCAGGTGAGGTCCCCACAGGTGCGTCAGTGGGACCGGCTCGTGACACGCACAGGCCTCGACACGCACGAGGTTCGGGACAGACAGAGACGCACGCGCCGAGAACGCCGCGCGAGTTCATGTAAGCGCCCGAGCCCAGCCCCAAACACAGCGCCACGGGGTTACCCCGGCTCTTCTCCAGAAATTCGCGCGCCCAAGTGTCCAGCCACGGCCCCCGGGCGCCTTCCGGCCGCGTCCGCAGCCTCGATGCGCACAGGGACGCAGAGCTCACACCCAGAAACGGAAAAGGCAGCCTCCACTGGTCCCAGAGTTAATCACAATAAACTAACATTTACTGAGCGTTTATTGTGCCAGGCGGCGCACTAAGTGGTCCACGGAGGTAATCTCCTTTAACCCTCAGAGCGCCCTACTGAGGTGGGTACTTTGAGTATTCCCAGTTTTACAAATCAGAAAAGCAGGGCTCAGAAGTAAGGAATTCGCCCGGAGACAG
This sequence comes from Eschrichtius robustus, assembly GCF_028021215.1. Lineage (NCBI taxonomy): Eukaryota > Metazoa > Chordata > Mammalia > Artiodactyla > Eschrichtiidae > Eschrichtius > Eschrichtius robustus. The sequence continues at coordinate 110,320,748 of NC_090830.1, forward strand.
AGTGGAGACAGGATTTGAACCCACCACTCTGCTCCAGGAAGCACAGCGCGCACACCCGAGGTACAGGCACTTGCTCACGTTCCGACAAGCTGCGTTTCCAGGGGCTGGGACTGGCTCCAGTGTGTCCCCGGCCCCGCCGGGCTGCGGTGGTTTGCTTTCCAGTGGGAAGTTCCTTTTTCTGTAAAGGGCGTGGGCAGAGTGGCCTGAGAGGTCCGGACAGAGAGGAGAGGGGGGAGCCACCTTGAAAAGTCCTGTAGCTTGTTCCCAGGGAGCGGGAGTGTGGGCTCACGGGCGCTCCCAGACTCAGTGGGCCTGCTCTGACGTTAGGGTTGCAGGTACCGCTCCCACAGAGAGGCCTACGGGCTAAGGGGTCAGCTCAGGGACTAGACAAGCTCACTCGGGGAAGGTCTCCCTGGGGGCAGGTGGCCCTGAAGTCCTGGTTCCTGGAGTTGGTCTGGGGCAGGATATTCTCTGCTGCGGACCCAGGCAGTGGAGTGGCAGCGTCTATGGGCCTGGAAGTCTTGCATCCACTCCTTACCTGCTTTGTGACCTTGGACACGTCATTTCATTTCTGCGGACCTCGATTTCCATGGCTCTAAACTGAAGGGGAGGAACAAAAATATGTCTCACAGGGATGTTGTAACGATCATGCATGTGGAACACTTTGTTTACCCGGTGGGAAGCTTATTATCACAATTAGTATTAACTCCATGGCAAGCGCCTCAGAAGGCAAAGAGGTGGGCTGGCAGCCCCTCTTCTTTTTGAAGAGAAAGCAAAGAAAGACGGAGATAGCAAGAAAGGAAGCAGCTCAGAGGGGGTGCGGGTAGGGGGAGGAAGGGAGGAGGCTCCAGGAGGTTCCACCCCATCCCCAGCCATGTTTATCTTCAAGACAGTTTCCAGTCAACCCCACCACCCAGGGAACATTCTTCTTGGGGGCTGTGGACTACCACTTAGGCCCTGCAGGAACATTTGGGGAGGGGAGAAGGAGGAGGACAGTCGAGCACCCAGCACTGAGCAGGAATTCGCAAAAGCAGAGAGAACAGTGCCTGGTCAGGCAGTCCACGCATGGCGCTCAGCCTGGTAACCCTGGGGCTGCCCAGGAAAGGGAGAGGGGCAGAGAGAGGGAGCTGAATGTGGAAGGCAAGGAACTTAACAACCTTGGGCAAGTTACCTCACCTCTCAGCCTCAGTTTCCTCCTCTGTAACATGGTTGCATTAATAAGGCCATAGACAAGGGCTCTGTTGCAAGAAGCAGAAACAATAACAATGAGTAGACACTTAAAGAGCTTCACAAAATGCCTGGTGCTGTTCTCTGATCTCCATACCCTTGAGTCTTCCAGCCCTACCCAGGTGGCTTGCCCATGGTCTGACAGTTTATGTGCGAGTTGGAGAGTGGGGAGTCTCTTAATTATTGAGCCATACCATGTGCTTGTAGGAAAACCATCCATGAACAGTAGCTAATGTTATTGATACGACCATTGCTGGTGGGAGTATTATTGTTGTAATTATTATCAGCAGTATTATTTCTATTATTACTGCTGTTCACTCCCAACTCTGAGAAGCAGTCTTCATTAACTCCTCTTTATGGAAAAGGAAATAGGTTCAGAGAGGGTAAGTGACTTGCCTGAAGTCACACAGCAGATCTGGAACCGAGTGAAGAGATTAGAAACCATGTGAATTTGAAGGCCAGACTTTCTTGCCCACACCAAAAGGAAAAGGAGAGGAAGAGTGCTGGTGTTGCTTGATTGAGAGAAGGACGCCCACCGCTGGGGTAGGTCGGGGCAGCAGATTTATTTACATTCCAGCAAGGACACTAATTGGCCAGATCTTTATCTAAACACAATAACAATGACATGAGACTTTGGGGATTTGTTTACTGCAGCTAAAAATGATGCATTTGTGGGAGTGGGAATCTCACACTGACTGGGTGCGGGATTTGTTTGCTGCAGCTCCAGAGGATGGGAGTGGGAGAGAGGGAGGCTGCTGGTGGTTCTGAGAGTATATCCTAAAACTTCAATGATTAACAGAACTAGTCCCCCTGTTTGGGGACCAAAAACAAAAAAAAAAACCTCAAACTTTGATTGATAATTAAATAATGTTTTTTTTCCCCAAGTGAGAAAAGGAGTGCCTGAGAATCGGGCTCCCTGATCTCAGCTCAGGGGAGGAGAGATTCAGAGCCTCCCTCCTCATGCTTAACAACCACCCCGCACGCCCACCCTCCGCCACCAGCACAAGAACATTTACTACACAAGAGGGCTCTGTAAACGCTTTCCTTCCATCATTTCTTTAATCCTTACTGCAGGCCTGTAAAGTCCACACCACTATTATCTCCTTTTATAGGTAAGAAAACTGCTGCTTAGCAAGGTTGAAGGACTGCCTCAAGGTCACAAGACTACAAGAGAGGTAGGACTGGGCTCCAAACCCCTCTGGTGGACTCCAGGGTCAATGTTTTGGCCCAAGACAGGGGCATGAGGTGTGATTATGATTTAAAGAAAGCCACGTCTTCCCCAGACCCCACCCCAAACGCAGTCTCCTCACTCTGTGGGCTCTCCCTGTGGAGGAGGGTGTCATAGGTGCCAACACTTACACATGCATGCTTGTGCGGTTTGAGTACGTCCATTCACATACACACTTACAGGCTTACTGGCTGTGGGAGGTGTAAAATGTTCATATGTGCCCACATCCGTGCTCACTCACTTTGTGTGTGGGCACAATTATACACACACACAAACACAGACCACCCTCTCTACTATACTAATGGGTGTGTGTGTGTGTGTGTGTGTGTGTGTGTGTATTTTTTAAAGTATAAATTGCAGAATAATTTCAATGTGATTTTATTACTTTCAAGAGCACACACAGTCATTACAACTCTGGTAATAAAATCTATTCCCTCTTCTCTGACTGCAACTTAGGTCCTTATGGGACTACTTTGCACAAGACTAATTGTAATGATACCATAAATTGCCTGTATGGAAATAGTGCATCTGATTGTCGTGGAAGCTAGTTTTCATCTTGGATCATATAAACATTTCTCTCCAGATCTCATGACACTACCAGTAATTCACATTGTGAGGAAAAAAGGAGGGAGGGGGATTCAGAATGAGTGTTAGCCCAGTCCTTCTGTTTTGACCACACTCTCTGAAAGAGCAGAGCTGTAATGTGGAAGTTACATTTATAGGGAGTCCTGAGTGCCTTCTTCTGCCTGCCTATCCGCCTGTGCACACACTGCTGTATTCACACAGGAAGTCACGTGCCTTTTCATTCAAGGTAAAAGGTAAGTCCATAGAAACAAATATGGCAGGTCTGCGTCCATCTGTTGGAAACCCATATTTATTAGAGTAATGCAACCTCAGAAATGTGGTTGCAGATGGGAGGTAAAAGGGTAGAGATTGGCTGGCTGCCCACCTTACAGCTGGGGAGCCTGACTCATAGGAGAGAAGGCCCCACACCCTGTCTCTTCTCCAGAAGGCAGTAACTCAGTTGCCCCACTGGCTCCATAGCAGTGAGGTAGGCCAGGAACTTGTACCAAGTGCTCAGTCCTTGCCCCTGCTGGCTGGTGTGAGAGCCAGGGACCCCACTGTCCTCTCCCAGATTTGCCCCCTGCATTTTAAGGCAGTCCCTGAAACACTTCCCAGCTGGGATGATCTCAAGGCTAAATGGCCCCTTAATCTATAGTAGGACTGGCAGGAAAGAAAGAGAAGGGAAGGTCAGTTCAGTCTGCTCTTGCCTGTGTGGAGTGGCGGAGGGGGTCAGCCCTGGTCTAGGAGCCCCCATCTGTGTGCTCAAGGGATGCCTGGGGCCCAGGCCTTATGATGATCTTCAGCTCTGCTGTGATCCTCTCCGGACTGCCACAATAGAAGGAAATGGAGGCTCTGCAGGATCTGCCTGCAGTGGGGATTTCCACGGGCAGGGTGGCCAAGCTCGCCACCTGGAGCCCTACAGACCCTGTCAGGGCTCATAACTGAGGCTGCTGGGTGTTGGGGGGCTGGGAGATGGGAAAGGTCCTAACAGGCTGGAGGGTACAGAGGAGTGTCCCTGTCACACACCCAAGGGTGCTTGGGCATTTTTATGAGCAGCTGCTGAGACAGAGTAAGCACAGGGGTGGAATGGGGGAGAGGGGTCTGGGGCTCAGGAGTGGGGACCTCTGGTGCACGGGGGGTGGGGTGTGTGTGTGTGTGTGTGATTCCCTCCATACCAAACACCTGCAGGGTCCAGGGACAAAAAGCAGGAAAATACAAGAGTTGAAAGGAGGGGGAAAGGGAATGAAATAAGATGGGGGAAGGGAGGAGGGAGTGAAGAAATGAGAGTGAAACAGGTGGGGGAGGAGTGGAGACCGAGTAGGAAAGGAGGCCAGGGAGAGGAGGAGGCGGTAAGGGAGAAAGGAGGTGGGGGAAGGGTGGTCAGGAAAAGAGGGAAGTGAGGAAGGGAAGGAGCGGGGGGAGTAAGAGATGAGCCCAGTGGAAGAGAAAGGGGCCGAAAGGGGAAACAGACTGGCTGCGAGGGGGAGGAGGAAGGCCACTGAAGTTCTAGGGTCCCGGTCTCAGTGGCTCTGCCAGGCCCCTGGGTGCCGCGAGCCGCGAGAAGTAAGGCGGTCCTTCTCTCCGGTTGTAGGGAGTGCAGAGAGGTCGAGCAGAGTTCGAGCACCTACTGGCAGGTTCAAGGACAGAGGCCCAGCAGGCATCTCCCCGGGGCTCTTCGCTAGGGCCCCCCGGGCTCTTGGTCTGCAGTGGGAGAGAGACGTGCCGTGGAGAAGCTCCGGACTCCCGGCCCCAACCAGCGCGCCCAAAATGCACGGGCTTGGAGACGCGGCGCCCTTGGCTGCTGGGCAGAGCGAGGCCTGGCAACCTGACAGTCCCCGCAGCCTCGAGGCCGCCGAATTCTTGACCTCCGACCTGACTCACCTGCGTCTCTGCAGGGCAAGGCTGCCAAGTCCGGAGGCCTCGAGTTGCGGGACGGGACCTGGCGTGTCACGCTTTCTGTCCCTGTGGCTGTGCGCCCTGGTGCGCCGCAGCCGTCTGGGGCCTCGGTCCTTTCCAGGTCGGGTCCCCGGCTGTTCCGAGCAAGGCCAGGAGCCCACGCTTTCCCACCCCCAATATCCCCGCAGGGTCAGGCAAGATGGGACTATCCCAGGGCAGTGGGAATTGTTAGGTGCCCCTGGAGCTTCAGGGAACCAAGGGCAAGTGGGCAGCTAGGCCCGCAGATACGGTTGCCCACTGACAGAGCGAAGGTCCCGCTGCACCTTGGGAATCGCTCTCCCGGTGCCGACCGAAAACCGTGAACTCCAGGCTGGACACAGCAAGGGCCGGAATAAGGCGTTACTTAAGGCGACAAGACTTCGGCAAACGTTTCTTTCCAAGTGAGAAAGGTTTTTTGTTGTTGTTTTTCTCAAACGGTTTGAAGTTATTCACTCCAACTTGAGCCCCAGGGAGGTTTGGGAAAAGAGTTCTGCGTCCGAGAAGGCCGAGGTCCCCTCGGTTTGCGGTTGAGAGGAGACAGAGTTGAGAAGATCGCGCTAGGAAGAGTCACGAAAAATCTCTGCTTCTTGGACATAATAACCACATCCCTCTCTGAAACCCTTTGTGCTCAGAGCAGACAGGCGCGCTGGTTTAAGTGAATTAATTCGTCAAAGACTGCAGCCGCCCTTCTGAAGTCAGATTATATTTTAAAAGGTCTAAAGACATTGAAATTTCGATACAGGAAGTTAAACTCACGCTTAAAAAAAAAAAAAAGTTAAGGAATGCATCCAGAATTCCAATTTAACCCCCAAGTTAAAACTGCTCACTGCACTCCCAAATAACACACGCAAATAGTAAAAATAAATGTCTGTGTATAGACATCTTTTATTTACGTGTTTTTGTTTGAAAAAATATTGACTTTCACTCGACAAAGTTAGCTTTTCCGACTTCTGTGTTTTATTGGCAAAACAACTGTTTTTGGTGAGGAAAGCTGTATTTACACCGTTAACTTAGAATTTTTGGAGTGGGGCAGATACACATAGATAGATGTGAAAGGTCCTCTCCCTGAGAAATCGAAACTCACTTCCTCCGCAAGAGCCTGTAATTTACAAAGAACAACAGGGATTGCTGAATTTGGACCAATTTTCTCCCAGGGAAGGGAAGTGGTGGGTTATTTAGAAAACTCAATTCCAAACACAATCTGAGAAAATACGGCATTTATACAAACACATGCAAAACAAGCTAAAATGCTCAAAAATGCCATTTTAAAATCTCTCTTACCAAATTACTGAAACGAGGGGAAAAAAATCCTCTTGAGGAATTAGATCAGTTTAATGCTTTCTGGGACTGACGTACCTAGCTGACATTTCTTGAAAAGTAGAAAATGTATTCACCTTCTCACAAAACACTAGCCTCTAGATTGCTCAAAAATTTGGATAGCTTTCTAATATCTCTCAACGAAAAACCAAACCAAAACACATACACACCACCGCCAGCAACTACAACAAAATAACAAAAATCTATTTAGTGCTTCTGCAAAAGAGGAAATTTTTTTCTTTCAAGTCTTTTTTTTTTTTTTGTAAGATGTCATTGACAATGAATTTTCTAGGAGAGCAGTAAAAAAAAAAAAAAAAAAAGAAGAAAAGAAAGAAAGAAGGAAAGAAAATTTCAACGAAAAAAAAATCACCTGAAATGTTATCACATAGTTTTAGCTAGGTGAGTTCATCACATGATGGTTTTTCATGCCTTAATAGAAAATCACTCCTTAAAAAAAAAAAAAAAAATCACTCCTGACTGTGGTACTACATGTAGATTAGAAAGCCACGATAACCTTCAGGTTTTTTGGTTTTTGGTTTTTTTTGTGTGTGTAGCCATGGCTACATAATTAAATGGCTATTCAAACAGGTGGAGGATATCAGAATAAGCTGTGGCATATATAACTAAAATGATCAATTATCTGCCTATATAAGTATATTAAGCAATTTTTGGGTAGAGAATAATAACTTCTTGGAACACTTTACAGCTTTCAAAGAACCATCACATTTTTCTTGGATAATATGTTTGTTGTAGTGATTAGCATGTGGGTTTTCTCCCCAAAAGGTATAATTTTATTTATCGCCTTTTTACGCATCTATATAGCACCTCCCCTCAGAGAATTTGCCATCATTTTACTATGATCTGTAATCACATACGGGAGGAGAAAGACGTATAAATGTATAACGTGACAAAACGGAACGTAGGCAGATACACTCGATTAAAATAAGATCAAACGCTTCCATAGATGCAACGATATTTACTTTGTCAGTAATTAGCTAAACTGTCTGGAACAAAAACCAATTATTAGCTACGGGATTTCAAAGATCCTCTTTTCCCACAAGAGAATGCAAATATCCCAGAACGAGATTGTAACTGGATAGGCGCTGGAACCAGATTCTACATTCTGATAAGTGACTCCTGAGAACCGACCGCTGCTGTAATGTAACTATCGCTCTGGCGGCGTTTTCGTTCCGGACAGTGGCGCGCAGCTGGCGGCGCACACGCTCGCGATCCTCGGGGCTGCGGGCGCAGGAAAGGCAGGCTGCCGAGATGTGATTGGCCCGGCGGGTACCCCTGCAGGGAAGCTCCGCTGCTGGGGAACCAGACCGACCAAAGGGAGCCTGAACAATCAGGAGACGACCCGAGCCCCTGCTCAGGGCTTAAGGCCAAGATCTAAGTCTCCCACCCGCTAGATCAGCCCTGCGCAGAGCTGGGGTTGGGAAGAGAAAAGGAGGACAGGGCATACCAACCGCCTGCTAGGCCCCTTCGCCTGTGCTCCCCACACTCCGGCTCCTCACGAGCCTCCAGCCCCTCGGGCCTGAACTGCGTCCTGGGGCGGCCTGCCGAGGAGCAATCTGGTTAGGGACCTCTGGAGAGAACTATTCAGGCCTGGGCCAAGGATATCTGGCGGGGTAGTCGTGGCAGCGGGTTTGGAGGAGAGCGAACTGCGTGGGCCGGCGGCTGGGGAGGAGACAGCCTTCTGCGTGCTAAGGAAGAAGGAGAGTCGGTGGACTCTGGGTGGCAGCAGCGGGTGTGTGGGCGTGTCTCCGCGTTCCCGGCACCCCGGGCCACGGGTTCTAAGATAGGGATTCTTGGGGATGAGCTTAGGGAAGGCCTAGGAACGAAGCGCCGTGGAGAAGCAAGAGAATGTAGCAAGGAGAAATGAAGGTTTCGGCTGGAAACTGGGGAGAGAGATTTTCCGTAGCTCTTGTCTTTCTCTGTCTCTTTTTTTTTTTTTTCCTGAATCTTGAAATCACTCAAGAAAATCACCCACAGAGGCAAAAATAGTAATAATAATTTTTAAAAATTAGGAGACCAGCAGGGAGTAGAAATATTCCCAACGACAGTCTAGCCCTCGGGATGGGGATGGAAGAAGCTTCCTTCTTTTATGCTCGCCTGCTACCGCGACGCACACACTGAAGGACTCCTACCCGGCAGTGCCCCGCACTCACCCCCATCTCTCTCTGGATCTTTGCGCTCAAGCGCTCGCGATCCGCAGCAAAAGCAGGCGCATTCTTCTCTCTGCAGCTGCATGGCCTGGTCTGAAGATGCCGGCTCTGCCTGGGGCCTCAATAGTCTCAGAATTCAAAGCGGAAAGGCACCGGGCGCCCTTGTGGCTGAGGGATGGTCCTCCCGGCCCAAAGGCCGTCTCATAGAGGGTCTCCCCAACAGCCTGCGGGCCGCCGCCACCTAAGTACTCCCGGGCGCACGCGGCCCACGCTGAATCCCAGCTCCCCAGGCGGCCCCGGGGGCTGACTCCCCGCACCATTTCCGCTCCCTCCGGAACAGCCCCGCCTCTCCCCCCTCCCGACTGGCTGTTCATTCTCTTCTCAGCTTTGGGCACCCACCGCTCCCTCTGTTGCGGGGTTCCTCCCACGACAGCTCTCCGCTCTCGCCCCCACTCCCATCTCCTGTCTGCTGCCGCCGGGAGGTGTTGTCCACAGTCCCTGCACCTTCCATCTACCCGTTCTAGCTGAGGCTAGTGCTCCCCCAGCTCCACTATCTTGACCACCAAAAAATGCTTGGGGTGGCTAGGGCCAGATGAGGGGCGCAACGGTTGGGCCGAATCGGTCCCTATTATTTCAAGGCCAGCACTGCGCACAGGTTTTTCTGTAGGTCTCACAGCAGCGCCTGCTGCTCCTCACTGGGCTAGACGTGGTGGCGAGCGAATGCGTATTGTGCGGGAAGATGATCTCCACCAGCGCGGTTTCCAGAATCACAGGGGACCCCTTAGATTCGCCCACAAAACAACCAGGGCCTTAGGAGGGCGCCAGAAGGCGTGTGGGTTGGAGAAATTAGAAAGATGCCTCCGAGGGTCAAGGCCTAGACCAAGGCGCCTGATTTCAATAGGCGGAAAAGATGGCCTCCATGGCTGGGTCACCTCCCTTGCGAAGACAGACTCTGCTCTCAAGACCCTATGAGACCACCCAATGTGTGAGGCACTCCAGCCATGTCATCACCAATGCAGTCAACAAATACTGCTTGACCTCTGATGCAGAATAGCAGTCGATGACGTGTATTGAGCACTAACATGCGCCCCACATGAAAATCCTGGCATGTTTTGCCTCATTTATCCCTGGCAACAACCCTGAAGAAGGTATTACTGTCTTTTTGTAGACAAAGAAACTGAGGCTTAGAAACGCCCAAGGCCATACACTGACTAGGCCAGGATTCAAACCAAGAGCTGTCAGTCCACAAAATTCAGTAATGGCTCCATCGTCCTGTCTCTCACATACCTGCTTAGTGCGGCCGCTGGAAAAGCTACAAGAGCCAATGCTACTGGTGCCCTGCCCTCGGGGGCTCATAGTTTACCCAGGGAGACCAGGCAGACAGTATAGCTATAGTATTAGGCGGGAAGTGATAAGTGACACGAATGTCCTTTACTAACACGCGCTGCAAGTTCAGATGCGAGAGAGATGACTTCCGGCTAGGCGACGAGGGAGCGCTTCCTTGGAGGAGGTGGCATTTGAGCAGAGCCTCGGAGACCAGTCTTATCATGGAGACAAGGGCGGAGAAGACATTCCGAGTGGAGGGAACAGCTTGAGCAAAGTCAACAAGGCGAGAACGCACACGTCGCCCATCCATAGATATATAAAACATTCCATCTCCTTGGGGATCCAGTGCCGGGTATTTACAAGCCAGGAAGTTTTCCTGCCCCCGCAGCATCTGGAAAAACCACACTCCTGGGCTATCCTTCCTGGTAGCTGGTTTTCAGACAGGAAACCTCCCAGAACTGGCTTTGCCCGGGAAGATGCGGCCAGTCTGGGTGGGAATCGGTAGTTCGCGTACCCCAGGCAGTGCAGCCTCGCCCGCAGCGACTAGGACTTTGCGACTTTATACTAGTCCTTGTCTATTTCTGGTAGCTCCATGGCACCCACACTCACTGGCTGCGGAGGGGCGTGGTCCACAGGATCTGGAGCCAATAGAGAGGGAGGTCGAAGCTAGAGCCCCGCCCCAGACGTGACGTAAGACCCCCGGACTCAGGCTTCGCAGCCCCGGCCCCAGTCCCTTCAGTGGCTGTAACAAAACCCAGACCCCCACGTCCCGGCCAATGGAGGCGATTTAGACTGGAGCGGGACCGCGTCTGTCAAAAGCCCGACTCGGCAGCAGCGGCGGAGTCCAGAAGGAGAGCTGGAGCCGCCGCGCTGCTTCCCCGCCCCCGCCGGGATTTATTGAGTATTTGGACTGGACAATTAAGTGGCCCTGATGATGTTACCAAGCCCGGTCACCTCCACCCCTTTCTCAGTCAAAGACATTTTGAATCTGGAGCAGCAGCAGCAACAGCATTTCCACGGCGCGCACTTGCAGGCGGACTTGGAGCACCACTTCCACTCGGCGCCCTGCATGCTGGCCGCCGCTGAGGGGACGCAATTTTCTGACGGAGGGGAGGAGGACGAGGAAGAAGAGGGAGAGAAACTGTCCTATCTGAACTCACTAGCTACAGCCGACGGCCACGGGGATTCGGGGCTCTGCCCCCAGAGCTATGTCCACACGGTCCTGCGAGACTCGTGCAGTGGGCCTAAGGAACATGAAGAGGAGCCCGAGGTCCTGAGGGACCGGAGCCAAAGTGAGTAGAGGGGGAAAGGAAACGCACCCGCACATCTGGAGCAATGGCGGGGTAACCGCAAACAGCCCACAAACCTCGCCAGCACGGCTGCCCGCCCCTTTAGCCCCTGGCTGGGGTCATGCCCTGGCCCTGGTCAACGACAGCTCCGCAAAGCGCAGGTGCCTGCAAGGGAGCCAGGGCGGAGGGAGAAAGACAAGGTGACTCCGCCAACTACTCCCCCCAGAGGGGGGAGGCGATGCAGCCCCGGAGGGAAGGGAAAATAGTTACTGCTGCCCTGATGGTGATAAGCAACATGGGCTCAGCTGCTGGGTGCTGACAACTCATAGTATTTTTGCTCTTCCCAAGAGCTAGAGGGGCACGAGCCTGAACTTTTCCCACTTTCTCTCTAGCGTGAGACGAGTTTTCTGAGGCCAGGGCAGCCGCTCCCTCTTCTTGGAAAAGACAGTCGAAGCAGGTTGTGTGCCTAGTGTCCGCAGGGCGCAGGAACTTCGGTAGAGTTCAGCTGGGTGGTTTCCTCACTTCTCCGCCTGGAACTCAGCGTCCTCGCACCCACGGCACCCGGCAGAGAGGGAGGGGATGGTGGGAGAGTGCGTGGGAACACAGTCCATTCCGCACTCACACCCCTGAGGCACCAGACATTTTTGAAAATTCTTAACGTTTTGCTTTGTGTCCCAGGCTGTGGGGCTTCGGGCTGAGTGAAAAACGCGCCGAACTTAGATCCTGGCTGCTCAAGTAGGACGCGAGGTGAATTGGGTAGGGAAATAGGACAACTGAATAAAGCCTCCAAGGAAGCGTTCGTTTCTGAGGAGAGAGAGCCAAGGAATCTCCTTCCCTAAGAGGAGGTTTGATGTGGTGGAAGCCAAGGCCTGTGCTCTGACAGCTCCCCTGGGCCTAAAATCGACATGGAACTGTCTAAATCAATCAAATTTCTTTTTCTCTCTAAGGTAGTACAGATGTCGTCATGCAGACATTTAGCTGTGGGCCTGTAGGCTTTTAAAAGTAAAAAACTGTCCCTGGGCAATACATGAGCGTTACACTCAGACATTTACGAGCAGGAAGATTTTCGCAGAACGCACGCATACCGGCTCCCAAATACCAACATGTCTCACACCTTCAGCTATTCATGACGGAGTGGAAGGCAAACGAGTTTGCAAATACTATAGTTATTATGGAGTTGCAAACTTCCATCCTGAAAATAATCATCAGCACGCCGAGCCGCACATTTAATACAGGGTAATCTCTCGCAGATGCTCAAGTTCTAAATAAACGCGCACTAACTACCCCTCCCCACGGAACGTGCCTCCACCCGCCAAGGGCGTTGTGAGGGGCCTTGAGCTATCGCAGGGTCCCACGGCGTCAGGAACCACAAACTTTCCCAAAAGTCCAAGCAGTTATTACCGCACACTCCGCGCTGCCACCCAAAGGGCCACAGTGCTCCGGGACCGGAGCAGCAGTGAGACCGGGAACAATTAAAGGACGCTGTTGTTTTGCTTCTTCCGCAGAAAGTTGCCAGCTGAAGAAGCCTCTGGAGGCGGCCGGAGACTGCAAGGCAGCGGAAGAGAGCGAGAGGCCGAAGCCACGCAGCCGCCGGAAGCCGCGGGTCCTCTTCTCGCAAGCCCAGGTCTTCGAGCTGGAACGCAGGTTCAAGCAGCAGCGGTACCTGTCGGCCCCCGAGCGCGAGCACCTCGCCAGCAGCCTGAAGCTCACGTCCACGCAGGTGAAGATCTGGTTCCAGAATCGCAGGTACAAGTGTAAGAGACAGCGGCAGGACAAGTCTCTGGAGCTGGGCGCGCACGCGCCCCCGCCGCCGCCGCGCCGCGTGGCAGTGCCGGTGCTGGTGCGGGACGGCAAGCCGTGCGTCACGCCCAGCGCGCCAGCTTACGGCGCGCCCTACAGCGTGGGCGCGGGCGCCTACTCCTACAACAGCTTCCCCGCCTATGGCTATGGGAACTCGGCAGCTGCCGCCGCAGCCGCGGCTGCTGCAGCTGCCGCCGCTGCGGCCTACAGCGGCAGCTACGGCTGTGCGTACCCGGCAAGCGGTGGCGGCGGCGGCGGGGCCTCCGCGGCGGCCTCGGCCATGCAGCCCGCCTGCAGTGCGGCCGGAGGCGGCCCCTTTGTGAACGTGAGCAACCTGGGCGGCTTCGGCGGCAGCGGCGGCGGCGCGCAGCCATTACACCAGGGTGCGGCGGCCGGGGCCGCGTGCGCGCAGGGAACCTTGCAGGGCATCCGGGCCTGGTAGGGACCGGGCGGGTCATGCGGCAGCCGCCCCACCGCAGCCTGGCGCCGCGGGACTGAAGCGCGAGAAAGGCTGGATCCAAGGAAGGGCCAGGTCCCCTCGTTAAATAAAAAAAAAGAAATATATATATATACGTCTCGCTCCCCAGGGCTCCGGAGCGCAGCTCACGCGAGGCCTGGGGAAGGGGGCTCAGGGGCGAAGAGGATGCCAGGGAGTGGTCACGAAGACTGTCTCTGAGGCAGAAACGCCGGCTGGGTGCTGGGAGGACGATGGCCCCGAGCTTGGCCCCAAAAGGAGTGCGAGAGGCTGGGACTCGGGCTGCCGCTCGGTTCTCCCAGAGCAAGAAGGGCTTCTCTCCCTCGGGCTTCTCTCCCTCAGCCTTCCCGCGGCCGCCGCGAAGCGCTGGCGGAGAACTCAAGGACAAAAAAAGCATGAAGGAGAGAAAAATGGGCGTCGTGGCTTGAGAAATCCCCAGGCCCTGCCGACCCTCTGCCCCCTTTGCGGGGCCGGCGTACCACAGCACAGTCCATTTTCCTTTTCCCAACCACCTGCCTTCCGCACCAGATACCTCGGCCTGGATCTCCAGATTGTCAGGGGGGTGTAGAACTCTGCGAGAAAAACCAGCGGAGCGAGACCAAAAGTTGGGGGGCTGAACAAATCCGGGAACTGGTGGCCCACCGGAGGTGTTACCGGCTTTCCTTTCTGTTTCGTATTGTGTTCAGCACATATTATATATATATATATATATATATATATATATATATATATATATATATAGCTATATCCACACGCCATGTACACACCCGCTGCCATACACTATAGGAGTCAATAAACAAGGTGCAATATTTTCAAACCGTTGGCCGGCTACAGACTTTGTTTAGCCCACAAGAGTGGGGAGGGATCCTTTAACGGGGGGGCGGAGAAGGAAAAGATATGCAGGAAAAACAGTTCCCCCTGGATGGTTGCAGGCCTGGTCTCCCCTGCCTCAGCCCCTAGGCTGCAAGTCCGGTCTCCAAGGCTTTTTCATTAATTTCTCTTTACTGTTGTAGGGAGGACAGGTCGGAGACTCAGGACCTTTTGAGGTCTGGGCTTTGTAATCGCCCCAAGTTTCACCCAGATGCTTGGGCTAGTATCTGGGCCTGCGTTAGATCAAGGCCTAGACTCTGCCCCGCCTCGAGGGTCGCCAGGGTAAAGGGAAACCTCGCCCCCAGGCCCAGCCGTAGGCCGCGCGAAGGCGGCTGCATCTTCGGCCGCCGCCCAGGCTTCCAGCGCGCCCGGGGGCGCTGCGCCCCGCCGCGGCCTAGTTCTCCCCCTCGGTCGCCCTCCCTTCTCCCCCGGCGGCCGAGGCTTTATGCGGCTCCTTGTCACTTGCGGAGAATGCCTGTGCGAGGCCTGTGCTGCCACACGGCCGATTGTGAGCGTGCCAAGGCGGGTGAATGGGGAGGCCTCAGCGCGCCGCGCCATTGTGGGGCCGGGCCTTGCTGAAAGGCGGCTCCGGGCCGGGAAGGTGCGGAAAGAATGGCTTTTTATTGGAGTCCCGAACAAAAGGTGTGGTAGGAAGGCGAAGTCCCCTGCGCGAACAAAAACCCCAGCGCGTCGGGATTGACGTCCCTCCCGAGCTCCCCATTGCTTCCCAGAGCGGGGGCTTTGTGCAGCAGTCTGCTCAACAGAGGGACGGAGAAATGCGCGGGGATTTTGTTCCCCACTTTTTGTGCGCTGAGGGAGGGGGCGGCAAGGGGGGACGGGGGCTGGGCGGGCAGCAGGGAGAGGCGCGCTGATTAGGCCGGGCCGGCCGGGGCGCGGAGACGTTCAGCGGGAGCCGGCGGCCTGAATGCAGGGTCATTATTGCTACAAGTTTAGCAATTTCGCCCTTACAGGAGGGGGCGGGGGCTGCTAGGTTGCTGCGGGGCAGCCGGGCTGGGGAGCTGCAGAGCCCCGGAGGAGGAGGAAGAAAAAAGAGGAGGGGAGAGAGGGAGGCAGGCAGGCAAGCGAATCCACCAAAACCCACTGACCGCCCAGGATGAGGCTTGGACGCGTCCAAAAGGGTCTAGCGGGAGGCTGGAAAGGGGGCGCCTGTGGGGCGGAGACCCGCCCTCCCCTTGCCTCTCTAGAGGCAGAAAGACCCGGGAGCCAGGCGTGAGTTAGGGCACCAGACTGCGGGTCCTTCAGCTCCTCGCCGCCAGTTCCCTCCTCTCGCAAGCCGCACTGGAGTTGGGACACCGCCTCCCACCACCGCTTTCACCACCGTGACGTCCCAAACCCCCTTCCTAGCGAGCCCTCCTTCTGGAGCTATTATCTTTCCTTGAGTTTCTTAGGCTAAGGGCATGGAAGGAATTCTTGCTTCCTAATACGTTTCTGCAGCCTCGGACTCGTTCATTCATTCATTCATTCATCCATCTATTCAAAAGTATTCACTGATATTGATACTACTACTATATGTTCACTTCACTGTTCTGGCCCCTGGGGACGGTGAAAAAACCAGTGTCCGTAGGCTTAGGAAGTTTATTTGAAGGAGTGTATGTGGCGGGGAGATAGCTAACAAACGTAAAAATTAGTAGTTGATAAATTCTAAAAAATAAAGAGAACCAAGTACTGGAGGGAGGGTTCTTTTCCAGTAGGTGGTCAGAGAAAGCCACATTGAGGAGATTAGATTTAAGCCGATGCCTGAATGACAAAAAGGAAGCCAGTCCAAGCAGCGCTTTGCTGTTGCAGGCTCCATGTCTCTGCACATGTCCTCTCCTCTGTCTGGGATGCTCTAATACCCCCAATTTTCTGGTGAACTCCTACTCCTCCTTCAAGGCCAGGGTTTTTTTCCTGAACCACCCAAATGGGGGTAATCACTCCCTAATATGTGCCACCAGAGTCTTAGGTACTTTCCAAAATCACAACGTAGCGTCATGCAAAGATTTATTTGTCTCTCTTTCTCCACGTGAGGGCCTAGTGAGGTCGTAGGGGGCCAGGTTGGCATCTTTTCCCTCAAGGACAGATAACACAGCAGGAGATGATGGGGCCAGGCTCCTTAAGCACCGCGTTCCCCAATGCGGATGGCCCCTGTGGTGGGGAACGTCGCGTTGGGTGTTGGCTGCAAGGGAGATGAACAGCTAGACTCTTGGCCCACCTGGGCGGAGCCAGAACACCTAAAATCGTCTGCGGAAGACGTGCAGCCTATCTCCATCCCAGAGGAAGGTCCGGCCTTGGGTACCCCGTGATGCCGCCGGGGAAACGGCTTCCCCAAGGGATTGTTGCCCCTTCCCCTACAGCTCAAAACCTAGGAAAAGAGGCTGAGAACTTGGTGATAACCTTGACAGGAAGATACAAAGTTTAGGTTTAGGGAAGACGCAGGGATAGGGAAGGGTGGGGCGGGGGTGGGGTGGAAAACTGGGAGGTATACGGTTAATCTGGGACCTGCATCTGGGACCCAATTCGACTTCCCCTACGTTCACTGGGGGATGCTGCCCTGCGCGGAGCGCTCACTTCCAAGACGGGATTTCAGCGCGTGCGCGCTAGGAACACAAGGCTCCGGGAGCAGAAGCCCTAGCTCCGCTGGGGGTTTCCTAAGTAAGCCACCCCTTTTTCTCCCTCCTGATCTGTATCCTGCTGGGCTGTGGCCTCGCAGTGCTCCCCAGCGCCGGATCCCCACCTTCCTTGCCTGGCTTCCTCCTGGCCCGAATTAATCTTCCTTCACTTTGCATCCATCCCCTCCTGTTCTGGAAAAGAGGCGTGTGATTCTCATAGAGGAAACAGAGCTGGTTCTGTGGATTGGTTCCTGCGCAGTTTGCGTGTCTTGAGATACTTAAAGCCAGTCTGGACCCCTCCCTGCTCCCTACCCTTTTCCAGAACCTGCAATCTCTGGGTATAAATAGCTCGCATCTCTTCACTGAAGGATTTCCCTACTGCTCAGTTGCTGGGGTTCCAGTGCCTTGCCTATCAGAGGGTGAAAACCCTTAACTAACAGCTACCTCTTCCGTGAGCTCTCTCTCTAAGGGAAAAGACACTCTCCCAGGCCCAAACCACTGCTTCACTGATTGTCCTGTGAGCCAGGAGGAATTGTAAAATCCAGACAAGTCTTCTAATGACTCGTGAGACATTGAGTGGGTGAAGTAAATCGTCCCTCTGGGTTCTGGTTTCTGAGCTCTAATGCAGAGAAAGGGGATAATCCCTCCCCACCCAGTGACTGGTGTCACATTGGGCTCAAGAAGTGGGTAGGCACAGGGGCTTCCCTGGTGGCGCAGTGGTTGAGAATCTGCCTGCTAATGCAGGGAACACGGGTTCGAGCCCTGGTCTGGGAGGATCCCACGTGCCGCGGAGCGGCTGGGCCCGTGAGCCACAATTGCTGAGCCTGCGTGTCTGGAGCCTGTGCTCCGCGGCGGGAGAGGCCGCGATGGTGAGAGGCCCGCGCACAGCGATGAAGGGTGGCCCCCGCTTGCCGCAACTAGTGAAAGCCCTCGCACAGAAACGAAGACCCAACATAGCCATAAATTAAAAATAAATAAATAAATAAAAATTAAAAAAAAAAAGAAGTGGGTAGGCACTACTTGTGGGGCAGGTGGAATAGGTGCTAGAAGGCCAGCACTTTTTTTTTCTTTCTGCAGAGCCTAATCTTGAGGGGTTAAGAGGATGGACTCTGGAATCAGGCTGCCTCTATTCCAATCTCAGCGCCACCACAAACAGCAGTAAAGACCTTGAGTAAGGAGCACTCTGAACCTCAGTTTTCTTCTCTATAAAATGGGTGTGCTTAATAGCGCCTCTCTTGTAGGTTTTTTTTTTCTTACAGTAGAACACACAAATATTAAATGTACAAGTCAATTAATGCTTATGTGTGTAAATGCTCATGAACCAATTACCTTGGCTTTGAAAATTAAACGAGATGATCCATGTAAAAGTAGCTTAGCGCAGTGTCTGGTACGCATCAGGCATTGCATCCATGTTATAGGGCAGGCCGGTGCTAGGCGCTGTGTATAACTCAGAAGCCCAGGACTGCCCCTGGGGCACTCCCAGGTGCAGGTGCGCGGGGAGAGCGGGGCGGGCCCGAGGATTCGGAACCCCAACACTGTAGGCTCACGACACCACAGAGGCGGGTCGGAGCCATGGCTGGTAAGCCAAGGGCAGGGGGCACCCGGCGGGGCCTGCAAGGCTGGCAAACTTATCAGAGGCTTGGACCTTAGCAGGGTCTGGGGAATTCGACTGAAGGGGGAGGTGAAAAGAGGTTCCAGGAGGAGCCGCGAGTCCCCTCTAACCCATGCTGCAGGGAGGAAAGGGTCGGGAGGGGAAACCTAGCTCCTCTGGACAAGGCTCCTCGGCGTCCAGCGTCCGGCGGTTCCCGGGCGCCGCCGGGGTGGGGCCGGGTGGGCGGGCTCTTGGCTGGAGAGCTTCTCGTGCAGGAGGCGGGTTGGTTCAAGGCCTCCATCGCAGCCTCCTCCTCCTCCTCCGCTTTACGGTTCAGGGCTCAGGGGGGAAGTCCCGGGCGCCTTCTCCCAACTCGAGGGGCCCGAGCCAGGGAAGAACGGCGGATTCTCGGTGACTAGAGTTCAGTGCTCTGCCGCCGCCTGCTCCGCGTGAACGGAGGGCGCCTCGGAACCGCGGGGGGCGGCGCAGGTGCTTCGGCGCCGGGCGCCGCGTCTCACACAGGCCTGGGGCGGTCAGAGCCCGCTGGGCAGGGAGCCACCGGCGAGCCCCGGGAGAGCCTGGCCAGCTCTCGGGGTGAGAGCCCGAACTGGAAGAGCCAACCGTCCTGGCAGTCGCAACCTGGACGCGGAGCCAGGCCAGCGCGCGGCGCGGAGGTAGGACGCTCCGCGGAGGGTTTGGTGAATCCATAAGGCCTCCGTGCCAAGTCCAGGGAGGCCTGGGGCGGGAGAGGGCACTGATCTCAAAAGGACGCTTGCTTTTTTGACAAGACGCTCCCGCAAAAAGCCTAGACTGTAGGTAACGTCAATAGCAGCAAAGTTTTCTAAAGGGGAGTTTAGAAAATTTATTGAAGTATGAAATACATACAGGAAAGACATAAGTGTACCTACAGTTCGCCGAATCTTCATAAACCGAACGCTCCTTGCGAACAACACCCAGATGAAAAACCAAAACAGTATCCGTCCCCCACCCCAAGTCCCCTCATGCTCCCTTTTGTCACCACCGTCACCGCCAAGGGTAACCACTATCCTGGCCAGGATAGATTGGTTTTTGCCTGGTTTGGAACATTATGTAAGTGGAATCACGTAGCGCGTAGGCTGTGTGCCTGGCTTTTTTCATTTGTGAGATTTATCTATATTCTGCCTGTCGTTGTAGATGGTTCATTTGTATTATTTTACAGTAATCTCTTGTGTGAATGTGCCACAATTGATTCATCCATTCTGCTGTTAATGGGCGTTCGGGTAGTTTCTAGATTTGGGCTGTTGTGACTAATGTTGTTACAAACATTCTAGAACAGTATCCAGTAGAACTTTCTGCAGTAATGGAAGTGTTCTACATCTGTGGTGTCCAGTATGGTAGCCACTAGTCACATGTGGCTGCTGAGCACTTGAACCGTGGCTGGTGTGACTGAGGAATTGGACTCTTAGTTGTCTAAAACTGTAATTAATTTAAATGTAAAGAGTCATATGTGTTGGACAGCACAGTCCTAGCATGTCTTTTGGAGACTGTAATGCACATTTGTATTCTGTACATACCTAGGAGTGCAATTGCCATGTCTTAGGGGATGAAAGTCAGCTTTAGTAGATTCTGCCAAGCAGTTTTCTAAAGTTGGTTGTACCAATTTACACTTCTGTCAGGAGCAGCACCACATGCTCCCCGATACTTAGTATTTTAATCCATTTCCGCCATTCTGGTGAATATGTAGTGAAAAGAGGCTTTTGTTCCCTTTTAAGACTATGAAAATTGACATTTCACCATAGTAAAGATGATGATGATAATGATGATGGTTGGAGGATTTCTTGGGGACTGAGAGACGTTATAGGGGTTGAAAGCTTACGCTTTATGCCACCCCACTTCTGCAGTTGGGCCTCCCACCCAATCAACCTTCTGCCCTAGGAACTGGACCAGGATTAGCAGGACACTAGGGAAGAGGCTGTAGGTTTGGAAGCGATCCATCTCCCACATCTGTTGTTACTTTTTGCCTTCTTAAAATCAGCGCCCCTCTTCCTTTACTGTTATAACTGGAATATCCCACCAGAGGTCATGGTGAGACTGCCTGGCAGGCTGCAGCCATGGCAGAGAAGCCAGGTTTTGTGCTGGCTGCAGTTTGAGTTTGCAGCTTGGCTCGGCCTTGTATAAAAAGGCAATTAACAACCCTGAGTGTGCTACTTCACTGGCTCGCTGAGAAGCAAAGTCAGCCCTGGGAAAGCAGTAGGGCGACTCCTTAGTGTGTCAGGCTGTGTGTGTGTGTGTGTGTGTGTGTGTGTGCGTGCGTGTGTGCGTGTTGCTTTGTAGACATGCTCTCTAATCCACAGAATAATCTTGTGAGTTTACACATGTGAAAACTGAGGCTCAGAGATGTTACGTCATTCCCCTCAAGGCCACACAGTTAGTAAACAGTGGCAGCAACCCCAGGAGGACTTTCCACCCAATGCCACTGAGAACATTTCTGACGTTTTCTACCTCCCTTCCCTGGGTAAACAGAGCCCTGGCTGGTGCAGATCTTGAAATTCTGGATCAAATTAGATGTCCTCTGCTAAGTGTCCCTTTGGACGGACTCAAACCAATCATTGATGACTTGAAGTGTTTTTTTATGTTGTAATACTAGTGAAACTCACTTTGTGTGACATACGAGTTCTTGGAAAGTTGTGTGCAGAAGAGCTTTTTGCTTGTGGCGAGGGAGAAAAACTGAGTACATTTTAAGTTCATCTCTGGAATTTGTTGCTTAAAGATATCCCAAAGTGAAGTATTTTGTAAAGTGAAGGATTCTTTTGAAATATGAATAATAACCTAGCATTGTTGGGTTTTCAAATAATAAACAAGGGTAAAGAGCAGCTCAAAATTGTATACAGGATTCATCAATATTTCACACGTATTTCTTCTTTCATTGAGAAGGGTTCTAATGAAAGTTTCACCTGGACCATCTTGACAGTGAGCTCTCTGAGAGGTCCACAGATTACTTCTCTATCCAGATGTTAAGTTACTAGAAACCCAGTGCCCCCAGTGGCTACTGGTTGATTCAGGCTTAACTTGGGTGTGTTTTACAGTCCCTGATCACTTGGTGAGCCTCTCACGGATGGGGCTGAAGACTCAAATGGGTCATTAGATTAAAAGACCTTTAAGTCTTGAGATTCTGTAAACTAAATGTTACATGCCTATAGATTCATAGATTTCAGCTGTGCTGGTGGGAAGGGCCTTAGAAATCACCAAAGTCCAGCTCTTTTCTGATGCTGAATCCTGCCTGGAGCATCCTGGGCAAGAAACTGTCCCACAGCTCCTGGACACCACCCATGGGAGAACCACTCACCTCTCCACTCCCGAAGTGTGGGAAGTTCTGCCTTGTGTTCATGTGGAATCTGCCTCCTGCACCTTCCATCCACTGCTCCTCTTGTTCCCACAGATGTCTACAGCTTCTGTATGTCAATTCTTCAAATATTTGAAGCCAGCCATCGAAACCCATGTAGACCTTCTCTCCTCAGGTGAAATAGCCTCAGTTTCTTTGACTGTCCTGAACCTCCTGGTCATTCTGCGGTGGGTGTTCTCTAGCTCACCCATTTCTTCTGTGCCTGGGCTGTTCTGGTGTATTCCCCATAGGAGGCCCCCCTTCCTAAGCCTTTAAACATTTCCATCTTCCCATCCTCTTCTGAGAAGGCTGAGGCCCACTGGCAGGCTCTCCCTCATGGGTCCCGCTGTGCTCAATTTATGTTTTTATTCCTTAGTCTTCAGAGGAATAAGTATCCATTCTGTCTACAAGTAACACTTCCCCTTAAAGTCTAGATATACTTTCTTTCCTACTTCTAGAAACAACGCTTCTTATTTTGAGTTCTGAGGTCCCCCCACTCTACAATTTAATATTCTCTACCTTCCTTCCTTTCACCCTCAAACATGTAGCAATCTCTCCATATTGTCTTCTCTTAACGCTGGTGTCCCTTCCTCAAATATCTTTCCTTTCCCCTTTGGGGTCAGATTTCAGAACTTTTGTCTTGACAGCTACTTCCCTTTCCCTCAGCCTGAATGCCACTTACCTCCCAAGTGCTGGATATTGATGACCAGTTGGAAGTTACCTTTGTGGTCAGTTGGTTCAGCTCTTTCCCTGATGCCCGATTCCCTCCTGAGGTGTTAAAGTCCTGCCCCTCCCCCTAATTATCTGAGACTCATTCTTTGAGATCAAACTGGCTTCTCCTCCAGCTTGTGCTTTATTACCTCTCTTCAGTGTTTGGCATAATGACTTTTTTCTGGAAAGTCTGGAAAGCTTTTGACACTCTCTACTATCCTGATCATTTTCTTTCTCAAAGAGTAGTTACTCCTCTTCCTTCTCCAGCCCCGCTTATTGGAACCCTCCAAGTCTCAGTGACTTTTCTACACTCTTGCTGTCCTAAAGCTTGTCATTGCATACACACAGCATCAACTATCACTTTTATATTAAGGGTCCCTGAATCTACAGCTTTTGCTTGGTCTCTCTCTAAAGTGATATTTTCAAATGCCCAGGGGATAATTCTTCATGTACCTATACCATTGTCACCTCAAGTTCATCACCACTCCCCCAACCTACTCACACCTCAACTTCTGCCCAGGGCATCACCTCTCCTTGTTCTCTTACCTCTGGTTGGAACCAATCAGTCAACACATGGTTTCCCTGAGAGTCTCTCTTCTCTTAGAGTAGAAGAAATGGGAGAACAAACAATGTCTGAACACCTAAACATTTCAGGCACTGGGTTCTGCATATCCTGACCTGTTTAATACTTGAACCATCCTGAAAAGTAAGTGCCATTATCTACATTTTTAAAAAATTTATTTATTTTATTTATTTTTATTTTTGGCTGTGTTGGGTCTTTGTTGCTGAGCGTGGGCTTTCTCTGATTGCAGTGAGCAGAGGCTATTCTTTATTGTGGTGTGTGGGCTTCTCATTGCAGTGGCTTCTCTTGTTGCAGAGCACGGGCTCTAGGCACACGGGCTTCAGTAGTTATGGCACGTGGGCTCAGTATCTGTGGCTCGCGGGCTCTAGAGCACAGGCTCAGTAGTTGTGGTGCAGGGGCTTAGTTGCTCCGCGACATGTGATCTTCCCGGACCAGAGCTCAAACCTGTGTCCCCTGCATTGGCAGGCAGATTCTTAATCACTGCGCCACTGGGGAAGCCCCTATCTACATTTTTAAGGGTTAAGAAATGAGATTTTGGGACTTCCCTGGCAGTCCAGTGATTAAGACTCTGCTCTTCCATTGCAGGGGGCACAGGTTTGATCTCTGGTTGGGGAACTAAGATCCCGCATGCCGCACGGCACGGCCAAAAAAAAAAAAAAAAAAGATAAAAGAAAAAGAAAAAAAGATTTTGAGGATATAGACACCTTGCTCAAAGACCCTCAGCTCTTAAGTGAAAGAATCCGGAGCTCAGATCAAGGTCTGGCTGATTCTAAAACCTAAGGACTTTACTATGATGGCCTTCTTCTTTTTTTTTTTTTTTTTTAGTTTAATTTTATTTATTTATTTTTGTCTGCATTGGGTCTTTGTTGCTGCACGCGGGCTTTCTCTAGTTGTGGTGAGCGGGGGCTACTCTTCTTTGTGGTGCACGGGCTTCTCTTTGCGGTGGCTTCTCTTGTTGTGGAACACTGGCTCTAGGCATGTGGGCTTTAGTAGATGTGGTATGCGGGCTCAGTAGTTGTGGCTCGCGGGCTCAATTGCTCCGTGGTATGTGGGATCTTCCTGGACCAGGGATCAAACCCGTGCATTGGCAGGCGGATTTTTAACCACTGCGCCACCGGAGAAGTCCCTATAATGGCCTTCTAACTTGTCACCTGGCTTGCGCGTATCACTGATAAAGCCCATCCTCATATCAGCACCAGATTCATTTTCCCCAGATGCCTCTTAATCAAAGGTACCTACATTTTCTTAACCGCACTCTGGCTCCTTACTGTATGTAGGATCAAATGTACTCTCAGGACCACTAGTGAACCCTCATTACCATGCCTAATCAACCAAATTTCTCATTATTTTTTAGTGATCTGTACAATCTCCTTACTGTTCCTCTCCCCCAACCCCTCTGTCTACCATGCTCTTTCCTGGAGGAATATTTCAGCTCTTCCCAGTCAAACCCCTCCTAACTTGTAAGTCTGATGCCTTCCAGTTTTGAAGTCTTTTCCAGTTACCGCAGCTCACAGCTGTCACATATCACATTCTCTTAATGTCGATGAAATGGCCTCACCTGCAAAATTTAGCTCTTGATCCAAGCAGTGGTTTTATTTACTGTCTCGTTATTTCCATCTTCAATTTAAAAATAAGCTCCTTGAGGTAAGGATCATGTCTTATGCTTCTTTTGTATTATCTACAGAGTTAGATATAAAAGAAATAATTTAGGAGAAAATGCTTAGAAAAGTATAAAGCACAGTATAAGCAAAGTATATTATTCTTAAAATTACTAGTGTTATAAACATTGGCAAAATGTATTGGGACCAGGTTCAACAAACAGCAGAAACATGAGGAATTCAATAAATAAGTCAGACCCAGAGTTCCTCCCCCTCTCCTCCCATTTAATCCTTAACAATGCCTTCCTGCTCTCTCAGACTGAACATATGAAAGGAGAGGCACCTACAATGCCCACTAGATGATGGACTTTTTCAGGGCAAGGAATACTTGTCTCATCTGTCCAGTTTTTTTTCCAGCACCTGAGTACAGTATTCAGAATATGCTGGGTGTTTGATATGTGTTTGATGAAAGAATGAACAACTGGAGGTATGACTTGGACCAGATGTTGGTGTTGTCCTACATTTCTGCTTCTTTGGGATTCTTTTCCTGCTTCCCCACGTGGAATGAGAGAATGTCAGAGCTGGAAGGGATCAGCCCAACCTCCCATTTTAAAGATGAAAAAACAATCCCAGAGAGAAGACCATCTGTCCCCAGGTCACCCCTCCTCTTTGTGGCCTTCTGACATCCTGTCCAATCCAGTGTTTCCCCCACTATAATTCACAGTCTTCCTCTTTTCAGTGTTCTGTTGCTGCACCTATATCCAGTCCTTCTTCCTCTCTTGCAAGTGCCCTTTCCCACATCCCTTCACCCAACTCTGTACTCTGCATGCCCCCAACTTGTGTTTAATATTGTACATAGTGCTCCTATGAATGTGTACAAAAAATTCCTCTGAGGTTGTGAGCATACACACTTTTAAAACGTGTGACTGTTTGGGAGGAACACAACTTCACCAGGAAGTTACAATTCAGAATCTCTTCAGGGCCTCTCTCCAGAAGAATTTCAGAATTTCTCTGAGTCCAGAAACATAGTAGGATTTTAATAGTAATAAACCACAGTCCAATTGCTTAAAGTGCCAATGATGTACTAGATATTCTAGAAGGCGCATGGCAACTTTGCAACTCCAAGGCTAGTAGCTCCATTTTACAGATGAGTAAACTGAGGTGCAGAGAGGTAAAACAACTTGCTCAAGGTCAGGCAGTATCAGAGCAGGAGACTGATCTGATCTATTTGCCTTCTCTAGAAAAGTCTTTGAGACACACTGACCAATTATCAGCTGCTTCACTTGGATGTCCACTTCCTCCTCAATGGCTGCTCTTGCTGAGGTCTCTCATGTGGGAACTTTTGCCACACTTTGGCTCTATCACTGTTCTCATCGGTTTAGCATCTCTGGAGAGCTCAGAGGCAGTGCCCTGCCTGCACCCCCTAGTGGTCACAGGGGGATGTACAAGTCCTTCTGGCACTGTCTCAGTACCTCTGTCAGCACCCTCTGGTGTTGGCCAGGGACGCAAAGTCATATAGACTCAGGCTTTCAGAGGTGCACTTATCTCCCAGGGTGGAGGGTAGGCTGTTCCTTGAGGAAGGACCCGGATTCTCCAAGTCCCCCACTCCTGATAGTCCTTTAAGGGAGACACCCCCCCATGCCTGACAGTGACCAAAATCAGTTAAGAGAGGGACTTGACAACAGCTTCAAGTTCCTCTTTAGCGAGTTAGCAAGAGCATCTGACTCAGAGTTCACATAACTTGTTCTTGGCTTCGTCCTTTGTTCATTGACATACCTATGCTTAGCATTGTGCCAAGTTCCCAAATTTGCTTATCTTACATGCCCTTGATAGGTCTCAGTCTCTCTAACCAAGAGTGTCCTCATCTGAAAACAGGGAACACCTGCCTCACCTACCTATGGGGATGTGATGAGATCAAGCTAGAGAGCAAATGTAACATGGTTGTGAGGTTTGAGAGAGTCCATCTTCCTCTTCCACTGCCATCTTGGGGGCACTGGAGCCTATGTGCAGATCAAGCCTCCAGGGCTGCCCGCAGTCTTGCAGCCTCCTTCAAATAAATAAGCAGTCTTGCTCTGATTGAACTCGGGGTCACATAGGCCCACTGGTGCCTTTGGGTAAACTAGGAAGGCACTGCTTTCTCCAAGTGGATGTGGCTTTGCCAGCTGCTTGGCTTGGCAAGTGGATGGATATGGGTGTCTCTTGGACAAGGCACGTGTTGAGTGAACGACCCACACCGCCAAACACGGAGGCTTTGGTGCCATATGCATCTGTTTATCCCTCTCCTTACTCCCTGAATAACACGACACTGAATGAATATGTGGGCCACATTTACAGGACACCAAAACAATCACTGTTTGGGGAAAATTCAGCAATAAGTAGGTGACTCGGCCTGTAGCTGGGGGAGGAAAAGCCCAGCTTTCTGTCTGGGTTTGCTTGATTTCCTAGGCCCTGGGATAAACATAGCTCTTGTCACTGGCCCTACAGCCTAAAGAATTCCTCCCTTAAATGACCCAAGTTCCTACAGTGGATTTAATCCTTAAGTCACTAAAAGTGCAGATGAAGACTTGGGTTGTGGACAGTGATGAATTACAGACTTACACTTCAGGGCAAGTGAGGACAAATAACCCTGCGATGAAAAACAACACCCCTGGGGAGGAGCAGGGCCCATGAAGGGCGTTTAGATTCCGTTTTCATCTTTTTCCCTGGACGCTCTTTGCTCTCTCCATCCGCTTCTCTTTCCGCTCCTCTCCTGTCCCCTCTCTGTCTTTCCTCCCCTTCTGCCTCTCTCCCTCTCTGCCTCTTCCTTTTTAAACCTCTACTTAGCATTCTGTCTTCCTCTCTGTCTCCTTCTTCCTTCCTTCTTTCTCCCTCACTTTTCCTTTTCTCTACTAACTGACTTATGGAATTAAAGAATATTTGATAGCTTGATGAATTCTATTATTCGTATTGAAAAATAAGGCAATTCTCTCATGAAAATAGCAATTATATTAAATTGCTTTTTTATTTGTATATAAACCATAGTACTTTTTCCTGTGCCTCAGTGATCTTTGATAGAGAAAAGCCCCCATCCCTCAACACACACACAGTTCATGCAGCGCAAGGCAGGGGAGGGAAGCCAGCAAGGAGGCACTCGTCTGATTAGCATTAAGGGGAAATCCTCAGGACACCGACAGCAAGGAAGGGTTAAGATTGCAGAATGTTGAAGGTGGACCCTCTACTCCAAGCTCCTTGCTTTGTTTCCAGGCTCCTCATCCATCCACCCCACATCCCTGGAGTTTTCTGGAGAAGGCAAATAGATCATATCAACGCCCCCAGACAGGAAATGGAAGTCCAGAGAAATTACATGATTTCTCCAAAGTCACGCAGCCGGTTCATGGGAAAACCTTGAGGAGAACCTATTTGTCAAGCACAACAAATATATAACACCAGGTATATCACGTGAGGACATCATAGGAGCTACAAGAATTGGAACAGCTTGATAAGACCCAGTTACCACTTAAGTGGAATTATGACCTCCAGGGAGAAGCTAGGTCATTTAACCAACACTCATTTACCAGGTGGACAAAATGGGATTCGGCCCTAGAGTCTATGGATTACATGTCAAATTCACATTCACACACAATAGGTCACTCTAATGGAGGGGTCAGGGATACGGGCCATGCACACAGAAGATGATCTGGTTTCCTTTCAGCACTCAGTCCACACCCAGTGCCTCCCTCGCTGACATGTTAGACAACAGCTCCAAGCAGCTGCTCCCGTTACTGTCCGCCCCTCTGTATCCTCTAAGTACCTTCTGCAACCTGCCACGTGACTCCTTTTCCCAGGGAGGCTGTGATCTGCAATTAGCAGGCAGTCTTGATGACTGGCTTTGAGTTTATGAAGTCCTGAATTCCCAAGTACACTTTGTTCTTTTTCTTCCTCCCTTCCTTCCTTCCTTCTTTTCTTTCCCTTCCCTCCTTCCTTCTTTCCTTCCTTCCTTCTTTCTTTTTTTCTTTCTTTCTTTCTTTCATGACACCAGTCACTTTATGTTCAGCCAAAAGAAAATATTTATGGAGTACTTTTCTAGCCAAGCACTGTGCTGGGCACTAGGAATACAGATACAATAAGCCAGGCTCCCTTCCCTTCCACTGGTTACAGTGTCATGGGAGGTGGGGTGGCACATTCATGAAAAACATTTTCCTCCCTCTGAGATGGGAAGGGGTAGCCTGTGGGTTGCACAGGGTGCTATTGGCCCAATCAGGGCAGACTTTTCTGGGAGGCGGGTGACATCTGAGCCAAGTTTTGAGGCATGAATAGAAGTTGGCCAGGCCAAGTGAAGAAAACTAGTTCTGTCAAAAGAAAGGTGGAAAGTTGGTGGGAGAGGGGGTTGAGAGAGGGCTCGGGGCAGGTTGTGCTCACTTGTGTCGCTACAGTTTTTGCACACTGCAACTATCTCTCTGGGGGAGAAACAGGTAGAAAGGCATAAGTTTTATTTTGACTCTAGGAACAATTTCCTTTGGCTTTAAAACTTATGTTGGAATAATGGGTGAAACTGTGCAGAGGAGAGGGGTATATGGGAACTCTCTTCTATCTGCTCAATTTTTTTTTTTCTGTAAACCTAAAAACGTTCTAAAAATAAATTATTAATTTAAAATTTTATGTTGGATTATTTAATTTAATTAATTTTTGGAGGGGGGAGGTCAGCTAATGTTATCTTTGTCATCGTTGAGAACATGGAACTCCTTGGAAGTCATGATAAGGAGTCTGGCTTCTCCGCCCATTCCTCTTTCCCCTTAGTGCCTCCTGGTCTCGGTAAAGGGTACCGCCATCACCTGTTCAGGCCAGCCTGATTTGATCATCCTTGATCCCTCCATCTCTAGTTCTATAGATTGTACTCTAAGCTGTCTCTAGAATTCATCCAGTCTGTTCCATCTCCTTTTCTTTCCCTCTGGAGCAGTCCACCATCATCTTCTCCCAGGCTGTCCTCTTCAGTGACCTCTTAAGTGGACATCCCACTTATATTAGTCTGCTTAAGCTATCACAACAAAGTGTCACAGAAATTTATTTTCTTACATTTCTGGAGACTGGAAGTCCAAAATCGTGGTGTCAGCGGGTTGCTTTCTTCTGAAGCCTGTCTCCTTGGCCTGTGGGTAGCTGTCTTCTCCCTGAGCTGTCTTCTCCCTGTGTCTTCATGTGGTCTTCCCAATGTGTGTGTGCATTTGTGTCCTAATCTCTTCTTTAAGGACACCAGTCATATCAGATTAGGGCCTGTCCTAATGACCTCGCTTGAACTTAATTACCTCTTTAAAGACTTTATCTCGAAATACATTCACAATCTGAGGTACCGGGACTAGGACTTCCACATACGAATTCAGTATATAACACCACTTACCCTCTGTGGCCCTCTGAGCCATTTTTCATGCACCCACCAAGGTGATCTTCTGAAAATGGAAGTCAGACCAAGTTACTTACCTGCTTCAAAGCCTTCAGTGGCTTCCCAGTGTATTTAAAATGAAATCCAAACTCTTCCCCGTGGCTTACAAAGCATGGTCTGACCCCTACAAACTGCCTCCCCCAAACTCTCCCTGCCTCTTCCCTGGCTCATCACCATGCAGCTACACAGGCTTCCTTATGTTTTTTTTTTAATTAATTAATTTATTTATTTATTTTTGGCTGTGTTGGGTCTTCGTTTCTGTGTGAGGGCTTTCTCTAGTTGCGGCAAGCGGGAGCCACTCTTCATCGCGGTGCGCGGGCCTCTCACTGTCGCGGCCTCTCTTGTTGCAGAGCACAGGCTCCAGACGCGCAGGTTCAGTAGTTGTGGCTCACGGGCCTAGTTGCTCCGCGGCATGTGGGATCTTCCCAGACCAGGGCTCGAACCTGTGTCCTCTGCATCGGCAGACAGATTCTCAACCACTGCGCCACCAGGGAAGCCCCTTCCTTACGTTTTTAAAATACATGAAACTCTTCTATGCTCTGCCCACTCTTCACCTGGCCACCTCCTACTCATCCTTCAGTTCTCAGAGACGCCTTCCCTGAAGGCCTGGTCTCAAGTAGGCGCCCACTGTGATTCTCAATCCTAGCCTCCAGTGCCTTTACTTTGTATCTTTTATCACAATTTGATATCACATGTTTTTTTGTTTACTTGTTTTGTTTGTCTTTCTGAGGACAAAGACCATTTCTGTTTTGTTCCTGCTGGTGTCCTTGCTCTTAGCATAATGCCTGGTACAGGGAAGGTGCTCAGCAAATATTTACTGAATGAGTGACAGAATGAACTGGGAGCTTGCACTTTATTCTCCAGGCATGGGAAGCTGCAAGGGATTTCTAGCAAGGGAGTAACGTGGTCAGATGCACGTTTGAGAGATATCATTCTGGCTACAGTGGGGAGGGGGTGAGTTAAGGGTCTGATCCTGGAATCAGGGAAACTAGTGGGAAGACTACTGTAATAGCCCAAGTGAGAAATGATGAAATATTGAACTAGGGTCATGGAAATGAGGTAGCATTTATAGGATGTGACTGTTTATCGGATGTAAGGAGAAGGGGGACTCCAAGATTCTTGGACCAGGTGAGAAGGTGAATGGGAGTATCTTTCATGGAGACTGGAAGAGAAGAGGAGGAACAGGTTGGCTGAGAGACTTGGGGGATAAATTAGAATACTTATCTCCCCACTAGAAGGCTCCCCTTAAAGACAGGGACTGTGTTGAAGTTCCCATTTAAAAAATACATTGCACATAGTAAGCCCTTAGTAATCCCAGTTGGGGAAGTACATGTAGGCCCTTAGTCACATGCACACCGTCAGTTATAGAAACCTTCACTTCTGTCTACAGCCTGAACACCCTGGGGATGTTGGTTCTCTGAATTCCCATGTCACTCATCCTCCAGCCCTGCTCAGCCTGTTCCATTCCTGATGACCCCCCACTC
The DNA here is from genome assembly GCF_028021215.1 of Eschrichtius robustus. Lineage (NCBI taxonomy): Eukaryota > Metazoa > Chordata > Mammalia > Artiodactyla > Eschrichtiidae > Eschrichtius > Eschrichtius robustus. The sequence goes on from NC_090830.1 coordinate 110,352,297, forward strand.
TTTGCTTGTTTTCGGCCCTGGCAGAAACAAAGCAAGCCCAAAATACACCATCCAACTGGCAAGTGATGAGTGATTAGCTGCCTGGCTCTAAAAGGCTGGAATGAGGCGGCCTTTCAGTACTAAGTGCAGTAACCCTAGCCCTCGGCTTGTTGTAATTCTAGATGGAGGTGGTCTGGGACTGGGCGTGGGCAGGGCAGCATGAACAGACCCTCAAGGTCCAGCGGGAAGTGGGAAGAGAGCGCATCTCTCTGCAGTCAATTGAAAGTATGAAATTAACGCTCAAATGGAGGGAAATGAGATGCACTGGATTACATGAGAGGATGAGTGATTCTTCTCGCTAAGGGAAGGCTCTCTGCAGGGGATGGGATGGCAGGTTTGGTGGCCACACTTAATCTCTTTCTTGCTCCTCACCTAAGATAAGATACTACATTTATACAAGGAGATTCTCATTGCTTTTTTTCTTCACTTTATTTCTGCCAAATATCCTACAGCTCTGTGGCTTTGGGCAAGTAACTTAACCTCTCTGAATTTTAGTTTCCTCATCAGTAAAGTGGGAGTTGTAGCCCACACCTCGAACAGCTGTTGTGAGAACCTAAATGAGCTAAAGGATTTAAGGAATTATAGAGGCATTCCATAATTGAGGTGGTTAGATCCTACCAAAAGCAAGTCTCTATTTCAGAAGCACCAGGGCACTGGAGAATGCAGTCAGTGCTCAGATGCCTGTGGTTTACAGTGTGATAGTAAGTATGTGTTCATTTAATCTGTGCTCTAGGAAAGTCCCGGTGCCTTAATCAAGAATATACAGCACAGGAGTGATCAGTTGGCATTTAATTAAATGTTCACAGCTACTATGAAGGTTTCAGTCTTTATCTCCCATTACCATCAGAGTATTATAATTAGCACAATAAGGGTATTAGATAGCATAATAAGGGTATTAGATTCACTGGGGGTGGGGGAATGTGGCTTGTTAATAAACCCCATTAGAAATGAGTTCTCATCATTAAAATCAGTGGTCTGGAAGATATGTATATTGGCTAAGACAGTTTACAGTCCCTCCCAACCCTTGCATGATCAGAAAAAAGAGTCTGCTGAGCCCCACACCATTCACCTTTCTGGAGGGTACCTGCTGCTAGATTCTAACATGGTCCTGGGTCCAGCCATAACATCAAAGGATTCGATTTGCCTGAAGCCTTAAGGTTAACCCACTCCTGCTTCTGGATTTTGGAGACCCACCTGGAGCAAAGCTTTCGTGCAAGGCCTGGTTAGAGCACCTCAGAGGACAGAGCCATGATCAGCTTTCAGAACAGGTCCTTTTGTGTCTACTTGCTGATAAAAGTGTGTCTAATAAGTGTCCAAAATGTGGCAGAATTTGACCTGAAACTTGTGTGAAGTGGTTGGGGGAGCAGCTAGCCCTCAACAACCCGTAATGTTTGGGAGCTACCTACAGCTACCGAAAACAACCTAACAGTTTGTGCATAATTAAATTCGTTTAGGTCAGTTTGCAGCAGCTGCTGTTAATGTATGTTAGGGCCAAGCACTTTATTTACCTTATTTCATTTAATCCTCAGAACAAATCTGTGAGGTAGGCCCTATTATTATTCCAATGTTTTTAACCAGGGAAAAGGAGGCCCAGAGATCTTAATGCACTGCCCAAGATCACACAGTTACTAATTAGTGGATCAAGTTTTGAATCCAGAGCCCTTGTGCTTAATCAGTGCACACTACTTCCTGATAGCATTTGAGGGTTTGAGATTGAAAACTGTTTCCCTCAAACAGTGTCAGGCTATAGTCTGGCTTTGCTCGCAGCTATGCCTTCCGCATCTCAGCCCACTGCTGAGAAAGGGCCACCTTCAAACTGAGCGGGAGCTGCCCTACTCGGACTGTGTCACGGATTCTGGTGCCTCTGTCACAGATTCTGGCAATGGCCCAATGGCCACCTCTTGACCCTCCCTTTTCACAGTTTATTTCCTCTTTTCCTCCCTCATTCTTCATATAGACTCTTAGGGCCTCAGAGTTGGAACATCCAGTCCTGGCCAGAATATATAAATATACAAGATCCCAGAGGTGGTTCTTCAGCCTTGCTGAAATGCAGCCCAGCCTGGGCACTGATGCCATATTCGAATGGCTCTAATCCCTCGGGAGCTTGTCTTCTTATTGACCAGACTGTGCCTTCTTGTCACTTCATCCACTGGTCCTAATTCTGCCCACTGGAGTCACTCAGAAGCCCAATCCCTGTGTCACATGACAGCCCTTCAAGTACGTTAGGATGGATTCATGTGTCACTAAGTGTGCTACCTTAAAAGACCAATGGATGTCACATGCCTTGAGATATAATGTGGGATTTCTCCAGTTCCTGCAGGTCTCCCTGATGGAAGCTTTGGAACCTGAACGACTCTGGCTTCATAGGAATCTCTCCTGTCCTCTGGGCAGAGGTGCTTCCTGACCAGCTTTCCAGAATCAAAGAGGAAGCTGCTAAAGCCCTCTCTCCTTTTACTATTATTTTTATTAAGCTATAACTTATACAATTATTTATACAGATTTTTTTTTTAATTTATTGAGATACAATTTATTTACCATAAAATTCACTATTTTAAAATGTACAATTCACTGATTTTTAGTGTATTCCCAAAGTTATGCAACCAATACTACTACCTAATTCCAGAACATTTTCATCACTTCGAAAAGAAACCCCATACCCATTAGCAGTCCCTCCGATTCCCCTGCCCCCATCCTCGGTAACCACCACTCTACTTTCCGTCTTTTAGGGTTTGCCTACTGTGGACATTTCATCTAAATGGAATCATACAATATGTGCTCTTTTGTGACTTCTTTCACTTCACATAGTGTTTTCAAGGTTCATCCGTGTTGTACCATGTATCAGAATTTCCTTCCTTTTTATGGCCAAATGATATTGCATTGTGTGGATATACCACATTTTGTTTACCCGTTCATCAGTTGAGGGACATTTGAGTTGTTTCCACTTTTGGGCTGCTATGAATAATGATGCTGTGAACATTTCTGAACAAGCTTTTGTGTGAACATGTTTTCGATTCTCTAGGAGTGGGACTGACGTTGCGCAGCTCGTAAGTGTATGTCCGTTTTAATGCATCTCATGTGGAGCTCTTTACACACATAAAGGTTTCAGCCTGGGCTTGGGACTTGAGTGAGCAGACAGAAACCTATCTCACTAACAACACGTGGTGGGATCCAAGTCAGCTGGAAAGCCCAGCCAGAGTTCCACTAGCAATTCTTTTTCCTCTCTCCCATGCCCTGAGAGGCTCAATGGTTTCTTCAATTCAAAGATGCTGTCTATTTGATAACAATTCAGAGGGCTGGGGTAGGGGAAGTGGTGGCAGGAAAGTTTCTTTTGATATTGATTGTAAGATACCTCTTGATTTTAAAAAGTTAAATTGCGAGTGTCAGGTTTAATCCTTTCAACAACCCCATCTCCATCTTCTCTATGAAGAAAGTAAGGCTCGAGATTGGAACCAAGATGGTGGAGTAGAAGGACGTGCTCTCACTCCCTCTTGCGAGAACACCAGAATCACAGCTAGCTGCTGGACAGTCATCGACAGGAGGACACTGGACTTCACCAAGGAGGATACCCCATGTCCAAGGACAGAGGAGAAGCCACAGTGAGATGGTAGGAGTGGTGCAATCACAGTATAATCAAGTCCCATAACTGCTGGGTGGGTGACTCACAGACTGGATAACACTTATACCACAGAAGTTCACCCACTGGAGTGAAGGTTCTGAGCCCTACATCAGGATTCCCAATCTGGGGGTCCGGCAACGGGAGGAGGAATTCCTAGAGAATCAGACTTTGAAGGCTACTGGGATTTGATTGCAGGACTTCGACAGAACTGGGGGAAACAGAGACTCCACTTTTGGAGGGCACACACAAAGTGGTGTGCACATCGGGACACAGCGGAAGGAGCAGTGACCCCAGGGGAGACTGAACCAGACCTACCTACTAGTGTTGGAGGGTCTCCTGCGGAGGTGGGGGGTGGCTGTGGCCCACCATGGGGACAAGGACACTGGCAGCAGGAGTTCTGGGAGGTACTCCTTGGTGTGAGCCCTCCCAGAGTCTGCCGTTAGCTCCACCAAAGAGCCCAGGTAGGCTCCAGTGTTGAGTTGCCTCAGGCCAAACAACCAACAGGGAAGGAACCCAGCCCCACCCATCAGCAGTCAAGCGGATTAAAGTTTTACTGAGCTCCCCCCACAAGAGCAACAGTCAGCTCTACCCACCACCAGTCCCTCCCATCAGGAAACTTGCATAAGCCTCTTAGATAGCCTCATCCACCAGAGGGCAGACAGCAGAAGCAAGAAGAACTACAATCCTGCAGCCTGTGGAACAAAAACCACATTCACAGAAAGATAGACAAGATGAAAAGGCAGAGGGCTATGTACCAGATGAAGGAACAAGATAAAACCCCAGAAAAACAACTAAATGAAGTGCAGATAGGCAACCTTCCAGAAAAAGAATTCAGAATAATGATAGTGAAGATGATCCAGGACCTCGGAAAAAGAATGGAGGCATAGATCGAGAAGATGCAAGAAATGTTTAACAAAGACCTAGAAGAATTAAGGAACAAACAAACAGAGATGAACAATACAGTAACTGAAATGAAAACTACACTAGAAGGAAACAATAGCAGAATAACTGAGGCAGAAGAACGGATAAGTGACCTGGAAGACAGAATGGTGGAATTCACTGCTGCAGAACAAAATAAAGAAAAAAGAATGAAAAGAAATTAAGAGAGCCTAAGAGACCTCTGGGACAACATTAAACACAACAACATTCGCATTATAGGGGTGCCAGAAGGAGAAGACAGAAAGGACCAGAGAAAATATTTGAAGAGATTGTAGTTGAAAACTTCCCTAACATGGGAAAGGAAATAGCCACCCAAGTCTAGGAAGTTCAGAGAGTCCCATACAGGATAAACACAAGGAGAAACACACCAAGACACATAGTAATCAAATTGGCAAAAATTAAAGACAAAGAAAAATTATTGAAAGCAGCAAGGGAAAAATGACACATAACATACAAGGGAACTCCCATAAGGTTAACAGCTGATTTCTCAGCAGAAACTCTACAAGCCAGAAGGGAGTGGCATGACATACTTAAAGTGATGAAAGGGAAGAACCTACAACCAAGATTACTCTACCCGGCAAGGATCTCATTCAGATTTGATAGAGAAATCAAAAACTTTACAGACAAGCAAAAGCTAAGAGAATTCAGCACCACCAAACCAGCTCTACAACAAATGCTAAAGGAACTTCTTTAAGTGGGAAACACAAGAAAAGAAAAGGACCTACAAAAACAATCCCAAAACAATTAAGAAAATGGTCATAGGAACATACATATCGATAATTACCTTAAACGTGAATGGATTAAATGCTCCAACCAAAAGACACAGACTTGCTGAATGGATACAAAAACACGACTCATATATATGCTGTCTACAGGACACCCACTTCAGACCTAGGGACACATACAGACTGAAAGTGAGGGCATGGAAAAAGATATTCCATGCAAATGGAAATCAAAAGAAAGCTGGAGTAACAATACTCATATCAGATAAAATAGATTTAAAGTAAAGAATGTTACAGGAGACAAGGAATGACCAGGGGATCAATCCAAGAAGAAGATATAACAATTATAAATATATATGCACCCAAATAGGAGCACCTCAATACATAAGGCAACTGCCAGCAGGTATAAAAGAGGAAATCAACAGTAACACAATAATAGTGGTGGACTTTAACACCTCACTTACACCAATGGACAGATCATCCAAAATGAAAATAAATAAGGAAACAGAAGCTTTAAATGACACAGTAGACCAGATAGATTGAATTGATATTTATAGGACATTCCATCCAAAAACAGCAGATTACACTTTCTTCTCAAGTGCGCACGGAACATTCTCCAGGATAGATCACATCTTGGGTCGCAAATCAAGCCTCAGTAAATTTAAAAAAATTGAAATCATATCAAGTATCTTTTCTGACCACAATGCTATGAGATTAGAAATGAATTACAGGGAAAAAAATGTAAAAAACACAAACACGTGGAAGCTAAACAATACGTTACTAAATAACCAAGAGATCACTGAAGAACTCAAAGAGAAAATCAAAAAATACCTAGAGACAAATGACAATGAAAACACGATGATCCCAAACCTATGGGATGCAGCAAAAGCAGTTCTAAGAAGGAATTTTATAGCTATACAAGCCTACCTCAAGAAACAAGAAAAATCTCAAGTAAACAATCTAACCTTACACCTAAAGGAACTAGAGAAAGAAGAACAAACAAAACCGAAAGTTAGCAGAAGGAAAGAAATCATAAAGATCAGAGCAGAAATAAATGAAAGAAAAACAAAGAAAACAATAGCAAAGATCAATAAAACTAAAAGCTGGTTCTTTGAGAAGATAAACAAAATTGATAAACCGTTAGCCAGACTCATCAAGAAAAAGAGGGAGAGGACTCAAATCAATAAAATTAGAAATGAAAAAGGAGAAGTTATAACAGACACTGCAGAAATACAAAGCATCCTAAGAGATTACTACGAGCAACTCTATGCCAATAAAATGGACAACCTGGAAGAAATGGACAAATTCTTAGAAAGGTATAACCTCCCAAGACTGAACCAGGAAGAAATAGAAAATATGAACAGACCAATCAGAAGTAATGAAATTGAAACTGTGATTAAAAATCTTCCAACAAACAAAAGTCCAGGACCAGATGGCTTCACAGGTGAATCTATCAAACATTTAGAGAAGAGCTAACACCCATCCTTCTCAAACTCTTCCAAAAAATTGCAGAGGAAGGAACACTCCCAAACTCATTCTATGAGGCCACCATCACCCTGATACCAAAGCCAGACAAAGACACTACAAAAAAAGAAAATTACAGACCAATATCACTGATGAATATAGATTCAAAAATCCTCAACTAAATACTAGCAAACAGAATCCAACAACACATTAAAAGAATCATACAGGGGCTTCCCTGGTGGCGCAGTGGTTGAGAATCTGCCTGCTAATGCAGGGGACACGGGTTCGAGCCCTGGTCTGGGAAGATCCCACATGCCGCAGAGCAACTAGGCCCGTGAGCCACACCTACTGAGCCTGCGCGTCTGGAGCCTGTGCTCCGCAACAAGAGAGGCCGCGATAGTGACAGGCCCACGCACCGCGATGAAGAGTGGCCCCCGCTTGCCGCAACTAGAGAAAGTCCTTGCACAGAAACGAAGACCCAACACAGCCAGAAATAAATAAATAAATTTAAAAAAATAATAATAACAAATGTTCAAGTACAATTGGTGTCTTTAAAAAAAAAAAAAAAGAATCATACACCATGACCAAGTGGGATTTATCCCACGGATGCAAGGATTCTTCAATATACACAAATCAATCAATGTGATACACCATATTAACAAACTGAAGAATAAAAACCATATGATCATCTCAATAGATGCAGAAAAAGCTTTTGACAAAATTCAACACCCATTTATGATAAAAACTCTCCAGAAAGTGGGCATAGAGGGAACCTACCTCAACATAATAAAGGCCATATATGACAAAACCACAGCAAACATCATTCTCAATGGTGAAAAACTGAAAGCATTTCCTCTAAGATCAGGAACGAGACAAGGAAGTCCACTCTCACCACTATTATTCAACATAGTTTTGGAAGTCCTAGCCACAGCAATCAGAGAAGAAAAAGAAATAAAAGGAATACAAATTGGAAAAGAAGAGGTAAAACTGTTACTGTTTGCAGATGACATGATACTATACATAGAGAATCCTAAAGATGCCACCAGGAAACTACTAGAGCTAATCAATGAATTTGGTAAAGTTGCAGGATACAAAATTAATGCATAGAAATCTCTTGCATTCCTATACACTAATGATGAAAAATCTGAAAGAGAAATTATGGAAACACTCCCATTTACCATTGCAACAAAAAGAATAAAATACCTAGGAATCAACCTACCTAGGGAGACAAAAGACCTGTATGCAGAAAACTATAAGACACTGATGAAAGAAATTAAATATGATACCAACAGATGGAGAGATATACTATGTTCTTGGATTGGAAGAATCAATATTGTGAAAATGACTATACTACCCAAAGCAATCTACAGATTCAATGCTATCCCTATCAAATTACCAATGGCATTTTCTACAGAACCAGAACAAATCATCTTAAAATTTGTATGGAGACACAAAAGACCGCGAATAGCCAAAGCAGTCTTGAAGGAAAAAAACGGAGCTGGAGGAATCAGACTCCCTGACTTCAGACTATACTACAAAGCTACAGTAATCAAGACAATATGGTACAGGCACAAAAACAGAAACATAGATCAATGGAACAAGATAGAAAGCCCAGAGATAAACCCACGCACCTATGGTCAACTAATCTATGACAAAGGAGGCAAAGATATACAATGGAGAAAAGACAACCTCTTCAATAAGTGGTGCTGGGAAAACTGGACAGCTACATGTAAAAGAATGAAATTAGAGCACTCCCTAACACCATACACAAAAATAAACTGAAAATGGATTAAAGATCTAAATGTAAGACCAGACACTATAAAACTCTTAGAGGACAACATAGGAAGAACACTCTGACATAAATCACAGCAAGATCTTTTTTGATCCACCTCCTAGAGTAATGGAAATAAAAACAAAAATAAACAAATGGGACCTAATGAAACTTCAAAGTTTTTGCACAGCAAAGGAAACCATAAACAAGACGAAAAGACAACCCTCAGAATGGGAGAAAATATTTGCAAACGAATCAACGGACAAAGGATTAATCTCCAAAATATATAAACAGCTCATTCAGCTCAATATTAAAGAAACAAACACCCCAATCCAAAAATGGGCAGAAGACCTAAAAAGACATTTCTCCAAAGAAGACATACAGACGGGCACGAAGCACATGAAAAGCTGCTCAACATCACTAATTATTAGAGAAATGCAAATCAAAACTACAATGAGGTATCACCTCACACCAGTTAGAAAGGGCATCATCAGAAAATCTACAAACAACGAATGCTGGAGAGGGTGTGGAGAAAAGGGAACCCTCTTGCACTGTTGGTGGGAATGTAACTTGATACAGCCACTATGGAGAACAGTATGGAGGTTCCTTAAAAAACTAAAGATAGAATTGCCATATGACCCAGCAATCCCACTACTGGGCATATACCCAGAGAAAACCATAATTCAAAAAGACACATGCACCCGAATGTTCATTGCAGCACTATTTACAATAGCCAGGTCATGGAAGCAACCTAAATGCCCATCAACAGACGAATGGATAAAGAAGATGTGGTACATATATACAATGGAATATTACTCAGCCATAAAAAGGAACGAAATTGAGTCATTTGTTGAGACATGGATGGATCTAGAGACTGTCATACAGAGTGAAGTAAGTCAGAAAGAGAAAAACAAATATCGTATATTAACGCATGTATGTGGAACCTAGAAAAATGGTACAGAGGAGCCGGTTTGCAGGGCAGAAGTTGAGACACAGATGTAGAGAACAGACATATGGACACCAAGGGGGGAAAACCGCGGTGGGGTGGGAATGGTGGTGTGCTGAATTGGGCGATTGGGATTGACATGTATACACTGATGTGTATAAAATTGATGACTAATAAGAACCTGCAGTATAAACAAACAAACAAACAAACAAAACAACTAATACTAAACTTTCATTGGGTTATTTGTATGGAAATATGTTAATATAAATGTTTCAGACATTACATGAAATTTCTAAAAATCTTATATGTTCTGGTATAATGTTATAAGTCATAATCCTAGTTATTACTTTAAAATGTATATCTCAGAAATAACTAATTTTCTTGTCAACTGCATTATTATGAACTTTCATCAAATCTTTAACTGTGGTCATTTTTAAGTCTTTTGTCATTTACAGACAGTTCTGAGTGTACTCTGATGCTTTTGTAAATATGTTCTATAAAAGGGTTTCATCTTCAAGGAATTCATGGAAAAGACTCTGACAAGTACTGGTTTCTGGTAACTGACTGTACTGCTGAACTGAATGAATAAGCATGTTCAGAACACTAATGGAAAACTGATGAATTCATAAAAGTGCTAACAAAAGATCAAGATGAAAAAAAAAATTAATTACATGGGACTGAGTGAACTGATGAGGATGAGTATAATTTTTGTGACTTTCTGTTTGAATTTAAAAAAAGAAAAAATCCCACAAGGACTCAGAGGCAAAGAATATACAAATCAATTTTCACTGCAAAGTAAAGGAGCTGTTACAGTGGAGGATTACTGGAATGAATGCCAATATTATGACATAGCATGAGTGTGTTTCGTGTTTGGTAATTGCAATCATTGTTGCTTTTGTTGTGGTCATCCATGTACAATGCTTGGTGTCAGTCTATTTATCTCTTGTAAAAATAAAATACAGTGTGTGTGTGTGGGGGGGGGGGAAAGACAATATGGTACTGGCACAAAAACAGAAACATAGATCAATGGAACAAGATAGAAAGCCCAGAGATAAACCCACGCACCTATGGTCAACTAATCTATGACAAAGGAGGCAAAGATATACAATGGAGAAAAGACAGTCTCTTCAATAAGTGGTGCTGGGAAAACTGGACAGCTACATGTAAAAGAATGAAATTAGAACACTCCCTAACACCATACACAAAAATAAACTGAAAACGGATTAAAGATCTAAATGTAAGACCAGACACTATAAAACTCTTAGAGGACAACATAGGAAGAACACCTGACATAAATCACAGCAAGATCTTTTTTGATCCACTTCCTTGAGTAATGGAAATAAAAACAAAAATAAACAAATGGGACCTAATGAAACTTCAAAGCTTTTGCACAGCAAAGGAAACCATAAACAAGAGAAAAAGACAGCCCTCAGAATGGGAGAAAATATTTGCAAATGAATCAACGGACAAAGGATTAATCTCCAAAATATATAAACAGCTCATTCAGCTCAATATTAAAGAAACAAACACCCCAATCCAAAAATGGACAGAAGACCTAAATAGACATTTCTCCAAAGAAGACATACAGATGGCCAAGAAGCACATGGAAAGCTGCTCAACATCACTAATTATTAGAGAAATGCAAATCAAAACTACAATGAGGTATCACCTCACACCAGTTAGAATGGGCATCATCAGAAAATCTACAAACAACAAATGCTGGAGAGGGTTTGGAGAAAAGGGAAACCTCTTGCACTGTTGGTGGGAACGTAAATTGATACAGCCACTATGGAGAACAGTATGGAGGTTCCTTAAAAAACTAAAGATAGAATTACCATATGACCCAGCAATCCCACTACTGGGCATATACCCCGAGGAAACCATAATTCAAAAAGATACATGCACCCCAATGTTCATTGCAGCACTATTTACAATAGCCAGGTCATGGAAGCAACCTAAATGCCCGTCGACAGACGAATGGATAAAGAAGATGTGGTACATATATACAATGGAATATTACTTAGCCATAAAAAGGAACGAAATTGAGTCATTTGTTGAGACGTGGATGGATCTAAAGACTGTCATACAGAGTGAAGTAAGTCAGAAAGAGAAAAACAAATATCGTATAATAACGCATGTATGTGGAACCTAGAAAAATGATACAGATGAACCAGTTGCAGGGCCGAAGTTGAGACACAGATGTAGAGAACAAACGTATGGACACCAAGAGGGGAAAACCACAGTGGGGTGGGGATGGTGGTGTGTTGAATTGGGCGATTGGGATTGACATGTATACACTGATGTGTATAAAATTGATGACTAATAAGAACCTGCAGTATAAAAAAACAAAAACAAACCAAAAAAAACAACTAATACTAAACTTTCTTTGGGTTATTTGTATGGAAATATGTTAATATAAATGTTTCAGACATTACATGAAATTTCTAAAAATCTTATATGTTCTGGTATAATGTTTTAAGTCATAATTCTACTTATTACTTTAAAATGTATATCTCAGAAATAACTAAATTTCCTTGTCAATTGCATTATTATGAACTTTCATCAAATCTTTAACTGTGGTCATTTTTAAGTCTTTTGTCCTTTACAGACAGTTCTGGGTGTACTCTGATGCTTTTGCAAAAATGTTCCTATAAAAGGGTTTCATCTTCAAGGAATTCATGGAAAAGACTCTGACAAGTACAGGTTTCTGGTCACTGACTACACTGCTGAACTGAATGAATAAGCATTTTCAGAACTCTAATGGAAAACTGATGAATTCATAAAAGTGCTAACAAAAGATCAAGATGAAAAAAAAATTAATTACATGGGACTGAGTGAACTGATGGGGATGATTATAATTTTTGTGACTTTCTGTTTGCATAAAAAAAGAAAACATCCCACAAGGACTCAGAGGCAAAAAATATACAAACCAATTTTCACTGCAAAGTAAAGGAGCTGTTACAGTGGAGGATTACTGGACTGAATGTCAATATTATGACACCGTATGAGTGTGTTTCGTGTTTGGTAATTGCAATCATTGTTGCTTTTGTTGTGGTCATCCATTTACAATGCTTGGTGTCAGTTTATTTATCTCTTGTAAAAATAAAATACAGTGTGTGTGTGTGAAAAAACAAAAAAAAAGAAGAAAAAGATGTGGTACATATATACAATGCAATATTACTCAGCCATAAAAAGGAACGAAATTAGGTCATTTTGAGACGTGGATGGATCTAGAGACTGTCATACAGAGTGAAGTAAGTCAGAAAGAGAAAAACAAATATCGTATATTAACGCATATATGTGGAACCTAGAAAAATGGTACAGATGAACCGGTTTGCAGAGCAGAAATTGAGACACAGATGTAGAGAACAAACGCATGGACACTAAGGGGGTAAAGCGGTGGAGGGGTGGGGGTGGTGGTGGGATGAATTGGGCGATTGGGATTGACATGTATACACTAACGTGTATAAAATGGATGACTAATAAGAACCTGCTGTATAAAAAAAAAAATCAGCAATGAAAAAAAAAAAAGTTAAATTGCTTGGGGAGGGGAGAGAGATTACTGCATTTTTAGATTTGGGGAGATTACAGTCTTACATTTAAAGGTTACCCTCAGAGGCCAACCCAGTACTTTTATAGAGGAGGAAAAGGAGGGATGGCTCCATAGCTTGGACAACAGCATAGGCCAACCCTTACTGCTGAGTCTGCAGCAAGAAGGGTTGTAGACACAGAAGTAGCAGGCAAGGCTGGGGCGGTGGTCCATCTACTGAGCATCTCTGATGTGACTTCTAGGGCCAGCCCGTGGAGAGAAAGGTTACTCTGTGCTACATCAGACACTAAGCAATAGGAATCTGCTGCTTAATTCTGCACACCATGATGTCACAGGAAAGGCTGAGGAGCTCCAAGTGGCAGAGCCCAGAGAACTCTGGACTCCAAGCCCAACCCCGTTCTTTCCATAATGACACGTATTACTTCACCTCCCTGGGCCTTGGTTTCTCGTTCTATGCAGTCAGGAGAGTGATCCCTTCCCTGTCTGAGTCACTCTGTCATTATCAGGACCAAGCAAAATGAGTTAATAAGGAGGTGAGTGCTCTTTAAAATGAAGGACACATGTGGGTGATGACTTATTATGGGCCTGGATTCATTTAAGCTCACTGATCTATTCATGCCACAGATATTAAGTACCTGGTTATAGTTTAACCTCAACTACCTCTTAAAGTAACTACCACTGCATTTTTATCACCTACTGTATACTTTGTCTAAGTCACTCGGTCTAATTTCAAAAGAAGTTCCTTAGGCTTCCCTCCTAGTACTCATGTCTCCTACTCCCTGCCCAATACTCACGTCTTCCTGAAACTTGGGTCTTTACAGTGGTCTCCTTCTCAGGACTGTTTCGACTCATTTATGTTTTGGCTGAGATCTCAAGGTCAGTACCACATGCAGCATGCACCACTGACTACTACAGATCAACAGAGTAAACAAATCTGGTTTACTTCTAAAGCTTTTTCCAACAGTGCCCAGCAGACACTTTCTAAGACAGGGCAAATTCTTTCAGCCTTCAGTAAAGATTTAAGAACTTGAGGTAACTTCTTCAAAGCATTCACTTAATGTTGTCTTTCCACCACCATATGCCAAGCTCACAAGGGAGACACATATCACCCCTTTGATATTCTAACGACTTTGTAATTATACAACTGGCAAGAAAGGAAACTTGAAAAGTTAAAGGCACAACCCAGATGTCCCTTGGTGGATGAAGGGATAAATAAAATGTGGGATATACATACAATGGAGTACTATTCAGCCTTAAAAAGGAAGGAAATTCTGATACATGTTGTAACATGCATGAACCTTAGTGACATTGTGCTAAGTGAAATAAGCCAATCACAAAAAAAATTCTGTATGATCTCACTTACATGAGGTACCCAGTGTAGTCAAATTCATAGAGAAAGAAAATAGAACAGAGATTACCAAGGGCTGGGGGGAGGGGAGAATAGGGAGTTATTGTTAAATGGGTACAGAGTTATAGTTTGGGATGATGAAAAAGTCCTAGAGATGGATAGTGGTGATGATTGCACAACAGTGTGAATGTACTTAATGCCACTGAATTTTACACTGAAAATGGTTACAAAGGTAAATTGTATGATGGATATTTGGCTGTTTGGCTTCCTTCTAGTGTTTGACTATTATGAATAAAGCCACTAAAAAAAGTTAAAGGCAGCCTTTAGAATGTTGTGATATAGTAAGGGGAAACATAGGTCATAAAAGACTGTCATGCTCTTTCCACCATCTTTCCGTGCCACCATAATGGTGCACATGAACATCCTGGCCAAGGTTCTCAAGATCATCAACATTGCTGAGAAGAGAGGCAAACACCAGGTTCTTACCAGGCAGTGCTCCAAAGCTATCATCTGGTTTCTAACTGATGATAAAGCATCCATTAATGACCACAGAGTTGGGTAAATTGTTGTGAACCTCACAAGCAGCTTAAACAGTTGTAAAGTGATCAACCCCAGATTTGGTGTGCAATTTGGTGATCTAGAATAATGACAGACTACCTGATCCCATCCCATCCTTTGTACTGGTGATCTTGGCTGGCATCATAGACCATCTTGTGGAAGCAAGATGAAAACACACAGGAGGGAAAATCCTGGGATTCTTTTTCTCGGGATGTAACACATACATACAAATATAATGCCTCAGTGAATAACAATAACAAATACTATTATTTCTTTCTTAATAAAATAATGATATATACGATTATATATGCACATAGTAAAAAGTCTTAGATAATATTCACCAAAATGCAAATAGTGAATAATTCTGCATGGTGGGATTATGAATAATTTTTTAAAATAAATTTATTTATTTTTGGCTGCATTGGGTCTTTGTTGCTGCGTGGGCTTTCTCTAGTTCCGGCGATCGGGGGCTACCCTTCGTTGCGGTGCGTGGGCTTCTCATTGCAGTGGCTTCTCTTGTTGTGGATCACAGGCTCTAGGCGCGGGCTTCAGCAGTGTGACATGTGGGCTCAGTAGTTGTGGCTCGTGGGCTCTAGAGTGCGGGCTCAGTAGTTGTGGCACACAGGCTTAGCTGCTCCGCAGCATGTGGGATCTTCCCAGACCAGGGCTCGAACCCGTGTCCCCTGCATTGGCAGGCAGATTCTTAACCACTGTGCCACCAGGGAAGCCCAACAAATAATTCGATTATTTTTATGTTTTAACTGTTACAAAACAAAAATTCAACTGAATAAATTTGAAGAGCTAATTGGCTTTATTCAATGATTCATAAATCGAGCAGCATCTCATCTAGTAAATAGAAGGGCGCTCCAAGGAGTTGTACAAAATGGAAGGTTTTTATAGTCAGAAGGAGGGTGGGGCAAGGAAGTTATTAGCAAAAGAAAAGAAAGAATTGTTTCAGGCCAGGTCGTCTTCTTTTTTGGGGGGAAGCAAATGCCAGGGGTCTTCTACAGATTATCTCCCTAGTGCTGATCAGATTGTCTATTTGAAGGTCGCTTTCTGGGGAGAGGTTGAAACTGCAGCAAAATCTTGGTTTGCTGACATGGGGACAAATGACTCCATTTGGGGCTTTTATTTCTTTTTAACAGTACAAAAAATACATAAAGTTATTTTCTAGTGTATATGTCTGCTTCCCCTAGTCATGGCAGAGAACTTAAGTAAGGAGGCATGGCTTTTCATTCCAGTGATCTGTTTCTTTTCCATTATGTTCTTAGGTGCTTACATGTTGTGAGGAGCTGTGGTTCAGAGGTGGAGCCTGTGGCCTTGGAAAAGTCACTGAACCCTCTGAGCCTCTGTTCCTTCACCCATTAGATGAGAATAGTAGTAATAATAACAACAACAATAAAACCTACCTTTTGGTGTTGTGCAGAGGTGTGTGGTATGATAAGAAAGCACTCAAATGAAATTGATGTCACTCTCTTTATTACAGAAAGTACTGCTAGCATCCAGATTACCACAGGAAGTAGGGTTGAGGAGAATATTTTCAAAATTCTCTCCATTCTAGCCAACTGTAATCAATTAAATTGAGGCTGCCACTGATCTCCACCACCAGTCCATTCCTCACTCCGCCTCCCAATCTTTGATCTTTAATGACTTGAATGTGCTAAAGAACAACCACTAGGGGGCACAATTTCATCACTTGAGAGCCTGAGTCCCATTGCCCTAATTTCTTACCAGTGCACTGTACCATCCAAAAATTCTGTGAATACGAACCTAAGTATTAAGGAAGCTTTCCAGTGGAGGGAAACCCAAGGTCACAGGCTCACGGCTCCACCCTTTTATGGGTCTCCTCCCCCCACCTCCTTTCCTCCTCTCTGTTGTAACTGGCACCAGTTCCCCTCCCCTTTGGCGGGTAGGGCCTTGTTTTGCTTACTCAGCCAGACGTTGCCAGAAAGGAACTATTTTCCCCTTGTGGGCTGTGAGGCTAAACATTATTTGTCCTGCTCAAGGCTGCTATGGGACAATATTTGGTTTGAAGGACTTTTTTCTTTGCTTTGATTCAGCTCAAGGTGGCTACCAAGGTCAGCAGCTGTCTCCCTGTTTCTCTTCAACCTACCAACTTCTGAGCAGGTGGTTTAAGACCATTCCTTTAAATTTTTTTTTCACTTGAGGGGTGATCAAACTAGCCCCATTAATCTACTGTGGACAATGACACTTGTAGGCAAATCCCTGCTTTGCTTCTCAGACTTAGAAGGCTCGCTGCCCCTTCTCTTTCTGCTGCTAAGATTTCTTTTTTTTTAAATTTAATTTATTTATTTTATTTATTTATTTTTGGTTGTGTTGGGGCTTTGTTGCTGCTCACGGGCTTTCTCTAACTGCGGCTATAGGGGGCTACTCTTCGTTGTGGTGCGCGGGCTTCTCACTGTGGTGGCTTCTCTTGTTGTGGAGCACAGGCTCTGGGCACACGGGCTTCAGTAGTTGCAGCACGCAGGCTCAGTAGTTGTGGCTCACGGACTCTAGAGCACAGGCTCAGTAGTTGTGGCACACGGGCTTAGTTGCTCCGTGGCATGTGGGATCTTCCCAGACCAGGGCTCGAACCTGTGTCCCCTGCATTGGCAGGCAGATTCTCAACCACTGAGCCATCAGGGAAGCCCCTGCTAAGATTTCTAAAGACAGCAATTCTCAAACTTTGGTGTGAATAAGAATCATGTGGATGGACTTCCCTGGTGGCGCAGTGATTAAGAATCCGCCTGCCAATGCAGGGGACACAGGTTCGAGCCCTGGTGTGGGAAGATCCCACATGCTGCAGAGCAACTAAGCCCGTGCGCCATAACTACTGAGCCTGCGCTCTAGAGCCCACGAGCCACAACTACTGCGCAGCTACGAAGACCCAACGCAGCCAAATAAGTAAATAATTAATTAATTAAAAAAAAGAATCATGTGGAGGAGCATGTTAAAAGTGCAGATTTCACCACTTCACACCGATTAGGACAATTATTTAAAAAAAAAAAAGAAAAGAAGTGAATGTTGGAGAGAATGCAGAGAAATCAGAACCCTGTACATTGCTGGTAGGAATGTAAAATGGTGTCGCTGCTGTGGAAAACTGTCTGATGGTTCCTCACAAAATTAAACATAAAATTACCATATGATCCAGCAAGTTCACTTCTGGGTATATACCCAAAAGCATTGAAAGAAGGAACTTCAACAGATATTTGTACGTCTGTGTTCACAGCAGCATTATTCACAATAGCCATGAGAAGCAATGCCATTCCCTAACATTGGGAAGGGGGTTGTGATGCATCTCACAGACTTCTAGCAGTTTTATTTTGTTATTCAGATATGTTTAAAAAATCCTCCTAGAAGAATTTATACTATGCTCTGTTAAAAGGACTAGGATTTGTGGCAGAAGGTGAAGGGGAACTTTCACTTTTCATTCTGTTTACTTCTGGGTTGTTTGTTTATTTTACATTGGGAGGCCCTGTTTTACTTTCGCACTTAGAAGAAAAGAGTTCTTTAGTTAGCGGTGGAGGTATTAAACGTGGCTGCCCCTCCCATTTAAAGCAACACTGGCAGTACAAACACAGATACCCACTCAAAATAATATCCTTACATAATAATATGGATGATGTTACCTTAGTAATTAGCAATTTACAAAGCATATCCACATCCATTATCTCATTTAATCCATGGCGAGGCTTTGTGAAATAGGTAGTATTTTACCCATTTTACAGCCGAGAAACTAAATGCACAGTAAGTAGACATAATTGTTGTCTAAACTGCATCTTTCTCCCTCCTTATCCTCTGAGTGTTGTCTTTGGTTCACTTTGCTGGAGTGTTTCTGGCACTTATTCTAGTCCTATAATAAAATATATTTATAATCCATTCATTTGAGGATAAGCATCCTTGGCTGAAACTGGCCAGATTGAAAGGACTGTTCAGACAGGCGATGCCAGCCTGGCCAGGTAGGAGCTAGTTCTGTTGTGTTTGTTTGCCTAAGGTTATCATAACAAAATTCCTAAAAGCAAAATATCTCATGCATATGTGTTTTAAAAGAAGCATCATTTTGTTTAGTCTGTGTGACAGGCAGAAACTGCATGAGATTTTTATTGTGCAGACCTTCCTTTCACAGAAAGCTGAAATGTCAGGTAGTCTTTGAAGAGCTGGAAATGGCTTTTCCAGTTTGGGCAAAGTGAACCTCATCATTTGAGGGTAGATATTCCTGCTGGCAAATGTGTGGCTTTTAGTGATCAGGCAAATACAGATGATTTGGGTTGTTTGCCCTGCAATTGCAAAGATTTATTTGGCTATTTATTGTTTAATGGTTGTCAGTAGTGGCCACAAGCAAATGAAAATGTCTTTGACTTCCACAAGTATCTCCTTTTAAATCAGGACTTAACCTCAGATAACATTTGTAAACCAAGAGTTTCTCCAGGATTGGCTAGATAATTTACACAGCCCTAGTGCAAGATGAAAGTGAAGGGACCCTTGTTCAAAAATTATTAAGAATTTCAAGGTGGTGACATCGGAGCATTAAACCGAGTGCAGGGCCCTTTGCAAGTATATAGGTTGTACGTCCATTAAGCCAGCCCTGGATCTCTTTTACATTTAAAAAATTTATCTATCTATATTTATTTACAGGTACAACATTAATATATCACAGATTTTAAAAGATATAAAAGTAAGTTTATCGGGCGGGGAAGTCTCCCTTCCCTATATGGACCACTGTTACCAGTTTCTTGTGTATCTTCCCAGAGATTTTCATTCATTTACAAACATACATATACATAATATATTATCTACCCTCCTTCAGGACCTGCATATGCAAATAGTAACATACTTTACACACTGTTTTGCACTTTGTCTTCTTAACAATATATCTTAGAGATCATTCCTTATCACTGCGGGCAGTCTCCTCATCTTTTCCATGGCTGCATAATATTCCACTGTATAGAGGTAGCAGTTGTTTAACCAGTTCCCTTTGATGAATATATAGGTTGCTTCCAATGACCAAAAGTGTTGCAACATAAACCCTTGCACATCATTTTCCTACGTGTGTGAGTGTTGCTGTGGAATTGTCAAATCAAAGGTAATAGACCTTGCCAGTTGCCCGCTAAAGAGATTGTACCAATTTACATCCTCACCAATACAGAGTTACCAGGTTTTTGGATCTTTGCCAATGCAATAGGTGAGTGCTTCCTTATAGTCTTAATTTTCATTTCTCTTATCAGTGAAGCTCACTATCTTTTCATATGGTTAGGGGTCAGTCTCTTCTGTGACCTGTCTATCCTCATTATTTCTTTATTGTGTTGTGTTATATTATTATATGCTCACCAATCTTTTTCTAATGATTTGTACAAATGCTTTATCCATTAAGGAAGATTGTTCTTGGTTTGTGATACTTTGAAAATATTTCCTCTAGTTGGTTTTACCTCTTTAACTTTGTTTTGCCATGCAAAGTATTTTTAAGATGTAGTGGAATTTATCAATCTTCTCTTATGGCTTCTTTTTAAAAAATTTTTTCAGAGTATAGTTGATTTACAGTGTTGTGTTAGTTTCAGGTGTACAGTAAAGTGAATCAGTTATACATATACATATAGTCACTCTTTCTTAGATTCTTTTCCCATATAGGTCATTACAGAGTATTAAGTAGAGTTCCCTGTGCTATACAGTAGGTCCTTATTAGTTATCTCTTATGGCTTCTGAATTTTGTATCATACTCAGAAAGATCTTCTCCATTCCCATGCTTCCCTCTAATATTTCTTTGATTTCATTCCCTCACTAAAACCTTCTTTCCATTTGGAATTTATTTTAGTATAAAGTGTGAAATAGGGACCCAACTGTATTTTTTTTCCAGATGGCTACCTAATTGTCCCAGCAACATTTACTGAATAAGTCACCTTTCCCCCCACTGATTTGAAGTCCTATCTTTATCAAATAGTATAAAGTTCCTATATATATTTGTGCCTGTCCCTGAACATTCTGTTTCATTTACAAGAATGGTTAAGCATGATGTGTCAAAAAGAAGAAGAAGGAGGAGGAGGAGGAGAGGGATAATAAGAATTATTTTTTAAAAACCTCTTTCTAGTTTGAATAATGGTCATAGAGAGATGATGATGGTTAAGAAACATAATGGATTGGATGAATTTGAGAGTCAGACAGACCTGGGTTTCAATCCCAGCTTCACACTTACCTAGCTGTGTGACATTGGGTGAGTTACTTGCCTTATCTGATCCTTAATTTCTTTATTTGTAAAACAGAAATAAATACAGTACCTCTCTCATTGAGTCGGTTGAGAAGTAAATGAATGTAAAGTGCTTAGAATAGTGCCTGACACATAGTAAATTATTATTATTATTATTATTTACCCCTGGAGTGACCTGGTTTTATCACTGAAAGTCCCAAGTCCTGGGAAATTGCTTGGTCCTGAGAAAACTGGGACATTTGGTCACCCTTAACCCTATTGTCATGTACAATGTGTGGTTTTTCCTTCTATCAAAACCATACTACTCAGCACCTACAATGCTTAGCTCAATTTTTACAGAAATATCACAAAATGCAATTTTTTTCATAAACATAAAATCCATACTCTTATCTCATTCCAATTGAGTGCCCCTCCCTGGGGCTGATAGACATTCTTTGGCCATCAGAGCCTAATCTAGGATTTCCTCTGGTTTCCACCTGAACCAAGATCAAAGAGACCCCCGACTCCTGCCACCAAGAAGGGGCAGGTGTTGGGAGAGCAGTGGGGGTGGAGGTCAAAATAGGGGTAGACGAAAACACAAGGCAGAATGACTCCAGGACATCGAAGACTGGGAATACTTCACTTCTAGAATAAAGAAACACAGAGCAGTCTCTCAGGGACTGATTTGCTAGAATGTAAAAGAGCAGTTGTCTTCCTCACTCACTAATCATTCTAACTTTAGCCCTGTAACAGACTAGTGGGATATATATCACTGGGGCGGTAGTGCAGCATGTATTTCTTCAATCCTACCACCAAAGCTGCACCTACTCTGGGGTGGTGTGTCGGAGGCTCTGAATCCACAAGGACAAAAGTGCCGGGTCCTGGCTGGTTGAAGGAGACAGGAGAGAGGATTATTTGTGTTGGAAAAATCAAATCTTGAGCTTAATCAGACTTAATTTAATGGTGCAAGGAAGAGAGGCCTGAAAGTCAGAAAACAAAGTGCTCATTCCATCTCTTTCATAAACTAACTCTAACCCCAAGCCATCCATTTCTCCCAGGGCCACCCTGCACAACTTCAGGGGGCATGTGTCATTCACCGAAACACGTGGATATGCCCCCTTTGGGGCTGGTGATACTGAAAGTGATCAGGACCCTGAAGTGCCTTCCCAGGTGCAAAAGCCCCTGTGTGTCCCCTGTTTCTTGTTTGTACGAAAAAAGGCTTTAGTCTACTAGGCCTTCCCTGAGTTCCAAAGAGCAGACTCAAGCAGTTACAAATTAGGGAAGTGAGAGAATGCAGAAACAAAGGAAAAGCAGTCAAGCAAGGAAAGTAATGATAGCTAAAACAATAGTTCAGCGATAAAACAGAGTCTTAGTTCCTCCTTAAGGGATGTATGTAACAATCTGATGCATATCTTTGAGTTGTTCTGAAGAAACTAAGACCAGGTAGAGGATGGACTACATGCTAACCACAAGCATGTAGACCTCAGACTGGCTGGAACCAGAAGGCTGATGATTAAGATTCCTGACACATCACCCTGTTACATCACCACCAACCACTCAGAAGAAAGTCCACAAACTGCAACCCTCACCCGCCAAAATGTTGCCTTTAAAAACCCTTCTCTGAAAACCATCAGGGAGTTCAGGTCTTTTGAGCATGAGCTGCCCATTCTCCTGGCTTGGCCCTGCAGTAAATGCCGCACTTCCCTTCGCCACAACCTGGTGTCAGTAGATGGGTTTTTCTGCTCAGTGGGCAAGTGGACCCAAGTTTGGTTCAGCTGAAAAAACACTCTATTATAATACTAGTATGTCCTGGGTTTCTTGGACTCCCCTAGAGAGTAAAGTGGTAATGAGAAACTAACCCTGATGAAGTAAATAGCTATTGTTTCAGCTTCACCTGAATTCATTCCTCCTTCTTTGGTAACTGTCCCTAATTTTGCTTTGGGGAGTTACCTCTCCAAAATGGATAAAATCTGGCCAATCATGGCACCCCACTCTCCCCTGGCCAAAGAATTCTGCCAATCAGATGCTTCCTTCTTTGAATTTGAATCTTGAGCCAAAGATTCAAGAAAGATTCAAGAAGACTGAAAACAGAGTAGATCCATGCCAAACGATATACCCTAAAGCAAAGGTTGGCAAACTGTGGCCACCAATCAAATCAGGGTCTCTGGCTATTTTTGTAAATGAAGTTTTACTGGGACACAGACACAGTCATTTGTCTATGTATTGTCTATGGCTGCTTTCATGCTACAATGACAAAATTGAGTAGTTACGATAGAGACTGCCCCACAAAGCCTAAAATATTTACTATCTGGACCCTTAAAGAAAAAGTTTGCTAATCTCTTCACAAAAGGGATTGCCCAGTAATTCTTGCTACTTAGATCCCAGGAGCTATTCTAGTTCCTGTCCATTCAAAAGCCGGGTTCTTCAGGTTTTCCTTGGATTCTGTTTTAGTTTTTGTTTTTGTTTTTTTTTTGAGAAATTCCTTCTTTGCTTAAGTTAGAGTGAATTGGTTTCTGTTACTTACAACCAATGAAACCTAACTTTTTGGTATTTACATATACTTTGAACTTCTAAAATCACTTAGAGAAATAAATTGATGGGAGAGGATCCACATCTCTGTGGAGCAGCAAAGGTATGGCAATGAAAATGATACCTGTTGTGGTCTATCTTTGACCTTATGAAGGATTAAAAAAATTGTGGCCAATAATCAACGTCAAAGTTTACAGTGACACCTGGTATGACCAACTGTCCTAGTTTTCCCAGGATGGAGGGTTTGTCCAAGACTGAGGGGTTTGCAAACTGTAGCATTTTTAGTTTTAAAACAGGAAGTCCCAGACAAACTGGGACAATTTGATCACACATCTAGGATATTGTGTGATTGAAGTTGAATTCTATTGTTTTTAAAAATCAAAATAAGAGTAGTAGTTTAAAAAATAGAGTATTTCAAAAATTCCCATTTCTTTAATTTGTTTTTAGCCACAATATTTTAAGCATTTAAAGTTTTCAAATAAAAGAGATCATGAGATTTTCATGTTTAGTTAAAGGGGACACAACTTCACTATGTTTTAGGAATTCTCTGTTATAACGGAAATAGTAATAATTGAATCTTGGCATCATGGAATGAACATTGCATTAGGAATCCAGAGTTCTGTGTCTGCATCCTGCCTCTGGGATAACAGCATTTCGTATGTGAACATTACTTCTGAGAAGCATAAGGTGCCACACAAAGCAATATGTTATAATTATTGGTGGAAGAAAAGGAGAGTACAATCACTGCAGATAATTTCTGAAACTTGGGCCAAGAACCAGAGCCTGGTTGGTGCCGGTGATTTCAGAAATGAATCCAATGCTGATGCTTGTGTGAAAGAAGGAGACTGATCCTCTGGATTTGCAGAGTCCTGGAAAATACCTTCAGTGATGAAAAACATCTATTTGGATTAGGCAGCCTCCAATAAGTAGGCGGATTATCCAGCTTCCTTCATTCAGAACTGACTGGACTTGTTTGGCGACTTCGTAACTATTAGGAAGGAAGAAGGAGGGATGTGCATGTTAAATCTAGTGCAAATATGAAGCACGCTGAGTTGGAAGATGGTGAGACGAGCTTCTTTCTGTGTATGTGCAGAGGATGACCAGGGAGTGGAAGTGGTTGGGGGCTGGGCAGTTGGTTAGAGATGGGTTTCTCCCATCTCTAGAAAATTAATTCTGAATGATCTCCTAATCATGGGAGCTGGAGATCCTGGTGGTTTGGATAAAATATGTAGAAAAAAATGAATAAGGAAGAGATATGGAAATAATTTTCTCCCGTCATCTTTCCTAGGCTAGTAAGTATAGCAATTCTGCAGAGCAGGCATCAGTAGACCTAGAACCCACTTCTCTTATAGAATTCAGGGGGTCTATGAATTTGGGTTGGGAAAAAATGACATCTTTATTTTTGCTAACATAAAATGAAATGTAGCATTTCCTTCAATTACAAATGTACTCAACAACCACAGCCATATTAGTGAACCTGAGACTTGTCACCAATAGAAATCACAGATGTTTTCATATTACATTATTGTGTTGTAGATATCATGAAATATTTGTGTTCATCACAACTTTGGAATTAATGATAGAAATTAGACTCACTGCTAGACTTTGTTCCTTAATGCACAAAGAGGTACATATATTACTACAATTTTACATATTTTTATTTTGATAATTGTACTTCGATGTAATTGTTTTCTTTTGTAATCTTATATATCTTATTTTATACATTTGGTTTTTAAAAATAGTTTTTTAAATTTATTTATTTGGCTGTGCTGGGTCTTAGTTGAGGCACGCCGGACCTTCGTTGCTGCGTGCGGGGCTCTTAGTTGCTGCGTGCGGGCTCTTGGTTGCCGCATGCGGGATCTAGTTCCCTGACCAGGGATCGAAGCCGGGCCCTCTGCGTTGGGAGCGTGGAGTCTTAACCACTGGACCATCAGGGAAATCCCTTATTTTATACATTTGAAAGTATTATTCTGGGAAGGGGTCCAGGGGTCTTACCAGACTGCTAAGCGCTCTGTCCCTGGAGCTTTGCTCTGGACACTACCCTGTGGAATAGCCCACCACCTTCCACCGCCCCCATGCTCTCCACACCTTTATACAAGCCTTTAAGGGGGCTCCGTAGAAATGTGGGCAAATGTTTCAGATAATGTGATAAAGGAGTATTTCAGCATGGTCATAACTAGGTAAAAATATTTGTTCTAGTTCCTGTATGTGGACAAGAACTGGAAAATAATTAACAAAAATGAAACTGTTTATTTTTAAAGTGTTGCAACATTATCTTTTCAATATTAATTTTTAAAAAGCACTTCTAATCTCTTTTTCACTTAAGCAATATACCTTCATTGTTGAAAAGTTTAAAAATATTGAGGAGTTAAAAAGGATAAATGTTCACTCTTCCTTAACCAGTTAAAAAAAAGCATGCTGCATTTTATGTAGATTTTTAAATATAATGTAGAGCTTTATATTCTGACATGGAAAGATTTCTATCATGTTAAGTGAAAAAGCAAGAACTGTACATAAAAGAGAATTTCTTTCTTTTTTTTTCTTTTTTTAAGGATGTGTAGATACATATGACGATACCTAGGAGGCCATACATCAAACAAGCGTTGGTGTTAACAGTTTATATGTTAATATTAGTCAATACCGATTTTGTTAAAGGAAAGGAAATCCTTCGAGGAAAAACATAGTGTTGATGCTAGGATTAGCAGCTTCAGGGTGTCCTGGGCATATCCTGTGGCAGCCTATAGAGGTGGCCCCAAGCATCAGATGGCTGGTGCCTGGGAGGGGCCGTCTAGGCACCCCCATGGAGCCCTCGGGGCCTGGGCTTCAGCTTTGCAGGCCCGAAGGTGCTATTTGGGTTTCTATGCCCAGAAAATATTTGTCTTTGGGGAAATGATTAAATTCACAAGAGGTAAATGGATAAACCAGAATTCAAATATTCTGAATTAGGATGATAACACCTGCCTTGCAGGGTGCATGAAAATGAAACTAGAGGATGTACTCAAAGCTCTTAGCGGAGGGCACGTGGGAAGCCCTCAGTAAAAGGGAGCCATTGTTATTATGAAGCTTCCCAAGAAGATTTACCTATAGGGGAGGTTAAGCTGGTCAGTAACCAAGAGGGCTTCCCCCGTGCCAAGAACACTGCTAAGGGCTTTGAGTACATCCTCTCATTTCATCTTCATACACCATGCAAGACAGGTATTATTATTCCCATTTTACAGATGAGGGATTGGGGCATAAAGTGGTTAAGAAACTAAACTGTGATAAAGCCAAGATTTGAATCTCACTCTGCTGTCTTAGCCAGTGTTACCTTTGAGGATAGCTTGGTGAGCATGAGCTTGGAGCATGCGTGTTACCTGGATGGTCTTAATGGCAGTATCATGCAGCTGTGAGTGCCAGATGTCTCCATGCCTACTAGCCAGATGTGGCTTTGGGTGGGTCACTTAACAGCTCTGTGCCTCAGTTTCCTCATCTGTATGGGAATACTGTATGGGAATACATCTGTATGGGGATACTATTAGTGCCTACCTCCTAACGTTGTTGTAGGAGTAAATGCTTTTAAATGGTGACTGGCACTTAGTAAGTATCCACTTAACGTTAGCCATTGATTTGACTGTGGTTGTGGTTGTTACCTGCCTCCAGAACTGATCTCCCAGTTGTGGATCTGGACACCTTGTTCCCCGTATCATACTGAAGATATAAACTGACTCTCTGAGCAAACCTTCCTGGGTGCCTTATATAGATTATGCCAGT
Source organism: Eschrichtius robustus (assembly GCF_028021215.1). Taxonomy (NCBI): domain Eukaryota; kingdom Metazoa; phylum Chordata; class Mammalia; order Artiodactyla; family Eschrichtiidae; genus Eschrichtius; species Eschrichtius robustus. The sequence continues at coordinate 110,379,707 of NC_090830.1, forward strand.
TCTGAGCACATTCTTTCTTTAGCCCACGCCCCGTAAGGTATAAACAGTTTAAGCGTCCTCAGTTATACCCACAATTAAGTTGGTTCTCTCTGCAGTCACTCTCCCACCTTCAGGTTATTTTGATTTTGGGTGTTCACAAATTCTCTTGGAACTTTTTTTAAATTTATTTTTTAAGAGCAGTTTTAGGTTCAGAGCAAAACTAAGAGGAAAGTACAGAGAATCCCTATGTATTCCCTGCCCCCGCACTTGCACAGCCTACCCCATTATCAATAACCCCCACTGGAGGGGTACTTTTGTTACTAGTGATATATACATTGATATATCATAATCACCCAGAGTCCACAGTTTACATTATGGTTCACACTTGGTGGTATACATTCTATGGACTTGGACAAATGTATGATGGCATTATCCATCATTATAGTATCATACAGAGTATTTTCACTGCCCTAAAAATCCTCTGTGCTCTGCCTCTTCATACCTCCCCCCTTCTTGGAACATCTTAAAGATGGCAACTCTATTCTTAAAAACTGGATCCAATCCTTTTTCATTCTCAGAGTGTGACTGTCAGCCCATTAAATTGAGCACACATCCTTTCACCGTCTCAGGGTCCTGGTTCATCCATTCCCCAGGGGGGCTCTGAGTCCCCCTGAAAAATAAAGGTGTGAATTGAGCATACATGGGGTTGGACACATCAATATGGGTGTGTAATTTTTGGCAGTAACCACTCAGAGCTTAGTCCTTCCGGGCTCCAGGCAGGGGCTGGGACTGGTGAAACTGAGGAAACGCTGTTCCTGGATAGCTAGAACCAGGCTCTTTGGCCTCCACAAGGGCCTGTCCTTGGATACCGGGCTCAGACAAGCACAGCTCTCCCGGCGTGTCTGCAGCAGGACTGAGATGTTCAGCTGAGTGTGGTCTCCTGCAGGCTTGTTGGAGCTTGAATGGGCCGGGGAATTGTCCTTTCCCTCAGCTGGACCTCACTGTAGGCCCTGGAGGGCTTGATGCTGTGCTGTTTTCATTCCTGACCATTATTCCAAGACAATGGATTTCTTGTCAGCAACAGAAATTCTTTATTATTGAAAGACATGCTGCTGACAAGAATGTTTCCATGAAAGCCTTCCCTTCCACCTCTGACCTCCCAACAAAGGACGCAGTCCGCCCCCTCTCACTACATCCTCAGGGTATACCCAGGCCCCCGTCACCATTTTGGCCATATCCAAGTCCCACTCGTACTGTTATTTCCTTAACATTTTGCTTTAAATGTGCTCCCTTTTTTCTTAAGTAAATGAATTTTTCCAGGAACTTTATATCAGAACTATCTGTGAGACTTAGAGAACAAACTTATGGTTACCAGAGGGGAAGGGTGGGGGAGGGATAGTTAAGGAGTTTGGGATTGACATGTACACACTACTATATTTAAAATGGATAACCAACAAGGACCTACTGTATATAGCACAGGGAACTCTGCTCAATATTCTGTAACAACCTAATTGGGAAAAGAATAGATACATGTGTATAAATAACTGAATCACTTTGTTGTACACCTGAAACTAACACAACATTGTTAATCAACTGTACTCCAATATAAAATGAAAAGTAAAAAAAATTAAAAAAAAGAAATATCTGTGAAATTGCAGATTTAATGAGCTGCATTTTTCTTAATATACATTAAAATAAATACATAAGTATTAAACATTTAAAAATTTTCCTGTGGATCACCTAAAACCAACCCTCCCAACTCTGCCCCAGGAAATCCCGGCAAGGTCTTTGAACTCTTCAGGAGACCCTCCCAGGTCACCTGTGTTGTCACTGTTGACTTCCCTCCCTAAGACCCCTCAATCTGTGCCCTCATGGGCAGGTGTGGCAGGAAGGAATGGGTCTGTTCCACTTGGAGGCCCCACCCTGGGAGTGGTGAGTTCCATGGCGAGGTGCCCTCGTCCACTCAAACTTGGATTTCCTTCCTGTCTGGTAGAGTGAGACCCATTCTTTTTGTGATCAATGATGAAAACAGCGTGAGGATTCTAATCGGCTCTCCTCTCTGGGGGATGATGAAGCCAGACAAGGCCCTGGGAAAGGGGGCATCAAAGGCAGATGGAAGTTGGTGGCAGCTATGGAAAGAGGATGGCAGCTAGGGAGGACTGACTGACTGAAGACATTTGCCTCTTTTCACAAAGAATTTGAGGGAGAGGATGGATGTGGAAACACAAGGGCTCTGTGGGTCCTGACTCCATCAATTACCAGCTATATAACCTTGGGCAAATCCCTGTATCTTCCTGCACCTCAGTTATTCCCAGTAGAATGGGGTTGATGATATTTAGTTACACTTGTCTTTTCTGCTCTTTAGGCGGTGGCAGGAATTGAATGGAAAGTAAAGTATTGCTGCTCTGAAAACTCTAAGGCAAGGTCCTCAACTCTGGTTGCACTTTGGAATAACCTGGGGGAGCTTTAAAACACAAGAGTAAAAACCAATTCTCTAAGACCCAAACCAAGAGATTCTGCCATCTGTATTTTCCAATGAGCTTCTGGTAATTCTAATATGCAGCCACGACTGAGAACCACTTCCCTCGGGTTGTGCTGTCCAAATAGCTGTACCATTTAAACTTAAATTAATTAGAATTAAGTAAAATTTTCAATTAAGTGAAATTCCTCAGTGACACTAGCCACATTTCAAATATTCAATAACCACATGTGGCTAGTAGCTGCCGTATTGGACAATGCAGATATAGAACATTTCCATCATCACAGAGAATTCTATTGCCTCTTAAAGCATGGTCTGTGGACCAGCAGCTTCAGCATTACTGGGAGCTTGTTAGAAATACACAGTCTCAGGCCCACACCCAACCTATAGGATCAGAATCTGAATTTTAACAAAACTGAACAGAATCTCTAGGGTTTTCATTAAAGTTTGTGAAGCACTGCTCTGAAGCATACATTCTACTCATTCATTTGTTCAACCAATATTTATTAAATGCCTGGCATGTGCCAGGTACATTCAGGTGTTGGAGAGTGATTAGGGAAAAACATAACAGTGTCTATCATTCTAGCCAGAGGAAACAGACATTAAGCAAGAAAACAAATAAGCAAACTCATTTCAGAGAGAGGTAACAGGGGAATATGCTAGAAAGGCACTATGGGGGGAGGGCGGCTACTTTATATTGAAGGGGAGGGTCAGAGAGTGTCACTCTAAGGAGGGGACACTTGAGTGGAACTTGAATGACATGGAGCTGGCCAAGGGAGGATGTGGCGGTAGTATGTTCTGGACAGAGATAAAAGCCAAAAATGCCTTGATAGTAGGTTGCCAGATTTAGCATATAAAAATACACAATGCCCACTTAAATTTAAATTTCAGTTAAACCGTGAATAATTTTTAGTATGAGTATATCCCAAATAGTCCATGGGACATGCTTATACTAAAAAAAACAAATGTGTGGTTTTGCTGAAATTGGAATTTAACTTGCATCCTGTATTTTATGGAGACTCTACCCGAAAGAAAAACCAAGAGGGCAGCAGGGTCGGAGGGACACGAGGAGGTGCAGTGTCACTGGGGTAGTCAGGGAGCAGGGTGCCATGAGGAGGGGTAGGACAGAGAGCAGGGCCCAAATCTTGGGCTACACAAAGGCAAGTTTTAACAAACAAAATGGTCAGTAAAGGACTGTACTGACCACTGTCGTTTCTTCCCCTCGATGACGTCATTGGTTTTACCTTCCTGCAACCCTGTGGTTTCTGGGAAGGGCTTCTTGGAAGATGAACAATTGTCTGGGCTGTTACACTTGGGTGGTGCCTGGGGAGACCTCGGACCACGGTTGACCTGCCTGAGCATAGCGTGCAGTATATATTGTTTGGTCTGAGCTTTTAAGTGCTCTTTCCCTGTTTGTTTGTTTAATTCCTGTGCTTTTGTATGTGATCTCCTATAAATCTCCCTCTCCTTAAGGACTATGTTTGACAACTTCATTTCCCCCCAACTGGAGACATTTCCCCTGCTAAGGGTCAAAAAGACTAATTACCCTAAACTGAGTATTGGAGACACCCTCAGGCTCACACGTGACCCAGCAGTGCATGATCTCGGCCTTATTAATAGAAGAATGTGATGAGAACAGAGCTGTGCACAGAAGCAGTGACGTCCTCCAAGCCCGACTGTATTCCTGTCTGAAAATAAACTCCTGACCCCTTTAGCCACAAATGGGTGGAACCTCATGGTAGAAGAGGCCATGCGAGATATTCTATTCAGAGAGAAACCTAGGCCCTGGGAAGATCATGATTTGCCAAAGGACCCCAAATTGATGATGGAACTTGGACCAGAACTCACAGCTCCGAACTCCCTTGGTGCTCCTTCTACCCAAGTTGGGCTTGATGTCAGAGGATGGAGGGTGGGAGTGGGAGAATTGTGGGGGGAGATGAGAAGGGCAGCAAAACATCAGCTGAGTCTCATAAAGTTTCTTAACACTTACAAAGCACTTCCCTACATTATTTCATTTGAGGTAGGTATAATTTCCATTTTGCAAGTGAGGAACCTGGAGCTCAGAGAGATTAAGTGACTTGTTCAAGGTCACACAGCTGTTATATGGCAGAACCAGGATTCAGACCCAGATATTCAGGCTCCTTGGTCTGTTTCCACCATAACCTGGAAAAAATAGACAAGGAGAGAGCAACACGCTGGCCACCAGCGTTATCAGAGGTGAAGGGCAGGCAGTTGGGAGGGCAAAGTGGCCTGAGAAGTCAGGAAGAAGACTGCTTTCCTGGAGCCAGGTTGGGCACTTTCCATGCGTAAGCTCCTTCCATCATCACATCCAATTCATGAAAAGGTATCATCACCTGCACTTTACAAATGATAAACTGAGGTTCAGAGAGGTTAGTTAAGTGGCCATCCAGCTGGTTAGTGACAGAGTTGGGGCTTGAATCCACACCTGTCCGACTTGAGACCCTCAGCAGGTCCCCCCTGGGGTTTTCTGGGTCAGTAGAAGTCTGCAGGATGAAACTGGACATGAGGGAGGCACGGAGAACATGCAAGGATAAAGGACCAAGAAGGCTTACGGGTACAATGAAGGACCCTGAGGGTGGTCCGCATGGCTCTCCCCTCTGCTCTGTAGGCAGATATTGTCCCAGAAGCATTAGCCAAGTCCCCTCATCTTTTTATGGTCTGTAGGTTTGCTTGGGGGCTAAACTGGGGCTCTACCTGTATTGCTCTGCCCTTAAAACTGCAGTATTCTGGCCCCCTCACTTCTCTGGACACCTCTCACAGGGCCTGCTTCCCTCTGAGCTGCCCCCCTCCCCCAGGACCACCAGCATTAGGCAGGAAACAGAGCTGGATTGCCTTGTTTTCATGTGGGAACTTGTCCCATCTTCTCTTGCCTCCCTCCCCCACCCCCAGCCTCCAAATTTTGTTTCCAAAATAATTTGAGGTTTTTCCCTAACTGAGGGTCCCTGATTGAATACCAGTGGGAAAATCCCTACCAAGTCTCCCCTATCTTTTCTAGTCAACCATCTCATTTTTTCTCAGGCAGCATCACTGACAAGGTTATCATTTTCCCCAGCACTTAATTCAGTGCCTGACTCATAGTAGGTTCACAGTAAGTCTTTCTGCCCTGAACTGACAGCACAAGGGAGAAAGGGGTGGGATTATTCTGAGGGACCGTCATTGCTAAAGTTTCCCTTGTTTAGACATCTTTTGTTGCTAATGAATCTCTCAAGCCTGGCGTCTGGGACATTCCTCTGAAGCCTCCCCATTAGACGAGTCGCTGGATGACCCGCTTGTCCCCTGGGGGAATGTTGGGAGTCGGCACATCTGTTCCAGGGCGTCTGGGTTCCCATGTGGTCAGTGCAGCCCGCTGCCCACCAGCCAGCTGCCACGTTGCTTCTTCTCCTCGCCTTCAGCCGGGGTCTGCAATCGCTGAAAAACTGATGAAAATTTAAGTCCAATGGGACATAAAAGTACAGTCAGGAAATGTAAGCTATATTTACTCCTGGCAATAAAAGACCAGCATCTGGGGCGTGTGGATGGAGGGTATATGGGGATTATTTCTGTTTTTGCAAAATTTCTGTTCATCTGAAAATATCTCAAAATGTTAGTTAGATAGGTAAACAAAATGTTTTGCAACCAGGTTAAGTGAGATAGAACATGGAGCCAATAGAGGCAGGGAGTGGAGTAGTTAAGATGAGGGCTTTGGGGTCAGGGAGAGTTGGGTTGGTATCTTGCTTTCCCACTTAAGAGCTCTCATTCCTTGAACAGGTTACTTAACCTCTTCAAGTTCCAGTTTCTTCATCTGGAAAATGGGGATTGTTAATGTTGACCTCCCTGGAATATCAGGAGATTAAATGAGATAAGGCATGTACAGCATTTAGGATGATACCTGAGACTTGGTAGGAAGAGGGCAAAAAGAGTCAGAAAGGACAAAGTCCTCCCCTTATCCAGTCTCAGAGATTTCTCAGTCACTGCCGTTTAAGGTCCTAGATCCCACACCAGAGACCCACTGTGCGGTTGAAACCAGCCCCTGGCTTCAACCTGAAGTTGCCCATGTGCTGAAATAGGCCAGGGCTGCCTCCCATAGAATGTTTCCTGACATTCCCAGCTGGTCACCTTAAAGCGCCAGCAGGAAGGTGCTTATAGATCCTTCTTAGCTTGTGACCTCAGGGCCACAGTCTTTCATTCGTTCATTTAACAAGACTTCATTGGGTAAGGGTGGAGGGAACCATGGACTAGATAGTGTACTTGGTGTAGTGATATAGCATGGAACAAAACTGACCTGGTCCTTGCCTTCCAGCTGCTTACATTCTAGGAACTAGTCTTTCCCTATGATTTTCTCTGGCTCCCCTCCCTTGGCAACGCCCAGCCTTGGTCATTCCTTTGGAATGCAACCCCTCCTTTACTGTGGCCTGCAGGCAACTCAGGCTTACGGGTCACAGAAGGCAGGGACATTGACAAAAGCTGGCAGTTACTGGGCCTGACCGTTCTTTAACTGCAGTCCTAGAGTAAAATTCGGACTTGGGAGCTTGGGAGGAACCAAGGGTAGCCAGTGGTGTAAAGCTAAAACTGCCTATCTGCGAGTATTTAAACTCCAATTGGCCTCCCCAACCCCATTCCATGTTCACAGTATTTTTTAAACTAGTCTCTGCCCTATACTCTCTCTTCCTTCTCTGTCTGCAGTCCCTATCAGTCTGAAAAACTTTTTCCAAACAGCTTTCCTTCTATAATCAGATATGCCCTCTGCCCTCTACCATCCTACCTCACCCTCGCCCTGCCTCTTGGTCTGGGGCTGTGATACCTATCCAACTCCACCAAGAGTTCATGCTTCCTAGCATCTCAGATACCGAGCAGTCACAGAATTAGCATTAGCAAACCTGGCCGCCCTCCCTATGTGGCAATTTTCCCACTCATTTGTTTTACAGGAAAACTGGAGTGATAATTCAAAACACAGTACAAATTGAAGGAGGAAGAATTTCACCTTTCTTACCCTCTTTCACATTCACAGCTATCTCAGTAGACCTCTCACTTGTGAAAACTGTTTACCTTGAGTGTTCTCAAAAATTTCTATTTTTTCCCTTTAGAACATTATTTCAATATTATTTATTGAGAACCACGTGTGTTTTACAACCTATAGAGAAAGTCTTATATATTCTTCACAAATAAGACCTACAGTATACAAAAATATGTAACTAAACACATACAGAAGGAGGGGCTCCAGTCAGTTCTGTATGGTGAGATGCAGCTTCAGAGACTGTAAGACTCAGTCTCTGAAAGGTGAAGTATGTGTGTGTGTGTGTGTGTGTGTGTGTTTCGTCAAGAAAAAAATTTTTTTAAATTATTTTGTGATTTTTATATCATGAAACATGTTTCCACAAAGCCTAAAAACTTTTTAAAAAAAAAGTCCAGGCTCTGGACTCAGAGACAGGCCAGGTCTTACTCTCCTTTCCATTATGTAATTGCTCATAGAATTGGTATAAAAATTAAAAGAGATAATTGATATAAATTGGTTACCACAGTGCCTCAATAGCTGGTAGCACAGGCTGCTAGCTGTGTGCCCCCACATCTGTTCTTCTCTTTGTTTTAGTAATATAACCCTGATTTTTATCTGGGCATATAGACTCCCTTACAGCTAGGTACAGCCATGTGACTAGGCCAGTGGGTTCTGAGCAGAAGCATTGCCTGTGATTTCTAGGAACTCTCCCTAAACAGAGACACTCTTTGTCATCCTTATGCCTGTCATTGGTCTGGACTCTAGATGTGATGGCTGGTGCCCCAACTGCCATATTGGAGCATGAGGAGGAGGGCCACACTCTGGGGATGGCATTGCAGAGAGCTAAAGAGTCCTTGATGAGCAGGGAGCTGCCATGCCAGCACTGGACTTCCTAAGGATTTCTTTTCATAAAATATAAATTAATTTTTCTCATATTTAAAGCATTATTTTTCAAAGTGAAGCTAATCCTAACTATACTATAATTATTATTGTCATCATTATTTTATTAGCCCTAGCCCACAATCAGTCTCTCTCACAGATCCCCTCTTTAGGCCATTAAAAATAGCCTAAATGTTATCAATAGTACAAAGAATTTTGCCTTGGTTCTGATCTCTGTGGCCAACACAATCATGTCTTTAATGAAGGGGTGCCTGGGTCCTCCCGGCCCCTGATGGCATGCATGGCATCACCACTGTTTTCCCTCCTTTGATTCCCTCTCTTTCTGCATTCCTGATTCTAGGTTTTCCCCACTTTCCATGGCTCTTCTTGCAGAATTCTCAACTGACTCACTGAGACTGAATCACCCTGAAAGAGGAGAAGGATTTGGACTAGGTAGAAAGGACGGGGAAGCATTCCAGGTGGGAGAAAACATAAAAGGGGAAAGCAGATGGAGCATAATTTAGGGATTAGAAGGGGAGTGGCTGAACGTTTCTGCTGAGGGTGGTAGGAGATAAGATTGAATCGGGAAGGCCGGTGGGGCCTATGGAGGGTCTTCAAGGCCCAGTAGAGGAGTTTGGACTTGATCCTGGAAGAAACAGAGAGTTACTACAAGTTACTGAGCAGGACAGTGACACAAGGCAAGTGATGTTTCCAAAGGAATTAATCTGCCTGCAGTGTGCAAAACAGATTGAAGGCAGGAAGAGCCTGGAGACAGGGGGACCAGTATAAATCTTCCACCCAATAATCAGTTGGTCAAACATTGTCAACAAACTTTGAAAGGGGTCATATGAAACAGCAAAATTAAAGTGTAATGATTTCAGTTAAGCAGAATAAGAAGTCTTAAACAAAGTCTTTCCCCAGAACTTCCCACACAGAGAAAGTAACCAGCTTCCAAATAGCAAAAACGGGTTCAGTCCTTCTGGAAAACAATTAGGCGCTATGGATCAAGAGCCTTAAGAATGTTCACATGCTTTGACCCAGTAATTCTACTTCTAGGAATGCTAGGGAAATAATCCAAACTAGAGAAAGGGGGAAAAAATGCCTGGAGATCTTAAACACAACACTTGATAATAGCAAATCATTAGAAACAATCTAAATGTTCAGCAATAGGGGGATGGTTAAGCAAACTATGGCTCTCAGTTAAATGTTACCCAGGCATGAACTCCAAAGGATAAGAGGACCAGGCAGATGACACAGAAAATGCCCATGACATTAATTTGAGGAAAGCAGGATACAAAATATGAGTGTATATCACACAACGGATAGCCCCAGTATAGAAAAAAATCAGACTGAAAAGTAATATTCTAATCACTCCCATTTGTTTCATTAAAGTGGAGGGACTGTAGATTTTGTTTCTTTTCTCTTCAAAAAAATTTTTCCCCCAGTATGCTTTTGTTACAGCTATACATTTAATTATAGGGAATGTCAGGAGAAGTCTTGCTTTTCTATTCATTCTGAATTGTTTGGCTTTTATAAGAATGTGTTAAATATGTATGACTTGTATTTTTTTAATAAGTGGTTTTTCAAAAAATATATATTAGTAAATGTGGGGAAACCATAAGAAGTGCTCATGTCATCACAGGCAGATACTTATATTCATCTTCTCTATGATGTGGTTTTTAAAAACATTATAGGCTTTAGAGTGTGGGGGGGCCCTGAGTTTAAATCCCCCTTTAGCTGGATGAGCATGGCTAGGTTATGTGTGAAGTAGGGAATAACGCCTTCCTTGCAAAATTATTGGAGAAATCAGTGAGAAAATGTACAGAAATCTCTGAACACAATGCTCTGCATTTAGGAGACACAGAGCAACGGTGGCTGTAAATCTCAGAAGCTGTTATTTTCTCCCTTCTGTGGTTTTCTGCCTCTCGCAGGCAGGCAGATGAGAGTTTAAGGGGTGACCTCTGAGGAGGGAGACAGGAACCCTGAGCACTTCCCCCAGCCACCTCCTGCCCTTGTGCTGCAGCCACCCTGGCTCTTCCCCACTCTGAGCCCACTGGGCAATCTCTTCTCCTTTCTCTGCCTTTGCACTGCTTTTCCCTCTGCCTGGACCACACTTTTATGATGGTGTGTAATGAACCAATTATAGAAGACAAAGTGTATTTTCAAAAGGAAGTTTTTTCTCCATATACTCAGCCAGCATGTATTTAAGAATGGTTTTATGTTTTCAACATTTAGGTTGCAACATAAAGTGGCCTTTGTTTGCTTAAATCATTCTGTTATAGCTCCCTTGACCCCTGGTTTTATGTAAGTCCCAGTTTACAACCCTGTTCAAAGCTGCACAAGTCCCTTTGAATGGTCGCTGGGATTAGGAGAGAGACCGAGGGGGAGGAAGACAAGGATGGCTTGGAGACCACCTAGGGCAAAGCAGATTGATGCCAAAAATGATTTTGGGGGATGCTAAATGACACCACTAATTTTCCCAACATCCTGCTTAATAAAACTTTCACACCGAGCCATATTTTCCAAGTTTCTCAAGGACTACTTAAGTGGGAACCCATTCAAAACCTTATTAAAGTCCAAGGAGATGATGTTTATTGGCTCTGCGTGGACTGCTAAGCCTTCTGGTCTGTCAGGGGAGGCCTTGCTCCGACTTTGGTGTCCCCAGCACACTGGGCACTGAGGCTGTGGGAGGAGAAAGAGCCTCCTTCCTTCCCCGCCCTGGATTCTGTTCTTGAACCCAGGATGTGGCCAGTCTGGGACTAGGAACACTGGATTTGACTCTTTTTTTTTTTGGCAATTAATAACCACCATTTATTGAGTTAGGTTAGGAATCCAAGATTCAAAGCCAGGGTTTGCTGGATTCCAAAGCAGCCCTATTACCATCACACTTCACTAGATGAAACTCAAGGCCACTAACATTGGGTTTTTACCTATTCACAGCATTTACTAAAATTATAAATAGGTTCTTGTCCTCAAGTCTAATAGCAAGGAGAGAATACTAAGTAGGTAGTCAAGGTTTTCATTTTAAATAAGCTTGCTACAAGTATTATCACAGAATACTGAAGGCAGGGGGATGGGATGTGATCAGTTCCCTACTGGATGTTTACCACATCCAATTAAAAATATCCAGGAAGTAACAAAACCTAAAATGTGCTCCAACTAGACAAAGTAGCTTTAAAATATTCCTATTAATATGAAGCAATAAAGCACTGATGACTAAGATCTGATTATGGGTTGCCTGAGTTTGAATCTTTGCCCAACACTAAGCACATGTATCCTCGGGCAAGTTACTTGTGCCTCAGCTTCCTTTCATGTAAAACAGGCAAAATAAAACTTTTCCAAGTTTTTTATGAGTATGTTATGTAAAGTGCTTAGAATGCCACATAACATATTGGATGCTATAGAAATACTTATCATCGGTTTAAATAAAAAAGGTATTCTAGTTTTTAACACTCTTCTGAGCCCTGCTGCATGAAAGGTCTAAATAACTCAGAACTAGCATGTAACTAGTTTAACAATGTATTTTTAAGTAGTAGGCTTCAAAGTTAAGTTCCTGATCCTCAAAACACAGCTACTTAATTTATGATGCAATTATGAGTAATCAACTTTTCCTGAGCTTAACTATAATGCAACAGATAACCTTTCATTTATTTATTTTAAATCCTTTTTTCATAGGAATTTAGAGACTATTTTCAAACTAGTGCAAATATATATATATATTTTTTAAATTATTAGCACCTTTAATTATTATTTATTTATTTATTTGGCTGTGTTGGGTCTTCGTGTCTGCGCGAGGGCTTCCTCTAGTTGCGGCAAGCGGGGGCCACTCTTCATCGCGGTGCGCCGGCCTCTCACTATCGTGGCCTCTCTTGTTGCGGAGCACAGGCTCCAGACGCGCAGGCTCAGCAGTTGTGGCTCACGGGCCTAGTTGCTCCGCGGCATGTGGGATCTTCCCAGACCAGGGCTCGAACCCATGTCCCCTGCATTAGCAGGCAGACTCTCAACCACTGCGCCACCAGGGAAGCCCGTACAAATATTTTATAAATAATATCTGGCAGTTTATTAACCAATGGAGTATATTGCACAACAAACTACCTCACATCTTTCAGGAAGAAAAACCACTAAATTTGAAAAGTAAAGACGTCACCCACTGAATTCGGACACAAAATGTGCTTTAAATATTTGTTTGGGGGAGAAGTATTTGCTTCTACTCAATTAAGAGAAACATTTATACAGTCTGGTTCTTTTATTTTCTTTACACCCATCATGCCATAAATTCATAGGGAATGGGCTCCAACAGTTCAGCCTCCTTTCCATTGGTTCTCACGAAGTGTGCTTCTCTGGGTGGAGCAGGCTGGCGCTTCAGCTGAACCCAAGTACCTTTCTCTTTGGCTTCCTTCTTTTTCTGATCATTTTCCTTCACCCGTTTCAGGAAGCTATCTCGGCTCTTAGGGTGCTTAATATGCTCGATATGCACATTAATTCTCTTGGCAAGAATCTTGCCCTTAACTTCTTTGTTTACAATGATGCCAACAGCATGCTGGGTAACATTGTAGACTCTCCCAGTTTTGCCATGGTAACATTTGTGGGGCATTCCTTTTTGAACAGTGCCCATTCCCTTGATATCTACAATATCACCTTTCTTGTAGATTCGCATGTATGTGACCAAAGGAACAACTCCATGTTTTCTAAAAGGTCTAGAGAACGTGTAGTGGGTGCCCCTCCTCTTTCCCTTTGTGTTGGTCATTTTGGCGAATTACTGGAAGATGGTGGTTCCAGCTGAAAGTGTATGTGACTCTTGCACCACAGATTCTGCCCCTCCGAGAAGAGGGAAGCTAAGGGGGATGGTCACAGGAGAGAACAAAGCTGGGCTGGGACCGTGTTCTTTTTCCCTTGGGGCTACCGCTGGCCCCTTTTGCCCTAACGCTTGCTCATAAGTCATCCGGTTTCATTTTCTAGTCTGAGTGACACTGTGACGTGAACTGACTTAGAACAAAGGCAGGGGCCCTGTCTTAGGTGCTGTTGTAGTCCCAGCACCAGTCACCTACTGGACGGTCAGTGACTGTTTGATGAATAAAGGAAGGCATGCGTGTGTGAACAAATGGATAAGACTACTTTTCATTCACTCCCCCTCTGCCTAAGTCTTAGCCTCCTTGGCAGATGAAAAATTATGGCTACTCATTGCTATGTGTCAAACCATCTTTCGTTATTACTGATTTTTAAAAGAATTAGGACTTTAAAAGAAAAAAACCCTAGAACATTATTTAAGCACACAAGAAATCTGAATTCTATAACCGTGTGGAACAGAGCTGCCCAGTGAACTGGAACCTCTCTGCTGACCTGTATATGGTGAGAGAGAAAAAGTCTATGTTCTTGAAATAAAGAGAGAAAAGAAGGAAGGGAGGGAAAAAAGAAGGAGAAAGAAGCAGAGAGAGATTGAGAAAGAAATTTGCGTTCTGGTCCTATGGCCCTGACTGAGCCACTCGTGGCTTTGTAACCATAAGCCTCAGTTTTCCCATCTATAAAATGAGATGTTGGACTGGATGAGTTCTCAGACTTTGTGAGGACATCAGAATCACTTGGGGCATGGGGAGAGGGGCAGTGGACGCTGTTAAACATGCAGATTCCTGAGCCCCACCCCCAAAGACTTTGACTGGGGCCCTGGGAACGTGCATGTTTAACAAGCCCAGCTGCAGTTGTTTCAAGAGCTCACTTGGAGAAAACAAGACCCGATGGCCTCAGAGAGGATGTGGCTCTGACCCCTCAAGGTGGACAGTGGAACTGGGAGGTGTACCAGTATTCCTCGTCCCTTGCAGAAACAGTCAACCACTTTGGGGCATGGTTTAGCTCTGGTTTAGATGGGAATGAATCACGAGTAAGTGGTGGAGGCAAAGGGAATGGTACATTAGCATCTTAGAAACCAGCAGACTCTCTCAAGGTGGCCTCTGCCTTGGTTGTTAGGACTTGTTACATGGGACCAGAATTAATGCAGGGGTACTGTCTCCCTGACTTTGCCTACCGTGTGGAAATGGATCAGTACCTCCCATCTGGGGGTGCTTTGTGCTTTTTCTAAACACTTTCCCATACATGATCTCATCTGACCTTCAAGGCATAGACTCTCACTTTCATTTCACAGATGGGGAAAGTGAGTCACAGAGGCTTCTCGCCAGAGTATACACTGCTCTTTATTGGCAGACACAGGGAAAGAGCTCAGATCTCCTGATTCCCAGTGTAATGGTTCTCCCAATGTACCATGTTGTAGGTAACTGCATATTTAGTAAACTAAAGGACTGAGGGATTCTTAACAGTAAGTTTCTAAAACTTCTTACTTAGCCAGAGCAATGATAAAGTTCCAGTATAGACTGAGATTCCTACTCTAATGAAGTTAATGATAAAAATTCTAAGAGCCCTGGCGGTAAAGTCCATGTGATCCAGTCTTGTGGGTGAGTGGGCATATGCATATATAAAATGTATTTGCATATGTGTGCTTTGGATAAAAGATTGAAAGAGATATACAAAATGGTAACAGTGATTGTAAGTAGTAGAATTATAGGTGATTTTTATTTTCTTCTTTATACTTTATGTATATTGATTATATTCATTATATTTTCCATAATGAGTCATTTTCCTTTTTTAATCAGAAAAAAATGCATGCAACACATCTCTGTGTTTATGGATACTTTAGAGTTTCTAAGATGCTTTCACATATTTGTTATTGGATTGTATTCTTACTCTGTAGGAAGTACTCTGAGCAGGTATTATTTTATTATCCCTATTTGACAAAGGAAGTAATTTCCCTATGTCACACCACACAGCTTGTAAGAGATGGATGGTGACACACACCCAGATCTCCCAGCTGCTTGTAACATTTCTTTCCACTCTGAGACCCTGTGTGTGTTCTTTTTTGTGTGTGAGTGACTTAGCTCTGGGGCATTGCTGCCCCCTCACACACACACTTGCAGTCCTGCCCTCACGTCCCCCCCCCCCGCCCCGGGTCGTCTCTGCCAGGAACCCAAAGATGGGTCTTCACCCGGGTTTCCGCCCTCACGGTGCTGGGAGCAGCCTGCTGCCCACAGCAGGGCAGACGTCCGCAGGTTGATGAGATGCACTCTTTCGCTCAACATGGGGCCTGTTGTGAGCGGGTGCCTGGCTGCAGGGCTCCCCGTGACAGGCCAGGAGGGAGAGAGGCAGGTGTTCCTTGCATCACCAGTGAGGGTGAGCGGCTCTTGCTGTCTGGAGGATGATCTGGGTGCGGCCCACTGCGCGGCGGCTGGATGCTCGGTGGCGACTGGAAGGGAGATGGTGACACCGAGGCTGGGCTGTGCTTCTCGGAGGATGCCACTCTGCCCTGCCCGGGGACTGTAAATGGCTCTCCCGGGTGTTGCTGGGTTTCTTTCCTTTCCACAATCAGCCAACAGCCCCTGGACTACAGAACTGTGGACTGAGTCAGAGGCGGACAATGCTGGGCTGAGAGGGCGGTGTGGGAATGAGAGGGGCCCGGGCACACATCCAGACTGACAGGATGCCCTGCGTGACTTGACTTGCCGTATGACTTCTCTGTGCCTGTTCCCTTATTTTTAAAATGATGATGAGGTTCGTGATGTTAATGATACCCTCCTTGCAGGATTGTTGTAAGGTTTAAATTGATTTACTTGCTCAATAAATTATTTATTATTGATTGTGTTCCAGATCCTGTTCCAGGTACTGGGGGTAGAGCAGCAACCGAGACAGGAAAAGGCCTGTCTTCATTTGGGGGGACGGACAATACGCAGATAAGTGTATAATGAAACGTCAGACGGTGATGAATGTGATAGGAGAAATAAAGCAGTTGCAAGGCACAAAGAAGTAGGTTAGGCTATTTAGGTAAGGAATTCAGGGAAGACGTCTCTGGGGAGGTGAGACCAGAGCAGAGACCAGGAAGAAGTGAGAGAGTGAACAAGACAGCGGGTGACAGTCCTGGCTGTCAAATGCGAACAGAAGGACCCTCCAAGGTGGCCATTCCTCACAGGCCTCTGGACCCTCTGACAACTAGCAAAGAAGTGGGCAGCCACAGAAAGACAGTGTTCAACTTGACATTTCCAAAGGTCTGGGTCCCACCCTTGAGCACCACTGCAGGAAGAGGCAGAGAGAAAAAGAGAACACTTTCTTCCTGCTTCTATTAGAGCCAGGAAAACCTTACGTTTCACGATCTGTTTACAAGCCCGTCTCTCCCCTGGGCTGTGGCTTCTGTAGGTAGGACTGCCTCTCACTTCTCAGGTGCCCCAAGGGGCCGTGGTGAGCCACACGGCCATTGGAACCCTGATTCTGTCATGTACTTGCTGTGTGAATTCAGGCATGCTTCTTACCTTTCTGAGCCTCAGTTTCCTCATCTGTGAAATGGGGCATTTTTATAGCTAACCCACAGGGCTGTGGTGAGAATGAACAGGTTCTACATAATAAGCGCAAAATTATAAATTGCTCATTGTCAATGCCGGCACATAGTAAGTGCTCAATACATTTTGTGGAACGAAAGCTCTAAAGTAAGAAAATGCTGCGTGAAGTATTTCATATTAAGAATTGTGCCTTGGGGACTTCCCTGGCGGGCCAGTTCCCTGGTCAGGGAACTAAGATCCCGCATGCCCGTGCAGTGCAGCAAAAAAAGAAAAAAAAAAAAAGAATTGTGCATTGCCCCCAGGAGGGACACAGCCGTCATCTTGGAACACCTGTGAGACAGGCAAGCGAGCTAAACCCTGAATCTAACTCCTTGCTTCCGAGCCTCTTTTAATGACTTGTTCTCACATGGCAAACATGTCAAGCCATTAACTTGATAAGAACAGATACAGCACCTGACCTTGGCCCAAAGCTAAAAAATGGCCCATTTGCTTCCCTTCCTAGGCATTGACTGTCTTCCAGCTCCTGCACGTGGGGTCTCCCCCATCCCTCTCTGGAGCCATGTGTGGGACCTGTGCTCCCCCCACCTCCACTGCTGGTGCTTGGTTGTAGTTGTTGCTGTGATTTGTGGAAAGTGGTCTGAGAGGGGGCTTCCCTGGTGGCGCAGTGGTTGAGAATCTGCCTGCCAATGCAGGGGACACGGGTTCGAGCCCTGGTCTGGGAAGATCCCACATACCGCAGAGCAACTGGGCCCGTGAGCCACAATTGCTGAGCCTGCGCATCTGGAGCCTGTGCTCCGCAACAAGAGAGGCCGCGATAATGAGAGGCCCGCGCACCGTGATGAAGAGTGGCCCCCACTTGCCGCAACTAGAGAAAGCCCTCACACAGAAACGAAGACCAACACAGACATAAATAAATAAATAATAAATAAATTAAAAAAAAAAAAAAAAAAAAAGAAAGTGGTCTGAGAATCAGGTGAGCCAGGTAGAAGATAAAGCAGAGATCTGAGGATTTAGCCAGATGCAAAATGTACCTTAAGTTCACGTGTTGCAAAGGTGAGACCAGCAAGAACCATCTTGGTTCACAATTACCCATGTAATTGTATAGGTTAGAAACAAGCAGCTCATGGTCCTGGAAGAGAGAGGATTTGAGGGGGACAAGGGGAGAACACCTTAAATGGCAGAACTTGTTGCTTGTGTGGGCTGGGCAGGTGGCTGGAGAGTGGGAGTGGATTTTGAGGGGCTGGCAGGAGTATCTGGTGGCCGAGGCCTAGGAAAGTGCCTCCCAGGGATCTGCTCCTTGCCTTCTGTAATTCCAAGCAAGCATCAGCATTTTATTTGCTTTCCTAAGGCTTGACCCTGGCATGAAGAAATAATGGTGACCTTGAGACCCTGCGCTCACTCTGTCCGCCTTTATCTTGCTGTGCAAGCTGATGCAATGCAGATCGAATGTGT
This sequence comes from Eschrichtius robustus, assembly GCF_028021215.1. Classification (NCBI taxonomy): domain Eukaryota; kingdom Metazoa; phylum Chordata; class Mammalia; order Artiodactyla; family Eschrichtiidae; genus Eschrichtius; species Eschrichtius robustus. The sequence continues at coordinate 110,397,861 of NC_090830.1, forward strand.
TGTCCACCTTCTGGCAACCCAGGCCCTCTCTGAGTCGGGGGTGGGGGAAGCGGAGAGTGTTTAATGTCTTCTAAAAGATGGAGAGGTGACGGGAGGGCTGGTCCCCTTGCCCTCCCCTCTACTTCCGCTCCTTGGGCACCTTGTCCAGGCAGTCCAAACTCAACTGAGTGACCCTGAACAAGCTGAATTACTAATAAATCAATGTCAGGAATTGGTGTGTTTAGCTGAAGTGGGCAGCAGATCCAGGCCAAAGTGATGTTTTACACTGGAGGTCTCTTTTAAATTTAACACTGTGTCTGTGAAATCAGAGTGAAAGTAAGGTGTCAGGATCCAAAGAGCTGGCTGACACTCCTTGGCTGTGTGGCTATGAGCAAGTTCCTTAACCTTTCTCAGCATCTGTTTTCTTATCTACAAAATGGGGATAATAATTCCTGCCACACTGAGCACACAGGGTTCTTACGAGACTCACATTTGGGCAGATCTACAACACATGATATCAAGTTAGAAAGTACACGGCTTCTCGTGTATTTCCCTCAGACAGAGGTTGTGAGGTTCACCTGAGCTGTTAATGCAATGAGCAGCACATAATAGACACTCGATAAATCATTATAAATAATTCTCATTGTTGTTTGGAGGAATTCTATATGTGCAAATGTGATCTTAGACCACAGAGCCGTATAAATTATTATTTTCATATCTTATTGATCTGCTAGGAGGTAGGGTGAACAGATGGGCACACTGCCATCTGTCTCAGCCCAGGCAAATATCTCCCATCCAGGTGAATTTAGAAATCCCCCTGCCATCCTCCTTGCATTTGGTGGGTCCCTAATTCAGACCTACACACAGTCTCTTCCTCAAATATCATTTTCATCGCATTGTCCCTCTTGAAGCACAGTGTCTTTTATGGGATATGACCTCGGCACCTTCCAATGTGGTCCTTGAAGAAGCCTCCCTTCTCTGCGCTCAGGATCAGCCACCTCTTCTCCATACCTCTGCTTATTCCTTGAGCCATCTCTGCTGGGTGGAGCACCCTTGTCTCTTCTCTCTTTCTTCTTCAGACTCAACCCTTCTTCAACATCCATATCAACTCCTTCCTTTAAGGAAACTTCCTCTAACTTCCCCACCTCACAGATCACTCAGCTTGTACGGGGGGCTCAGTTTGTGTTCTATGACTTTGCCTTTGCCTAAACATAACTTTCTAAACATTCTTTGAACCACGTGGCAGAGACCGGGTTTTCCGTTTCTTTTGGATTCCTAGCCAGCGCTTAGTGGGATGTGCCGTACAGAGGAGACCCACACTTCGTTATCTATCTCCTTAGGCTCTTCTTTAGCAGCAGAAGCTCCCTGGGGAGCGGTGCTGTCCTTCAATGAAACATCCTGTGTCAGATGCCAGAGTAGGTTCCTATACCTCCCGCCACACCCAGGTGTGGAGCCCGACCGACCGGGACAAACCCTGCATGACATACAGCTTCCCTACTCAGGTATAATAGCTCTGGTTCTCCAATTTGGCAGAGACCTTGCAGCCAAAAGAAACCCACGCAAGGAGTACATTGGAGTCTTGGGTCAGTGTCTCTGCAGCAAACTAAAATTTTTCCCCTAGTTTATGTTTCTGCGTGTACCTGTAGACAAATGCGCAGGCTGTGTATCCCCTGCACACACATCTCCAGTTCTGCTTTGTTTCTAGGCCTCCCTGGGAGTCCCAGAATCTAAGACACCTGACAGGATGCTATGTTGTCACTGGTGGGCAGGCCCTTAGGAAGAAGGAGCAGTCCTGAGCTTGCTTCAATGTGCAGATTTGCTCCCAAGTTTCTCTCCTCTCCTTTGGGTCTGTTCACTCAGCATTTGTGTGTGTGCTTTGCAACCAGGGATATAAGATAAATAAGATCCTATCTCCCCTGGAAAGTCTCACGATCTAGTGGAACTTCCTACCCCACTGGTAGGAGGCCTCTAAGAGGGCCCCTGGGTTCCTGTTCTTCTCTCTTGCTCCCCTAAATATTTGGGGTTAAAGACCATTTTGAGAATTTTCTTTTTTGGCCATGCCATGCGGCATGCAGGATCTTAGTTCCCCGACCAGGGATCAAACCTGTGCCCCCTGCGGTGGAAGCTCGGAGTCCTAACCACTGGACCACCAGGGAAGTCCCCAGAATATTTTTAAAGCTATGGATTCTGTCCCCAGAAAAAAATGTACACATAATTTGCATAAAACTCCAGTGGCTTTACAGACCTCATGATGCCATCTATAAACCCTACAGGCCCTAGGTGAGGAATACTTCTGCTAGTATTCCTAGTGAGGAATCCTAGTGAGGAATATTTCTGCTCTTTAAAAAAAAATCAACAAGGATGAGGAGAGGAGAAACAACCTAAAAATTGAATACAAATAGAAACAGATGAACCTAACTCTATTTCAAATAAATAATATTGCCGCACTGAAAAGAGAGTAAATAAACAAACAGAAATTAACAAATATTGAATTCTAGTTAGAAGGAATTTTTCCTGTAGTGGTATGGGTTAGCAGTCCTGAAATACTTTTTGTGTGCTGTAGAACTGAGCAAATGAATAATATACTGGGGATAATGAGAGCCAGTTCTTGCTGTTAGAGAAGAGAGTTACAAACATGGAGAAAGGGAAGATTAAAATGAGTCTTGTGGTACTGAATTGGAATGGAGGTATCTGTATGAGTTCATGATTGTGTGCATGTGTGTGTGTGTACAGATAAAGAAATAAATTAAGATATAAACTTATTATTTATATTTCTTAGTTCTGTGTACTAAAGGGCTTAGAATAATACCCAGTAGCACTGAGCACACCTGGCACCCAGATCTTGGTTTCTAAATACCATTCTCCACTAAAAGGAACCAGGGCTCCTTGGAGAAATGGCTGGTTTCAGGTCTGAGAGAGGGAAGGTGCAAGATGAGCCTAGAATATCATGAGCCTAGAATACCAGAAGACAAGGAAGTGCTAAAAAAATATAATGGTGATATGTCAAAAAGAACAGAGGAATCAGAAGGGGCTCCCATTGATCAAATCTGGGACCATCTGAACATCAACATAAATAAGAATGGTACTGGGAATGCCCTGGTGGGCCAGTGACTAGGACTTCATGCTTCCACAGCAGGGGGCATGGGTTCGATCCCTGGTTGGGAACTAAGATCCCTCAAGCTGCATGGTGTGGCCAAAAGAAAAAAACATTTTTTTAAAATAAGAATGGTACTATTACCATAGAATATTCATAGAATAAAATTAAAACCTATGAGCTCATACAAATGTAAATAACTAAATAGGGAAGAAGGGAAAGCTCTCCCTTATAGCAGAATAGCAACTAATAAATATAGAGACAATGGTGAAGTTAGAATATCATCATTGTGCAACCATTAGTAGTAAGCATTGATTCAAACAAGAATTATCAATGGATCCTAAAACTTGGAAGTTTGATAAAGAATAGGATACTTACATAAACTAAAAGCACCTCCCTGCAAATTACTTATTAACTATAAAGGGAAAATTAGTAATTGTACAGTGGTTTAGCCTGGTGAACACAACCATAAACATTTAATTAAAGTTAGCAATACCAATAAAGACACAAACTGACCTCATATGCCTCCTGCTATATTGCTCTGAGGACTCAGCGTCATTTCTATGGTACACCTGCCAAAACTGCACAACCTGAATCTAATTGTGAGGAACCATCAAGAAAACCAAACTGAAGGGTGTTCTACAAAATAACTAGCCTGTAATATCCACACACACAAAATCAGGTTCATAAAAGATAAAGGAAGGCTAAGGACCTAATCTGGATTAATGAAGACTAAAAAGATATGGACAGTAAATGCAATGTGTGATCCTGGATTGGATGCTGGATCAGGAAAGGAAATAGCTCTAAAATAGGACATTGTCAGAGCAATCGGTAAAATTGAACATGAACTGTGGATCAGATAATAATTTTGTGTCAATGTTACATTACCTGATTTTGATAAATGTGCTGTGGTTATATAAGAGAAATTTCTTGTTCTTATGAAATATACACTGAAGTATTTATGAATAAAGGGGACATAAATAGTTCAGGAAAAAAATGTATGTGTGTGAGTAGATTAAATAGATACATAGATATAGCTAGATAGATGATATATAGATAGATGAATAGATAAAATGATAAACCCCATGGGACAAAATGTTAGCAACTAGAGCATCTGGGTAAAGAATATATGGGAGTTCTTTATACTGTTTTTTGCCAACATTTCTAAAATTGTGAAATTATATACAAATTAAAAGTAGAAAAATATTTTCACTAAACTGGAACTCTCATGCATTGCTGGTAGAAGCATAAATTGATACAACTTTGGAACGAAAACTAAACGTATACATTCCTAGGACCCAGCAAGTCCACTTTTATGTTTTACAGGAAAGAGTGCTTATGTCCACTAAAGGACAGGTACCAGAATGTTTATAGTAGTAAAAATGGGCAATGGAAAAAAATTAGAAACAACCTAAACATCCATCAACAAGAGAATGGATAAATACATTGTGGTGTATTCAAACTCCACAGCAATGGAAGAACCAACAGCTGACTGCAACAACATGGATGAATCTTCAAGACATCATGTTAAGCCAAAGAAACCAGACACAAAAGAGTATATACCATGAGTCTATTTTCATGAAGTTCAGGCACAGGCAAAGCTAATCTATAGTAACAGAAGTAAGAATAGTGGTTACCTTTGGGAGATGGTACTGTGAGAGGACACGATGGAACCTTCTGGATTTTTGGAAACATTCTCAGTGTAGAGGTTACACAGGTGCATACATATGTAAAAATTCATCAAAATATGCACTTTATGTGTATTATTTAAGCATTTTACATATGCTATTTTGAAAGGGTTTTAAAAAAAGAAAGAACTAAGTGAAGTCAGAAAAAGACAAATACCATATGATATCACTTATATGTGGAATCTAAAATGTGACACAGGGACTTCCCTGGTGGTCCAGTGGTAAAGAATCCGCCTTCCAATGCAGGGGACGTGGGTTCGATCCCTGGTTAGGGAATTAAGATCCCACATGCCGTTGGGCAACTAAGCCTGCGTGCCACAACTACTGAGCTCGCACGCCTCAGTGAGACAGCCCGCATGCTGCAAACTACAGAGCCCACGTGCCCTGGAGCCTGCGCGCCACAACTAGAGAGAAGCCCGCGCCACAACGAAGACCCCGCATGCTGCAACTAAGACCCGACGCAGCCAAAAAAATAAAAAAACAAAAACGACACAAATGAACATATCTACGAAACAAAAACAGACTTACAGACATAGAGAACAGACTTGTGGTTGCCAAGGGGGAGCATTGGGGGGAGGGAAGGACTAGGAGTTTGGGATTAGAAAAGAAAAAAAAAGAAAGAGTGCTTACTCTAACTCTCACTTTCTCCACCCAGTCTATGGCTTTAGCTATAACCTCTGTTCAGTTAACTCATTAATCCATATTGCAGATCCCCCAAATCTACTCAGGCCTCAAATACATGTTCATAACTATATTATTCCTCCCCAGAAAACTTGCTTTCCTTTCCAGAAATGTGCAAGCTGTTCAAGACGACTCCTGTCTGTGACCCTAAGCGCCACTGATCTCCAGGTTCAGTACATTCAACCCCCTACATGTCCCTCCAGTTTGTCTCTTCCTCTCCTCACCATCAGTGGCTTTGCTTAGGCTTAGGCTCCCATAATTTCCACTTGAGCCCCATCATCAGCTTCCTCATTGGTCTCCTTGCCTCCATTCCTACAATCTCTGTATTAACTCCCCAAGGCTGCTGTAACAAAGTACCACAAACAGGGTGGCTTCAGAAATTTACTCTTTCACAGTTCTGGAGGCTAGAAATCTGAAAACCAAGGTGTCTGCAAGGCCATGCTCCCTCTGAAAGCTCTAGGGAAGAATCTTCCAGCCACTTCTGGATTGCGGCAGTCCATGGCTTCCTTGGCTTGTAGCTGCACGACTCCACTCTCTGCCTCCGTCTTCACATGTCTTCTCCTCCCCGTGTCTCTGTTTCCTTTTCTTAAAAGGACACGAGCAATTTAATTTAGGGCCCTCCCTAATCCAGTATGATCTCATCTGAATCCTAACTAATTACATCTGCAAAGACCCTATTTCCAAATAAGGTCACATTCTGAGGTTTTAGGTAGACACAAATTTTAGGGAGGACACCATTCAACTCACGACACTCCCCGTTCATAAAGCTATTCTCTGGCTGCCAGAATAACCTTTTAAAAACCCAAATCTGACCATGGTCCTCCCTGCATTAAATCTCTTGGTGACTTGCCATTAGGCCAGATGACAAAATAAAACCTACATTCCTTAATATTAGGGAACGAGCTCAAAAAGACTTCGGCTTCTGTCCTCAAGAAGTTTATAACCTGGGGCTTCCCTGGTGGCACAGTGGTTAAGACTCTGCCTGCCAGTGCAGGGGACACAGGTTCAATCCCTGGTCCGGGAAGATCCCACGTGCCGCGGAGCAACTAAGCCCGTGTGCTACAACTACTCAGCCTGCGCCCTAGAGCCCGCGTGCCACAACTACTGAAGCCCGCGTGCCTAGAGCCCGTGCTCTGCAACGAGAAGCCACCACAACGAGAAGCCCGCGTACCGCAACGAAGAGTAGCCCCCGCTCGCCTCAACTTGAGAAAAGCCCGCGTGCAGCAACAAAGACCCAACGAAGACAAAAATAAATTAATTAAAATAAATAAATTTAAAAAACCCAGAAGTTTATAACCTAATTGGTACACAATCGTTAACATACTATGGAGTGAATAGTGAGTCTAACATCTAGTTTTATGGGACACTAGTAATAATAGCACATGCTTACACAGTGCCTGCTGTGTGCCAGGCCTGGTTTTAAACACTCACTACCTACATTTTAGCCCAGTTAATCTTCAAAAACAACCTTATAAGATAGCTGCTGTTGTTACTTCCGGTTCACAGATGAGGAAATGGAGGCGAGAGGGGCCAGGGCCTGTCCAGGGTTACGCACTCTTGAGTAAAGGGTGTGCTGGGAGCTGAACCCAGTAAGAGCAACACCAGAGAGTGTGCTCTTAACCACAGTATTACACAGCCCCGAGGGCGGCGTGCCTGATTCAAAGTGAGCGTTCTGACTTCCGTGAGCATCACGACTTGTATCAGGTCTCAGTTTCCCACTGTACAGTTTCCATGTTGCTATTTATTTATCTCTATTATCCAGTGGACTTTGAGTTCTTTGGCAGCAGGAGTTGGGTCCAGTTAAGTAATTAAATCATTTATTTAACAGTTTTTCAGTGCTAGCCTACTAAATGTGCAGCACTGTTCCAGGCCCCAGTGAAGTCATGAAGAATAAGACCAGTAAAGAAAGCACCTGCTCCCATGAAATTGACATCCTGGTTGGGAAGGAGGCTGGTGCTGAAACAAGGAATGGTTAGAATGACCGTCATATAGTCAAATACCCTGTTTTATTTTATTTTTCATACACGTTATTACTATTTGATAATGTGTATGAAAAATAAAACAGGGTGACATGAGAGTGACTGAGGACATTGCTTTAGATTGGGTGGCCAGGGAAGACTGTCTGCAGAGGTGACATCTGAGCCCAGACTCAAATGCTCAGAAGCACCCCACCATCCGAAGGTCCAGGCAAAAATGTTGTAAATAGAGGAAACAGTATGTGGGAAGAACATGGGATGGGCAAATTACCAAACTCCTCCAAGTCTCAGTATTCCCATCTGAAAAATGGGAACAATAGTGCCCGCCTCTCACTATTGTTAGGAGGATTGTGTGAGGACTGAGTGAGCCAGAGGAAGTGAGGGGTCTGGCCAGCAGTAAGTGATGGTTTCTTCTTGTGTGTGTGCACACTTACACACTGCATCAGTCAGGGCTCTACCAGAGAAATAGAACCAGTAGGAGATGTGTGTGTGTGTGTGTGTGTGTGTGTGTACACACTCTTGAGCACAAGCTGAAGCTACAGCCCACACGTGGAATTTCTTTGTCAGGGAAACTTCAGTTCTGCTCTTAAAGCCTTTCAACTACTTAAAGCAGCGCCCCCCCCAGATTATCTAGGATAATCTTTCCTACTTCAAGTAAACTGATTATAGACTTTAATCATATCGTCATATTCACAAAATACCTTCACAGCAACGTCTAGATTAGTGTTTGATTGAAAACCTGGGGACTGTAGCTTTACCATGTTGACACCAAAAGCTGACCATCACATTGGCCCAGCATCTACCCCAGTGCCCCCACCTGCTCAATACATGTTTGTGAAGTGAAGTGGCTCATTCCTAACCCCGGTACCATCGTTTTCCCAGACAGACCTCAGTGTGTGACCACAACCATTCCATTGTCAGCAAGTAGTTATCAAGCACCTGTTATGAGTACTGGGGTGCAGGGGGTGATACCAAAAAGGCACAATTCTGGGCCCCAGTCTAAGGAAGGAGATGAAACACAGCCAGATGAGTGCAAACAACCAATAGGTAAGTTCCCACGTGAATGTCTAAACCATCATCAAGTCCCTTTCACCTTCCAGTAATGATATTTCTCAGAGTCCTCTTTTTCTTTTTAAAAAATTATTATTATTATAATTATTATTATCATTATTATTATTACTATTTTTTGGCCACGCCACACAGCATGCGGGATCTTAGTTCCCTGAGCAGGGATGGAACCTGTGCCCCCTGCAGTGGAAACGCAGACTCTTAACCACTGGACCGCCAGGGAAGCCCCGAGGGTCCTCTTTTTCTAAATGGGGACAATAGCCCCTCAGCTAGAGTCCCTGTCTCCAGTGTCCTACCCTCCAGGTTGTCCTAATCCGGGCTGTTGCTTGAATCATCCTCAGACATTGCTTTAGTCATGTCCCTCCCTGCTTAAGAACCACGAGAGCTCCTCATTAGCTGCCAAGTCTAAACTCCTCTGCCTCGCTTTCAGGCGCTCCAGAATATGACCCTCCCTGAGTGACATGATAGCTGTCTTAATATTTTTGAAGGGCTGTCAGAAGAAGGATTAGTGTGATTCTTTGCTGCTCCAGCAGGCAGAAAGAGATCACAGGTGGAAATTACAGGGAGACCTATGTGCCTCAATAGAAAGAATTGTTCTTTCTTTTCAGTGTGTGAGTGTGGGCAGCGGGAGTGGTGGCGGTGAAAAAAGCTTGCGTTTACAGAACCCTGATAATGCAGGGAGTATTGTGTGCGGCGCTCATAGAATTGCTCTCTGCTCACCAGTCTAAGGTAGCAGGAGGTAACAGGTATAGCACATCCAGTCTGAACAGCGATCGTGTGAGGTTTCTGATAGTTTAGACAGAATATTGTTTATCAAGCCTCCTATATCAGTGACCGAAGGCAACAGAAGGAATATTTTAGATTTTCACGAAAATATGTGTTTGTTTTGAATGCCTCATGTTCATGTTGTAGGTTTGGGTTGGAGAGACAGGCAGGGGCCAAATTATGTAAAGCCATGTGGCCGTGGTGAGGAATTTGGCCACAGAAGCAGAGGAGTGACATGATTCTAGAACGGAAGCAGAAGACTAAAGAATGAACTTTCTAACCAGTGAACTTGGCAGCGATGACATGGATGGCCTTGGGCAGCAGTGAGCTCCCAGACTCAGGAGCGGGTCTGTCAGGGATGCCGTAGAGTGAAGTGGGGCTCAAGGAGGGACGACTTCTAAGAACCCTCCTACCTCTGACATTCTCGCTGGCCAGCCTTACCCCTTCCACCCCTTAACTTGCACCCTGGTCTCCAGTCAGGATCTCTTCAGCTCCTGCTGGGAGGTGACACCGAACTGTCTCCCCACTCTGAACCTTCTCTCTGTAACTACCCTGCTCTCCTTTTTGTCATTCACATTTTACCTCCCATGGCAATGCTCTTAGGCACACCAAGGGACTGACTGAATAAGCTGCTGTACATTTGTACAATGGAATGTTGTGTGGCCATTTACATTGAGGTGATGGAAGAAAATTTAATAATGTGGAAAGATGGGCATCATATACTGTTATGTGAAAGAAGCTGTTTACAGTGTGGTCTGATTTTTGAAAATTAACAAAAAATAATGCATAGAAAAAGTACTAGATGATGTGCACATCAAAATGTCACATTCTCTGGGTAATAGGATTGGAGGTATTTTCTTTTACTCTATGTTTTCTAAATTTTATAAAATTAGCATGACCTTTTATTGGCTTTTACAAAAGTTTTTTTTTTTTTTTCCCATTTTACTATTCATCAAAGCCACCTCTTCCTCATTAACTCTGACCTACACTAATCTCATCTTTTCTGTCACTCAGTCTCATTGTTGGTTCCATGTAGTCTAGTATTGGGTTGGCCGAAAGGTTCCTTCGGTTTTTAAAGTAAAAATAAAAGGCACATTTTTCATTTTCACCAAGAACATTATTGAACAACATATTCACCGTTTTGTTCCCCTACCTTCCGCCATTTTTCAGGCAGCTTCATAATCCCATCTTCCCAAAACTTTTTATCTTTTTGAGCAAAGAACTGTTCCAGGTACCTTTTACAGTCTTCCAGGGAATTGAATTTTTTTCCATTAAGAGAATTTTGTAAAGACAGAAGTAAATGGAAATCCAAAGGTGCAATGTCTGGTGAATATGGCGGATGAATCAGAACTTCCCAGCCAAGCTTTAACAGTTTTTGCCTGGTCATCAAAGAAGCATGCAGTCTTGCGTTATCCTGATGGAAGATTATGTGTTTTCTGTTGACTAATTCCAGGTGCTTCTCGTCAAGTGCTGCTTTCAGTTGGTCTAAATGGGAGCAGTACTTGTTGGAATTAATCGTTTGATTTTCCGGAAAAAGCTCATAATAGAAGACTCCCGGGACTTCCCTGGTGGCGCAGTGGTTAAGAATCCGCCTGCCAATGCAGGGGACATGGGTTCGATCCCTGGTCCTGGAAGATCCCACATGCCGTGGAGCAACAAAGCTCATGCACCACAACTACTGAGCCTGTGCTCTAGAGCCCACGAACCACAACTACTGAAGCCCACGCATCTAGAGCCTGTGCTCCACAAGAAGAGAAGCCATCATGATGAGAAGCCCACTCGCCGCAGTGAAGAGTAGCCCCCACTTGATGCAACTAGAGAAAGCCCGCGCACAGCAACGAAGACCCAATGCAACCAAAAATAAATAAATAAATAAATAAAATCGATTCTTAAAAAAAAAAAAAAACTCCCTTCCAATTCCACCATATACACAACATAACCTTCTTTGGATGAAGACTGGCCTTTGGTGTGGTAGGTGGTGGTTCATTTCGCTTGCCCCACGCTCTCTTCCTTTCCACATTATTGTACAGTATCCACTTTTCATTGCCCGTCACAATTTGTTTTAAAAACAGAACGTTTTCCTTCCATTTAAGTAGAGAATTGCATGTGGAAATACGGTCAAGAAGGTTTTTTTCACTTAACTTATGTGGAACCCAAACACCAAAGCGATTAGCATAACCAAGCTGGTGCAAACGATTTTCAGTGCTTGATTTGGATATTTTGAGTATGTCGTCTATTTCCCGTGTGGTGTAACGTTGATTATTCTCAATTATGTCTCGATTTAATTGCTATCGACTTCAACTGGTCTACCCAACTTTGGAGCATTGTCCAGCGAGAAATCTCCAGCACGAAACTTCGCAAACCATTTTTGACATGTTTGATCAGTCACAGAACCTTCTCAATACAGTGCACAAATCTTTTTTTGCATTTCAGTTGCATTTTTACGTCTCTTGAAATAATAAAGCATAGTATGCCAAAAACGTTGCTTTTTTTCTTCCCTCTTCAATATTAAAATGGCTACACAAAAATTCACCAATTTTGATAAGTTTTTTTTAAATGCACGCTGATATGACAGCTGTCACAATACAGTCTAACAAAATTGTTTCGAATGAAGTTAAAGACAGCTAAGCGCTACTGGAGCCATCTTATGGAAAAAACCAAATGAACTTTTTGGCCAACCCAATACATGACTATATACTGCTTTGTGTTAATACAAGATTGTTTCATTCACACTGGTCTTGTATGTCAGATTAAGAAAAGTTTTCTCTGGCCAAATTGTGACTTATTTTCTCACTTTCCGCTTTGGATAGCACTGTGCAGGAATTGACCCCTTGATGGTGGCTTGGATCTGGGTCCTCCCGGTGCCACATAACCTACCTGGCTTTCCAGGAAGACTCTGGGCTTGGAGATACCCCCAAAGCCCACAGTTCCCATGGGTGTGGTGAGCCCATGAAAGTGAAGCTTGGCTCCTGACCCAGGTCCCCATTCACTGGCATCCAGACTCTCGACCCCATCACAGCGTTCTGCCTCTGTCTTCTCTAGTGATTGGGCCCAGAGACCTACAGAATCTAATGCCCTGTCCAAATTCCAAACTCATCCAGTAGCTAGAACACAGTTGGAGACTGGAAGGTCACTCTGCGCTCTTTTCTCATTATTTGTGAACGGCATTAGAGCTGAGGGGGTCTTTAGTGACTTCCATTCTTTCTGAAAATACCCTGTGTCCTTTTCTTGAAAAGTGGGCCTTATTGCCACAGTGTCTGCTGTGGTCCGGGTACCATGCCAGGCAGTAGCTCTGGAAAGCTCGCTACAGGGCTAAGGTTTGGGGAGGCATCCCTTTGTTCTCGTGCTTACTCCATGCTGGGAGGCAGCTATCCTCTTAAACTTTACAAGCAAACCCTCTGAAATGACCTCTGCAATGACTTCATCATGCTCTTTTTACTCCACAGGCGATTCAAACTCCAGTGACCACCGTTTGGCGCTGTTAACATCTCTCTTCAGCGCTAAATCAGAGGGCCGGGAGAGCTTACTTAAGCCTTAGAAAAGGAGACCCTGCTGTTTTCTTGACAGTTTGTTTCAAGTGCATTCAGACACCATTCTCCATAGATACTTGAAGGGCTGTCAGGTGGAAGGAGAACAAGATTTACTCTGTAACCGAATCCTGCTGATCTGCAACCCTGACCTCGCTCCAGTCAGGCACTTTTCTCTGTCTCCCTCACCACCGTCCCTGCACAGACCACCATGCAGCCTTGCCTGGATGCAGACTGCAACAGCCTCCTTCCCGGTCCGCCTGCCTGTCCTGTCTTGCTCCTCTAATCCTTTCTCAGAGAGCCTAAGTGATCTGTTTCAGTTGTAAATCTCATCACACCACACCTCTGCTTAAAACCCCCGTAATGCCTCTGCATTGCCTTCAGGATAAAGTCTAAACTCCTTAGCATTGCTTTTAACACCCAGCCCCCACTTGGCTTTCCAGCTGCATGCCTTGCCCAGGCCGTCAGCCCCACTGAACCCCTTGTACACTGAACCCCAAACGCTTCTCATTCTCTTACCTCCAGGTCTTTGCCTAGAACATTTCCCCGCCCCTCTTCACAGTTAGCTCATTTGCCTTCCAGGTGTCACCTCAGATGTCACTTTCCTCCAAAAGCCTACCCCATCACCCACGGCCAGGCTGGGTATTCTTCTGTCCTCCAAACGACTGTCTAGTTTTACCCTATCACATTTCTTGTCATTTTATCTTGTAATTGCCTGTTTACATGTATCTTCCACTCCAGAAAACAGGCTCCTTGAGGGCTGGAATGTTTTTTGTTTTTTGGGTTTTTTAAAATCTTTTTTTGGGGGGGGGGTTATTTATCATCGTGTGCCCAACACCAGCGCCTGACACAGATACTCAGTAGTTAATGAATGACAGATGCAAAGATGATAGAAGTTTCAGGGGAGTAACTTCCATTCTATGTACTGAAGAACTTGCTAATAACTGGTTCAGTTACACAAAAAGGAACAGACTGACCCACAAAGCACAGTGAAAGCCCCGTCCCTGTAAGTATCCAGAGCCCAAGTGGCCGTCGGCAGGGAGCTCCTTCAGATGGCAGGTGGAGTACATGCCCTCCGCTCATTTCCTATCTGCAGGAAGGCACAATTAGATTCACTTCTGGGGACAAAAGATCTGGGTTGGGGTCCCAGTTCTGTATTTACTGTGAGACCTTGAGCCAGTCACAGCCTCTCTGAGCTTTCCTTACCTGTAAAATAGAGATGACACCTGCACTGCCTACTTCAGATTTTGTGAGAACCAAAGGAGATCATGTATGTGAAAGTACTTTGTAAAAGCCTTAAAATCAAATGAAAGGTACTGTTATTATTTACCACGTCATCTTCAGGACTTGCAGCTTCACTAATTTTAGCTTTGCAACTGCATTAGAAAACCAAGTGCCATATGGAAAGTTTTACTGCTGCAGGCAAAGCTGATAATTAGAGCAGAGAGATCTACCTCTTCTGTGCCATGCCACTGCCCTAGGGAAAAGGCAATAGTGGGGATCAAGAGCACCTGTTTAGCTAGGCTCTGTCAAAGGCCCATTGTTCCTGCCATCAGAGAGATTCCTTGGAGCCTATTACTAAAAAAGGGGGAGTAGGGCCCCAAAGTCTTAAATCACCATGAAAACAGCAGAAACAAAAACTACAGACGTAACGCAATAAACCTTCCCCATGGGCCCCTTGATTTACGCTTAAAGTCAAGAACAGTTGACAGCATTTCACTTCCCCTTTGGCAAGACAAACCCAATGAAACCGTTTAATTTAAAGGCTTTTTATTAGGAACCAGGGGAATGAGCTGCTTATCCCTCTGTAACAGTCTAGAGCAGGTCATCAGGCCCAGGAAGGAGAGAGTGTCAGAGATGCTGTGGTGTGACTTGCTGCACTTGCTTAGGGCCCGGAAGGAAAGGCGGCGACGACGGAGGGCGGCAGGAACTGGTGTCAGCCAAAACACCAAGAGCCTGGGGGAGAGAGCCCTCTGCCTTCCTTCCCACCCCACCCGAGGCTGGAGCGCGCCGGGAGACAGAGAACGTGGCTGGAGCGGGCAGAGCAGCAGTGTTGGCCGAACCCTGGCTCCACTCGGTGCTGCTTCACTTGCCTGCCCTCCACTCTTCTTGCCGTTTAGTGATTAGGTATTTGAAGAACTCATACACAGACCATGCGATGGCTGTGGAGGGGATCTGGTAAATTACTCTAGCCTGCACCCCTCGGAAGTAGGCGGTCACCCCGCCGACTTGATACACCGTCCTGAAGGCACTAGCCATGCCTGTGATGTGTCCTGTAATGTTTGAGTTCAAAGCCAGGGATTCCTGGGTGTTGAGCAGTGTTTTGCAAACGTCCAGTGGGGTTGTGGCAGCGGCAGCTACAGCTCCTGCACAGGCTCCGGAGAGGACGTGGGAGCTGGGGTTGTACCGTCTCTGGGGGTTAAAGTGCTCCTGCAGGAATTCATAGGTCATGAAATGAATGGCTTGGAAGGGAACGTTCATGGTTAGCTGCGTGGTGTAGCTGCGGTAAAAGGCCCCGGCCCCTTCATTTTGCCACACTGCCCGTACACAGTCTGTCACCCGGTGGTACGGTGAGTTGTACATTTGCATCCTCTGCTTCACCACTGGCGGTGCCATCAATGAGAAGAAGGGAATGGTGACAGCAATCAACCGGTGAGCAGGAGTGTCCAGATTCGGAGTCCCAAGTCAGTGGATCAGCCAATGGATTGGAGAGAGAAAAAAGTATGAGTGAATTGTCAGCCTGATTAGTGAAGGTTTCCCTTTTTTGAGAGGAGGGGATAGGAGAGGGTGATAAAGGGCTAAAAAATAATGGACCCAATTCTAGTAGGATTTCTTTAAAACCAGCCAATTAACATATAGGATATATCTACAGTTTAGACTCCAGAGGATTTCCTTGAAATAAGTACCTACCTGTTATTGTTACCATCTTACCCTTTCGTAACTCTTAAGAAGTGATTCAGTGGCAGTGAACATAATAATGAACACATAGCCCTAACAATCCCAATCCTCAGGTACACAGAACACTGAACTCTTACAACATGAGGATGTCATCCTTCCGCAGGAGGAGGAGAAGGGCTACCAAAACCCAAATTCTTAGCCAAGAAGGGTATGGCTTTCATTTCCAAACATCTCCTATCCCCTCACGTAGATACATGGTATAAGCTCAGGTATAATCTTCAGCTTAGCTTTGGCCCTTTCCTTGCCATGGCCTTGCCCAGACAGGTAAAGAACTGGAACTTTAAGGAACCTGGCAACTGTGCTATCCTTTCATATTTGTTTGGGTACCTCATTCTCCAACTGAAAAGCCAAGATCCAAGCAGCAGTGCAGGGACTAAGCTCTACCAATGTACCTTTCATTCCTATCTCAACCATTCTTCATTCCAACAAGATAGGCAGTATTTTCAAATGTCAATATCTTCACCTTTTTGAAGAAAAGTGAAATAATCTGCTAAATTTTTTAGATCAAATCCACTATAAAGCGGACTTCCAGGAAGCCCCAGGAATAGGCCACATAGAGCCATACCTTTTTCCAGGGAAGCCCCAGGTGAATAAATTTCACTGAATATGCTTCCTGTCTAAGGGAATCCTCCTAAGCACCGACAACATGGAGGGAGTGCCCTCTAGTGGTAAGACAATGTAACACGCCAGGATTTCCCACCAAAACTGATGGGGTGCTCCCTGGCTTTCTCCTGCAAACCAAAAATAAAGGAAAAGCCCAGAGATGTAGATACAGCTGCCTACAGAGGGAAAGGGTGAGGAATCATTACCTTCTGCTGGATTCATGGCTGCATCATGAAGTAATGTTGCCACACACCCGGCCGCACCTGCAAAGGAAAAAACAACTGCCACATGTAAGGCCAGGAGAGGGTGACTGACTCAACGGAGGACCCAGAGTGAAGGGGCGTGGCTGTGATAAACCACAGCAGGGAGAGGGAATGTTAAGAGCCAGTTTAAAAGATGGGAACCCACTGCTTCTAAATGCCTGTTCAGAGAAATGAAGATATTTGTTCCCTCTAACTTAGTAAGGCCATCAATCTACCTTCCACAGCTACGATAGGAAGGCCAGGCAGAGTCTGAGAAACAGCCCAGATTTTTTCAACAAAGATGGCTCTGAGAATAAATGCAGTTCATGCTCCAGACAGGAAGCAGATACACTGTGGGCAAGGGATGCCAGCACATCAACCGCCTCCAATGGCGGGAGAGCACGAGGGGCAGGTGGTCAGATCTCCACCACAGAATCTCACCTTCTATCCTGCTGCCCCATGCTGCCCAACCCCAGTCTCCAAATCCTAACATCTGTCCACCTAGACCTTTCCCTCAGGTCCTGAACTACCGTATCCCTCACCCTCTCCTCTCCACTTTCACTTCGGTTTTCTCCAGGCTGCCATCCCTTCCCTTACTTCCACACAACCTCCAACCCTCTGGTTTCTTTGTACAGAAGCCCCCCGGCCCCAGCCCCATTCACTTGTTGAGGCCTTGTCATGTCCTCCATGACACAAACTGCCTGTGGGCAGCTGGGATCCTGCAAAGGTGAGGCGAAGAGCTGAGGCTCCACGGATGTCTTCCTTGGGTGGCTGGGTTACCTCCAATCCTGCCCCGAGGAGCGGGATACCACCCAACTACCAAGAAGTACACAACGGGGGCAGTTCAGTGTGTGTCTCCACATTACCAGGGCATCAGAAGCTGATACCAGGGAGAAAATGAGAGGAAAGAGTCAAGCTGGTACGTAAGGGAGGCTATTGTAACCCTTTGTTGAGATGCCCCAAAGAAGGGGTGGGGGTGAAGCAGCCCATTGTCTGAGAACATCAGGTTTGGAAGTCCCTCCCCTATAATCTGGCCTACCCCAGCCCAAAGCTTCAGCTTCAAATCATGCTGAGACTGGAAAGCACTGACAACAGCAAAGCCCAAAGAGTTGGGAAAGTGGAGGAACCAGCACAGGAAGGCTCAATACCATTGGCAATATGGCTATTGCCCCCAGGGTGGATTACATCACTCAGTGTCTTTTTTAACTTTTCATAGCAGGCAAAATAGAGGGCGTGGGCAGGCCCTGCGCCAGTTGCTGTGACGTTCAGGCCTCGCATGGGCCTCCACAGCCCCTCCGTTCTTATAATCCTCCAGAGGGCCTCCAACACATTGCGATAGCGGGCAGCTGGATCAGGCTGTAGGCTCTGCATCCGGGTCTGAAAGTACAGAGAGGAGAAGTGCAATGTCAGTGATGCTGACTGTGTACCCAATCTCAACACTCAGGCTTGGGCACTAGGCAGACCTCCTACGTGAAATCACGCCAATATGTAGAAGTGATACCTGGCATCCAGTTCTACTGCCTTCCAAATCTACGTGCAGTCTTTCCAAGCCTTGGCTGGACCTTTCTTTTTCTGGTCACCTATGACCCTACGAGTGGAACACCATTATTTTCCCTCAAAAAATCGCCCCTTGTAAGCGTTCTTGAACCCAGCAACAAATATTAAGCCTGTGTTTCAGGAGAAGTTGCTTTTGTGTCTTAATAAACTCAGGCTAAGAGTTCTTTACAAGTGGATTCTAAAGTCAGCTATTTACTGTCTACAACATACTTTATTATTTCTGCAGACTGATCCTGGGCCTGCTTCCTGGCCACATACTACACCGACTAATGAGATGAGAGCTCATCCTTCGATATAACCTTGGTGATAATCTGACTTCTTCAGACTATTTGGCATTGGCAGCTGGGCCTGTAAGTTAAAATTTTGGCAGAAGTAGCATTCCTAATAATGCTGCTCTAATTTCCTGGAAAAGAAAGTTTACCCTCGAACTATGAAGGTGGAAACCAATCTATTCTCTAAAACTGAGGGAGATTCCAGATTTCTAATCTAAACTGACTGGATCCCAAAACTGGCAT
Source organism: Eschrichtius robustus (assembly GCF_028021215.1). Classification (NCBI taxonomy): domain Eukaryota; kingdom Metazoa; phylum Chordata; class Mammalia; order Artiodactyla; family Eschrichtiidae; genus Eschrichtius; species Eschrichtius robustus. The sequence goes on from NC_090830.1 coordinate 110,416,514, forward strand.
CAATGAATAAAATTGGTCTCAGTGAAACATAACCCTTGGAATCTCTAGAGGATTCAATGACTGGAATGAATGTATATGGTAGATATTGAAATTTGGGAAATTAATCTTACTTGAAATACTTCCCAAATCACAGACCTTCTCTGAAGGATGAGTCTCCAATGCACAGATCTCTTGTCTATTGATCTATTTCAAGGTTAGGGTGGCATGGAGACTACCAGATAGTATAAAATCAATGTCCAGGGACTTCCCTGGTGGTCCAGTGGTAAAGAATCCGCCTTCCAATGCAGGGGACACAGGTTTGATCCCTGGTCAAGAAACTAAGATCCCACATGCCGCAGGGCAACTGAGCCCATGCGCCTCAACTAGAGCACCCGCGTGCCGCAAACTAAAGAGCCCATGTGCTCTGGACCCTGCGCACCACAACTATAGAGCCCATGTGCCCTGGAGCCCGTGCACCACAACTAGAGAGAGAAAACCTGCACGCCACAACTAGAGAGAAGCCTGCGCATGGCAACAAAGAGCCCGTGCTGCAACAAAAAGATCCCATGTGCCACAACTAAGACCCGACGCAGCCCAAAAAATTAATTAATTAATTAATTAAATACTAAAAAAAAAAATCAATGTCCAGTGCCTGGAACACAGTAGGCACTCAAGATTTGTTTGTTGAATGAATGAATGGATGAATGAAAAAATGAATGAATCTTAGCTTTGTCTGCACCAGTTCAAAAAGGCCATTAGTAAGCCAATAGGGGCAACTAACGCCCAAGTACAGTTTAAATTCCTACTTCATTCCTGTCACTGATTCAATCTGGATTTAAAAGCTTGAACCTTCCTGTTGGCCATCTGGAATCCAAGAGTAATGCCTCTTCTCAAAAGCATGGGAGAAAACAAATTAACCAGATTAACAAATCCTGGTGAGCTGCAAGCAATCCACATTCCTCTAGTTATTTTCTCCTTCCTGCTACCAACAAAGAACTGGTAGCCTAAAAGATTACTGAAGTTCAATCAGAAATACACAATATCACTTATCACAATGTGACACATTCTTTTCTACTTCTCAATTAAAAAAAAAAAAAAAGGACTTCCCTGGTGGTGTAGTGGTTAAGAATCCGCCTGCCAATCAGGAGACGCGGGTTCGAGCCTTGGTCCAGGAAGATCCCACATGCCACGGAGCAACTAAGCCCGTGCACCACAACTACTGAGCCTGCGCTCTAGAGCCCGCGCACCTAGAGCCCATGCTCTGCAACAAAAGAAGCCACCACGATGAGAAGCCTGTGCACCACAATGAAGAGTAGCCCCTGCTCCCCGCAACTAGAGAAAGCCCGCGTGCAGCAATGAAGACCCAACACAACCAAAAATAAATAAATTAATTAAATTTAAAAAAAAACCAAACTAATCTTGTATTGGGGGAATGTTTAGAAATTGCAGTGTTCTGCTGGAGTCAACAGCATATTTGGGTAACTAGTCTTAAAGGTCTGGCCTCAGAGGCCTGGAACCGTTTACCCACAAGAGAAACCTGGACTGTGTGTAAGTTACAATGAAAATTTTACACACACGTCTAAATCTAACTCACAATTCTAACTCAATGAAAATACACCCTCATGGAGAGGACCCAGGCATAAGCCACACCAAATATAAAAACAAATATGGCTCCCCAAATTTGTGGGCCAATAAATCTCTTTCAGAGAAAGATGAAAACCTCTTAAAGATGAAATCTCTAAGTCAGAATTAGTGAATAGTCTTCAACATAGAAAAAACCACTGCCTGACTTTGAAGAAAAGCCAAACAGGTAAGTAGTTTGGTAAGACAAGTCACATATGTGTCAGAAAGGCTGAGTGGGAGACCCAGCTTTGCTAGCTATGTAGTCTTGGGTATGTCACTTAACCTCTGAGCTTCAGCAATGTCATCTGTAACATGAGACTAAGAATGGCTGGCTCAGAGTGCTGTTGTGGAGATTCAGAGTTAAGGCAAGTAAAAGCCATTGCTAATTTATGCGGTGCTAGAAATATAAGGCTTTTTATTGTATTCAACTATGTTTCTCAGAAATATTAGTTCATATCTCAGAATTTACAGATCATGGCAGTGTTGTCTCGTGTATAAGTCATTTTGCAAATATGCATGGGGAACTAACTGGTCTTTAACCACTAATAAATCAGGCTTGATTTTGTATTTTTTGTTTTCATTTTGAAGTTCCTCTGTGGCTATGATTTATATGTCCAGCTGTTCATCTAAAGGTCATGTTTAGGAAGGAGCACAATTGTGAAATTCTGTGCCTTGCTTGGTTCTGGAAATCTGCTTTTGGGAGCCTGTATGGAAGGCTTGGGAGTCAGACTGGGTTTAAATCATGACTCTGCCACTATGTGACCCTGGGCAAGTTACTTAACTTGCCTGTTTTCTTCATCTATAAAGTAATGAAAATGGTATCTACTTCATGAAGTTGTTCCAATGAGTAAATCAGTAAATATTAAGGCACATCAGATAGTGCTTGACAAACATGAGCAATTGCCATATACTGAATACTCATTATTAGATATAAGAAAATCAAATAAGCCAATGTTTCCATTTCCTAACTGTCCACTGGTGAAAGTATACAGATAACCATTTACATCTGGAGTTTAGAAAAGATTTATTTCCCTTTGTTCTTTCCCTCCTTAACTTATTATATAAGTAATTATTTGCTTCACCACTACAAAGCCAAAAAGCAGCACCTTGGTGACAGGTGCTTAGCCAGATGATTTTGAGGAGAGTTTTGACTGCTTTACACTGTAGAACCTACCCCTTTAGATAAAGTCTGGTGCTTGTCTCTGAAGCCCAGAAAAGGAAAACTGGGATTCACTTGGGCTCCCAAACCTCCCTATTATGACCATGAAAATCGCTGGTTGACTAACTATAGCCTAGCAAGGCTATGCTGACTTCCCATGGTCCCTCCCAAGGATATTTTAAGTCGACTTGACCCTGATAAGCGGTTTGGGGGTGCACAGGCTTGAATGCCAAGAGTCACTATCAGCTTTCACTTGCAAACACTGTGGTTGCCCTTTAGGCTCCAACACAGATACCTGCCTCTAGTCTTAGGGTAGGTTGGGCTGCTCTTCCTCTCCACCGCCTATTTATGGTAGAAGAGGAAGAATAGCTACCCAGGGACAAGTGAACTGCAAAGCCCTTTCTGAAGGAAGAGATTTGAATTTTACTTTCATGCCTGCACAACAGTGTCTGCTGTAAACAGTGTTTACTGACACTAAATCCTGATAGGCTCACCTAGTTTTTCCCTCTAATCATTTAAATCCCAGCGTTAATGGCAAATGAAAATGATTCTTCTAAAACACGCTTTTGTGTTTTTGAAGACTCCTGAGCGTTTTTTCCTCCAGATGAAATAATTATTTCTTCAATGTAGTGCTTTGAAGCATGACTGTAATGTTGTATTACTAATTTTTTAAAAACAAAAATTCCAAAGCTTATGCAAGTGAATAAGAACTGTTCTTCAAAACAGTTATCTTGGAAGGCTACAAGCGACTTATTCCAGCAATGCTGCTGCAGTTATGCAAAACATTTCTGGAACTCCTCTTTCCAAAATGTTCCCTCAGTGGGTTTATCAACCTCAGGAGTAAATCAGTCTCCTTGCTTTCCAGTCCTACCTTATCTTTGACCCCAATCAGCATTACCCATTTTGATCTCCCACCTGAACTGCCATATTTGATTCTGAATGGTCTCAATTACTAAAACATCAGCTCTGTCTTGTCACAGGACAAAGACTTGCCCCATTTAAGGATATGTAGCCAAGTATTCTAGAGGCATTTCTAACAGAGGAAGTTATAAAATGTTTACAACAACATTAGCATTATGTAAATATATGGAGTAAGGACATAGTCTCCTAAGGTAGTGGGACAACACTTAAATTGATAAGCTGAGGTAATATTTCTAAGTCAGTCACATTATTACATTGTATTTTTCAAGCCATTCAATAATTTTCATTACTCTCCTTGATCTAGTTTTCATTTGATACCCATCCTGAAAGACAGCACCCTAGACTATCTTGGACTTTACTCACAGTCCAAGTATAATGAGGTTACTTTGCAGTTAGATCATGATAACTTTTGGATATACAGCATTAACAACTCACGGTCATTCAACCTAGACTCTATTACATACATGTCTGGATCTTTTTTATTTGTACTTATACGTATGACATTTCAATATTGTTAGAGCATTAACCATCCTCTTCTCTCTCATGGATTTTACTATTTATTTCTATTCCTCACAATTGACATGCATATTTAAAATTCTAGGGACTTCCCTGGCGGTCCAGTGGTTAAGACTTGGCCTTCCCATGCAGGGGGTGCAGGTTCGATCCCTGGTCGGTGAGCTAAGATCCCACATGCCTTGGGGCCAAAAAACCAAAACATAAAACAGGTGCGATATTGTAACAAATTCAATAAAGACTTTAAAAACAGTCTACATCCAAAAAAAAAAATCTTAAAAAAAAAAATAAAATTCTAATATCCATTTTAGCCAAGTGCATTTACCACAGTTTCAAGGGTGTGGCCCTTGGTAGGAGTTACCTTGCAATGTGCTAGAATACTCCTACCAACTCGGTGTCATTCACAAAGCTTAAGGAGCACTTTCTCCATTTCCTCATCCACCTTACTAATGAAAACATGAAACGGTACTGGAACCAGGGAGAAGCAGAAGAGAAAGACCTTGCATCTTCCAAGTTGATACTCTCCTCCTGAATATGTAACTTTTTCCTAATTTGAGAAGAAAACATACATCCAAGAGCTGTGAGGATATTGTTTAACTATATTACCCTTAACATGTAAAGGAGGAACCAGTCTCTGTCATTATATTTATTTCAACAGTCCCCTTGGGTTTACTTCTCATTCAGTTTATTCAGTGGTTGTTCCTTTGCTAATGCACAAGAATAAGAACTGTAAAGAACAATGTGTTCCCCTCGTCACCCAGCTTTCTTCAGAAGCATCTGACTTCTTGTACCCACTCATCAGCCTGTTTGGTGTGGCTGAAATTAGTTTTACTTTCACACGAATCATGCCCTCTTGTTGATCCCATTTTATTTTCTTCACACTAACATCTACTTTCCAGTACTGTCATGCTTCCCTTCTAGACAACTTTTCCCTTTTTGTCAACTTCAAGTGGCTAAAGAAATACACTATGAGGTCCATCTCTCCTTGGAGGGCTGATGTGCTCCCTGCATATACACAATCCCAATCCCAGCTCAATTTTCATGTTCAGGAAATAGGTGGAGTATCATGCTTGCTGCCCAGAGAAACCGAAACTTTTTCCTGAACATGGTCTTTCCCATATTATTTCCAGTCAGGAACTCTGAATTCTGACTGCACAATGATTTCCAATCACTCATGGGTTAAGATTTAATAAGTAAATCCTTCATCTAGCTGAGAGATCCCAGATTCTGGTTCCTGCCCCATCACTTTTAAGGGAAAACACAGCAAGGAGCTTGTAAAAGCACTGGCCAGAGAACATCTCTAGCCATTAAGATCCTATTGAGGGTGTTCAGTAAGCTTTACCTTAATCAAGTTAGTAACACTTACCTGTTCCCTTCCCATCCCACCCTATTCCTGTTTAGTCCCAGTTGGGATCCAGGGTTTTGGCTGACAGATTTTCTTTCCAGAGTCCCAATTTAGATCTCACTGACGGTGAGAAATTGGTCCTGGCTTCTGACTGGGATCAGTTCCCGGCCGGGACCTTTCTTGCATAGGTGTGTGCTTCGAATAGTGTGGTGGCAGGAGCCAGAAAGGGACCCTGGTCGGCTCCGGCTCTCGGCTGGGATCCTGGCTCCGGGCATGACCCAGGGGTCGGGTCAGCCCCAGGTGAAGTTCGGAGCAGGGCCAGGTCTCACCTTGACGCAGTCGATGGGGTACATCACGCAGTGCTCCAGGATCCCTGCCACGGCGCCCGCCACCATGTGCGTGGTGACAGTGGCTCCAGCCGGCAGCGCCTCGTAGTCCGGGCCGGAGTCCGGATCCTGCCGTACCGGGGGCCTGCAGGCCCCGGCCTCCCCGCCGCTGGCCCCCCGGCCCACGCCCCGCTGCAGCCACCCGTCCAGCAGCGCCGACTCCCCGGGGCTCCGCCCCGGCCCAGCCGCCGGCCCCCCCGCCACACCGCCAGCACCCCGCCCCTCCAACTCCATCCACCCGGGCCAGCTGCGGCGCCCACCCCCGCCGCCGCCGCCGCTGCCGTCGCTGCTGCCGCCGCTGCCGTCGCCGCCCCCCAGCCCCGTTGCGTCTGCCTCAGGCGCGGCCCAGAGAGCCCGGGGCCTCGGGCTCCCGCTTGGCCCCGAGGACACGCCCCTCAATCAGCAATTGGTACAGCCGTCAAGCTAGCCCCGCCCCTGGCTTACGTAGAAAAAATAGGTCTGTGGTATTAGTGAAGTTGCCTGTCATTCCTCCGCCCCGCGGCGTTGCGACAGCTTAGATCCCACCCCTTCCCCTTTGATCTTGGAAGCTTCTTGTTTATTGGCCACTTGATTGGCCAACATGTAAGATCAACCCGCCCTCCGACTTTCCTGGAGGGCGGGAGAAACTTAAGGCTGAACTTTGATAGGCTCAACGACTCTTGATACTTTGAGAGCGGCCATTGGCCAGTTTTATTTCGGGATCCGATTGGCTACAGGAAGAGGGCGAAGCGCCCAGGGGCTATCGAGGGGGAATTTGGGGCCCTGACTGGCGCCCGTAGAGCTGTGGGCGCTGCAGGCTGGGTCGTGTCGGGGGAGGAGGGGAGGGCGGTGCCTGGCCTTCAAGGTCAAACCGCTGACGGATGCGGTTAAGCCCCTGCTAGAGCGCCCGCCCCGAATCCCGGGACTCGCGGGTCGTGTGCGGGCGGGTGGCCTTGGCCCGAGAATTCTGTTCCCGCGGGATCTCGGACTGGCGTTGGGTGGAGCGAACCGGGGCCGGGCATCCCCTGGCGAGGCCCGCCGGCATGTCGGGAAAGCTGTTGCCACATGCAGGAGGAGGCCCGTTAAACTCCGGTCAGGTCGGGAGAGTTGACCCCTCCGTGCTGCGCGCGGGCGCACTCCTTAGGGCCTGATGCTCCTCAGGCCCCAGCGCCCGGCTGGGCTTGCCCCGGAGTCGCCAAGTAAACCCCGCAGTTGTTGAGTGAATGATTTCTCCGGGGGCCTGCTGTCGCTCGGCCCTGCGCCAGGCCGAGAGCTGGAGGCGGGGAAGGGAGATGTCGAAATGGGGCGGGACGATTCAGAGACGACGACAGGTGGGGCGGCTGGGCAGGAGGCAGCTGCCCAAACACAGCAGGAAAGTACGGCAAATTTGGGGAAGCTTGTCGGACGCACAGCTTGTCCCTGAGCTGACTCACTGATGAGCTCCCCTGCCCGGTGATGATGCTTTTTGTGGTAAGACTGCTCTCGATCCCAGACGCTTCGGCTGGGGTCTCAGAGGGGCGCTTACTGATTAAAGAACAATACCAGCAGTTCCCAGCCTTGAGCACCACCTCCTGGGCGGTGACGTTGCACAGGTGGTGCTTTGCTAGGGCCGCGGGCTCGGTTGAGGAACACAGGCTTTCCCCACTCCGTCTTCCCGGCTTCTTCAGTCTCCCTTAACTGGAGCGTGTTTGCACAAGTCTCCCCAGTGTTTCCAGATCTGTCTTTACTCCCTATTTTACTGAGATGATGATGTAATTGTGAACTTTTAGAAATCTGTTTCTAGCTTTTCCTTAGATAAGAAAGAGGTTTTTCTTTTTCTCTCTAAAGCTTAGCCCTTTTATGGGTCTCCGTTTTTTGTTTTTTTTTTAACTTATTCTCTTCCTATTCAGCACTGGCTATTCAACCTTTGGGTCTCGACCTTTTGGAAAATAATGAAACTAAAATCCTCTTCCCCCCACCTCGTACCCCCATGCACACACAAAATTTTGCCTATAATTTCTGAATTTGCAGAGTCCCTGAAAGTGACTCGTGGACCCCCCTAGGGATCCATTAACTTCAAGTTAAGAACCATAGGTTTCGCAAAAAGAAACCCACTCAATCCTGCTGGAGTAGTAATTCCCTTTACTGCCAAACCTACTCCAGTAATAAGCTATACCTGCCAAGTCCTTTCTCTCCTTAAGCCCTACATTTTTACTCCTTTATTCATTGGTCACAAATGACCTTTCCAAATCCAATGGTCTTTTTCTTATTCCCATTTTTCTTGACTAAGAGATAACACGTGCCCCCCATTGACCCATCCCTCACTGAAACTTTTTCCTCGCTTCAGGAGACACTCTATTCTACCCTTTAGACTTCTGAGTCTCCTACGCTTCTCTACCCACTGAGGGGGAACATTCCTAAAGGTTTAATGCTTCTAGTTCATCTTTAATACTTTAGAGAACTTCACTACTCCAAATCTGTTTTCCTCATTGGAGCCCTATCTGTATGTCCCTTATTGCATACCTTTTAACTGAAATTTCCATGTGAATATTCAGTAAGTATTTATTGAGTACCAACTTTGCTTGGCACTGTACTTGAAGCTGGTGATACAGGATAGACAGAGTCTATGACCTCATGGAGCTTACTTTTTAATGGGGGGAGAGGGATAGACCAATAAAAATATCGGTTAGCTCTAGGTACTATGCTGATAACTGTAGCAGGGAGGTGTGATAATGTGTGACTGGGTGGCTACATTTGTATGACCAGGAAAGGCCTTTCTGAGGAGGTGACACTATGGTTAAGTTCTGAATGACAAGCAGGAGCTCATGATAGGCCCAGAGAAGAGCATTCCAGAAGAAACTGTAGGTACAACAACCCTAAGGTGAGAACAAGGTTGGTGTATGAAGGAACAGAAAGGTCAGTGTGGCCGGAGCACGGTGGGGGGTTGGAAAGATAGGTGGAGGGTGAATATCCACCTTAATTTCTGATTTAGCATGTCCGTTCCAAACTCAGCCTTTCCACTCCCCTCTGCAACCAATTCCTCCACAATTTCTCATTTCTACCCAATCAATCAGACTCTAAAGCTGGGAGTCTTCCTTGACTACCTCTTCAGAATAATTACCCTGAAATGTTTTTGTTGTTGTTGTTCATGCTCTCCTTTTCCTTCCTATAGATATTATACTTTCCCAATGTCTGATCATTTTACATCTATATTGTGATAACCTTTGAAAGGCCTCCCTACCTCTGGGATCTCCTGGCTTCACCAGTATTTTGAGTCCTCTCCTTCCAGGGACATGGTAGAATTGTTCTTCCCACCTCCTTGAAGATAGGCATGGCCATGAGATTTGTCTGACCAAGGAAGTGTGAGCAAAGCATGAGAGCCACACATTACCTTCTCTTGCCACCTGACTGGTGACGTTCAGATGGTGGAGGCACCGTCAGGCTGGGGCCCAGGTGAGGATGATGAAGCAGTCACGTATTTGCCACCCTCTTCCTTCCAGATGGACTTTCAGCATGAGTAAGAAATAAATCTCTGTGGTTTTAAGATACAGATTTTAGGATTATTCCATACCATAACATAATCTAGCACAGCGTTTCTCAGACTTTAATGTGATATTAATCACCTAAAGAATTTGTAAAAATGCCACATTATAATTCTGTAGGTCTGGGTGGGGGTCTAAGATTCTGCATTTCTGACAAGGTCCCAGGTGATTCTGATGCTGTGAGACCCTGGACCACACTTCAAATAATAAGGACCTCACCCATCCTATCTGATATACCCTCTTAACACATCTACACACACTCTGTCCTACATCTCACCAGCACTTAAACCCTCCCAGAAAACAAACAAATTAGCAAGCAAAGAAACAACTTTCTTGGTGTTATTCTTTTTTTTTTTTTTAGTATTTATTTATTTGGCTGTGCCAGGTCTTAGTGTGGCACGCAGGATCTTCGTTGCCGCGTGCGGGATCTAGTTCCCTGACCAGGGATCGAACCCAGGCCCCCTGCATTGGGAGCATGGAGTCTTAACCACTGGACCACCAGGGAAGTCCCTCTTGGTGATATTCTTTATAAACCCTGAATAGCTTCCCACGCCTGCAACTCCTCAGTTGGGCACTGTAGAATCTTAATTTCTTATATTCTTAGGACAGTTGTTTTCCGCATTCTCCCTTCTATCTCCTGTCATTTTCTTTTCTGCATTAATCTGTGAGACCACTAGTTGTCTCAATGTTGTCTCAGTTATTTTCTTTAGTAATAGAAATTCCAAGTTTTAGCTTGGGCCCATGGCTTCCCAGCAGAAGTCTATACTTTCCCCAGCTTCTCTTGCAGCTAGCATTGTCTGTGTGACTAAGTTCTGGCGAGTGGGATGGGAGTGTAATAGATATGAAACATCTGGGTTCTGCCTTTAAAGGAAAGATTATGTCCTCTTTGAGTATTTTCCTCATTTTCTCTCTTCTTGTCATCTAGCATACAGACCCAAAATGTCAACCATTTTTGGCCGTGAGGACAAGGCCTCTACCTTAGCAGGTAGCAGAGCAAAAGGTAAAGGAAACCTGCTACCTTATGGATTACAGTAGTACCTCTGGACTATGCATGCTCTGGTACATGAGAGAACTTGTTTAGGTAGTTGCTGGTAGTCTGAATCTTCATTACAGCAGCTGATTTATATCCTAACCAACACATGTTCTTCCCGAGAATGCATTTCTCTCTTATAAAAATCTCATCTTGAAGGTCTAAAACAGGTCCCACTACTTATTCCGGCTTACATTGCCCTCTTTCCCTGAACTGCCATTGTACATGACCAGACATGAGGTATGAGTATAATATAGAATGGGGTTGATTCTGGCAGCCACACTTGAAAATAAGACTGATTTCTTTACAGTCACTTAAAGAGAAATTGATTCCTAAATTATCAAGAATAGACAATAAGAGCTGTAGGAATTCAGAGAGGGGGCAATCAGTAAGGGCTGAAGGGATAAGAAGATAGAATTATGTATTTTAGCAGTTTCAAACTGGAGAATGTGTACAGGAAGACTTTCCAACGGGTATGTGGGGAACAGTTTAAGGGAATCAATTTGCTGTTCCTCATTTTCTGTATCTTTCATAAAATTCATCTTCCTGAGAAAGCTGATGAGGCAGTTCTCCTTTCCTTCCTCCTGTTTCTCACTCTGTCCTCCCACCTTATGAAAGACAAGTGTGCCTTTGCCCGTCCTATATCTTGTTATAATTCATTGCCCTGGTGCGTAAAAACCTCCAGGTAGCCAGACGACCGAAAGAGCGTCTTCTTTTGGAACTTTAGTTAGTTGCATCATCCTTTAAGCAATAAACTGTTTCCCTTTGCACATTTTTTTTTCGGGTGGTGGTAGTTACTGCAATCACACCATCTTTTTAAATTTTTTGTTTATTTCTCCTAAAGGATGTTATTTCTAAAAAAAAGGCAAAACAAGGAAAATCACTAATTTTGATCAGGCTAAGAAACAAACATGTCATCTTTGGCTCAAAGGCAAAAATCCCCCCAAATTACTTTAGCTTCACTGGTTCTTGTCTAGTAGGAAGTTTCAGTTCATTTCATACTCAAGTTGAAACAGACACAGGAAAAAAATAATATTTGATATGGTAAATCCATATTATTATTTGGGCACAAATCTTCTCACTGCCACGCATTTTTCCCCCTTCATTTATGCATTTCTATTGTATCCTTATTACCTTGACAGAAACATGTTGTAAATTATGTAAATAATCCCCCTAAACAATTATTTTTACACCATTTTGTAAACTCTACCTACTAGTCATATAAAACCTTCTCTTCTTTTTGCTGTTTATTTCCACAAACTAGATAAAACTGCACTCTTTTTTTTTCTTGGCTGCATTGGGTTTTTGTTGCTGCGTGCAGGCTTTCTCTAGTTGTGGCAAGCGGGGGCTACTCTTTGTTGTGGTGCGCAGGCTTCTCATTGCTGTGGCTTCTCTTGTTGTGGAGCATGGGCTCTAGGCATGCGGGCTCGGTAGTTGTGGCACGTGGGATCTTCCCAGACCAGGGATCTAACCCATGTCCCCTGAATTGGCAGGCAGATTCTTAACCACTGCGCCACCAGGGAAGTCCAAAACTGCACTCTTAAAAGCATCTACTTATGTACCTGGTAAAATAAAAATGTTCCCAAAATATAACCTAAGATATAATGCCCTGAGCTTTTGGAAACCATTTCATTTAATTAGAATTAATATCTTCATCTCAGATGGTGACATGTTCTTTTAATTCTGTCAAATGTATAATTTTAAACTTGTTTAAATCTTGAAATGAGATTTAAAAACCTGTATATAATATTTTTATTATACCAATTTCTGCCCATCTGTAATGTCTTCTTACGGCACTTTGACATGACCTAAATAATTGAAGTAGATCTTTATTCACAATCAACAAGAAAAATCATGAAACACATTTTTAAGGGGTTTTCAGCTCCAAAACCAAAATGCCTCTAAGTGAAAGAGAAATAAGAACAATTAGTAGTCACTTGATAAGCCTTTTTGGGTTTATTTCCAGAGATTAAGTGATTACTCAAATGAATAACACATCCTTTTGCAAATGAGATGGTTTCTAATCCTTTAACAAACCTTAAGTATATGGAAAAATTGTGACAAAGATTTGGCAAAATGCCATTCATTTATTTGTGTAAAAAGTTCTTTGGTACCTACCTATAATAACAAAAAATAGGAGTAGAATTGGTGATGATCTCTATTTCACTTTACCAAAAAATGAGTCGTCTAGTGATCTAGTCATCTAATTACATTAAATGATATAATTTAAAATGTTTTTAAAGCTCCATCCATCTATTAAGAGGTACAGTCCAATAAACTTTTACTTTTTACGTAGGTAGTGATTCATCAGAATCTAATTTATAGTTATATTGTTTTCACATCCCAATTCAATAATTATTTCCCTGATCTCCCTGACTTGATCAGTTCCCCCATCATGTCTCAGGTCCTGTATCTTACAGAGCTTAGATAGCTGTAATTTTGCATATGTTTATAAAATTATTTCATTACTGTCTATATCACCAGTAGATGGTAAGCCCCATCGGAAAGGAGTATCTTTTTTACTTTTTTTCCCCTGTGTCATTATATTTTCAGAATAGCTTAGTACCTGAAACACTGTAAGAATTTGGTAGAATTTATTTGAATAAATAAATAAATAAATAATGAGTGAGACACTCATGGATCTTGGGCCTGAGCTGCTATTTCTCCCCTTAGGTAGTAGCAGTGACTCATCCAGTAAGTTCCAGTTCCTTCACCCCTCAACCCTCCCCAGTGTCCTGCGGCTGTCACCAGAGACACCACCCAACAGGATGCTAGCAAAGCTCATCCCTTTCCTAATCATGGCCTTAATTCTGGGAAGCTGCCTTGGAAGCAACAAGCCCAGCAGTGAATTCAGAAACCAGGACTGGAAACAGTCCTGCCGTTACTTTATCAGAGTTTACTAAAAGGTAGTGAGACTATGAATTAGCTTCTTCCTCTCCTTTCCTTTCTTTCCTTCCTTTCTTACCAGTGGTTCTCAAGTCACCCTGAGGACTTGTTAGACATGCAAATTTCTAGACCCTATCCTAGACCTATCAACTCATAGCTCTGAGAATGAGGCATGGGAATCTGCATTTTCCAAGCAGGTTATTCACTCTTTGAGAAATACTGCTTTGTAATCACCATACTAATTCTAAACACCCAGGTGGTGCTTGTTTCATAGGCTAAAATTACAGCAGGGGCAGTGAAGCTTAATAGTGCTAGCCAATTCAAGTGTTCTTTCAGATGATATGTGCCAGGCCCTGAACTAGGTGCTAGGGAGACAAAGATGAGTAAAACTAGACATGGGCTCTTTTCTGGTGGCGCTTAGGGTCTAGCGAAGAGCACAGGCATTAACCAGAGACTCACAAATGTAGCATTACAACTGGGATGTATGCTATGAGGGGAAAACACATGACGCACTAAAAGCATATGTTAGAGGGACTTGACTTAGCCTAGGGAGTTATGTTACACGGGGAAAGTGGCATTTGAAATACAATCTGAAAGATAAGAGTTAATTAAACTAAGTAAGGGAAGCAGAACTTTCTGGACAAAGAGACCGTCATATTGCAGAAGTCCTGTAGTGAGAGGCTTAAGCCAGTGTTTGGGGGCTAGAGGAAGCATAGATTGAGATGCAGCCTGGGAGGTGAATTAGGGGCCAGACCATGAGAGGCTTTGAAAGTCATGTTAAGGGGATCAATTTATATATCTTAGGAACAATGGGATCTCATTTTGAGTTGAAATTAGATGACATGGTCAATTTTGCATTTTGAAAACTTCTCTCTGGCTGCTGTGGAGAAAGATTGAGGGCAGCAACCCTAGAAGTGTTGTCATTATTGTTATTTTATTGATAGGAAAATGAGCTTTAACGAAAATAACTTCCTCAAGGTCACGCAGCTAGTAAGTGGTGAAACAGCTTTCGAACACTTATCTGCCTGACATCAGAGTATAAACTTAACCACACAGTGCTGTCTCTCCAGATGAAGGGAATAAACCCCAAAATAGGGTTAGTTACAATGATTTAAGAAAGGAAGAAACAAAGAGACTTACCTCTGACTCATTCTGATATTGCCTTGGTCGTGACTGTCAGAGATCAAGGAGGGAAGCATAGTGTAGCTGAAGTTCCATGACTTAATCCAAACTTCAGTTACCTAATCTGTAAAATGGTAATAGTAATAATATGTACTTCATTGGATTGTTTCAGGATTCAATCAGAAAAAGAAGGTTAAATTCTTACTGTACTATAGGTTAGTTAGAAGCCAACAAATGTTGATTATTATTACTATTATTATAATTATTATTACCTATTTTTCTTTATGACTGTCCACCCAGCCACTGCAGAAATTGATGGCATCTTGTTACCTAACTGCCAATCAAGAAACCAAGATGCCCCTGACTAGTTACTGTCCTTTGCTTCTTTGCAATTTGTCTCACTCGTTATTTCTTTATTTATTCAAATAAATAAATAAATTGTTCTTAAGATATATAAATTGATACCCTTAACATGACTTCTTTTCAAACAATCAACTTGTTTCTAGACTAGCGCACCAAATTTGGGATATCTCACAAATAAGCCTGACAGTAATATCCTGACTTCAGGTCCATGTCATGTATGACTTTAATTATTGTATGAGCTTTGTATCATAAAGAGTAGATTTAAATATTTTTAATTTCTTAAGTAAAATGGCTAAAACTGCAAAACTTTCCTTGAATATTATCAAAGACTGTAATGGGCTGTTGTCCTTGATGTACAAAGAAGATAAGCTATTAGCAGGGAATGACACTTGGGTTATTTATCTAAGTAGATGTTATGCATTTTTAATGCTCTGTGGTATTGAATCCTTTATAAATATGGGATATCTTCTCAAAGCAACTAGCCAGAGCTATGGAGGCAGCAAACATTATCAACAATAAAAACATCATCATTAGCAAAAAACAGCAGATGTGGGCCTCAAAACCATGAACCTTGAAGCCCTGAATTATATGTGTAATTTTCCTGGCTGTTCTCCAGGTCCAATTCCCATTTTTTACTCTTTTTATTACAGGTACATCCCTGACCCTCTTACTTGGTCCTCTGCCTTATCCAATGTGCATTTCTGCATTGCCTCCTTTTAGTCAACCAAGTCTTCCCTCTCCACCCCTTGGCTTTTACAGCTCAGTCATTACAAACTAGCATATAAAAGTCCAAGCATTTACATTAACTGCACCAAAAGGTAGTCAAATATTTTAGGAAGTGGAAAGTTATCCTCACGGTGACAAAGGGAAATTGTTTCACCTTCGGATTTAATTCCCTCTTTGAGAGTTACTTACTGGGCTTCTGTTGTATGTGTGCCCAGCGCTATGCTAAAGGGCTGAGAGGGCTGAGGAGAGGCAGACAGTGCAAAAAAGGGAATGAGCTGCAGTCCTTTTCAACAAACTTGCAACTGTTGGTGAAAAGGACATGCATGCATTTACACAACAACAGTTATAACAGCTAACTTTTATGAAGGGCTTACTGTGTGCCAGGCAAGGTATATATTATTTCTTTTAATCCTCTTTGGTTGTATATTAGTTATCTACTGCTCAGTGAACAAATTACTATAAAACACAGTGGCTGAAAGCAGCAATAAACATTCACTATCAGTTTCTGCAGGTGAGGAATTTGATAGTGGCTTAGATGAGTGGTTATGGTGTAGGTTATCTCATGAAGTTGCAGTCAGGATGTTGGCTGGGGCTGCAGCTATTTGAAGGCTTGACTGGGGTTGGAGGATCCACTTCCACAATGGCTCGCTTACACAGCTGTCAAGTTGTTGCTGGCTGTTGGCAGGAGGCCTCAGATGTTCTCCTTGTGGGTTTCTCCAGAGAGCTGCTTAAGGGTCCTTATGACATAGTAGCACATGGTACCACATTCTTGGCAAATTATTTTCTGCCTTTTTGCTTATAGCCATACTAGCGGGTATATAGTAGCATCTCATTGTAGTTTTAATGTGCATTTCCCTAGTGACTAATGATGTTGAATACCTCATTTGCTTATTTGCCATCTGTATATCTTTTTTTTTTTTTTTTTAAAGAAATTCACGTTCTTTTATTTATTTATTTATGACTGTGTTGAGTCTTTGTTTCTGTGCGAGGGCTTTCTCTAGTTGCGGCAAGTGGGGACCACTCTTCATTGCGGTGCGCGGGCCTCTCACCATCGAGGCCTCTCTTGTTGCGGAGCACAGGCTCCAGATGCGCAGGCTCAGTAATTGTGGCTCACGGGCCCAGTTGCTCCGTGGCATGTGGGATCTTCCCAGACCAGGGCTCGAACCCGTGTCCCCTGCATTGGCAGGCAGATTCTCAACCACTGCGCCACCAGGGAAGCCCTGTATATCTTTTTTGATGAGGTGTGTAAATCTTTTGTCCATTTATAAATGGGTTTTTTTTGTTGTTTTCTTATTATTTAGTATTGAGGTTTGTTTGTTTTTTTTTGGTAAAGACTTGGGGTTTTTTTGTTTGTTTGTTTTAAATTAATTTATTTATTTATTAATGGCTGTGTTGGGTCTTCGTTTCTGTGCGAGGGCTTTCTCTAGTTGCGGCGAGCGGGGGCCACTCTTCATCGCGGTGGGCGGGCCCCTCACTATCGCGGCCTCTCTTGTTGCGGAGCACAGGCTCCAGATGCGCAGGCTCAGTAACTGTGGCTCACGGGCCCAGCTGCTCTGCAGCATGTGGGATCTTCCCAGACCAGGGCTCGAACCCGTGTCCCCTGCATTGGCAGGCAGATTCGCAACCACTGCACCACCAGGGAAGCCCTTGAGGATTGTTTTTATATTCTGGATACAAGTCCTTTAACAGATAGGTTATTTGCAAATATTTTCTCTGCCAGTGTGTAGCCCATCTTTTCATTTTTTTCAGTGTCTCTTGAAGAACAGTTCTTAGTTTTAATGAGTACCAATTTATTAAGTTTTTCTTTTGTAGATCATGCTTTTGCTGCTGAATCTAAGAAATCTTTGCTAAGCTCAAGGTCACTAAGATTTTCATCTATTTTTTTCTTTTACAAGTTTTATAGTTTTACCACTTACATTTAGGACTATGATCTATTTCAAGTTAATTTTCATATGTGATATGAGGTTTTTTGTTAGCTGTCAGTTTTTTATTTCACAACATTTCTTAGAGATCTCATATCTGTACATAAAGAGCTTCTTTATTCATTTTTTGAGCCAAATTCCTGCTGTGATGGAGCTTCTATTCTAGTTGCAGGAAGATAGACAATAAAACATATTGTATATAAAATGGTGATATAGGAAGTGTGGGTGGGAAGGACAGTTATAATTAGGATGGTTAAGTGAGTCTCACTGAGAAGTTGGTATTTTAATAAAGAGTGAAGGAGGTAAGGGTCTGGGTAAAGCACTGGGTAGGGAGAACAGATGCATAAAAACTTTGGCAAAGGGAACACTAATTACAAAAAACTTAAATCAAGACAGGGCCTGTCATAAGGTAGAAACTGTAAGGAGGCCCCTGTGGCTGGAGTAAAGTGAGTGAAGGGAATAACAGTGAGAAGTGAAGTTAGAGAGGTAAGAGGTATGTGAGTTGTAGGCTATTGTGAGGACTAGGGCTTTTCCTCTGAGATGAGAAGCTACTAGAGAGTTTGGAGGAGTGACAAGATCTGACTTATACTTGAAAGGATCCCACTGATTGCAGTGTTCAGAATAGACTATAAGGGGCAAGGGTAGAGACAGAAAGACCAGGAAGAAGGCTACTGCAATAATTCAGTAAGAAATGGTATAGACATTTCTCCAAAGAAGATATACAGATTGCCAACAAACACATGAAAGGATGCTCAACATCACTAATCATTAGAGAAATGCAAATCAAAACTACAATGAGGTATCACCTCACACCGGTCAGAATGGCCATCATTAAAAAATCTACAAACAATAAATGCTGGAGGAGGTGTGGAGAAAAGGGAACCCTCTTGCACTGTTGGTGCGAATGTAAATTGATACAGCCACTATGGAGAACAGTATGGAGGTTCCTTAAAAAACTAAAAATAGAACTACCATATGACCCAGCAATCCCATTACTGGGCATATACAGTGAGAAAACCATAATTAAAAAAGAGACATGTACCACAATGTTCATTGCAGCACTATTTACAATAACCAGGACATGGAAGCAACCTAACTGTCCATCGACAGATGAATGGATAAAGAAGATGTGGCACATATATACAATGGAATATTATTCAGCCATAAAAAGAGATGAAATTGAGTTATTTGTAGTGAGGTGGATGGACCTAGAGTCTGTCATACAGAGTGAAGTAAGTCAGAAAGCAAAACAAATGCCGTATGCTAACGCATATTTATGGAATCTAAAAAAAAAATGGTACTGATGAAGCTAGGTGCAGGACAGGAATAAAGACGCAGGCGTAGAGAATGGCCTTGACATGGAGAGGTGGAAGGGTAAGCTGGGATGAAGTGAGAGAGTGGCATGGACATATATACACTACCAAATGTAAAATAGCTAGCTAGTGGGAAGCAGCTGCATAGCACAGGGAGATCAGCTTGATGCTTTGTGACCACCTAGAGAGGTGGGATAGGGAGGGTGGGAGGGAGACGCAAGAGGGAGGGGATATGGGGATATATGTATACATAAAGCTGATTCATGTTGTTATACAGCAGAAACTAACATAACAATGTAAAGCAATTATGCTCCAATAAGGATGTTAAAAAAAAAAATGGTAGTAGTTTAGACCAGTGTAGTAGCAATGAGGTTAGTGAGAAATGGTTGGCTTCTGGATACATTCTTAAGGTAGCACTAATGGGCTTTGCTCATGGTCTGGATGGAGGGTGGGGAGTGGGTATGGGAGCAAGAGAAGGGTTAGGGTAACTCCAAGATTTTGGGCCTGAGCATCTGGAAGAATGGAGTGTTTCTTACTCCTTTTCTACCATAGTGTGTCATCAAACATTTTAATCTTTGCCAGATTGGTAGCTGAAAAAATGGTATCTAATGTAGTTTTTTCCCTATATTTTAATTGTGAAAATTGTCAAATGTACAAAAAATTGAAAGAATAGTACCCACTTCATACTGACTTAAACAATAAAGGATATTTATTAGCTCAAATAATTGGCTATCCAGAGACACAATGGAATTCAGGTTCCATTTGACTCAGTAACTTAACCATGTCATCAAGAATTTAGGAAGTAGGGGAGAGAGAGAAAGAGAGAGAGAGAGGCTCCCTCACTATACTCCATAAAGAAAAGCAAATAAACTTTTTATTTGCCCCAGCAAATATGTCTCTTTATCTGGAATTGGACTATATGCCCACTCCTGAAAACACAGCTGTGGCCAAGGGATGGGATTTTGCCCGATACCTTATTAGACCTGGCTTGCATGTCCCACTCCTAGAGCCAGGGTGAAGTCAGAATCCTCAAATACACACGGCCTATGCCTGGGGAAGGTGCCCACACTCAAAATCGGAATGGATGCCAAGAGAAGGGGATAAATATCCTTCTCCCCATGCCTTCGTCCCAAGTACTATGGGAATTTTAAACTTTGCCATACTGCACCCCACCTCCCCAGCTGGAATCTCTGAAGAGTGGCCTTTCATTTCTCTGAATGACCTATGGCATTGATTTCCTGCGTTGGTCAAATTTTCAATCATCCTACTTGTTAATTCACTTCCTACAGTTGCTGTCATCTTTTTTGCACTGCTATGCCATCATTTCTCAAGATACTCCAACACGTGGCAGTAGTGTTATCAGACTTTTACTGAAGGTTTAGGGTCATGGAGAGGATTATAACATAGCTCAGAATTCAAAATTGAACCCTAGATGTCAATGCTATTACCTGAAATTTCCCTGACCACCATGTCTTGGGGACTAGTGATTTTAAAATATGTCTGCAAATTGTTTGATACTTCTCTCTTCAAAAAGTGGAGCCTAATTGCCCTACCCTTGAATGTGGACTGAGAGTTAGTGACTCGCTTTTAACAAATAATACGTGGCATAAGTGAAGACATGGCTTCTGAGGCTAGGTCATCAAAAGAATAAAGCTTCTACCTGGCACTCACACTCTCCCTCTCTCTCAGATCACTCTGGGAGAAGCCAGCTTCCACGTCATGAAGACACTCAAGGATCCCTGGAAAAGTCCCATGTGAGAAGGCACAGAGGCCTCCCACCAATAGACAGCATCAACTTGCCAGCGATCACTTAGCAGCGTATACTTTAGTGCCAGTTAAGATGTTAGATGATTAGAACTCCAGCTGACATCTTTCTTTCTTTCTTTTTTTTTAAAATATTTATTTATTTATTTATTTGGTTGCACCAGGTCTTAGTTGAGGCATGTGAACTCTTAGTTGCGGTGTGCATGTGGGATCTAGTTCCCTGACCAGGGATCGAACCCAGGCCTCCTGCATTGGGAGCATGGAGTCTTATCCACTGTGCCACCAGGGAAGTCCCCCCAGCTGACATATTTTTTTTTTAATATTTATTTTTGTTTAAAAAATTTTATTTTTTTGGCTGCGTTGGGTCTTTGTTGCTGTGCGTGGGCTTTCTCTAGTTGCGGCGAGCAGGGGCTACTCTTCGTTGTGGTGCGCGGGCTTCTCATTGCAGTGGCTTGTTGTGGAGCACGGGCTGTAGAGCACAGGCTCAGTCGTGTGGCGCACAGGCTTAGATGCCCTGCGGCATGTGGGATCTTCCTGGACCAGGGATCAAACCCATGTCCCCTGCATTGGTAGGCAGATTCTCAACCACTGTGCCACCAGGGAAGTCCCCCAGCTGACATCTTGATTGCAACCCTGAGCCAAGCTGCTCCTAAATTCCTGACCCATGAAAACTGGGAGAGATAATAATTTGTTATGCAACTATAGACAAAGAATACAGGGACTCTCTCATGGGCTGTTCTCTCCAGTCCCAACTGCCACCATCTTGCAGAGGTCCCTCATCTTTCTTTTATCTCATTTGTTTTTTCCTTTACCAGAGCTCCCTGAACCTAGTCTCTAGAGGGAATGCTCAAAACTCCTGTATTTTATTTGTAGAGTAATTGAAGTCTTCTTGGTCTAAACCTCTCCCATCTAGACTAAGCCCAGGGGATCCCACTCTCCCTGACCAAACATACCCGTTATGGTCCAAAACCTAGATATTCTGTCTTCCTACCTGGCCAGCTGGTACCAGGTCCACTCAAACAGCTGACAGCTTTTAAAACAAGTATTCTTGCCCTAATAGAAGTATGCATGAGCAAAGTGCTACAAGAGCAGAGAGGAAGCACCTAAGCTGACTGGGGGAGCTCATAGAGAGAAGGTGACATTTGAGCTGAGTTTTGAAGGATAAGTAGGAGTTCATTTGGTAGAGAAGTGAAAGAAACTCACTTATGCAGAAGTAATAACAAGTACAAGGGCTCAGAGGTAAGAAAAGGCATAATTCTGAGACGTGTAAATATGTCAGGGTTGTGCGTGAGAATACCTGTTGAGGAGCTTGGTTGATGTTGGGGGCTAGATCGTATCAGGCATTGTAAGCCACATATATCAGTTAGGAGACCAAAGCTAACAGAATCCCCTGATTCAACTGACTTAAAAATAAGAACAATAATGAATTTAGTATCTCAAATAATAAGTCCGTTAAGTAGGGCTGCTCCCATGTTGGTCACCTTCACAGCTTAATGATGTAATCAGGACCCAGGTTTTTTCCATATTTCTATTCTGTTATTCCCAGGCTTGCCCCCTACCCCTGTGGTTGTAAGATGACTAAAGCAGCTCCAGGTACCCTTAAGATTACTTCTGGAGGTAGAAAAGGGGCCTTTTCTTCTCTCTCATTATGTAAACTTTTGATTGACATACTCCTTTTAAGATGGAGAAAGCCTTTCCCAGAAATGTCTTCCCTCCTCCTCCCATTCCTCCCAATAGCTGACTTCCCTTTAGTATCATTGGCTAGAATTGCATCATATGCCCAGGCTCAGTATTTGGTAAGGGAATAGGCCACCATGATTGGTATAGACCAGTCACAGTTTACTCCCTAGGGCTGAGGTGGGAGCTAGCACTCTTGAAGCACATGGCCAAGCATAGCAGTGTGGTTACTAGAATAAAATTGGGATTCTGTTAACAAGGTGGAAGAGAGATCGTTGGTGTTTTGGGTAGGCAGTCAGCAGAATCTGCCACACCATGCCAAGGAATTTGAACTATATCCCATTGAGATGGGAAACCACAGAAGGATTTTGAAACAGGAAATAGCATGATTATATTTCACTATGTCAGAATAGAGGGGTACTCAGGAGGGGCATGGGTCTGGAGGTAGGGCCACCAGTTAGAAGATTTCATCAGAAGATATTAGAGAGGATTTTAGGCATTTGAATTAAGAACACCTAGTGACTAATTGGAATGGGAAAAGGAAGTAGAAGGAATAGATTCAAGAATGACTTGCATGTAAACTAGACAGCTACATGTCAAAGAATGAAATTAGAACACTACCTAACACCATACACAAAAAAAAAACTCCAAATGGATTAAGGACCTAAATGTAAGACCAGACACTATAAAACTCTTAGAGGAAAACATTGGAAAAACACTCTTTGACATAAACCACAGCAAGATCTTTTTTGACCCACCTCCTAGAGTAATGAAAATAAAAACAAAAGTAAACAAATGGGACCTAATTAAACTTAAAAGGTTTTGCACAGCAAAGGAAACCATAAACAAGATGAAAAGACAACCCTCAGAATGGGAGAAAATATTTGCAAATGAAACAACGGACAAAGGATTAATCTCCAAAATATACAAACAGCTCATGGAGCTCAATATCAAAAAAACAAACAATCCAGTTAAAAAAATGGGTGGAAGACCTAAATAGACATTTCACCAAATAAGACATACAGATGGCCAAGAGGCACATGAAAAGATGCTCAACATCACTAATTATTAGAATCAAAACTACAGTGAGGTATCACCTCACACTGGTCAGAATGGCCATTATCAAAAAATCTAGAAACAATGTTGGAAAGGGTGTGGTGAAAAGGGAACCCTCCTGCACTGTTGGTGGGAATGTAAACTGATACAGCCACTATGGAGAACAGTATGGAGGTTCCTTAAAAAACTAAAAATAGAACTACCGTATGACCCAGCAATCCCACTACTGGGCATATACCCTGAGAAAACCATAATTCAAAAAGAGACATGTACCACAATGTTCATTGCAGCACTGTTTACAATAGCCAGGACATGGAACCAACCTAAATGTCCATCAACAGATGAATGGATAAA
The DNA here is from genome assembly GCF_028021215.1 of Eschrichtius robustus. NCBI lineage: Eukaryota > Metazoa > Chordata > Mammalia > Artiodactyla > Eschrichtiidae > Eschrichtius > Eschrichtius robustus. The sequence goes on from NC_090830.1 coordinate 110,440,153, forward strand.
GAAGATGTGGCATGTATATACAATGGAATATTACTCAGCCATAAAAAGAAACGAAATTGAGTTATTTGTAGTGAGGTGGATGGACCTAGAGTCTGTCATACAGAGTGAAGTCAGAAAGCAAAACAAATACCGTATGCTAACGCATATTTATGGAATCTAAAAAATGAAAAATGGTACTGATGAACCTAGTGGCAGGGCAGGAATAAAGATGTAGACATGGAGAATGGACTTGAGGACACGGTGGGGGGCAGGGGGGAGCTGGGGCAAAGTGAGAGTAGCATTGACATATATACACTACCAAATGTAAAATCGCTAGTTGGAAGCAGCAGCATAGCACAGGGAGATCAGCTTGGTGCTTTGCAACGACCTAGAGGGGTGGGATAGGGAGGGTGGGAGGGAGGCTCAAGAAGGAGGGGATATGGGGATATATGTATGCATATGGCTGATTTACTTTGCTGTACAATAGAAACTAACAGTATTGTGAAGCAATTATACTCCAATAAAGATATATTTAAAAAGTTTTTTTAAACAAGAATGACTTGCAGATACCTGCTTGGGTGAATCACAGGGTATTTTGTCAAAGTTGGGAATATGCATGGAGGAGGTTTGGGTGGATAGGGTGAGAATGGAGAGACAGTGAATTTGGTCTTCGACAATGAGGTACCTACAGGACACATGAAGAGAGATCAGTAAACTTGGAGGGGAGAGCAAAGACCACATTAAATTCCATTAGAGGTTAGGGCAGGATGGAGTGTGGAATGAAGGAGAATTGATGAGGAGAAATAAAGCAATGCAGACAACTGACACCTAGTGTGGGACTGGTTTGACTGATTTTGCTCAGGGTGGGTAGAGTCAAGGACGTCTTGAGAAAATTGCAAATGTAATTGTAGACAAGCCTTTAAAAAGCAGTTAAAAACCTGTTTTGAAATATGGATTTCTGTAATTTGTTTCAACATGTTGAATTACAGCAAATGAGATGGAGAAATGATCTCAACCCATTTTTTTTTGGCCTCCTAACTGGAAACCTCAGAACTTAGCCCTGTAGGCTGTTAATCAGATAAGCACTGCAGGCTTTACCATGCCTGAGGGCATATGAACTGATTGAAGGGATTACTGTCCAAACCAGATGGACAAAGAAAGTATAATGAGAAAGTGTTGGGATTAAAATGTAGGTTTCTTTTCTGTTTTTCTATTTTGTAACAGTAGTTACAAAATATAAATTAGATGTTTCAATGCACCTTCAAGTTCTAAGTTAATATAGTTCATAAACCATATGAATCAAGTACTATTTAAAACAAATAGGAATTTTATTTCCACTCAAAAACACTCATTTAGTGGAACACTGGAGTTTGAAATATACATAGATTAGACTTAGAACTGCACAGTTGGCAGGCAACTTCAAGAATTAAAAAAAAAAACAAAGCCAAAACATTTGTTGAGCTTTTCCCATGTCTACCTTATTCCAGGCACTGAACTGGGCTCTAGAATAAAAACACATGGTATTTTGTATTTTTTTGTGGTTAATCCTAACTTTATGCAACTATTATACTCGATGTGGTTTCTGGGGCCTGGATAAAATACAACACTTGAAGCAGAGTAGGGACTGAGGGACAAAAAAGAAAATTGAGAATTGAAGGAGAAAAGCAACCTAGGAAACCCAACAAGGTTGGGAGGGTAATGGAGGAAAAAAGAAACAGTCATGAGAGACTGAATACGCAAACTGGATAATGGCCAGACCGTATATGACAATTAAAACTCTGACCCACAGCCCCTGCAGCAATCAGCCCAGAACTCTCATGACTGGTCAATGACCGTCAGCGTCCCTAATTTTTGCCCCTGCCCTTCCAACTCAGGACCAACTGGCGAAGGTCAAATATGCTCCCCTGAAACAATCACATAAGATGCCTTGCTTCTAGTTAGCCTGTCTCCAGGTTCCCCATGCCAATACTCGGTGCATACATGAAATCTTCCCTTTTTGTTTTTCCACCTTAAACTTCCCCACCCCCTTAACAGCCTTTGATTCTCTGCCAGATGCCAAGTGATAGTGCTTGACTGCCTTGTTATAGCAGGCATAGAATAAATAGCCTCTTTGTTCTCATTTGGGTGGTCTTCATTTATTTCCACAGTCATTCATTCACTTATTGATCATATATTAGTTGTATTTTATGTGCCAGGCAGTGCCCAACATTGCTATGCAAGCAGATAGTCCTTGCCCTCAAGGATATTCTGTCTACTGGGATAGACAGATACATAAATATAATTGTAATTCAATGTGGTAAGTGAAACAACAGGCATCTATAAAGGAGGTGTAGATCAAGTAAGGCTTTTAGGGGAAGTGACCCTTAAATCGAGTGGTAAGGGATGAGGACGAGTTGACCTGGTAAAGAGGCAGGCAAGGATACTCAAGGCAGGTGGAGGCGAGGGGGTGAAGTAGGCAGAGTGAGCAAAGCCCAAGAGGGCAGAAACCACAGAGGTGCGTTGCTGGAGCATGATAAAGGAGGCGAGGAGCAGCAGCAGGTGCTGCATGGGCAGGTCGTGGACGGCCATGTGTGTGCCAAGTTTGTAAGGACTTGGACTTCATCCTGTCCAAGCGGCTCCCGCCTGGACATGAGAGAAGGGGCTGGTGTAAGCAAGGTAGAAAAACAACATTCAGGAAACATTACCTTTTGTGTATCACTGTTAAGGTCCGGGAGGGCAGGGACACAGCCGCTCTTAATGTTTGGCTCACAGTAGACATTCAATGAATGTTGAATGAATGGATATAAGCGCTGCGGTGTAGTCTTCATTACCCACCCCCCCAACTTGTGTTTTTTTTTTTTCTCATGGGACAACACAGTGGATCCGGGGCATCTGTTTGGGAGGCTGTAGGGAAGGTTTGTGGTGGGAGAACTGCCATTCTGCAGGGCAGGATTTGTGGACACAAAACCTCCGACTGGCTTTAGGCAAGGGATGCACTTGTGTCGCGAACACCCCGAGACCCACCCACCCGAGCCGCTCTGTCCTGAAAACGGCCGCAGAGAAAACAGCCAGCAGAGAACTCGCGCCACCGAGAGGGCAGCAGCCGCAAGGCACCTGGGCGCCGCTCGGTACTGCTCACCTGTGAGCCACAGCCGGCCCCTCCAGGCGGAGCCCCGCACGACGCCCTTCCGGATTGGACGCGCTCGAAATCCCGGGGCGGGCATTAAGGCCTAGCGCTCTAGGGGACTGGCCACCCTGGCGGACCGACGTGTGGCCGACGGAGCTGGTTCGCCCGCGGCCCCTGCTGGGTGGAAGGCGGGCCCCTCTCCGCGGGCCCCCTGTTAGTCATTGGCTCCCTGCGGTTTCCTTGGGGACGTGGCGCCGCCGGCGGCCCAGGCCTCCTTCCGGCTCGGGTAGAGGCCGCGGGGAGCACCTCGGGACCTAGCAGAGCGGAGCTGAGGGGGCCGGCGGGCCGCTCGACCCGTGAGTGTGAGCGCGGGAGTGCTGCGGGGCCGGGAGGGGCGGCGAGGGGAAGAGGGAACCCCCATCCCCGCCACCTGCGGACCGCGGGTTCCTCGAGGACGTCGCTGGCCCTCTAGAATACCCCGCTCCCAGGGAGCCCGGGTAGGGTCCACTGAGCCCCAGGAACAAGAGCATACGGATCTGGAGTGGGAGCCCGGGGAGTGGGTGGACGCCATGAGCTTCTCGTGGTGGGGTATGGGGTCTAGTCTCGTGGGTACTGCTGGAGGTGAGCCGGAACCCCAACCAACTCTTTCCAGGCTGCAGACTTCGGAGATGACTGGGACGAGGAGACCACCTTCTCAAGGCAAAAGGAAAAGGAGGTGACAGGCCTTGAGACCACTGAAGGGAACCCATGGCTAGGTAAGGTTGCAGACTTTATCCTCAGCTGGGAGCTCAGTGGGGGGGTGGCTGGGAGATTGTTACGAGTGAGGTTTGCTCTAGGGCTGCATCTGGACTTAGCAGCCTGGTCAGATGGATGCAAAGATCAAAGCTGCATTCTTTTGAAGGCAGATTCAACAATACCTTACAGCCCAGAGCCCCCGGGGTGATAGAGTGAGTGCTCGCTCAGCTCTGGTAAGTGCTAGATTGTAATGTTCTTTCAAATTTCCACTTGAGTGAGGCTAGGTGCCCCTTGAGGAGGTTAAAAAAAACAAAAAACAAAAAAACAATTTTTTTAATGAACTTTGAAAGCAGACCGAGATCCTTCTGAATTACTATGGAAAGTGAACTTCACAGTTGAATATGCTTATCCATACATTATAACACTCTGAAGCTTTCAGAAAAGATTAATGTGGCTCTGTGGAGCAACATGTACCAAATGAGACAGTTGTCAAATAGAGTAAGTGGAGAAAGATGCAGAACAGTAGGTATGGTGTAAAACCAAAGGAATGGAGATACACACACAGACACACACACAGATATATTACCTATATGGTATGTATTTATGCTTGTGTATACATAGACTATCCCTGAGTAACAGTGGTTGCCTCTGAGAGGGAAATGATGGGGTTAAGGCGCAAGACTCACTTTCCACTATATATCCTTTAAACTGTTGATTTTTTTATTTTATTGTGTGTGTATGTTACCTATTAAAATATTTTTAAAAATCAGTTGAATAAATTTTCTGACTATCCAGTTTTTTTGACAGCATTCTTGATGGGAATGTTACAAGTGCTCTGATTCTTCAGCATTATGAGATTGCACAGGGAGACTGGTGATCTTTTCATTAACATGAAGTTGGTTCTTTGAACTGCATCCCAAAGTGCAGACCCTGGAAAAAGAGCAGAGGAGACTTTTTTTATTTATATAGTAGAAGCTCCATGAACTATATATGTCCTTTTCTAAAATTCAAGACTAAATGAACATTTAGACTTCTGGGGGCATGAATTTTTTGCCTTTATCAGGAAGCGCTTTAATTGAGCTTAAAAACCATTTTTTAGCACTGGATTCTACAGACTTCTCTTACTAATGTTTGTCTCATTTCAGGATCAGTTTTTCCTACCTCTGCCCAGCCTCCTGGTACTTCACTGTGCCCACAGTGAGCCCATTTCCCCGGCAGCGGGTGGCATTCCTAGGACTTTTCTTCATATCCTGTCTCCTCCTTTTACTTATGTTAATCATGGACTTTCGACATTGGGGTGCTTCATTACCACGAGACAGGCAATATGAAAGGTGAGTCAGCTTTACATCGCTTCGATTGGCTTTGGTGTTGAAGTCATAAATATTTTGATAAGCTGTTTAACAAACTACCACCTTTGACTCTTTTGGGGAATCCGCACTTTTATTAGTAAAACTGCATGCCACGTATTACATAAAGAAGATCTTAAGCCCCATTTTGGCAATGTTCAGTTTTGATTCAGGAATGCTGTTGCTGCATTTTAACCATGAAAGACATCTTTCTGTTTTTTTGTCTTGGTGGGCAGACTTACTGGGTGCATAAATGTTTAGGATTGTTATGTACTCTTGATGAATTGACCCTTTTATCATTATTAAATGACTCTGTTTATCTTTGATTATATTCTTTGCTCTGAAATCTACTAGTCTGGTATTAATATATCAATAGCAACTTCATCTTTCTTGTGTTAGTGTTAGCTTGATAGATGTTTTTCCATTCTTTTAGTTTTAGCCTATTTGTGTCTTTATGTTTAAAGTGAGCTTCTTGTAGGCAGAGTTTAGCTGAGTCTTTCTTTCTACCCAATCTGACAATGTCTGCCTTTTATTTGGGCCGTTCAGGCTATTTACATTTATCAATTGTTTAGGTTTTAATCTGTCTTGCTATTTGTTTTCTGCTTGTCACATCTGTTCTTTGTTTGTCTTTCCTCTTTTGTTCCCTTCTTTTGAATTGAGTACATTTTTTATGATTCCATTTTAGCCCCTTTCTTGGCTTATTAGATATAACTCTGTTTTTGTTTTTTTTTTTAAACATCTTTATTGAAGTATATAACTCTGTTTTTATTTTTTCAGTGGTTGCTTTAGGGTTTAGAGTATACATCTTTAACTTATTACTGCAAGTAATATTATACTTCTTCACACACAGTGTAAGAACCTAACAACAGTGTACTTTCATTCCTCTCTTTCCCCTTGGCCTTGGTGCTATTGTTGTCATACCTTTTACTTCTACATATGTTATAAGCTCCACCATGTGTTATTATTTTTGCTTTAAGCATTCAATTATTTTTTAAAGAGGTTTTTAAAAATAAGAAAAAAAGGCTTGTATATTTACCATTTCTGGGGCTCTTCATTCCTTTGTGTAGATTTCATATTTCCATCTGGTTTCATTTTCCTTTTGCCTAGAGGTCTTCCTTTAACATTTCTAGTAGTGTGAGTCTGTGGTTGGTGAATTCTTTAAACTTTTATGTGACTGGAAGAGTCTTTATTTTGTTTTCCCTTTAAAAGAAATGTTCACTGAGTATGGAACTCTAGGTTGATCGTTTTTTTCTTTCATTACTTTACAGATGATGCTTCACTGTCTTCTGGCTTGTCTTAGGAGAAGTCTGCTGTCATTTTTATCTTTGTTCTCTCTGTACATAATGTGTGTTCCTCTGGCTGCTTTTAAGGTTTTCTCTTTATCACTGGTTTTAAACAATTCGATTATGATGTGCCTTGGTGTAGTTTTCTTCATGATTCTTTTTTCGTTTTTCTTTTTTTTTTTCAAAGACACCAATTGTACTTGAACATTTGTTACTTTTATTTATTTATTTATTTATTTTTGGCTGTGTTGGGTCTTCGTTTCTGTGCGAGGACTTTCTCTAGATGTGGCAAGCGGGGGCCACTCTTCATCGCGGTGCGCGGGCCTCTCACTATTGCGGCCTCTCTTGTTGCGGAGCACAGGCTCCAGACGCACAGGCTCAGTAGCTGTGGTTCACGGGCCTAGTTGCTCCGTGGCATGTGGGATCTTCCCAGACCAGGGCTCGAACCCGTGTCCCCTGCATTAGCAGGCAGATTCTCAACCACTGCGCCACCAGGGAAGCCCTCTTTTTTCTTTTTTTAAAGATTTTTTAAAAAATAATTTTTATTTTTATTTATTTTTTAAAATTTACTTATTTTATTTTATCTTTGGCTGTGTTGGGTCTTCGTTGCTGTGCACGGGCTTTTCTCTGGTTGTGGCGAGCAGGGGCTACTGTTCATTGGGGTGCGCAGGCTTCTCATTGCGGTGGCTTGTCTTGTTATGGAGCATGGGCTCTAGGCACGCGGGCTTCAGTAGTTGTGGCATGTGGGCTCAGTAGTTGTGGCTCGCGGGCTCTAGAGTGCAGGCTCAGTAGTTGTGGCGCACAGGCTTAGTTGCTCCACGGCATGTGGGGTCTTCCTGGACCAGGGCTCAAACCCGTGTCCCCTACATTGGCAGGCAGATCTTAACCACCGCGCCACCAGGGAAGCCCTAAAGATTTTTTTGATGTGGACCATTTTTAAAGTCTTTATTGAATTTGTTACAATATCGTTTCTGTTTTATGTTTTGGTTTTTTGGCCCTGAGGCATGTGAGATCTTAGCTCCCAGACCAGGGATCGAACCCACACCCCCTGCATTGGAAGGCGAAGTCTTAACCATTGGACCACCAGGGAATTCCCTCTTCATGATTCTTACGTTTGTGATTTGTTGATTCTTGGATCTATGGATTATAATTTTAAATCAAATTTGGAAAAATTTTAACCATTATTTCTTCAAATATTTTTCTATCCTCTCCCACTTTTCATTTGGTGTCTCCAGTGACATACTGAGCCGTGTGACGTTTTCTCACAGCTCACTGGTGCTCTAGTCATTTCTTTTTTTTTTTTTCAGTCTTTTTTCTCTCTGTTTTTTCTGGATATTTTATTAATATATTGCCATGCCTTCCGGTTCATTAGTATTTTCTTCTGTAGAGTCTAATCTACTGTTAGTTCAGTGAGAACTGAATACCTTTTTTCACAGAAAATATATTTGAATTATTTGATATAGTTTTAATGCCTTACCAGTTGCATAGAAGATCTATATTCCTTTAAAACAGTGATTTATTTTGCTATTTTTTAAAGGTTAGTTTATGATTAGGCTACAGAATGAAATGATGACATGTGTTCATCATCTTCAACATGATTTTCTCTTTATTGCTTCCCAGAAAGTATCAGTTAGGAGGCTTTGGGCTGCAAGTAACAGTCAGACCAACTTAAATAATAACAAAGTTTATTGGCTCACATAACAAGAAGTCCAGGGGTAGAGGGACCACAAGTTCAACATTGGCTGTCAGGATGGGAGTCTCTGTCTCAGTTGCCCATTTTGTCAGCTTACTAAATGGTTGCATAATAGCAGCCAGGGAGGGCTACCTGCATCCTCACTCATGTCCTGCAGGAGAGAAACGGGTCTTCCATGCTTTCTTATAAGAGTGAAGACCCTTCCTGGAAACCTCCAGCAGCCCTTTCCTTGAATCATTTTTGGTCAGAATTGGGACACACACCTCCTCCCCTTAATATTTCTGGGTTGTTCTGTCCCCAGAATTTCTCATTTCCTATTCACTTTGGTCATTCATTCATTCATTCAACAAACATTTATTGAGCAGCCACTATGTGCTGGTTGATAGGAACTAGGCCATGGAGACTTGGTACTTTTTCTCAAGAAGTTTATATTTTCAAACTTTTCTCCTCTAGCAGCACTATTCCTTTGTATTTTTCTTTCTTCCTTTTCGAAGAGGAAACACTTGTTTAGATAGATGACTTGTGTTGTCCACAATTGGTCTTAAGAAGCCTGTAGCTTTGGAAAACTGAGCCCATAATTTGAGTTTTTTAAATGCTTATTGAGGTTTTCTTGACATACCTGAGCACAGTTTCTCACTGGAACATAGCATGGTCTAATTATGGAATTCTATGTAAGATAATATGGCTGGAGTAAAGACTACTAGGCAGTGAGTGGTGATCTATATAGCTGGAGAAGTAGATCAGGCTGGGCCTGTTAAGCCATTTTAGGGGGTTTAGACTTTATCTTAAGGGCAGAGGGAAGACTTTGAAAGGCTTTGAAGAGTGATATGATCAGAAATGCTTTTTACAGAAAGGTCACTTTGATGGCATGGTGGAGAATGAATTGGAATCCTCCAGTAGAGAGATGATGGTGGCCTAGACTTGGGTGGTAGCAATGATGATGAAGAGAAGTAAATGCATCTGAGGGATACGTGGGAGGTAGAGTGATCTGATAGTTCTTATCTACCACTAAACTCAGGTGGCCAGATTCAATAAATACTTATGCTGAATTAATTGAAACAAGTTAGCCACAGAGCTAAGGAACACACAGACTGTGCCTGTGTAATGATCTTAACAAAATCCTCACACCCTGTAATGCTCTGGCTGAGCAGCCAGCAGCCATATAGCCTAGAGCTCCTTGTTCTTTAATGAAACGTTATGTGCATATGGCCACAAATTACCATGTGTCCTTAAACTTCACTCATGGCTGCCTACATGAGTCATTTAGGAAGCAAACATCTGTTGAGAGCTTGCTGTGTGTGTGACTCTGTGCTAGGCACTAGGGTACAAAGATGAATAAAACGTGGCCCCTGAACTCATGGAGTTAATAATCTAGTTAGGGAGGCAGATGTGAAGGAATAATTGTTTCCTGATGAGATAATAGTTTAAGTATAACTATGTAGAATCAGGAATAAAGAATCAGGAACTGTACATAGTCAAGAATGAGGAATAAAGTTAAGAATCAGAATTAATCAGAAGAGGCTCATGAGTAACCAAATTTGATATCACTGAGTTCATGTACTAAGAGCTTATGTACTATACTGATAAGAAAGGCTCTCACATAGAGGCTGTTTACTTTTGTTTTACATACTGTTTTTTTGTTTTTGTTTTTTTAACTTTTTATTTTATATTGGAGTGTAGTTTGTTAACAATGTTGTGTTAGTTTCAGGCGTACAGCAGAGCAATTCAGTTATACATATACATATATCTATTCTTGTTCAAATTCTTGCCCCATTTAGGTTGTTACATAATATTGAGCAGAGTTTCTTGTGCTATATAGTAGGTCCTTGTTGGTTATCCATTTTAAATATAGTACTGTGTAATGTGCATACTGTTGTAATTAGCTTAGTTCTCTCTTGTCTCAGGACACAGCAAATAATAACAAGTTAGAATGGTGGTAGTGGGAAGGGTGTGATGGTCATTAGATGCGGGCACATTGATGACAGTAATTAATAACGTACTGACATCTTGACAGTGAGGCAGGAGAGAGGAAATTTATTAAAAGTAGACTCAGGGGCTTCCCTGGTGGCACAGTGGTTAAGAATCCGCCTGTCAATGCAGGGGACCTGGGTTCGAGCCCTGGTCCGGGAAGATCCCACATGCCGCGGAGCAACTAAGCCCATGTGCCACAACTACTGAGCTTGTGCTCTAGAACCTGCAAGCCACAACTACTGAGCCAGCGTGCCACAACTACTGAAGCCCACGCATCCAGAGCCAGTGCTCCACAACAAGACAAGCCACCGCAATGAGAAGCCTGTGCACCTCAATGAAGAGTAGCCCCTGCTCGCCGCAACTAGGGAAAGCCCGCGCTCAGCAACGATGACCCAACACAGCCAAAAAAAAAAAAGTAGACTCAATAACTCAGAATTTCTACAGACCGTTTCTATAGTGCTAAACAGTTCTACACATTTTGTTGAAACTATTTTATTATACAGTCTAATTATTTGTGTTAACGATGACTTTAAGTCAGTGGTTTTCAACTTTATGTATCCGAATCACTTGGGGACCTTTAAAAAATGCAAATAACTGGACTTTTTCTCAAGGTGGTTCTAATATGCAGCCTAAGTTGGGAACCATTGCTCTCCAGTTTAGTTATATTTATTTGGGAACGAGGTATTGTGGTATAGGGGAAAGAGGATTGATTTTAGAGCTAATCAGCCCGTCATTCTCTAGTTGGGTTATCTCAGACAGGTGCTGTATTCTGGGATCTCATTTCTTTAAGTATAAAGTGGAGGTAAAATGCCTGCCTTGTCTTGTCATTTGGAGTAAAAAAGAAAAACACCTAGGACTGCCTGGTACATCACAGTTATTAGTCTTATTAGTATTATTTGGAATAATCTTGATTTTTCTGTTCTCTAATTCTGTTTTGTGCCCTGCAAATATGCAATGAAGATAAGGGGAAGCATTATCTCCATTTAAACTTTTTCCTTCCAGAATTTCTTTTTTGTGGCAGCTGTTACCTACTTAGGCACTGGTAAGCACTAGCTGATGATAAAATGATTAAACAAATAATTAGGAATTGATGAAAACACCCAACACTCAAGTTCAACAGCTTATAAAAAATTAGGACAAGTGCTTGTGGTTGTGATTTTTACATTACATACATTGAATATAGTCATATTTTTTCCAACTTAAATTGTTCTTAATTCACATGATGAGATTATATCAATATTTTATATTGAAAAAAATGTTTTAATTTGAATTTTTTCAGCCATTGGTGGAACCTAGCATATCACTTCTTTTTTCTTTTTAATTTTTAAATTTTATTTTATTTATTTTTTATACAGCAGGTTCTTATTAGTTATCTATTTTATACATATTAGTGTATATATAGCATATCACCTTTGAGGTGATATGGCCCAGGATTTTAGAAGCCTGCATGGGGGTTTTCCCTCAGTAGTTTCAAAGCTGAAGAGCTGTTGTTTTACAAACATATACCCACATTGCTTCTGGAAGGAGAGAGCAGAAGGTTTGCGTCAGAACTAGAATTTAGGAAAAGGTAAATTTACAGAATGATGGGTGTCAGTAAGGATAGAATCCAGAATTTTTTTAAAATTTATATTTCTAAAACAAGCTTTATTTTTTAGAGTAGTTTTAGATTCACAGCTAAATTGAGCAGAAGTACAGAGAGGTTTCCCATATACCTCTTGCCTTCCCCCGACCACGCACAGCAAAGCTATTTTTAAGAATAATTTTTGTTAGATGTGTTTTAATCAACTATTTATCTAGCATGTGGCATATAAGATGCGCTCCAACAACTTCATCCTACTTAGTTCATATTTTACACCCATTTATTCATTCATCTATTCACTTACTCAACAAACACTGTCTACACTGTGGTATCCAATAGGGTAGCCACTACCCACAGAGGCTATTTAAATGTAAATTAATTAAAATTAAATAAAATAAAAATTCAATTCCTTATTTGTACTAGTCACATTTCGAGTGTTCATTGGCCACATGTGGCTAGTAGCTATCCTATCAGACAGTGCAGAAAGGGAATATTTCCATCATATCAGAAAGTTCTGCTGGAAAGTGCTAGTCCTGGATACTGGGTAAATTGTTAAAATTTATTAATAATTTTTAGTATAAGGGGTACTTTTAGCATGTATTCATACATATTGTACAAGACAAACAGTGAAGCGTTCTTACTTAAATGTTCTGTATATTCAGTACATTTCTTTTTCACCTTAATGTTTAATATTGTTCACTTTTTGGTAGCCCCACTACTGTCTTTATTAGTGGGGAAATTTTTATCTGGTTGACTTATTGTCCTGAAGAATGTAGCTATTGAAAGGTGGTGCCTTCATGTTCCTTTGCCATCTGGGAATAACTGTGAATGAGAGCTACTGTGTCAGCAGTCGGCTCAATACTGACCTTCCTTAGGAGTTTTAATTCTGTTTAAAGCAAGTGAAAAAGAGCCATTACTTATGGTTAGAATAAAAATGATAAACAGATATACAGATGAAGTTAAGGGTTCTTATGTACAGTGGAAAAATTCAGAGATTTTGCTGGTGAAATTGAAGGCATTTATTTGCATTTATTCATTTATTCATTTCCTTGTCCTTAATGGTGTTTATAATGTTTATAAGCAGAGCTTTAGATTATAAATGTTCGTGACTGCTCTGATTAATCTTGTTAGGAGATAAGTAGTAACCTTGCAAGATGCTTTTCTGGGTATGCATTGCTGTCGTCAGTCATGCACAGCTGCTTTGGCTATAATGTCATTATATTTGGTTTCGAGCCTTGAACAGAGTTGGGATACGATGACATTCATCAAAGAGGTGGTAGCTCCATGCTGATGGGGGATCACTTTAATGGACTTTTGGCATATTACTGAGTTCTTTTTGAACTCTAGAAGTGGTATAATTAGCGTTGATTTTGTAAGCTAGGTAATGGTTTGGTTAGTTATTGCTCTAATGCTGTTAATGTCTTGAGGATAATGGCAACGAAAATCAATGTCTTCCAATTCTACCTTGGGTGATGTATATGTGGGTATCTTTCTTTTCATTGACTCAGCAGTGACCAGAGGGAAATCATGTTTCTCAATTAGGATATATGTGTGTGAGGCGGGAGTAAGTGCATGTGATGGTGAATCAGATCTCTCCTGGGACGGTGGATGTGAGGGATCCAAAGCTTTTGGAACTTTTCTCTTGGGCTTTAGGTCTTCTTTAGGGGTTGACTTAGTGCAGTATCAGCAAAGCAGAAGGATCCAGCAATGCAAGTAATTAACCATGATGGCTAAGGCTAGGACTGCAAATCAGAAATGAAAATATCCAAGAAAGGACCAGTGATCCATCCGTGTTAGGAGCCTAGACAGAGGAAGACCTTCAGGTGCTTGAAAAGTGTAAGAAGCCTGATTAGGTCATAAGAGGTCAGAATTCCAGAACTTTCTGTGGCCTGAAGCAACTGATCAAGGATTCAAGTGGGAAATGTAACATAAATGTCATCTGGTCCTATCTTTCTCCCTTGTATTCTAGTGTCAGCTGACTTTTTTCTGCCAATGCACACATGGCGACTTCTAAGAGAAGAGAAAGCAAAGTTGAGTTGTACCCAAATTAGAGCTGTAAAGTTGCTTATCTTGACAGGAACCAAAAAGGATGACAGGATGCTTTGGAAAGCCATTGAAATTTTCTAAGGAGACCAACTGATTTTGAATATAGCTATACAAAGACATAGATGAATTATTATGTTAGTTAACAAACTAGCAGCTTCATATTGTGAGCTCTAGGCCCAAGCCAATCAGTATTGATTGATACATATCAGAGAAATGTGAGGAACGTTGTGACTGTATTGAGGTATGCAGTTAAGGTAATTACTCTTGAGAAGCTGAGAGTCTAAATGGAGAGGTGGAGCAAACAAATACGAAAGAAGTCTTAGGGCTCATACTGAAATGTAAGCAAACTGCTTAAAGAGAATAATGACACTCCACATGTTAGAACAGAAGGAGGAGGCCTTTTTTAGATCATTACAAGAATCAGCTTGTTGAGGGGAGGCTTCTTTTTTTTTTTTTTTCTGTATTCAATATCCTGTTATAAATCACAATGGAAAAGAATATGAAAATATGTATATGTATAACCAAATCACTTTGCTGTACATCAGAAACTAACACAACATTGTAAATCAACCACACCTCAATTTAAAAATTTTTTTAAAAACCCAGAAGTTTGGAAGAAGTTGATTCCAGCCCTCATGGATGACTTTGAGACATTCAAGACTTCAGTGGAGGGAGTCATTGCAGATGTGGTGGAAATGGCAAGAGAATTAGAATTAGAAGTGGAGAGGGGAGGCTTCTAGAGAACTGGGAAGCCATATCAAAGAAGGGAAAGGGGGAGGAATAGGTAGAGAAGCAAACGGATGTTAGAAAGAGAAAAGGTCGCGTTAGAGTAGTGGTTCTCAAAGTGCTTACTGACGCTTGGGAGTTTCTGAGACCCTTTCAGGGAGTCTGTGAGGCCAAAACTATTTTGATAATAATACTAAGATGTTGTTTGCCCTTTTAAAAAATTGTGTGTAAAAACACATAACACAATTTACCCATCTTAACCATTTTTAAGTGTATAGTTCAGTACTGTTAAGTATATTCACTTGGCTATGCAGCCAATCTCCAGAACTTTTTCATCTTGCAAATCTGAAACTCTATACCCATTAGACAACACCCCCTAATTTTTCCCTATCCCCAGCCCCTGGTAACCACTATCCCATTTTCTGTTTCTATGAATTTGCTTACTTTACATACTTCATATAAGTGGAATTATCTAGTGTTTGTCTTTTGTGACTGGCTTATTTCACTTAGCATAATGTCCTCAAGGTTCACCCATGTTGTAGCGTATGGCAGGATTTCCTTCTTTTTTTAAAGGCTGAATCATATTCCATTGTATGTATATACCACATTTTGTTTATCCATTCATCTGTCATGGACATCTGAGTTGCTTCTACCTTTTGGCTATGGTGATATTATTTGCCTTTTTCACTGAGTTGACATTTACACTGATGACGCAAAAGCAATGGTGGGTAAAACTGCTGGTGCCTTAGCACAAATCAAGATAGAGCACCAAGTTAAACTAGTAGTTATGGTAGTCTTCATTGTCACACAATTGCAGTGGGAAGAAAAGTCTAATTCCACTTAAGAATATCTTTTTAATATTCTGGGTGACAAAATGGGAAATAGGAATTAAGTACTTCTGTTGCATACTCAGGTTGTCTCAAGGAAAAGCACTTAGGCAATTGTTTGAGTTGTGAGCTGAACACAGTCATGGAATACTATTTTTCACTTGAAAGAATAACTGTCAGAAAAACTGTAGATTTCAGATGTGGGTATTTCATAGACATTTTCTTGAAAATGAATGAAGTAAAAACCTGTCACTTTAAGGAAAATAACTGTCAGTATTTATTGCCAGTGATAAAATTTGAGCTTTTAAGTGAAAATTAGAAGTTGGGGAAATTTGTATCTGCCACTGTGAGTTTGATAGCTTCCCAATACTTAAAAGACTTTTTTGATAAAATTGGTAGTGATATTAATGAATGTGTGTGGTTTTTTTGGTAGAATGAAATGTGTCAACGTTAAGATTTGCATAGCTCAGCGAACCAGTATTTTCCAGTATATGATGTGACAACATTACGCATGGGTAAAAGCAAATTAAAGTGAAAGATAGACCAGTGCATTTTAATGTAACAGTATGAAAAGTTCTTAGAGTTTAGATTCCACATTGCAACCAACCTTTAAGAAACTCCACTTGTTGAGTTTCAGTGTAGTACCAATGATCTAAAAAGTACTCTTCCCTTTTCCAACAACATATCTGGGTGAAGCTTGATTTTTCTTCATATACTTCAATCAGAACAACTTATCGTAACAGATTGAGTACAGAAGCAAATATGAGAATCTAGTTTTCTTCTATTAATCGAGACACTAAAGAGATTTGCAGAACTCTAAAACAATACCACTCTTCTAACTTTTTTGTTTTAGAAAATAGTTGTTTTTCATAAAATATGTTAATATGTAATGAGTTTGCTATTGTGTCTAAATAAATATTTTTAAATGTTCTGTTTTATTTCTAACATGGTAAATATAGATAGATGTACCACAAAAGCTCTTTGGGGTCCAATAATTTTTTTAAGACTATAAAGGGGTCCTGAGCCCCCAAATTTTGAGAACCAATGTACTGGAAAAAGTTATTCATTAAGCAGGAGGGGGCAGGATCCAGAATCTTGTCAAAGAGAAGTAGAAGGGGTGGTTTTCAGAGAAGGAAAGCAGATAAATATCTGTGAAGTAGAAAGATTGCTGATGAGAAATGAAAAGTCACTTTGGGCTCGAGATGGATTATCTTGCCTGTTTCTTTCCTATCTGTGGTGCACAGATGTCTGCCCAGCTTTCCTGTGATAGAAGTGAGCTGTTATGAGTTGATTGGTGGATTGTGAGCCCGTTTCAGCCCAATCATTTGATTAGAATGGGAAAGTCTGTGGTGGAATGGAATCTTTAGGACTGTAAACTTTCTAGTGTGTAACAGACTTTTACTATCTGCTTCACTTCCCGCAACTCACTCTCATATCAGATCCAGAAAAAGGTTCTACCTGACCCTATCCTATGCAATAATTTACAGCATTGTATTGAAGCTCAAATATATGTTCTCCTCTTTTTAAAAAAATGCATTTTGTGTTACAGAATAGGAAAGGTACTCAGCTCTACTTTTTTGATTTCAGAACTGTTTCTACACAGTCTTCTTTTCATCAAGTTTGCTTTTCTGTCCAAAATGAGGAACTTTGTAGTCTGTGTAGCAATGTGAAATCACCAGTAAACCCAGGCTAGATTGTTCTGAGAGGTATGACACATGGCTTACTTTTCTGGATTTACTGTGAAGGGAATGTTACCTGCAATTCAAGGCCCCTCACTTGCATGGGCCCCTGTTGTATTTGTAATGTTGAATATTCTGTTTAAAAGAACCTTCCTCCCCCATTATATTAGTTTCAGGCTTCACAAAAGCTAGTTCTAAAGGGTTCTGTGTAAGGGTCTTGGGGATCTGGGGGTTAGCTCTAAAGGCACTGTTGGATGATAGGGCAGAAGGGAGTTTAGGTGTATTACTTGAAAAAATTCACAACATTACTTTCAGAATATTCATTCAATTATTAGCTCAACCTCTGGTAGTATTTATTCAAATTTAAAAGAATCTAGAAGGCAAAAGTTTAGTCTGCCTACCATGCATTATATATTAGCACCAAGAAAGAGCTCTCCTTTTTTGAGTAATAAGCTAAAAGCCATTCTCACTCTCACCGGGCTCCTGTTCAGGTGAAGCCTTTGAAGAGGAGTCATCAGTGACATTTGTACTCTTCAGACCCTTACACTCTGAGGAAACTTTAATATTTATTAAAGCCTCATCACTCAGAAGAAGGGTTTTACCAGCTTTTAGCCTTCTTTTCTTTCTGGATATTTCAGCCCTTTTCTCCAGAGAGTCTTCTGCTATTTGTTCTCCCAATAGTTATCATGTGACAATAAGAGCAGAGGTAGCAGCACAGCGCTGTGCTAGCTGCTCAACATGCATTGTCTCTCTGAGGGTAGAGACTCCTAACTACCCTCATTTCACAGATGAGGGAGCAGCTTGAGAGAAGTAATTTCCTGAGGCTCACAAAACATAGAAAGTGCTAGAGCTGAGACTCAAACCTTGGGGTTTTGGTGGTAACATCTTTACTTGTTCCATCTTCCTGCTGTCAGCCAGATATCATTCCACCATATTCTTCATGTTTATATACAGAAAGGATAGATAAATAGAAAAGAAATTATTAGAATTGCTTTGGTTATCTAGTGTGCATAGCAAACCCCCCTCAAATTTAGTGGCTCAGTATTTACTCAGGCCTAGAAGCCCTTTAATGCTTAGTAAAAGATTTGCTACCCTGGCCAGTTTCAGAACTGCCCCCAAACTTAGGGGAGTCTTTTGGTTACCTAATTTCAGTATAAACCAGCTGTTGCCTCATATACATCAGTAAATATGGTCAATATTGTTTCATTCCTTTGTTAGGATGTGTAGTCCCATGTGCCTGGCACATGTAGGCACTTAATGAAGACTCACGAACAGATGAATTAAGTGGTGGTGCTATTTGCCTAACACTAGTTTCTCTTTTTGCCCGGCTTAGGTATTTGGCTCGAGTAGGAGATCTTGAAGCTACTGACACTGAAGACCCAAATCTAAATTATGGACTTGTCGTGGACTGTGGCAGCAGTGGCTCTCGGATTTTTGTTTATTTCTGGCCAAGACATAATGGGAATCCTCATGACTTGCTGGACATCAAACAGATGAGAGACCGTAACAGCCAACCAGTGGTTAAAAAAATCAAGCCAGGTACTAAATGGAATATATTTCATTGTCAATCTCTTTTATCTGCTACAGAAATGAGAGGACAGAAGAGAAGAGGGAGAAAGAAAGCTACCCTTTTCTTCTGGAGGTTCTGGATAATGGGAGGGATTCATTGCTGCCCTACTCTTATGAAATAAATGTTTAGGACCTTAAACAGAACCTTATGGGGTATCAGTCTTCTGAGTCTATGTGATCTGCTCTTTAAAGAAAGTATCTTATCTTACTTAAGGAATCTCTGCAATGGCAGACACTCCAGAACATGCCAGCGATTACCTTCGTCCTCTGCTGAGCTTTGCTGCTGCTCATGTGCCTGTGAGGAAGCACAAGGAGACCCCCCTTTACATCCTATGCACAGCAGGCATGAGGCTTCTCTCCGAGAGGTGAGATGCAGGAGAGTGGGTGGCACAAGAGTTGAAAGTGCAGTTTCATACATTATTCTCTGTGGTTCCCTGGTCTGAAGGCAGGATGTGGGTATAGCACACAGAGTTGACAGGTGGCACTAAAAGACTTCTTGCTCAAAATAGAGCAGAGCCACTCCTACACCCCGTTATTTCACAATCAGTTGATCACACCTCCATGTCATTTGCTTCTTTGGGATCAATATCTATTTGAGATGGCTGTAATGATTCTTAGTTTTGATTGAGGGTTGGGAGCAGTGGTGATGTAATAAATTTGGATCATGAGGCACCTAGAGGGGGAGCATAATTTCAGAAGGGTAGTAGGAGGGTCACCTGAGGGACTGGGTACCTGGGGGCTAGTAGGAGGGCTCTGGTAGGAATGGGGTTTTCTCTATAACTTTGCCTGGCTCCCTGGTGATAGTTGGTGCTACTTGCAAAGCTTAGTCTCCATTGCTTTAGACCACTTTTTTCAACCCCTGCTGGTTAAGCCTTTTCCACTTGACCTTGGCAGTTCAGCCTGGCTTCTTGCCACCTGATCCTTCTTCCTTCACTGAAAGAGGAGGAAGACGAAGAGGCAGCAGCTATGCTTAGGTCAGACCCCTCCTTGTTTGTGATTTCTCCCCTTTGACACCTCCCTGACCCCTCCATACTTATTATGGTCTTGAGGTAGGAATGAGCTCCCTTAACTTGAGCACCCATCCTTCTGGAATGTTCACAGTCTCATAGTCATCGGGTATTTTTTATTAGCTTAAATGTTTTTCCTTGATAAATAGCAGTTCCCTTTTCCACAAAGTTTCATTTCATATACTTGGCCAACAGCAATGAAAACCTCTGCCATGTGTGTAGGGCTCCATTCTGCTTGTGCCAGACATGTGTGTCAACACTTCTTCCAGTTGACTACTTTCCTTCTGCTCAGACACAGAGTTACTGGTTTACTGTTGAGAAGCAGATTATTTTATGTAGCCATTTGTCAATCTGAAAGGCCTTCTAGCTCCTTGTTTTCCCATACATCTTGGTCTTTAAATTTTTTTTTTTGGTTTGTTTTTACTTATTTTTAAAACTAAAGTTTAAAATGTTATTGCTAGAACCTTACATCATTAAAGGAAATCTTAAGATCAAAACAAAGAAGTTATAATTCTACTATCCTATCAAAAATGTTTCATTTTGTCCTATTCCTTTCTCTCTGTATATCTATGTGTAACTTCTACAAAATTGTAATCATACTACATGTGCAATTTAGAATTTTTGTTTTTGACATAAGTAATACATCATTCAAAATTTTAGAAACCATGGGAAGAGTATGGATGACATAGGTGGTGCCACATCACAGGGCTGTGGACTAAGGTCTCACAAACAAGGAAGGAGGGTGGAGGGTCAGAGAAAAAGCTGACTCGGAGGTCAAAAAGGCAGAGCCAACCAGCAGGGTGATGAAATGGCCACATTTTGTGTGTCTGGAGCAAAGGAGAGGATTGCCTCATCTCCTGGCACTGCCCAGCCTTTCCTCTGTTTGTCAAAGAAGTTTCTATTTAAACAAAACCAACTATGTAGCTCCACCCCATTTGTCTAAGATGTCCCCTGTCATCATGGAAGCTCTGAATATTAATATTTATTTTATCTTAAGAATTTTTAAAGAACTTGCCTTTAACTTGTTTTTTGATCACCTCTTTTAATAATGCCTAGATCTACCCTGGGCTTATGAAATCATTGCTACCTCTAAGGTAGCTATAGTTGTTGACGTAAGTGTAACAATCACTGCAAGAACCTGTTTTGTATAATTAATGCTTTGTTAATTTATTAGCATTTGTGAACAATATTCAAAATGGGTTTGAATCCCCTAGACTGTATTTTGGATTTATTAGCACTAGGTTTTATTTTTTTGCCGAAGGCCTAGACTAACAGAATTTGTTCCACTGCCTTTTTAGTTTGTAATGGAAATACCTTTAAAGAATTACAAAGTGATAATTTAAGAAAAAAAAACTTTATTATGGGAAATTTCAAATGTATATGTATATAGAAGTAGAGAGAATGATGTAATGAATCCCCATTTACTTGCCACCCAGCTTCAACAGTTGTCAATATTTTGCCATAAAATGTTTTTTTTTAATAAAGAAACAATATTGAATTTTAGAAAATGAAAGTTCTGTCCTGTCCTGTGTAATACATGAAGAGTGTTTTGTTTATTAACATAAATTGGGATCATATTATATGTACTGTTTTGTAACCTGTTGGAACTCAAAATATATTGGACATCTTTCCATGTCAATACATGTAGATATAAATTGACCTCATTTCTTTTAACATCTGTGTACTATTACATTGCATGACTATACCATAAATTATTTAGCCAGTCACTACTGATGTATGTGCATTTAGGTTATTTCCAGTTTTTCATTGTTATAAATAATGCTGTAGTATTTTTTCTCTTTGTATTCTTATCTGATGATTTCATTGCAGTAAATGTCTTAAAATGTAGTTGCTGGGTCAAAGGTTAAGCACATTAAAAATTTTGATACATAGTCCCAGATTGCCCTTTAGAAAGGTTGTACCAGTAATTTATATTCCAAACAGCAATGTGTGTTGGTACCCATTCTTCCATGTCATCACCAAAACCAGCAAGCCCTCTTCTTTGGGTAGTTTAGAACCATATCCAATACGGAGGGCAAAATAGCACCTCTAGTTCCCCATATGAAATTTTTATCATAAAAATTTCTTGTGTATAACAATGACATTATATATTGGAAGATTATTACTTTAAATGTAATTTTCACTTTCAGTGCCAATAACATTCTTCACCAAGTCATGCTGACAACCAGTATAGCCAGCAGAATATTTTTGTAATGAGTAATCTTAAAAATCCAAGATAATTACTCTTATTTTTAACCAGCATTGTCTCTAGATTTATATGATTACCTCTAGCTTTGTTTCTTTGCTTGTCTTTATCTGATAATACTAATAACATAAAACTTTAGAGGACAAAACAGCCCTGTAGATACTAAGCTTCAAGCGTCATCCCCAAATTATGACCTTTGGATTTTGATCCTGATCTGGGTTTTCCAAATGATAAGATTTTTATAAAGAAAAAAAAATCAACCCTTGAAATATGGAAAAGGAGATTTAAAAGTTCATTGTTAATGTGAAGGATCATGTAAAAATTTGTGGGCCAAACAGTGCTTCTTATGTGGTGATGTGAGACACTTTTTCTGTATTGTGTGAGATCTAAGGATGAGATTGTGTTCCTCAATTTAACAGCCTCCTTTCATAGTGGTTAGCAATAACGTAATTACATCTGTTTTATAGATTATGAAACTGTGTTTCAGTTTCCTGCAGCTTATCCATACTTAGCCTGTGAGAGGCATAGAACCATAGTCTCATCTTTTAATACTATTTGAATTGTAACATTGTATAAAGGGTAAGTATTACTGTTACCATATTGCCTTTTAAGAAGGAGGCTATACTTTTTTTTTTTGATAGATCTTTATTGGAGTATAATTGCTTCACAATACTGTGTTAGTTTCTGTTATACAACAAAGTGAATCAGCCATATGCATACATATATCCCCATATCGCCTCCCTCTTGAGCCTCCCTCCCACCCTCCCTGTCCCACCCCTCTAGGTCATCGCAAAGCACGAGCTGATCTCCCTGTGCTACGCTGCTGCTTCCCACTAGCTAACTATTTTACATTCGGTAGTGTATATATGTCGATGCTACTCTCACTTTGCCCCAGCTTCCCCACCACCACCCCCGCCGCCCTGTGTCTACAAGTCCATTCTCTATGCTGTGTCTACAAGTCCATTCTCTATGTCTATGTCTTTATTCCTGCCCTGAGGAGGCTATACTTTTGAGTAATTTTAAACCTTTGAAATCTTGAAGGGGGTACCAAACAGAAGCAGGGATCAAGTGTCTTGGGTAGGTGAACAGTGAGGTCTAACAAGGCTAAGTAGAAGGTCAAGTTGAGGTTGTTTGTGAGAAGAGAGTTTAACCATTAACTCTTAGGTTTTTTGTTCTTTCTTGCAGGAAGCAGTTGGCTATCTTGGCTGATCTAGTGAAAGATTTACCTCTGGAGTTTGACTTCCTCTTTTCTCAGTCTCAGGCAGAAGTGATCTCTGGGAAGCAGGAAGGTATTGTGCCTTGAGGAGTAAAAGCTTGCACTTGGGGTTTGTAGTTTTGGGGTGGAGTTGAATGCATGTTCTCATGTAGCCCAAATGTGGCCTGTATGATGAATTATGTTTCCATTTCTTGAAAAACAGATAATCTTTTGTCTTCTAGCTGCAGTTCACATAAAGGAAAAGATTCACCTTTTTCAATCCAGTATTGCCTTTTTCAGTCCTAAAATTCCCGTTTGGTTTTGCTGAGACTTTCTATCTTTCCATTCATTGGAAGACTGCTCTTATTTCCTGGCTGTATAGCTGCTTTACTTGATAATTCCAACACCTGTGTCATCTCAGGGTTGGCATCTTTTCCCTTGAGATTGGAAAGGTTGAGATTTTCCTAGTTCTTTGTATGACAAGTCATTTTATATTGTATCCTGGATATTTTGAATATTACATTGTTAGACCCTGGGTCTTGTTTCAATCATAAAGAGAATGTTAATTTTTTTTTGTCTTAGCAGACTGGTTAGGTTTAAGCCTTAAGTTCTGACCTGCCTTCTGTGGGCTGTGATTCTGTTGATTCATTTTTCAAAGCTTTGTCACGGCTATTTGGATTTGTCCCATGTGTATGCCAGCCTGTGGCCAGTCTGAACCTGGGCGCAGCCCATACAAATGGGTTGACTAGCCAGTATGTCAGTTCTCAAAAGCTTTGATATGTTGTTTAGAGTCAGATCATGCATGTGAGCCCAGGAGTTCCTACACCAGTTTATTCCCCACTCTCCACAATCTCCCCAATACTTTCTGGTTCCCTGAGGTTCACTTTCACGGTCCTTAGGTCAGAAAGCCAGGGATTTAATTTGCCCACTCTGCCATGCATTTCCCATGACTGCATCTGTATCCAAGGCTAAGTGGTAGAGGACAGAGGGAGAAAAAAAAAAGCAATAGGGATTTGCCCCAGCTCTTGAGGCTCTAGCTCCTCTGGTCAGAAAGAAGGATTCACATCCCTCAGAGGTTTAGGCATCTACCCAGTCTCTACCTCTGCTGTTGCAGGATTGCCTGGGGTAGGAGAGAACAAAATTTTTTAAAAAGCAAGGAATTTCTCACCACTCTTTCTGAACCTTTGGAGTCCCCTTTTCTGATCCTTGGACCACAAAGCAAAGTCTTGAAGTTCTTTCTGTCCACATCTGGTGTGTACTTTTGTATTTCAAGCTGATTTTGAGTCCAGGCCAGGCAGTATCTGAGGGGGAAAAATGGGAAGCTCACTGTGGTTTTGGTGGTACTTTAAAGTCTGATCTCTGTCCCAGTGTGCCCACTATCATTTACTTTCAGAGTTCTCAGAAGGCTGCTCCATATATTCTATCCAGAGTTTATACCTGTAGTCAGTGGGGAGACAGGGTGAGAGTGCTTGCCCAGAACTAGCACTCCAAGATTTTTATCTTTTAACATTTATTTTTATACATTAATTCCTATTCATTGTAGGAAATTTAGAAAATGCAAATAATTTTAAAAGGGAAAAACATCACAAGATAAAAGATTTTAAATTCATACACTGAGAGTGTGGAATAAAATACTGTTATCACTTTTTTTCCAAGAAAAGGAGGAAAAGAGCAGCCCTGGGAGAGGTATATACATGCTATAGCAGTAGAGAATTAAGCAAGGGCTTTTATATTTCTTACTTAGGGGTTTATGCATGGATTGGAATCAACTTTGTTTTGGGAAGATTCGACCATGAGGATGGTGAGTAGTATTGTCTTCTTATGACAGTTCTAAGGGCTGAAGGTTTATGTCATAACCTATCAGTAACATGTAAGTGCTAATTTTGAGTTTTCTTTCTTTTTCAAAACTTAAGATGCTTCATTTCCCAGTCCTAATTTGCTTTATTTTATTTCTTTTTAACTTTTTAATATGGAAAGTTTCAAGCATTCACAAAAGTAGAGTAATTAATAAAATGAACCTCCATGAACCCATTACCTAGTCTGAACAGTCATTAACAATTTGCCGTTGTTTTGTTCCCTCACTCCTTCCATACAACACAGGTTTTTTTCCCTACTGGATTTTTTTTTTTTTAATATCTTTATTGGAGTATAATTGCTTTACAATGTTGTGTTATTTTCTGCTGTAACCCTACTGGATTTTTAAAAGCAAACACCACACAAAATCACTTTATCTTCATGTACTTCAGTAATACCTCTAATAGATAAGGAGTTTCAAAACAAACCAACAAAAATATCCACAGTTCCATTTTTTTTTTAAATTAATTAATTAATTAATTAATTAATTTATTTCTGGCTGTGTTGGGTCTTCGTCTCTGTGCAGGGCTTCCTCTAGTTGCGGCGAGTGGGGGCCACTCTTCACTGCGGTGCATGGGCCTCTCACTGTCACGGCCTCTCTTGTTGAGGAGCACAGGCTCCAGACACGCAAGCTCAGTAGCTATGGCTCACGGGCCCAGTTGCTCCGTGGCATGTGGGATCCTCCCAGACCAGGGCTCGAACCCATGTCCCCTGCGTTGGCAGGCAGATTCTCAACCACTGCGCCACCAGGGAAGCCCCCACAGTTCCATTTTTATTTTCTTTTTTCTTTTTTCTTTTTAAATTTTTTTGCTGCACCATGCCATGCAGCTTGTGGGATCTTAGTTCCCCAACCAGGGATTGAACCTGGGCCCTCAGCAGTGAAAGCGTGGAGTCTTAACCACTGGACAGACAGGGAATTCCCCCTCAGTTCCATTTTTAAACTTAACAAAGTTAACAATTCCTAATATCATGTATTGATAACAACCATCTAATACCCAGGTAGAGAGTTCCCCGATTGTATCAAGAATATTTATTTGTGGAAAAGTAGCGGGGAGAGGCGGGCGGGTTGGGACCACCTTCAATACTGGCCGCCGGCAGTATCATGGCGACCCAGAACGCCCCTCCCCAAGAATATGAAAGTGATGATGACTCTTAGGAAGTGTTGGATTTAACTGAGTATGCAAGAAGACACCACTGGTGGAATCGAGTGTTTGGCCACAGTTCCAGACCTATGGTAGAAAAATACTCAGTAGCCACCCAGATTGTAATGGGTGGAGTGAGTGGCTGGTGTGTGGGATTTTTGTTCCAGAAAGTTGGAAAACTTGCAGCAACTGCAGTAGGTGGTGGCTTTCTTCTCCTTCAGATTGCCAGTCACAGTGGCTATGTGCAGATCGACTGGAAGAGAGTTGAAAAAGATGTAAACAAAGCAAAAAGACAGATTAAGAAACGAGCAAATAAGGCAGCACCTGAAATCAACAATATAATAGAAGAAGCAACAGAATTTGTCAAACAGAACATTGTGATATCCAGTGGATTTGTGGGAGGCTTTTTGCTAGGCCTTGCATCTTAAGGATATGAAGGTTCTATCACAGTGGAGTCACCTCTGAGAAGAGACATAGTGGTGACAAGATGGTCTCAGCATTACCCATTGACAGATTCTCCAGGATGACAAGAAACAACTAGCTGGATAGTACCAAACTCACTGCTTAGCATTTTGCCATCTGAAATTTGGCAGACTACTATCTGCTATAAAACAATCTATATGGTCTGTGTATAATAGTATTCTGGAGCAAAATATGGCTTTCATTATTTTCTAAAAACTTGCATTTGTTTAAAATTTGCCTATAAAACACCACCGTTGGATGTAGATTTGGAGAGAGAAAAAAATCTGTTGGCTATATTCCCCAGTGAAGTATCATCCTCAATTTATTTAAATAAGATGTTCTCCATTGTGCTTTTTAGTATAGTGCCAATAATTTAAAACTTTGTATTTTAGCTCCAACAGTAGGGCTGACTTTTTTTTTTAAAGATATGTTTGCAATAAACTGAAGAACTGTAATGCCCTTTTATGGAAGGATTTACAAATAATAGAATTATTAAAGATATTAAACAAATTTAAAAAAAACAAAAAAAAACAAAAAAAAGAATATTTGTGAGGGACAACTTCCCTGGGAGAACGCACGGCACGCCTCAGGCTGCGGCAACGTCACGCCAGTCTCTGTCACTGCAGGCTCGCCCCGCATCCGTACCCCTCCCTCCCCCCAGCCTGAGTGAGCCAGAGCCCCCGAATCAGCTGCTCCTTTAACCCCATCCTGTGTGAGCGAAGAACAGACACCCTCAGGCGACCTACACGCAGAGGTGGGTCCAAATCCAAAGCTGAACCCCGGGAGCTGTGCGAACAAAGAAGAGAAAGGGAAATTTCTCCCAGCAGCCTCAGAAGCAGCAGATTAAAGCTCCACAAACAACTTGATGTACCCTGCATCTGTGGAATACCTGAATAGACAAAGAATCATCCCAAATTGAGGAGGTAGACTTTGGGAGCAAGATATATTATTTTTTCCCATTTTCCTCTTTTTGTGAGTGTGTATGTGTATGCTTCTGTGTGAGATTTTGTCTGTATAGCTTTGCTTTCACCATTTGTCCTAGGGTTCTGTCCGTCCGTTTTTTTTGTGTTTTTTTACTGAAAAAATTTTTTTTCTTAATAATTATTTTTTATTTTAATAACTTTATTTTATCTTTATTTTATTTTATTTTATTTTATGTTATCCTCTTTCTTTCTTTCTTTCTATTTTTTCTCCCTTTTATTCTGAGCCGTGTGGATGAAAGGCTCTTGGTGCTCCAGCCAGGCATCAGGGCTGTGCCTCTGAGGTGGGAGAGCCAACTTCAGGACACTGGTCCACAAGAGACCTCCCAGCTCCACGTAATACCAAATGGCGAAAATCTCCCAGAGATCTCCATCTCAACACCAAGACGCAGCTTCACTCAACAACCAGCAAGCTACAGAGCTGGACACCCTATGCCAAACAACTAGCAGACATGAACACAACCCCACCCATTAGCAGAGAGGCTGCCTGAAATCATAACAAGGTCACAGACACCCCAAAACACACCACCAGATGTGGACCTGCCCACCAGAAAGACAAGATCTAGCCTCATCCACCAGAACACAGGCACTAGTCCCCTCCACCAGGAAGCCTATACAACTCGCTGAACCAACCTTAGCCACTGGGGACAGACACCAAAAACAACAGGAACTACAAACCTGCAGCCTGTGAAAAGGAGACCCCAAACACAGTAAGATAAGCAAAATGAGAAGACAGAAAAACACACAGCAGATGAAGGAGCAAGATAAAAACACACCAGACCTAACAAATGAAGAGGAAATAGGCAGTCTACCTGAAAAAGAATTCAGGATAATGATAGTAAAGATGATCCAAAATCTTGGAAATAGAAGAGACAAAATGCAAGAAACATTTAACAAGGACCTGGAAGAACTAAAGAGGAACCAAGCAATGATGAACAACACAATAAATGAAAGTAAAAATACTCTAGAAGGGATCAATAGCAGAATAACTGAGGCAGAAGAACGGATAAGTGACCTGGAAGATAAAATAGTGGAAATAACTACTGCAGAGCAAAATAAAGAAAAAAGAATGAACAGAACTGAGGACAGTCTCAGAGACCTCTGGGACAAAATTAAACGCACCAACATTCGAATTATAGGGGTCCCAGAAGAAGAAGAGAAAAAGAAAGGGACTGAGAAAATATTTGAAGAGATTATAGTTGAAAACTTCCCTACTATGGGAAAGGAAATAGTTAATCAAGTCCTGGAAACACAGAGAGTCCTATACAGGATAAATCCAAGGAGAAACATGCCAAGACACATATTAATCAAACTATCAAAAATTAAATATAAAGAAAACATATTAAAAGCAGCAAGGAAAAAACAACAAATAACACACAAGGGAATCCCCATAAGGGTAACAGCTGATCTTTCAGCAGAAACTCTGCAAGCCAGAAGGGAGTGGCAGGACATATTTAAAGTGATGAAGGAGAAAAACCTACAACCAAGATTACTCTACCCAGCAAGGATCTCATTCAGATTTGATGGAGAAATTAAAACCTTTACAGACAAGCAAAAGCTGAGAGAGTTCAGCGCCACCAAACCAGCTTTACAACAAATGCTAAAGGAACTTCTCTAGGCAAGAAACACAAGAGAAGGAAAACACCTACAATAACAAACCCAAAACATTTAAGAAAATGGGAATAGGAACATACATATCGATAGTTACCTTAAATGTAAATGGATTAAATACTCCCACCAAAAGACACAGACTGGCTGAATGGATACAAAAACAAGACCTGTACATATACTGTCTACAAGAGATCCACTTCAGACCTAGGGACACATACAGACTGAAAGTGAAGGGATGGAAAAAGATATTCCATGCAAATGGAAATCAAAAGAAAGCTGGAGTAGCAATTCTCATATCAGACAAGATAGACCTTAAAATAAAGACTATTACAAGAGACAGAGAAGGGCAGTACATAATGATCAAGGGATCGATCCAAGAAGAAGATATAACAATTGTAAATATTTATGCACCCAACATAGGTGCACCTCAATACATAAGGCAAATACTAACAGCCATAAAGGGGGAAATCGACAGTAACACAATCATAGTAGGGGACTTTAACACCCCACTTTCACCAATGGACAGATCATCCAAAATGAAAATAAATAAGGAAACACAAGCTTTAAATGATACATTAAACAAGATGGCTTTAATTGATATTTATAGGACTTTCCATCCAAAAACAACAGAATACACTTTCTTCTCAAGTGCTCATGGAACATTCTCCAGGATAGATCATATCTTGGGTCACAAATCAAGCCTTGGTAAATTTAAGAAAATTGAAATCATAACAAGTATCTTTTCCGACCACAACGCTATGAGACTAGATATCAATTACAGGAAGAGATCTGTAATAAATACAAACACATGGAGGCTGAACAATACACTACTTAATAACGAAGTGATCACTGAAGAAATCAAAGGGGAAATCAAAAAATACCTAGAAACAAATGACAATGGAGACACGACGACCCAAAACCTATGGGATGCAGCAAAAGCAGTTCTAAGAGGGAGGTTTATAGCAATACAAGCCTACCTCAAGAAACAGGAAACATCTCAAATAAACAACCTAACCTTGCACCTAAAGCAATTAGAGAAAGAAGAACAAAAAACCCCCAAAGTTAGCAGAAGGAAAGAAATCATAAAGATCAGATCAGAAATAAATGAAAAAGAAATGAAGGAAACAATAGCAAAGATCAATAAAACTAAAAGCTGGTTCTTTGAGAAGGTAAGCAAAATTGATAAACCATTAGCCAGACTCATCAAGAAAAAAAGGGAGAAGACTCAAATCAATAGAATTAGAAATGAAAAAGGAGAAGTAACAACTGACACTGCAGAAATACAAACGATCATGAGAGATTACTACAATCAACTCTATGCCAATAAAATGGACAACCTGGAAGAAATGGACAAATTCTTAGAAATGCACAACCTGCCGAGACTGAACCAGAAAGAAATAGAAAATATGAACAGACCAATCACAAGCACTGAAATTGAAACTGTGATTAAAAATCTTCCAACAAACAAAAGCCCAGGACCAGATGGTTTCACAGGCGAATTCTATAAAATATTTAGAGAAGAGCTAACACCTCTTCTTCCCAAACTCTTCCAAAATATAGCAGAGGGAGGAACACTCCCCAACTCATTCTACGAGGCCACCATCACCCTGATACCAAAACCAGACAAAGATGTCACAAAGAAAGAAAACTACAGGCCAATATCACTGATGAACATAGATGCAAAAATCCTCAACAAAATACTAGCAAACAGAATCCAACAGCACATTAAAAGGATCATACACCATGATCAAGTGGGATTTATTCCAGGAATGCAAGGATTCTTCAATATATGCAAATCAATCAATGTGATACACCATATTAACAAATTGAAGGAGAAAAACCATATGCTCATCTCAATAGATGCAGAGAAAGCTTTCGACAAAATTCAACACCCATTTATGATAAAAGCCCTGCAGAAAGTAGGCATAGAGGGAACTTTCCTCAACATAATAAAGGCCATATATGACAAACCCACAGCCAGCATCATCCTCAATGGTGAAAAACTGAAACCATTTCCACTAAGATCAGGAACAAGACAAGGTTGCCCACTCTCACCACTATTATTCAACATAGTTTTGGAAGTGTTAGCCACAGCAATCAGAGAAGACAAAGAAATAAAAGGAATCCAAATCGGAAAAGAAGAAGTAAAGCTGTCACTGTTTGCAGATGACATGATACTATACATAGAGAATCCTAAAGGTGCTACCAGAAAACTCCTAGAGCTAATCAATGAATTTGGTAAAGTAGCAGGATACAAAATTAATGCACAGAAATCTCTTGCATTCCTATACACTAATGATGAAAAATCTGAAAGTGAAATTAAGAAAACACTCCCGTTTACCATTGCAACAAAAAGAATAAAATATCTAGGAATAAGCCTACCTAAGGAGACAAAAGACCTGTATGCAGAAAATTATAGGACACTGATGAAAGAAATTAAAGATGATACAAATAGATGGAGAGATATACCATGTCCTTGGATTGGAAGAATCAACATTGTGAAAATGACTCTACTACCCAAAGCAATCTACAGATTCAATGCAATCCCTATCAAACTACCACTGGCATTTTTCACAGAACTAGAACAAAAAATTTCACAATTTGTATGGAAACACAAAAGACCCCGAATAGCCAAAGCAATCTTGAGAACGAAAAATGGAGCTGGAGGAATCAGGCTCCCTGACTTCAGACTATACTACAAAGCTACAGTAATCAAGATAGTATGGTACTGGCACAAAAACAGAAATATAGATCAATGGAACAGGATAGAAAGCCCAGTGATAAACCCACGCTCATATGGTCACCTTATTTTTGATAAAGGAGGCAAGCATATACAGTGGAGAAAAGAAAGCCTCTTCAATAAGTGGTGCTGGGAAAACTGGACAGGTACATGTAAAAGAATGAAATTAGAGCACTTTCTAACACCATACACAAAAATAAACTCAAAATGGATTAAAGACCTAAATGTAAGGCCAGACACTATCAAACTCTTAGAGGAAAACATAGGCAGAATACTCTATGACATAAATCACAGCAAGATTCTTTTTGATCCACCTCCTAGAGAAATGGAAATAAGAACAAAAATAAACAGATGGGACCTAATGAAACTTAAAAGCATTTGCACAGCAAAGGAAACCATAAACAAGACCAAAAGAGAGCCCTCAGAATGGGAGAAAATATTTTGCAAATCAAGCAACTGACAAAGGATTAATCTCCAAAATATACAGGCAGCTCATGCAGCTCAATAACAGAAAAACAAACAACCCAATCCAAAAATGGGCAGAAGACCTAAATAGACATTTCTCCAAAGAAGATATAGAGATTGCCAACAGACACATGAAAGAATGCTCAACATCATTAATCATTAGAGAAATGCAAATCAAATCTACAATGAGATATCATCTCACATCGGTCAGAATGGCCATCATCAAAAAATCTAGAAACAATAATTGCTGGAGAGGGTGTGGAGAAAAGGGAACCCTCTTGCACTGTTGGTGGGAATGTAAATTGATACAGCCACTATGGAGAACAGTATGGAGGTTCCTTAAAAAACTAAAAATAGAACTACCATACGGCCCAGCAATCCCACTACTGGGCATATACCCTGAGAAAACCATAATTCAAAAAGAGTCATGTACCAAAATGTTCATTGCAGCTCTATTTACAATATTCAGGACATGGAAGCAACCTAAGTGTCCATCATCGGATGAATGGATAAAGAAGATGTGGCACATATATACAAGGGAATATTACTCAGCCATAAAAAGAAACGAAATTGAGTTATTTGTAGTGAGGTGGATGGAGTTAGAGTCTGTCATACAGAGTGAAGTAAGTCAGAAAGAGAAAAACAAATACCATATGCTAACACATATATATGGAATCTAAGGAAAAAAAAAAAAAGGTCATGAAGAACCTAGTGGCAAGACAGGAATGAAGACACAGACCTACTAGAGAATGGACTTGAGGATATGGGGAGGGGGAAGGGTAAGATGTGACAAAGTGAGAGAGTGGCATGGACATATTTACACTACCAAACGTAAAATAGATAGCTAGTGGGAAGCAGCCACATAGCACAGGGAGATCAGCTCTGTGCTTTGTGACCACCTAGAGGGGTGGGATAGGGAGGGTGGGAGGGACGGAGATGCAAGAGGGAAGAGATATGGGAACATATGTATATGTATAACTGATTCACTTTGTTATAAAGCAGAAACTAACACACCATTGTAAAGCAATTATACTCCAATAAAGATGTTAAAAAAAAAAAGAATATTTATTTGTAGTTGTCTTGTTCAGATCAGAATCTGAACATAGATCACAAATTACATTTGACTGATAGGTCTCTTTTAATCTATAACAGTTAACCTTCCCCCCCAACTCTTTTTTCCAAATCATTCAACAACAACAACAACAACAACAGCAAAAACCCAACAACCAAAAAACAACCAAAACTGGGTCACTTGATGGAATGAATTTGCCACGTTCTGGATTTGGTTGACTGAATCTTTGTGGGATCTTTAACATGTTTTTCATCCCCTCCCCCGCTTTTGTTCTGTAAACTGGAGGTTAGGTATAGAAGCTTGATTAGACTCAGATTCAGTTCTTTTGGCAAGAAAAAATCATAGGTGGTGGTGCTGTTTACTGCTGTATCACATCAGGAGTTTTGTAATATCTGGTTGTCTTACTTTTAGTCATGTTAAGACTGAACAGGTGTTCAGGTTTCAGGAATTGTCAGTCTGATCTGATCTGTTATAAAAATTTTCCATCCACTTTTCACCTAATGGTTATAGCAGCCAATTGTGATCGTTACTTAGATTTGTTTTCTCATTAGAGGTTGCAGAATGGTGATTTTTCTAATTCTGTCATTCTTTCTGCATTTAACAGTTAGGAGTTTTATATAATGAAATTTTCTTCATTAGCCATTTGGTTATCCTGAAATGTAGTTCCTACGGGAACGACAGAATGAACCCTTGATTCTTTGCTTTTATTTATCAAGTTTTTGAATAGTGAGCTGGTGTCTAGCAACTTCTGAAGGTAACCAGTGAATTTTTTTTTTCAGTATCCTTATGAACTTGCGGATTTTAATTTATTTGATGCATTGCAGTCCATCACATCATTATTCTTTTTGGTGCTCAAATTTTACCATCATTGGCTGCTAGGAGCACCTTTAAGTTGGCTCTTGTACCCTTTTAACATGATCCCAGGAGTCTTTTCTATTTCCCTGGTATATTGGCACACCATGGTATTCTATGCTCATCTTGTATTTTTTCTACTCTAGACCCTAGCATCGGCCATTTTTTTAAGGAGCCCTTGTTTCTTTTAGTGGAAAATGATGTTTAGAGATTGTGGTCTAGACAACAGCGGTGCTCATTGCTCCTGGATTATCATCGCTTCTAGGCCTTTTCAGTGGACAGAGCTAGGAAATGTGTATTTTTTAAAAAAGAAAAATAAATCATGATCTCATAGTGATAGTTCTGATTCATATTTAAGATTATAAGATTATTGTTTAATTTCTTTGATTTTATATTAAAATCAAATCCTTTTTCTCTTGTGCTGAATATTTGTTCCTAAAGCTATTTACATAAACATTTATTTAACTTTATTCCATAATACATGTTTAATTGTTTAAAAATAATAATACCAATAAAACTACTGGAATGCAGTTTAAGTTATTTGTTTCTTTTGTCATTAAGATATATTCTACAAGAGATACATAGTCAAAATACCATGTTTTAAGTCACTTAAATCTTCTCTGTATAATATATAGTTGGTACAGTTAAATTAATTTATTTCAGTTTGCTTTCAATTTTTTAAGGGATTTCTGGGTTTTTTTTTCCCTTTAAACTTAATTTTGGCTTTTAATTACTAGACCCCTTCTGTTCCCTTATTTATTTCAGAATCAGATGCCGAGGCTCCCCAGGAATTGGCAACAGGACGCAGAAGGACAGTAGGGATCCTGGATATGGGAGGAGCCTCTCTCCAAATTGCTTATGAAGTTCCTACCTCAACTTCTGTCCTTTCTCCACAACAGGTATTTTACCTTTTGGGGGAATTCAGTGGCTAGGAATGCCAGTCTTTGAGAAGGAAGGGCACTATGTTTGGACTTAGACCAAATGGCCTGGGTCCAAATGTTGGTTCAGATCATTGCTAGCTTGTGTTATCTTGGGTTGGTTACCTCTCTGAGCCTCAGTTTCCTCGTGTGTAAAAAGAGAATAATAATAGTATCTACTTCATAAAGTTGTGAAGATGAAATAATACCACGTGTATAAAGCACTTAGCAAGCTGCCCAGCGTGTAATAACATTTAATACATTTTAGCAATTATAACTATACTACTTATCTGGAAGAGTTGCCTGAGGATTAAACATGGTAATATAAAACCTGGAGTACAGTATTTGTTACATACTTGTTAATTAAACGTTATTCCCTTTCCTTTACTGATGATTCCATCCTTGTGCTTCTGTTATTCCTTACCTGACTAGAATGTAAAGAATGTATTTTGAGGGAGAAGTTTCATCATACAGAGGAAAAAGAAATAAAACACTTTTTAGCACCTAGTATGTGCAAGAAATGACATGTTACACTGCCCCCAAAAGCTTATAATCTATCAGTGGAGACAGCCTGTGATAACAGGCAGACCATGACAGTGTTGTAATTTGATCTAAACCAGGGTTTCTCATCATTGGCACTATTGGCATTTTGGGCTGAATAAGTCTTTGTTGTGGAGGGCCGTTCCGTGCATTGTATGATGTTTAGCAGCATCCCTGGCCTCTATCAGGTGCAGCAATGCCTGTACTTCCCCCAAACTCCCAGTTTTGACAATTAAAAGTGTCTTCAGACATTGCCAGATGCCCCTGGGGGTGCAAAATCACCTCTGGTTGAGAACCTTGGGTCTAAACAGAGAGCCACAGCAATGTGGGAACTGGCAGGGTCAACCCCATTTGCAAAGGCTTGAATAGGAGCCTTCCATGCTGCCTTCATGGAAAGTACGGTATTTACCTGGGCCTTGGCTGATAGTAGGCTTTTGCGTAGTGGAGGTTGAGGGAAGGCCATCTGCATGGAGGTGACAGTATGCACAAAGGCACAGAAAACAGCAAAGAGCCCAGAATGTCCAGGTAATGATGAATAGCCTGTTGCAGTATGGGATTTTCAAGTGTGGTAATAGGGAAGGCTGGGAAGATAAGATGAAGTTAGATCATAAGGAGTCTTGGGTGCCATGCTAGGGGATTTGGCTTTTTTATCTGTAGACAGTGGGGAACCAGCAAAGGTTTTTGAGTAGGGCAGTCATATGGGCCTAAGTTTCATCATCTGTGAAATAATTAAACTCTGAAGGTCCCCAGCTCTGAATTTTGTGACTATGTTAATTGTGTGACTTAGTTCCAATCTGTTTTTTAAGAAAGTAATTTTGGTGTCAGTAGGAGAAAAAACTGTAGGTCGGGGAACCTTGGGTGAGAAGTGCTAAAGAGCTAAACTAGACAGTGTAAGTGGAAATGGAAGGGAGGGGACAGATTTCAAGGGATATTTTGGAGTAAAAAAACAGTGTAATGTGGTGGTGTGGGTAGGGCAGGAAGGGATGGCCAGATGCTGAGGGTCCAACTTAGGTAACTGGAAGGGTGAAGAACCTAGTCACTGAGAGAGAGAGACCACAGGGGAAGGGGCAGGGTTGATGCTAAGCACACAGGAATGGTTTAGGTGAGAGTATCTTTCTGGTCTCTAGCTCTGAAGTCCTATCACCAAGCAGTTCAGTTTTGGGTATGTTGAAAATGTGGGTTTGGCATTCAGAAGAGATTGTCTGTGGTGGGGTTGCAGATTTGGGGAACTAGGTCATGAGACTGTTTAGTCTATATTTGTTAGTATGTATTCAACAGGTAAAAATGAAGGCATGGTTCTGATACTAAGGAATAGGTGACAGGTGGCATTGAGCCTTAAAGTCTTAAACAAATGGCTTTTTGTGTGTGTGCAGACTTAGAAAGCAACACTGGTATAGAAAGTATATTTGCAAGCAACAAGTTAGATGTGTATATAACAATATAATGGATCTTTGTGCTTAGTAAAGAAAGGAAAGAAACAAAGAGACATAACACAATAGCACTTTAAACACTTTAAATAATCCTAAATGCCTAATTTTTTGTACAGTTCACAAAGTTGTGCAATCACCACTGTCAAATTTCAGAACATTCCATCACCTCAAAAAGAAGCCCCATATTCATTAGCAGTTACTCACCATTCCCCTCTCCCCAGCCCTGACAACCATTAATCTACTTTCTGTCCCTGTGGATTTGCCTATGGAACCATAAAATATGTGGCCTTTTATGTCAGGCTTCTTTCATCTAGCAAAAGTTTTCAAGGCTTATCCATGTTGTAGCAGATATCAGTACTTTATTCCCTTTTTGGCTGAATAACATTCCATTGTGTGACCATGGCACATTTTGTTTATCCATTCATCAGCTGATGGACATTTAGGTTGTTTCCAGTTTTTGGCTATTATGGATAACGCTGCTATGAACACTCATGTACACATTTTTGTGTAGACATGTTTTCAGTTTTCTTGAGTATATACCTAGGAGTGGAATTGCTGGGCACAGTAGCATTTTCAGAAATTTAAAATAAATACATTCAAAACAACCCCATTTTGCAACAACACATACAAACAAATACTACATATTAAGCACATTAGAATGGTTGCCTGTGGCAGGAGCCAGAATGGCAGTGAGTATGAGGATAAAAGGAAGTAAATAAAACAAAAGTGGGGCTTTGCCACGATAATGTGCCATGAACTGAGGAATATGACTAATTCAACCTCTGTACCTGAAGTCAAAAAAAAAAACAGAGGTACAATAAAATTGAACTTTTCTAATCCTCAAATCTGTCACA
Organism: Eschrichtius robustus; assembly: GCF_028021215.1. Classification (NCBI taxonomy): domain Eukaryota; kingdom Metazoa; phylum Chordata; class Mammalia; order Artiodactyla; family Eschrichtiidae; genus Eschrichtius; species Eschrichtius robustus. The sequence goes on from NC_090830.1 coordinate 110,478,019, forward strand.
GGGAATATTAAGGCATCTTGAATAGTTTTAGAAAATGCCATAGAATAGACCTCATGATGATCTCTCAAATTCCTTAAATTTATTTTTGTCAAAGGATTTTTTTTTTTTCTTTTTGGGTGAAGTAGAAAAGGATAGCAAAGGGAGACACAGCAGGCTTCTGCCTCAAAAAACTATGTGTCTCCGGATTTTTTTTTTTTTTGATTATAAAAATAGTACATTCCCATTTTGGAGAATTGGAAAATCAGAAAAGTACACGCCAGGTAAGGACATCATCTGTAATGATTCTACCTCCTATCTAACTACAGAAAGTATTTGTCTCTAATTTGTTATTTAGTCTCTGATTTGTTCCTTTTTGTGTAGTCTTGTCATTTTACGTCTTTGTTTAAAATAATGCTGTGAGGATGAAAGAATGCTATAAGACGTTTTAAAGAGTAGTCATAGCAGATGAAATCTAGTGTATTAGCAATGTCATACCTTTCTAGAAGTCAACCAAAAGTAAAGTTCCCGTTACATCATATTACAGGAAGAAGCTGCGAAGATATTGCTGGCCGAGTTCAACCTGGGCTGTGATGTGCAACACACTGAACATGTGTATAGGGTTTATGTCACAACCTTTCTGGGATTCGGGGGCAACTTTGCCCGGCAGCGCTATGAAGACCTTGTGATGAATGAAACTCTTAACAAGAATAGGTATGTTTGACATGGGATCTGTGATTCTGAAATAGAATGTTGTTAGGCTGCAGATATTAGGAAAAAATGGTTACATCCTACTAGATAGATACGTCCTTGCTTCCTCCTTTCTGACCACCCCTGCCAACGGGGTAGCATCTTTTAGAGACCCTCTATTAGTAGTCCCACTTGATCTGCTTGAGAGTGCCTTCTAATCTTTGTTATTAGGACTCAAAAATGTACAGTGGCTTATTGGGGTGACCTCTTGCTGTGCCCATCTTCAGACATGGTATCACAGGATAAGTGAAATCAGTTAAGTCACCAATTTAAATTGTGCAGTGTAATGTAGTTCCTGGAAGTTCATTCTATCAATACATGGAAGTGCGCAGGACATGTTTGCTGAATTACAGTAGACCTGCATCTTACGTGGGACTTAAGGTTCCATAGTGTGCATAAAAGATTAAAAGCATCTTAATCAAAATTAGCCTTTAAAATAGTAGTCAAAATTAGCCTTTAAAATATTCTCTTTAAGTCCAGAATAGACATTTTTTCCTCCAGCATTGGACAGACCACTGATTCTTCATTTGTGTACCAGATGAAGTATTTAGACCATAATGTACAAATAGTTGTGGGTTTTTTAGCATGTAAAATTATTTTTATCATTATGCACATTAAAGGAAAGCATAATAGAGAGCAGAGTTCTTTTCCACCATAAAACTGTTTACCCCCATTTGTTTAGCTGGAAACAGTGGCTTGAAGAGCTACTGGTTTATCCCATTTGTAATAATTTCTCTACAGTAATCAATTGTCTTATATTGGGAGCATGTTACAGAAAATATTGTCTCATAAGTCTTTTTTGTTTTTCTGAATCTAAACTCCTAAGAGTTCAAGGTGCTTTGGGAGAATCCTGTTATCTGGATGATTGATGAATGCATTAAAACCAAGCAGTGTGTTTGTATTCTGAAAATACTCTTAAATCCATACAAATGTTGCTTGGGTTATGGAGTTCAGATCACTCCTGCTGACACTATGGCATCTGAAGAACGATTACTATGAAAGTTTCACACCAACTTTAGCCACTGTGCTTCCTTTTCCATTTCCTTCCTTTGTTGTCCTGCTGCTCTTTTGTCTCTGTATCATGTTTTTTGCTGCCTCGGGAGAGGCTGCATCATCTTCTTCTCATGCACTGGTATTTTTTTTACCATGTATCTAAGTTACCTAGTTCAGAAGACTGATTACTCATCTTGCGTATGTGCTAATCTATAGAGAAACCTGTGCTTCCTGGGATGTTAAAACTTAATGTTTCTCTCTTTTTAATAATTTTCTGAGTTTTCCTTATAGGTGGTGTCACATCTTTAAAGTAGGTTCCACTTGTTCCAAAGCATTTTGTTGTGTTGCCACATTCCCATTCCCTCCTTCAGTCTTTACACTTGTGGGTGCATCTTCATCCCAAGAAGTCCACTCTTCAACATTTGTCTTAGGAACTGATGAGTAATTAACTGTAGTTGGCCAAGTTATTTGGTCTCTACTTAATTTCCGTCTTTGGCCAGATCTGCATATTAATCTCTTTAGGAATGAGAATACTGTTGCTAGACAAGTACAGACTTTAATTAACCAGAGCTGTGTGATGGCCGTGGTGGGAATCAAAACCTGTCCCTCCCCTCCCCCTCAGAGCTGGGCATGTACTCGGTCACTTTTGCCACCCATCACCACTGCACCACTGCCATGGTCCCTGCCTCAGGACACTCCTCAGCCCTTCCCACTTCACCTCCTCCCAATTGTTTTTTTAAACATTAGAACTGCGCTCAGCATGGTGAGATCTTTTCACTTTTAAGAGGCAAATGGGAATGAAGACCAGAGGGAGAACAGCAGATTCACATCTCCAATTTCACTATACATTGGGAAATATACATGTTGACTAAAAGGTTGAACGAAATTAATCACTGCCATATTTCTTTCTTTTTCTAAATTGAATTTGCATAATTTAAATGTTCATGTGACACAACTACGTGGTAACACTCCATCCCTGTTTTTAGGGGTGTCATGTAGAAGAATAACAAGACGTCTGGGAAGCATCTTAGAGGAGGCTGAGTACAGTAGTGATGTGTTTTGTTTGTTTTTGTCATCGTGACAGGTTGCTGGGCCAGAAGACAGGTCTGAGTCCCGACAATCCATTTCTAGATCCCTGCCTGCCTGTGGGACTTACGGATGTGGTGGAAAGGAGCAGCCAGGTCCTTCATGTCCGAGGAAGAGGGGACTGGGTGGCTTGCGGGGCCATGCTGAGCCCCCTGTTGGCTCGCTCCAACACCAGCCAGGCCTCGCTGAATGGCATCTACCAGTCACCCATTGACTTCAACAACAGCGAGTTCTACGGTTTCTCCGAGTTCTTTTACTGTACAGAGGATGTGTTACGCATCGGTGGCCGCTACCACGGGCCAACATTTGCCAAGGCTGCTCAGGTAAATTATTAATAATAAAGTGACTCATCCTGGCAGCAGCCATTTATTGGACGCCTAACTTTGTACCAGATGCCGTGCGAAGGGCTTTGCATGCATGATCTCACTGGATTCTTGGCAGGAGCCCTGTGAGCCCTCATTTTATAGATGAGGAGGTGGACTTAGAGAAGTTAAGGAACCTGCTGTGCTATACTGCCTTCTAATTAATTAAGCTTAGGTTTCCATGGGTGTCCTATTACCCAAATTATCACCCAGGTCTAATATTGTCATGGTGGTTAATGGTTTTTCCTCCAACTTTCCAATAGTCTTAATTAATGTTTGTGGCCAAAAGTGTCATCTCCAGGTATTTTTCCCTTACTGGGTGTTCCCAGGTGTAATGTGCTTTTGGAGATGATGTCACACAGGTGGGCAAGTCCACTCATTTTCTTACCTTGAGTTTTAAGAGGCCAGGATGGTATAGGGTCACTTAGAATATTAAAAAGATGTTGCACTAAGACCCAGTGCAGCCAAATAAATAGATAAATAAATATTTAAAAAAAAAAAAGATGTTGCAAAAAGCAATGATAGTGCATTTAAATTGCAGAAGAAGTAAACATTCACTTAGAGCACATTTAGGACTTAAGCATCTTATAGGCTTAAAGCATTTGTTATTTGGACAGGTGAACGTTTAGCTAGCTTTCTACAGTGTCTGCTTTAATTTGGATTCATCTCTTTTTAATTTTTGTGTATCTGTCTCTTTTATCAGAAAAATTTATGGGGAGATCTGTCCTCTCTTATATTTTTTATTCTTTCCCTTCTGCTTTCTTAGAATTCTCTAAGGTTCGCTTGGTATAAGGCTTCCAAAAGGAATAATATCTGCAGTGTTTGTACTATTCTGTTCTCTAAAGGCAGTCCCTAAGAAATATTGAGGAAAACCTGGTTTGTATTTGCCCTTGCCTCTAGGAATACCCTCATATTCCCTTTCCTTTCCAGCGTCCCCTAAGTGTCCATAGCCTGAATCTTTCTCTCATTTTAAAACTTTCTCAAATCCTATTCCCTTGAACATCAAAGGGCTCAAGTTATTACTTGCCCAAACTGCTAGTGGCTTAATATGTTTTCTTTCCTAGGTAAAAGATGATTTCGTTCGCCCTTTTTTTTTTTTAACTTTGACTCAACTGTTATCGTCCCAGTGACACCTTCCTTGGCCATCCTATACAAAATTGCAGCCCTCCCCAATATTACCTATTTCCCTTTCCTGCTTTATTTTTCCCACGAGCACTTAACATAATCTAACCCACTCTGTGTACGTATGTGTATATGTATGTATGTATACATGTATATTTGGTTATTGTCTGTCCCCCACCACTAGAAAGTAAGCTTCGTAAGGAACGAAATTTTTGTCTGTTTTATTCACTGCTGGATCCCCCTGGCACCTAGAATAGCACCTGCCACATAGTAGACATGCAGGAAATGTTAGTTTACTGAACAAACCAAAAGGAATGATTCCTTTGGTGAGAATTACAACACGGAGGCAGGCCAGTGATAGATCTTTTTTTTTTTTTTTTTATAAATTTATTTATTTTATTTATTTTATTTTTGGCTGCATTGGGTCTTCATTGCTGCAGGCGGGGTTTTTCTAGTTGCGGTGAGCGGGGGCTACTCTTCGTTGCGGTGCGCGGGCTTCTCACTGGGTGACTTCTCTTTGTTGCGGAGCACGGGCTCTAGGTGCGCAGGCTTCAGTTGTTGTGGCACACGGGCTCAGTAGTTGTGGTTCACGGGCTCTAGAGCGCAGGCTCAGTAGTTGTGGTGCATGGGCTTAGTTGCTCTGCAGCATGTGGGATCTTCCCGGACCAGGGCTTGAACCCGTGTTCCCTGCATTGGCAGGCGGAGTCTTAACCACTGTGCCACCAAGGAAGTCCCAGTGATAGATCTTTGACCATTTTCTGTTCCATCTGTTTGACCTACTCATGTCAGTCCTACGTAGGATAGAATGAAGCTCTGTTTGGCTTTTGATGTTGCTACTCCTGGTCCTAACCTTACCCATCTCTGAAGCCTAAGAGGCTCAGGAGCCATGTCAGGCGGGCTTTGTAGTGGATGTGGAGGCAATAGGAATAAAAAGCACTATTCCCAGGTCACTCAAGTCACTCAGTGGCCTGAGTTCAGGGACTTGCCTTGCCCAGGACCTGGCACTGTGTTTGGTGAATGAATATGCCATTTCTGTTTTCCTTTGTCAACTAATAGCCCACAAGTAACTTTAGAAATGGAACAGCTATGACTGTGGCAGTTACAGTTTGCCTCCCATTTCATGTTGCACCATTTCTCTGTGGTTGTTCCAGGATTACTGTGGCATGGCTTGGTCAGTACTCACTCAGAGATTCAAGAATGGCCTCTTTTCATCACATGCAGATGAGCATCGACTCAAGTAAGTAACTTCCTTTTCTCCCTTAGATGTGGCCTTAAAATGTATGAACGGGACTTCCTTGGTGGTGCAGTGGTTAAGAATCTGCCTGCCAATGCAGGGGACGTGGGTTCGAGCCCTGGTCCGGGAAGATCCCACATGCCACGGAGCAACTAAGCCCGTGCGCCACAACTACTGAGCCTGTGCCCTAGAGCCTGTGAGCCACAACTACTGAGCCCGTGCACCACAACTACTGAAGCCCACGCACCCTAGAGCCTGCGCACCACAGCTACTGAGCCCACACACTGCAACTACTGAAGCCCAGGCACTCTAGGACCTGCATGTCGCAACTATTGAGCCCCCGTGCTACAGCTACTGAAGCCTGTGTGCCTAGAGCCCATGCTCCACAACAAGAAAAGTCACCGCAACGAGAAGCCCAAGCACCGTGACAAAGAGTAGCCCCCGCTTGCCGCAACTAGAGAAAGGCTGTGTGCAGCAATGAAGATGCAACGCAGCCAAAAAAATAAAATAAAATTAAATTTTAAAAAAAAGTGTATGAACAATGAATGAGAGTGAGCGAGTGATAGTACAGATTGGATTTTATGCTGAAGGAGAATTTGGTTATTTCAGATTTTGATTTTCTGAAGGGTAGAGGCCAAAATAATGAGCTTATTTTAGTGAAGCCAAGGGAAACTGGTGGTTACCAAAAAGTGTTCTCTCCAAGTGGTTTTAAATCAAAAGTGGTGGTCTTTTTATTTTTAAATTTTTATTAACATATCAAACATGCAGAAAAGTAGAAAGAACAGTAGCAGAAACCCATGTGTAACTGTCACCCAGCTTCAACAAATATCAATATTTTGCCAGTTTGGTTCATCAGTCCTCCCATTTTGTAAATGTTTTAGTTAAAAAAATTTAAACATAAACAAAAATAGAACAGTATAATGAACTCCTGAGTATCTGTCACCCAGCTTCTCTCCTAATAGCTGTCAACTTCCAGCCCTCTTGTTTCATCTGTTTTCCCACCCCACAATTCAGTCATTTTGAAGCAAATCCAAAACATCGTATTTGTAGATATTTCAGCATTCTCCCTGAAGATAAGGGCTATTAGAAAAAAAAAGAAAGAAAAAGAAAAGTAAAACGTACTCATAATAGTGTTATTACATTGCATAGAGAGGTGTTCTTCACTTTTGCGGTAAACATTAACATAAAGGAGGCTCAGATTTGGCTCCACCTAGAGGTGAGGAAGGTGAAACGGGAAAAGAGAGGTCTTTTTGACATCTAGTGGGAATATGCAGAAAACATTCAAATTCTTTTTTTTTTCTTCTTTTTTTTTTAAAATTTATTTATTTTTATATTTGGCTGCATTGGGTTTTCGTTGCTGCGTGTGGGCTTTCTCTAGTTGTGGCGAGCGGGGGCTACTCTTCGTTGCGGTGCACAGGCTTCTCATTGCGGTGGCTTCCCTTGTTGTGGAGCACAGGCTCTAGGAGTGCGGGCTTCAGTAGTTGTGGCACACAGGATCAGTAGTTGTGGCTTGCAGGCTCTAGAGCACAGGCTCAGTAGTTGTGGCGCACAGGCTTTGCTGCTCCGCGGCATGTGGGATCTTCCCGGACCAGGGCTCGAACCCACATCCTCTGCGTTGGCAGGCAGATTCTTAACCACTGCACCACCAGGGAAGTCCCTCTTTTTCTCTTTAAAAAAAATTAACTATTTTTTGTCACACAGATACCAGTGTTTTAAGTCAGCTTGGATGTACCAGGTTCTTCATGAAGGATTCCACTTTCCCTATGACTACCCAAATCTGCAGACAGCCCAGCTGGTCTATGACCGAGAGGTTCAGTGGACACTGGGAGCCATTTTGTATAAAACACGCTTCTTACCACTCAGGTAAAGTGGACTGACCAAGCTGGCATCTTGAGCTCAGAGGATGTTAGTTGGTGCCTCAGAATAGGTTTCGTAAGTAACCCCCCCCTCAAAAAAACAAAACAAAACCCACCTAAACTCCCCTTATTACTGCCACGTGAAACTACTATTACTTACCAGGCATGTTGAAACAGAAAGAAGTCTCAGAATTATTGGTCTGGAGTATGTTCTTCTTTGCAATTTCAGGAATTCAGTGGTTTTTTATGGCCGTGCCGCGTGGCTTGTGGGATCTTAGTTCCCCGACCAGGGATTGAACCCACGCCCTCGGCAGTGAAACCGCCAAGTCCTAACCACTGGACCGCCAGGGAGTTCCCAGGAATTCAGTTTTGTTTCTCTACAACAAATCAGTCTTTAGAATTGAGCTCTTACTAACAACTTCTAAGATACTGACTGATGAACTAAAGTTACTCTGGAACTATCTCTATCTGACTAGAGGACTGGGATATGTTGTTCCTACGCAGCAATCTTTCCTAATGGGTAGAGTCACTCTAGAGATCATGTCATTGACTTGGAAGGCTTTTTGGTGGGCCAGAATTAGAACAAAGGACATGAGATGCTTTTAGGGGATGTCTTGCTCTTCTGTACCATAACATATTTGGGATAATTTTTAGGTGCTCTCTCCTCTGGACTATTTCAGATAAACTAAGATGAACTCTTAATCTTTGGTGCCTGTTTCTTTAAACTCAATACAGAAGCCAGGCCGGTGAGAGAAGTGGGGAACTGAAGAGTATGTGCCCCAAACAAAAGGCTGATTACCGTCATGCAGAAGTGCTGTCCCAGCATCTGCCAGCTCTCCTTTGTCGAGAAGCCAGAAATCCATATTTTATATGTGGTCTTTCTGTTTGGAGATTCACATTTTTAAAAAACACTGCAGGTCAAACAGAATGAAAATGGATCTGGTATCTGGACCATGAGAGAAGGGCTTCTGTTCTAGACAGATCACTGCACTTAGGTTTACATGTCTATTTTTTCTTCGGTTTACAATACAATTGATTAAGTGACAGCTTTCTCTAGATAAATCCTAAATCCTCAGGAAGCACAGCAACTTTTTTTTTTTTTAAAGATTTAGATATACTCTGATTTCTTGATTAGATTCAGGGGCCGCCTTACTCTCATTAGCACCGTATTTACAAACTGTGTAGGCCAGGGTTGCATGGGGTCACTGTTAAGACTTATTTGACAGATGACCAGTCTTGTCTTACTGTTCATTTTTTTGGCTTCTAATTTTGCCCGCAGATTCTAGAGGGGGTAGGCCTGTGAGGCTCCCTCTAGGCCGGGGAAAGGAAGGTACAGAAGGAATCGCACATACCAGCTCTGGGCCTGGGGACATGCTTCAGCTTTGCTTGCTCTGTGGAGCTGGTATTATAGCATGTTTACATGGATGGAGTAAATGGGTAAAACCACTGGGCCTTTTAAATCTGCATAAATATTTCTCTCCTAAACTAACATTTCTTTCCACCTTCTTCCTTAGGGATCTACGGCAGGAAGGTGCCCGACAGGCCCATGGTAGCTGGTTCCGTCTCTCCTTTGTGTACAACCACTATCTTTTCTTCGCCTGTATCCTGGTGGTGCTACTGGCCATCATCCTGTACCTTCTGCGGCTACGCCGAATTCACCACCGACAAAGTCGAGCCTCAACCCCATTGGACTTACTGTGGATCGAGGAGGTGGTGCCCATGATTGGGGTACAGGTTGGGCCATGAGGCTGGACAGGTTCTAGGGGAACTCAAGTATTCAGAATTGCTGCCCATTGAATTCCACCACATTCTGGTACTGGCCTCAGATGCTGCTTTGCCTGACTTTGTGGATATTTGGCCTTGAAATTTCTACTTTAGTACCTACTTTAATTCATTCTCAATATCCAGGTCCTCTTCTCTGAGAGAAGCTGTAATTTAGTCTATGAAGAACTAAATGAGAGATTGGTGCTAACAAAGGGAACCAACTTTAGTCCAATTGAAGCATGCTTCTACTCCTTTATCTGAGTGATCTGGTGTGCTCCTGGGATCTAGACTTTTCTTCCCTTGCTTAAAGCTTGGAAGTTTGGCATTGGGCACACTGGAAGTCTGGTTGAAACCAAACTTGGAGCATCTGATTCAAAGCCGAAGACATTCTAGCAAGTGCAGCAGCCCCTTCTTTCTCTGTAACAGAGATATCACTTATGTGGAGATCCACAGCCTTTAATAGGGATCCAAGATCTTTGCAGTTCAGCAGAACAGATAAGAATTTCCAGGCAACCAAAATAACACAGCTTCTTTGCTTACTCAACAAAGAAGCCATTGTGAGTGTGGTCCAAGGTCCCTGACATACTGTTGCTGATGTTAATTTGTGATTTTAAAAGGTTAGAACCCTTTCTAAATGAATGGTCCATTGACGATTCTAACAATATGTTATCTGATGCCTGGTAAGACCAGGATAGAAAATTTTTCCATGTCTATGTGCCTCACAGGCTGTTTGGGCATTAATTTTTCTTTTTGAACCTTAAGTGTGCTTGTAGGGTTGGAGAAACTGTGATGGGAATTGGAGACCTAGATTTGTCTGCTTTCAGGTCACTGTCCTCTAGGCCTATTTTTATGAGTCCTTATGTGGGAAGATTAAAAAAAAAAGAGTTCCTTTATTTCACTTCTAAGATCAATATGTATTTTGGGAAGGGATGCATTTGGATTGTTTTTAAAGAAAGAAAGAACAGTATCAGGAGAGTGGACAAAGGCAATAAAATCCAAGCTCTTATTTATTAATGTTTTTCTGAGAAACAGAAGTTCTCTCAATTTGACTCTTGGAATATTTGAAAAGAAGCAAATCCCAAACTTTGGAATAAACAGGTAAATCTGTTAATAATCTACCTGGCAACTTTCAGAATATTTCTTAAGAGAGTTCTCAGTCATAAACAGCATTTCCATTAATGGGGAGAGAGGAAAAGCCATAGTAATTACATTTTTATCTCCTACCCTTCAGGAGCTTTGCTTTTTCTCTTCATTTAGCCTTCAAATTGCACAAGGGTTTCTTTTTCATCCCCGTGGAACCTTCTTTATACGTTAATAACCATTCCTCTATGTAGCCTTAAATGTCCTGCCCAAGAATATGCTCCCAGAGTTAAAACAGTTTTCTTTTTTGTCAGCTTTGAGTTCTAGGATTACATGAGTAGGGGAAAGGTCCTTGACTTTAAAGGGAAAAGAAAGTGGAATTCTTAAAAAATAAATTCCATACTGGGAGCAGAAAGGAATTAAGTGCTTCATAAAACCAAGAAAAATAAATCCAAATCCTCCTAGAAATAAACTGGGTTGAAAATAAGTATACTGACTCTTGGTTGGTAGGTGAAAAGATCATGAGTCTTGAATTGTTTTCAAATTAGATAAAAATGGTTCCAGCAAAGAGTCTTACAGGTTCCTTTGGAAGTACTTTTTACTTTTCATTAGGGCTTATGTCACAGCAGTTTCCTTTAATTTTTAAGATTTCTAAATTGCCTTGATTTTCTTTGACTTCATATCTTTGTACTGTGAGTGACCCCTTGCCATATGAATGCTGCTTATAAATAACGTCATAATATGTTTTGCTAGCCATTGCCTCCTCAGGTTAAGTCTTTTCCCCTCACCTTGGTTTCCAAATACTATTTTTGGTTTTCTTGTGTGATCTAGTCAAAGATCTCAAAAGCTGCCTAGTTGGCTAACAGTGATCACATTTGTATGCTCAGAATGAAACTGAAGCATGGAGGAGGTGGTGATTAGTCCAATCTAATTAGCTCAAAAGTTATTCTTCATCCTGGCTATGATAATAGCTACCATTTGCAAAGCGCTTATTGTGTACCGGATACATCTTTAAGAATTTTATGTATATTATTTGCTCATCATGATAACCTTTCAGATTATTGTGTTCTTTTTATAGTTGAGAAACTCAGGATACCTGTTTATCATTTTTTCCATATAAATGTATTTCTTAATTTATTTTAATTAGTCTTTGAATTTTTTTAGTGTTATATCCTTTTATTATTTTAATATTATAGGATCTAGGCTTGTCTACTGCAGTGAGTAAGGCATCTTAGAGTTCCATGGTATAAAAATAAGAAGGACGAATTTTTGTCATACCCCTCAGAAAAACTGAGTATTTGCTCTTGGTTCTGGTTCCTGAGCTTCTTCCATTGCTCCCAATTAAAAATTTTAAATCAAATCTCATTAGCTAGAAACAGAAGCCATTTATCCCTTGCTGAGGGCCAATTATATATATTACTTTCTCAAAATGAAATATTCTTACTTATAGATTCAGACAGTCTATCTTCCCTTTAACCCTGTTTTTGCCCTCAGTTTTTAAAGATTTTTAAAGATTTCTATTTGCATTTCTGCATTTTGAGCGGTTCTCATGTGAAAATAATTATGATTTCATAAAATTCACATTCCACTGGTTCCTTTGAATCTTACCAAGCAGTCTTCCTTATAACAGCAGCAATGAACCTGAACTGTTTCAGTGCTTTAATTACTGAGATAGGTCACAAATGTCAAAGTCGAGACAGTGGCTTATAGGAGTGAGGCTTTATTATTCTTTATGTTGGCACAGCCTATCACTTTTCTCTGAATTCTTATCATGAGAACATAATAAAAATATGTATAATACCCAATTATTTGGCATTACATTCACTTAAGTTGCAATTAATTCTAAGCCAAATTATACCATCTTTCTCTCTGTACCTTAGCTCCTTGAATTGATTTTCCTTGGTCTAGGAAATTTTAGGCACTTCCCCCAACCTTGTATTTATTCTTCTAGTGTTATCCAAAGTATTCTGCCTCTGCTCTCCTCAGCCTAAGAGCTTTCTTTAACTTCAGAGGCCTTAGGCAGTGATTATTAAAATGTGGTTGAGTCTGCCATACAGTTGCTAAGCTAGTCATTTTAGGCATTAACATTTATTATCACCTCCATATTTATATTTTTGAGATACAATAACTTCTCACTGGTATTATCTAGATGCCCCCTCACCCCTATTCTCATAGTTTTGTGTTCTGCTTTTTGTCAGGGGTGAAAGACAAGTGGGTGGTGTGATTTAGGGCAAAGAACAGCAGGCTTCCAAACAGCAGATTTGGATTTTAGCCCTGGCTTTGTCATTAAGTAGCTCTGGTACCCCAGGCAAGTCACCTGCCCTCTCTGGTTCATTTCTCATCTATAAAACAAGATGGCTGGACAAGATGATCTGAGGCCAGTTCCAAAGGGAGAAAAACTGGCCTAAGGAACTAAAGGCAGAGAAGGTAGAGAAGTGATATAGTAGTTTCAGGAAGAGGATTGTGGCCTTTGGTTTAGAAGATCAGGCTGCCCAGAAGAACCAGTGGTCATTTCCTACTTTATCCATAGTCCCTGACGTTAAGGTTGGTGGGAATGGACTTTCCAAAAGCAATCATCATACATCAATTTCAGAAAATGAGATTTTTTTTTTTATGCTACTGACAATTCTTATTTATTGAAATCAGTGCTTAAGAAACTCTACCTGTGAACATTTTGAAATCCCAGTTCAAATCACATTAAAATATTCCATGATTCATACTTTCAACCAAGATTGGTCTCTCTTTCCCAGTTTATCCCAACTGGTGAAGTTTTACAAAATAAACATCTTTAGCTTCCTAGAGTTACATTTTTACTTGTTTGACTTATTTGCTGATTTTTGTAATGTGCTTTATATGATAAAAAATTCTATGAAAGTGCTAGGACTATTGGTTAGAGATTACTTTTTTTTGAATTTTATTTTATTTATTTTTTTATATAGCATGTTCTTATTAGTTGTCCATTTCATACATATTAGTGTATACATGTCAATCCCAATCTCCCAATTCATCCCACCACCACCACCCACCCCCAACTTTCCCCGCTTGGCGTCCATACGTTTGTTCTCTGCATCTGTGTCCCAATTTCTGCCCTGCAAACCAGTTCATCTGTGCCATTTTTCTAGTTTCCACATACATGCGTTAATATACGATATTTGTTATTCTCTTTCTGACTTAACTTCACTCTGTATGACAGTCTCTAGATCCATCCACGTTTCTACAAATGACCAAATTTTGTTCCTTTTTATGGCTGAGTAATATTCCATTGTATATATGTACCACATCTTCTTTATCCATTCATCTGTCGATGGGCATTTAGGTTGCTTCCATATCCTGGCTATTGTAAATAGTGCCGTGATGAACATTGGGGTGCATGTGTCTTTTTGAATTATGGATTTCTCTGGGTATATGCCCAGTAGTGGGATTGCTGGGTCATATGGTAATTCTATTTTTAGATTTTTAAGGAACTTCCATACTGTTCTCCATAGTGGCTGTATCAATTTACATTCCCACGAACAGTGCAAGAGGGTTCCCTTTTCCCCACACCCTCTCCAGCACTTGTTGTTTGTAGATTTTCTAATGATGCCCATTCTGACTGGTGTGAGGTGATACCTCATTGTAGTTTTGATTTGCATTTCTCTAATAATTAGTGATGTTGAGCAGCTTTTCATGTGCTTCTTGGACATCTGTATGTCTTCTTTGGAGAAATGTCTATTTAGGTCTTCTGCCCATTTTTGGGTTGGGTTGTTTGTTTTTTTACTATTGAGCTGCATGAGCTGTTTATATATTTTAGAGATTAATCCTTTGTCTGTTGATTCGTTTGCAAAAATATTTTCTCAAAAATAAGTATTTTCTCAAAAAAAATATTTTCTCCCATTCTGAGGGTTGTCTTTTCATCTTGTTTGTAGTTTCCTTTGCTGTGCAAAAACTTTTAAGTTTCATTTGGTCCCATTTGTTTATTTTTGTTTTTATTTCCATTACTCTAGGAGGTGGGTCACAAAAGATCTTGCTGTGATTTATGTCAAAGAGTGTTCTTCCTATGCTTTCCTCTAAGAGTTTTATACTGTCTGGTCTTACATTTAGGTCTCTAATCCATTTTGAGTTTATTTTTGTGTATGGTGTTGGGGAGTGTTCTAATTTCATTCTTTTACATGTAGCTGTCCAGTTCTCCCAGCACCACTTATTGAAGAGACTGTCTTTTCTCCATTGTATATCCTTGCCTCCTTTGTCATAGATTAGTTGACCATAGGTGCGTGGGTTTACCTCTGGGGTTTCTATCCTGTTCCATTGATCTATATTTCTGTTTTTGTGCCAGTACCATATTGTCTTGATTACTGTAGCTTTGTAGTATAGTCTGAAGTCCGGGAGCCTGATTCCTCCAGCTCCGTTTTCCCTCAAGACTGCTTTGGCTATTTGGGGTCTTTTGTGTCTCCCTACAAATTTTAAGATTTTTTGTTCTAGTTCTGTAAAAAAGGCCATTGGTAATTTAATAGGGATTGCATTGAATCTGTAGATTGCTTTGGGTAATATAGTCATTTTCCCAATATTTATTCTTCCAATCCAAGAACATGGTATGTCTCTCCATCTGTTTCTATCATTTTTAATTTCTTTCATCAGTGTCTTATAGTTTTCTGCATGCAAGTTTTTTGTCTCCCTAGGTAGGTTTATTCCTAGGTAGTTTATTCTTTTTGTTGCAGTGGTAAATGGGAGTGTTTCCATAATTTCTCTTTCAGATTTTTCATCACTAGTGTATAGGAATGCAAAAGATTTCTGTGCATTAATTTTGTATCCTGCAACTTTACCAGATTCACTGATTAGCTCTAGTAGTTTCCTGGTGGCATCTTTAGGATTCTCTATGTATAGTATCATGTCATCTGCAAACAGTGACAGTTTTACTTCTTCTTTTCCAATTTGTATTCCTTTTATTTCTTTTTCTTCTCTGATTGCCGTGGCTAGGACTTCCAAAACTATGTTGAATACTAGTGGTGAGAGTGGACATCCCTGTCTTGTTCCTGATCTTAGAGGAAATGCTTTCAGTTTTTTACCATTGAGAATGATGTTTGCCGTGGATTTGTCGTATATGGCCTTTATTATGTTGAGGTAGTTTCCCTCTATGCCTACTTTCTGGAGAGTTTTTATCATAAATGGGTGTTGAATTTTGTCAAAACTTTTTCTGCATCTATTGAGATGATCATATGGTTTTTATTCTTCAAATTGTTAATATGGTGTATCACATTGATTGATTTCATATACTGAAGAATCCTTGCATCCCTGGGATAAATCCCACTTGATCATGGTGTATGATCCTTTTAATGTGTTGTTGGATTCTTTTGCTAGTCTTTTGTTGAGGATTTTTGCATCTATATTCATCAGTGATATTGGTCTGTAATTTTCTTTTTTTGTAGTATCTTTGTCTGGTTTTGGTATCAGGGTGGTGGTGGCCTCATAGAATGAGTTTGGGAGTGTTCCTTCCTTCACAATTTTTTGGAAGAGTTTGAGAAGGATGGGTGTTAGCTCTTCTCTAAATGTTTGATAGAATTCACCTGCGAAACCGTCTGGTCCTGGACTTTTGTTTGTTGGAAGATTTTTAATCACAGTTTCAATTTCATTACTTGTGATTGGTCTGTTCATGTTTTCTATTTCTTCCTGGTTCAATCTTGGAAGCTTATAGCTAAGAATTTGTCCCTTTCTTCCAGGTTGTCCATTTTATTGGCATAGAGTTGCTTGTAGTAGTCTCTTAGGATGCTTTGTATTTCTGCAGTGTCCGTTGTAACTTCTCCTTTTTCATTTCTAATTTTATTGATTTGAGTTCTCTCCCTCTTTTTCTTGATGAGTCTGGCTAAGGGTTTATCAATTTTGTTTTTCTTCTTAGAGAATCAGCTTTTAGTTTTATTGATCTTTGCTATTGTTTCCTTTGTTTCTATTTCATTTATTTCTGCTCTTATCTTGATGATTTCTTTCCTTCTACTAACTTGGGGTTTTGTTCTTCTTTCTCTAGTTCTTTTAGGTATAAGGTTAGATTGTTTATTTGAGATGTTTGTTGTTTCTTGAGGTAGGATTGTATTGCTATAAACGTCCCTCTTAGAACTGCTTTTGCTGCATCCCATAGGTTTTGCATCATTGTGTTTTCATTGTTATTTGTTTCTAGGTATTTTTTGACTTCCTCTTTGATTTCTTCAGTGATCTTTTGGTTATTTAGTAACGTATTGCTTAGCCTCCATGTGTTTGTGGTTTTTACGTTGTTTTCCCTGTAATTGATTTCTAATCTCATAGTGTTGTGGTCAGAAAAGATGCTTGATATGATTTCAGTTTTCTTAAATTTACTGAGGCTTGATTTGTGACCCAAGATGTGATCTATCCTGGAGAATGTTCTGTGAGCACTTTAGAAGAAAGTGTAATCTGCTGTTTTTGGATGGAATGTCCTATAAATATCAATTCAGTCTATCTGGTCTATTGTATCATTTAAAGCTTGTGTTTCCTTATTAATTTTCTGTCTGAATGATCTGTCCATTGGTGTGAGGTGTTAAAGTCCCCCACTATTATTTTGTTACTGTCGATTTCCTCTTTTATAGCTGTTATCAGTTGCCTTATGTATTGAGGTGCTCCTATGTTGGGTGCATATATATCTATAATTGTTATATCTTCTTCTTAGATTGATCCCTTGATCATTATGTAGTGTCCTTCCTTGTCTCTTGTAACATTCTTTATTTTAAAGTCTACTTTATCTGATATGAGTATTGCTACTCCAGCTTTCTTTTGATTTCCATTTGCATGGAATATCTTTTTCCATCCCCTCACTTTCACTCTGTATGTGTCCCTAGGTCTGAAGTGGGTCTCTTGTAGACAGCATATGTATGGGTCTTGTTTTAGTATCCATTCAGCAAGCCTGTGTCTTTTGGTTGGAGCATTTAATCCATTCACGTTTAAGGTAATTATCGATATGTATGTTCCTATTACCATTTTCTTAATTGTTTTGGGTTTGTTTTTCTAGGTCCTTTTCTTCTCTTGTGTTTCCCACTTAGAGAAGTTCCTTTAGCATTTGTTGTAGAGCTGGTTTGGTGGTGCTGAATTCTCTTAGCTTTTGCTTGTCTGTAAAGCTTTTGATTTCTCCATCGAATCTGAATGAGATCCTTGCCGGGTAGAGTAATCTTGGTTTAGGTTCTTCCCTTTCATCACTTTAAATATGTCATGCCACTCCCTTCTGGCTTGTAGAGTTTCTACTGAGAAATCAGCTGTTTACCTTATGGGAGTTCCCCTGTATGTTATTTGTTGTTTTTCCCTTGCTGCTTTCAATAATTTTTCTTTGTCTTTAATTTTTGCCAGTTTGATTACTATGTGTCTTGGTGTGTTTCTCCTTGGTTTTATCCTGTATGGGACTCTCTGTGCTTCCTGGACTTGGGTGTCTATTTCCTTTCCCATGTTAGGGAAGTTTTCGACTATAATCTCTGCAAATATTTTCTTGGGTCCTTTGTGTCTCTCTTCTCCTTCTGGGACCCCTACAATGCGAATGTTGTTGCATTTAATGTTGTCCCAGAGGTCTCTTAGGCTGTCTTCATTTCTTTTCATTCTTTTTTCTATATTCTGTTCCCCAGCAACGAATTCCACCATTCTGTCTTCCAGGTCACTTACCCGTTCTTCTGCCTCAGTGATTCTGCTATTGATTCCTTCTAGTGTATTTTTCATTTCAGTTATTGTATTGTTCTTCTCTGTTTGTGTGTTCTTTAATTCTTCTAAGTCTTTGTTAAACATTTCTTGCATCTTCTCGATCTTTGCCTCCATTCTTTTTTCGAGGTCCTGGATCATCTTCACTATCATTATTCTGAATTCTTTTTCTGGAAGGTTGCCTATCTGCACTTCATTTAGTTGTTTTTCTGGGGTTTTATCTTGTTCCTTCATCTGGTACATAGCCCTCTGCCTTTTCATCTTGTCTATCTTTCTGTGAATGTGGTTTTTGTTCCACAGGCTGCAGGACTGTAGTTCTTGCTTCTGCTGTCTGCCGTCTGGTGGATGAGGCTATCTAAGAGGCTTGTACAAGTTTCCTGATGGGGGGGACTGGTGGTGGGTAGAACTGGCTGTTGCTCTGGTGGGCAGAGCTCAGTAAAACTTTAATCCGCCTCTCTGCTGATGGGTGGGGCTGGGTTCCCACCTTGTTGGTTGTTTGGCCTAAGGTGACCCAACACTGGAGCCTACCCGGGTTCTTTGGTGGGGTTAATGGTGGACTCTGGGAGGACTCACGCTGAGGAGTACTTCTCAGAACTTCTGCTGCCAGTGTCCTTGTCCTCATGGTGAGACACAGCCACCCCCCGCCTCTGCAGGAGACCCTCCAACACTAGCAGGTAGGTCTGGTTTTGTCTCCTATGGGGTCACTGCTCCTTCCCCTGGGTCCCGATGCACACACTACTTTGTGTGTGCCCTCCAAGAGTGGAGTCTCTGTTTCCCCTAGTCCTGTTGAGGTCCTGTAATCAAATCCCGCTAGCCTTCAAAGTCTGAATCTCTAGGAATTCCTCCTCCTGTTGCCACACCCACAGGTTGGGAAGCCTGACGTGGGGCTCAGAACCTTCACTCCAGTGGGTGGACTTCTGTGGTATAAGTGTTCTCCAGTTTGTGAATCACCCAGCCAGCAGTTATGGAATTTGATTTTATTGTGATTGTGCCCCTCCTACCGTCTCACTGTAGCTTCTCCTTTGTCTTTGGGTATGGGGTATCTTTTTTGGTGAGTTCCAGTGTCTTCCTGTTGATGATTGTTCAGCAGTTAGCTGTGATTCCGGTGCTTTCACAAGAGGGAGTGAGAGCACGTCTTTCTACTCCACCATCTTAAACCAATCTCCAGAAAATGAGATTTTTAAAGCTGAGACTTTAGAGATTTCTGGTTAACCCCCATGATTTTACAGATGATGAAATTGACACCCAGAACAGTAATAATACAATGAAATGATTATTGATGGAATCTTCTTGCAAGACTGTGTGTTTCAACACAATATATATAATACAGCTGACTGCAACTAACCAGGCGCAGTCTTTATAACTGCTTCTGATATTCCTTGGTGATTGCTCACATTTAGGAATAAAATATGAAAGAAATGCTTTGTTAGAAATAGTATCAGGTTTTCACTACATCCATTCTAGCGTCTTTATTTCTTTCAATAATTTAAAATTTTAGACATCTCTTTTTGAAACAATTTGCTTAATTTTGTATAATTTTCTTAACCACAGCATCCAAGCAATTCATGTTATGGTTACAATCTAAATTATTTAAGATATAAATGTTTATTAGAGCTACCTCATTAAGGAACTTGGTTGTAATTATTGGGCAGTTCCTAGACTCCCTTACAGAAACAGAGTGCTGTTTCTTCTTGCTGTTTTTAAACTTTTCAAACGAATTCAGAACTAGCATCTAATTTCCCTTTTTGCTGTGGTATGTGATGAAACTTCAGTTGGAATTAAGAATTAAGGTAGAAGTAGCAGCAAATGTTTCTAATTCTCCCAAACTAGTCTCAGGTTATGCTAATTTCATAGTCCTGCCACTAGGGCCATGTGCTCTGACAATCTTGTGAGGATTTGTTGGTATTACAAAATATATTTGTTAAAAAATGAGGACTCTTTTTTTAATATCCGAATACACTTTCTTTGTATTATTA
Source organism: Eschrichtius robustus (assembly GCF_028021215.1). NCBI lineage: Eukaryota > Metazoa > Chordata > Mammalia > Artiodactyla > Eschrichtiidae > Eschrichtius > Eschrichtius robustus. The sequence continues at coordinate 110,497,877 of NC_090830.1, forward strand.
CACGTTTCCTTTTCCCCCTAATATTTCATTATTTCTCAGTACCATTATTAGAGGGACAGAGAAGGAATACATCCATTGACCAATTTGTTTCTCTGGAAGTCTGAGCAATAATACCATTTTATTTGTAAAATTGAATCATTACCCATACTTTTAAAGGGCTTTCTACTTTTAAAATGTATTCAATCGTTGCTTGCCTTTTTTTTTTTTAAATGTGATGTATATATTTTTTTTAATTAATTAATTTATTTATGGCTGTGTTGGGTCTTCGTTTCTGTGCGAGGGCTTTCTCTAGTTGCGGCAAGCGGGGGCCACTCTTCATCGCGGTGCGCGGGCCTCTCACTATCGCGGCCTCTCTTGTTGCGGAGCACAGACTCCAGACGCGCAGGCTCAGTAGGTGTGGCTTACGGGCCCAGTTGCTCCGCGGCATGTGGGATCTTCCCAGACCAGGGCTCGAACCCGTGTCCCCTGCATCGGCAGGCAGATTCTCAACCACTGTGTGACCAGGAAGCCCAGCTTGCCATTTTTATAAAGACCAAAATTGAAAAAAATTTCAGAACCACAGGATGATTATAGCCACGTATGCATCACTTCAGGCAAGCTGAGCCTCTCCTTTTTAAGTAGTGCAGCCACTCATATGCCCTGTGGCAGCCTACCACTCCTCTCCACTCTCCACTTCTCCAGTGTAAAGTAACCCCGCTACTTTCCTAAGCAGCCCCTCCTACAGAACACCTGCCAGAGTTTAGCCTGTAAAGACTGCTGATGATGAAGGCTCTGGCCCTAATTAGCTTCATAAAAATCTTTCTCTGCGAGCAAGGATCCCAAACACTTTGATTTCTGGAATTTGTCATTATGTTGTGTTTGAAATTCTTATCCTACAATTCCCCTTTAGTTGCAGTCCTGAAGTATATGCCTTGTCTCCTCCATGATTTCTGCCTTGAGCATTGGATCCTGCAATGTTGAAAGACATCTTGTGGTTCACAACTAAAAACTCCTTTTGCTTTAAAAAACCAAAGGCTGCCTGCATGGCATCACTTTTGGGGGTTGCTAAGCTTGTATGTTTTTCTAAAAAAACATAGTTTAGACATCTAGTAGTTGTTTCTAAAAACTATTATTCACATTAAATAATAGTTTTGCTGAACAGTTCTTGAAATTCTGATAAATACTGTTAAATCAGTGTTGAACAAAATGTGCAATGCATATTAGAGAGGGGATGCATTCTTATGCAGGGACATGGGTATATATGTTATATATGCCAGTAGACAACCCACCATTCATGCCAGGACTGGAAGGATTGCTGAAGATAAACTGGTTATCCTACTATTATGATCATCAGTGTTGGTCTTTGCAGCCAGCATCACTTTAGGCAGTGGCTAATTATTACCCCTGCCAAAATGGACAGCGTTTGTCAGTCTAAGTTAAAGACAAAGATATTCTGGGTTGATTAAGAAAGCCAGGTGTATTAATCTCCTTTGATGTTTTAAAAACAACTGACAGAATTGTTGAGAGAGACTTTTGAAAATATTAAGGGAAATTAATTTCATCTTCTAGGTATGATGACTTATTTTGAAAGCAGTGTCTGGGACATCAGTTTGTAATCATCCATTTTCCATTCATTCATGCAATATTTGGTATGTGTCTGGTGCTGGGAATAATGCAAACAAAAATAATTCAGATAATATCCATTCACCAGGAGCTCATAGATGGGCATAATAGTTATATCACTCAATGCAACCAGATCTGTTTTTCCAAACTTACTCATCTTTAATAAAAGAAACAATGAAGTAAAACATCTGCAACTTAAACTTATTTAATTCATTCAGTGCTACTTTTTTGGAGGGAACAATAGCAGCATTAGCATGTGGTTCTTTGAGTTGATCAGGCTGCCCTCTGCAGACTCAGTTATTAGCTAAGAACAACCTTAATTTGGGGATCAGGAGATGATGGTACGGCAACGTGCCCCTGTGACTGCAGCTCCCCTTCTTTAGAGAATTCTATATAGAAGAGGTGATACCCCATTAGCACACTAACAGGATCAACAAAGCAGATTAAATGAGATAGGGTGGGGTGGAAATTTGGAGGGAATGGGAATAAACTGGTCAAAACTTTCTAAGGTAACTAGGCTACTAAGGCTTGGGCAGTGGCTCACAAAATTTGCACATCAGAATCACCTGGGGAACTCGCTTATTACTGCTTTCAGGGATTGTGATTTAATTGGTCTTGGCTGAGGCTGGGGATAGGATTCTGAAAGATTCTAACATGAGAGAAGTTGGGAACCAGCTCCAGGGAGCAGGATTTTTTAAGAATCAAAGACAAACTAATTCTATTTTGCTAAGAACCATTTGAGAATGATACATTGTTGTTGGTCACACTGAAACCCAGAGAATATTGGAGTTGAAAGGGAACTGAGATCATCAGTCCAGCAATTGTACAGGGGCAAATCTTAGGTCATTTATGGCTCCCAGATCTGTTTAGCCTGCATAGTGTTCTGAAAGACTTGGGAGCATTCACATAAAAATCTGGATGTTTAGTTTCTTCGAAAAATCAGATCTGACAACTCTGGACCTGCGGAGCAGCAAGAGGCCAGCACTCAGCAGTAGTGTAGTCCCTTATTCAGGCACCTGCTCTCCAGTTTGACAGTCGGCACCAGCCTGACCCTCGTGGGCATTTGATTTGGCCCAACTGACTCTTGCCTTCTACAAAACTAAAAACTAACTTTCTGCAACTTTCACCCACTGCTCCCAGCTCTGCAGCACAAAGGAAGCTCATTCCTTCTTCTGCATGAAGGGGCTTCAACTTCTCAAGGGCAGGGTTCTTGTTTTCTCTCTGAACGTTCTCCTCCAGCTGAATACCCCTAGTTCCTTCAAGTATTCCCTGTGTGGAACACGTTCTGGACTCCTCACTATCCTGGTCCCTTTGTCTGGATGTATATCCTCCTTAAAAAATGTGGTACCCAGAGTGAAATGCAGCATTTGCATTGAGGTCTTCTGACCATGGCTGTGACACTTCTATTGATAAAATCTGAAACACCACTAATTTTTATCAGTGTCATCACATGGCTGGTTCATGTCGAGCCTGTGGCCACCTGAAGCCCCTCCCCTAAGTCTAAGCCAGTTTTCTCTACCCCAAATTTATATAAGCTATTTATAATTTAAATGAAGATGCTGCATTTATGAGCTGTTTAATTTCATCTTGATGGCGCCACTCTGGAACTGTTTTGAGTTGTAATTGTCTTCTATTACATCAGCAATGTTGGGTTGCTCCACTCTCAAATCTTTCTGATGCCTTCATTCAAATTGCTGATTTAAAAAATAAAGTTGAATAAGAGCCCTGTGAAATATCAATAGAGGCCAAAGTCACACATTCATTAATCAACAATATGTTTAAATACCTGAATAGATGTCCATGTACTACACCATCAAGGCCATATTTTTCTTATCCATGAGGCTGTTGAGAAACCCTTTCAGGAACTGATTTATACTGTATTCCATTCATCTCACCTAGTAATGTAACAGCCCTATCTCAGGAGGAACTAGGTTAGTGCTTTCCCCAGTTTTGAAAATCAGAACACTAGAAGACAGCAGCTATTTCTTGCTGAAGGCTATCTGGCTACTTTAGGGTACGCCAGTCTATCCCTTTGAATCTTTACGTGATGGAAGTGAAGTTGAGACCATAAAGAATTTCTACATAGGCAGAATCCAGGACTCAGGAGGTCAAGGAGACAGAAATTATGCATGTAGAACCAACAGCTTGTCAACATTTAAGAAACCTGAGACAGAGCCTGTTAAGAAGCAAATGACAGACAATTCTTTCTCTACATTAAATCCGATTTTCAACACAAAAAGTAATGGACTTAAAAAGGAACCTTTAGCATAACCATACTTAATGACTTTCTTGATTCAGTGACCATCCCAAAAACAGGCAAACAATTTATATAACTTGACCAATTTGGAAACCACTTGGTATGCCAAGGTAATCCTCTCAGAAAAGCTCAAGTTCTTGTGTTCTCTGATAATCTCTCAAAAGCACAGTTTCAGTCCTAGGAAGCTGATCCTTGAGAATTATTTTGGGACTCTTCGGAGTTCATTCATGAGCCAAAGGGCAACACTGAGCACAGCCAGGGAGCCCGACTGGTGAGTGGCAGCCAAAGGAGTTGGGACGTACATCAGCAGAGTGCTAATGCCCAAGCCCACCTGTTACAAAGGAAAGAAAGCAGTAAGCCAAGTAGGAACCACATATTCAGAGCTGAAATGACTGGCATGGATAACCAGATACACAAATCCTCCACATTCTCCCATCAGAACATTAAAAAATATATTGTTAAATTTCACGAGTGGACTTACAACAAAGGAAATTCAAACAAATTAGATAAACCTAAACTTCCCTTTAATTATCCTTCATCTAGCCCAGTTCTCCTCCCCAAAGGTAGCCACTGTTACCAGTTTCTACACACCTATACTATTGTATACATGTTTATAGAAAAACAGCTTGGTGCTTTTAAAAAAATATATTGTTCTGTCACTTGCTTTTTTTCACTTAATGTATGTCTTGAGATCTTATTATTTTAAACTACAGTACAGTATTCCACAGTATGGATATACCATAGATGTTTATTTAGGCTGTTTCCAATTTTTCACTATCATAGTAATTCCACAATGAATTTCCTTGGACAGGGCAGGCATTAATAAGTTAATATGCTTGATGAAAGGATTAAACATTTAACACTTCAAAAGATATTGCCAAACGCCCACTAAAAAGAGCTGTACCAACTCATGCTCTCGCTAAGAATATACAAAGGTATCCATTTTCCTATACCCATGCCAATATCTGCTTACCTTTTTTTTTTCCATTTTTTTCCAATCTGACAGGTACAAAATGGCACACATTGCTTTAATTTGTTCCTCTCTGATCATAGGTGAGGCTAAACAGCTTTTCATATTTATTGGCCATTCATCATTTCATCATTCCTCTTGTGAGAATTGTGTATTAATATCCTTTACTTATTTTATTTTCTGGTTGTTAACCTTTTAGTCTACTATAAATATTGAAAATATTTTCTCCTAGCCTGTCACCTTTCTTTTTAAATTTTGTTTTGGGGACACCTTCAGAACAAAAAGAAATGGTTTATACCTGTGTGTATGCCAAAGCTAGCAGAGTCACTGCTGCTATCTTGGTCCTTCGAGGAAGGGGAATTCTCTGGGAGAGGAAGTAGAGTGCTGTAATGGCAGCAACTGAAGTGATTCCCTGCAGGGAGGAAAGAGTCTCATCGAGTGCCAGGAAGAAATGTCCCACCCTCCTGGTTTCTGCTCACCTTAGAGGTAACTCCTCCAGATCCACTGAATAACCACTAAGCACTTTCCCCTCCCAGGCAGAGAACCACCTGATTACTCCTCCTCAGCTTCTTCCATGCTCCTCTTCTGTTTGCCACTTCAATGCCAACCAGGCATGGCTCCACCTAAAGTTTCTGCACGTACCACTTTATACACACTTACTCTCAGCAGTCTTATCCACCTTCCAATGTGGGTGTCCCCCAGGTGTGGCCCTCAGTTTTTAAATTATTCTTTTCATCCTTATCCCTAATTTTATCTCTACTCCAATCCTGTATTTTTAAAACAGGGCTAACACCAGCACATGAGGGTTATTGTTTCCCTGGGCTGTGACTAGAGGAGGTGGTGGTGCTGCCAGCTAGGGCTGAAAATGATCTGAAGTCTCCTTTTCATTTCCACCTCTTCAGAAAGAGAGTCTGCAGCTGGCAAGAGGGTTTCCATCCCCCCTCCATGATGTCAAGCAGAATGTTTTTCTATCATTTTCTATACCAATTTCATTTCTTTTCCTTTTCAGAGCTGTCCACGATGACAATTTCAACCAGACTTGACTTATTCCAAAATGCTGTGTGGCAGTGGGGACTGAGCCCACACAAGGTAACTTGCCCAAGCCCCAGCATTCCATCTGGATATGAGGCCCCTGGGCCTCTCTCTGGGTGCACTACTACCATCTCACACTCAACGTACCTCAGTCTGATGACATCCTCTGTCTCTAGCTCAACACTCATTCCAATAGTCCCATTTCTGCTGGTGTGTTTTAAACATGCCACAGAAGAAACTCTGGGATCTCCTTTGATCCTTCTTTACCTTTATTCCTGCAGCCAGTCTTCTATTCCCTACAACCTCTCTCAGATTCACCATTCTTCTCAAGTCCCAGTCCCACCATTAAGCCCTGAACCCCATCACTCTCACGGCATTACTACAATAGCACTACTGCTTCTCCCGGGTCTCCTTGCTGCTGATCTTTCCCTGCTCCAATTGATCGTGCCCAGGCCACCAAGCTGATCTTATAGCAGGCCCTTAATAAATATTAGCTTAAATAAAATGAGTATTTATGATGCTTTTAGCTCCTTGGGGTCTTGGTTCAGCCCTGACAGCTGTGTGTTCAGCAACCACTGTCTTTGTACTCTTCTCTACTCAGCCTCATTTTTGCTAAAATGACTCTCCTATGCATGTGCAGGATTGAGGGGAGTTATCATTTGCCAGATGATAAAAGGCATATTTGAACTTTTAGAAGGTGGCAGTATCCTGAAAGTCATAATTTGGCTAGAGGGGTGTGGGTAATTAAGACAAAAACGTCACATCAGAAAACTGGTACTAAATTTCTTCTAAAAAGAAAAGGAAATCTAATTCCCACTCTACTATCTCAGTGTTGCCATCAGTGCTTCAGACACCGCAGAGCCCATAAGAGGCTCCCCGTGCTTAGTAGCCAGTAACTACCAGCCAGACTTACCAGAATCCGGTGATCAAACTGCACCGTGGTGGGATTCTCGAAAACATTCCTCAGGAGAGGGGAGAAGGTAAAGAGATCCTCTGGGATCCAAGATTCTCCCATCTTGGGGAAGGAGTTGTAAACAAGCCCAGCATCCAGCCCTGCCACAAAAGCCCCTGTATTCCAAGGTAAAAAGTATTTATTAAAATGAAAGAAAGAAGAGATCAAATACTAGTTCTGACATAGAATAGGTTTATTATCCCAGAGTTAGACAAAAGGAATAGTCAGAGAATAGAAAGATCAATAGCACAGGTTCTCAAACAGGGAATATATTATCACAATCACCATGGAAACTTTAAAAAAAAAACAAAAAACCCCAGCATCCTTACCTATTCCCACCGCAAGATTCTGGCATGCCTCCCCTCGAGGGGTGGCCTAGAAGCTCTAGAGGAGGCATATTAGTTTAGAAAAGTTCCCTTAGTGATTGTGATGTCCTGCTTACCTACCCAACTGAGAACTACTCATCTATTCTGGAACTAGTTAATTTACTCTTCACTTCCTCAAGTCTCCACTCAAATGTCACCTTATCAAAGAGATCTCCCCAGTTATCCTATACTGCATAAGATAGCACTCCCCCACCCCACCTCTATCCCCTTATCTTGCTTTATTTTTCTTCGAAGCACCAAACATTATCTGACATGTTATGTTTTGTTGTTTATTATCTGTCTTCCTCAAGTGCTCAAAAAAATCTTATAAACTAAATCCTGGGTAAACACACAAAGAAGGTATCCATGAATTTAATGGATGACTGATCCATTATTTATGATCAAAGATTCAGGTATGTTAAATCACATTCCTTATTTTTATAAATGGCATTTATAAAGTCAAAATTCATGTTCTTCCACCAAAAAAAGGGGAGGATGTTTGGGTGGATCACTGGTTTGATGGTTTTATTTAGAGCTGTGCTGTCCAATCAAACTTTCTAAGATGATGGAAATGTTCTATATCTGTCATCCATCCAATACAATGGCTGCTAGCCACCCACATGTGGCTACTGAGCACTTGAAATGTGGCTAATGTGAATGAGAAACTAAACTTTAAATTTTATTTACTTTTAAGTAACTTAAGTTTAAATAGTCACTTGAGGCTACTGATAATTGTATAGGGCAGTTCCAGAGTAAGAGGTAGAGGTGTGATTTAAAGAATGATAAAGATCTGTGTTAGTCTCTTTGCCCTAGTAAACTCCCCACCTAAGCCCATCTTTGAGGACAGGCTTTTGTCTGACCCATCTTGGTGTAGTGTAATAATAACAATAATGTCGGGATTTCCCTGGTGGCGCAGTGGTTAAGAATCCGCCTGCCAATGCAGGGGACACGGGTTCGATCCCTGCTCCAGGAAGATCCCACATGCTGCTGAGCAACTAAGCCCACAAGCCACAACTACTGAAGCCCACGCGCCCTATGGCCTGCGCACCGCAACTACTGAAGCCCATATGCTCTAGGGCCCACGTGCTGCAGCTACTGAAGCCCGCATACCTAGAGCCTATGCTCTGCAACAAGAGAAGCCACTGCAATAAGAAGCCCGCGCGTCGCAACGAAGAGTAGCCCCTGCTCGCCGCAACTAGAGAAAGCCCACCCACAGCAACAGAGATCCAACGCAGCCAAAAATAATAATAATAATAATAATAACAATAATGTTTATATAATAACAACAGCTAACACTTACATAGCCTTTGCTACATGTGAGGTGCTAAGCACTTCACATATATTACTCAAACTATTATCATCTTCCCCATTTTATAGATGAGGTCATGAGGCCCAGAGAGGTTACATAGCTTGTCCAAGGTCATGTAGTTCACAAGTGGTAAAGCCAGGATTTGAACCTAGACAGTCTGGATCCAGGTAGATACTCAATATTTTTGTTCAACTAACTGGAAAGCAGGATTTGGGGAAGGGAGAAAGGAATAAAAAAAAAGAGGATGAAGATGGTGGTATATGACAGAGGCAGGTATGAAAAGGAAATATAAAGATACAGGAGGAAAGCATTAGGCAAGAAATCCCACCTGAATGTGGAATGAAGCTAGGCCACCTTTGATAAGAAGAGTCATACCTGAGAGAGCCGTAAGGAACACCAGGCCTGCAGTTCCATGAGCAAATCGTCTCAACCTCAGGAGTTGACGCGTTTCAGGCAACTAAATAAGAAAAGAAAATTGCACAGATAAACTGACTGCAGGAACTATGAAAGGTAGTAAAGATCTCCAAGGCCAAACCCCAGAGACAATCTGAGGTCAGATCTTCTCTGACCCCTAGACTAGGTTAAGTACTCCCAGCAGATATTCCGTTTTATTCTATCTAAACTTTATTAAATTTATACATTTACTATTTGTCTTCCCTGCTATCTTGTAAGTTTTGCGAAGGCAGGAACTGCCATCTGACTTGCTTATTATAGTAATCCTAGCCCAGTAGTTGGCGTATAGGTATTCAATATATATCTGTTCAGTAACTGAATGATTTGCATTGTTCACGGGAAAATACTTCACCATGGTTAAAGTGATGTGACTTAAGGTACAGAACTGGATTTTCATACTGTGTGTAATAATTCATGTTTAGCAAATATAATCAGAATCAAAACTGCATAAAATGCCTAGAGTAGAGATTCTTGCATTTAGTGTTTTGGGTAAAGCCAAAATTTGTTTTTATTTTTACTGTAGCCAACTTGTGATAATAATCAGTGAATCAACAAATATTTAGTAAGAACTTTATACACAGATAACCATAAAGATACAAAGGAAAGTCAGAGTGCTGCCCTCAAATGATTTACAATCTAGTACGTGAAGAGTTAGGCATCATTACTAAGATTTTGTAGGACAGTATATCAGCACTGTCCATTGGAATTTTCTGTGATGATGGAAATGTTCTATTATCTGTGCTGTCCAATATGTGGCTAATGAGGATCTAAAATGAGGCTAGAGCAACTGAAAATTTTTTAAAAAGTTAATTTTATTTAAAGTTTAAGTCGATAACAAGTTTGTTTATATAAAGTTAATTTTATTTAATTTTAATTAGAATTTAAATAGCCACATGTGGCTAGCAGCTACTGTGCTGGACAGCACAGTTCTATGTGGTTGACTAGCATCTCAAATCCTTTCTGTAATTAGTGCAGAATATAAATAAACAAAAAGAGAAAAACAATTAATAATTAAAAAGTCATTGGTAACCTTTAAGAGTACTATTCGGTAGAGAGTATTTAGGAGAGTGTGGGCATGTGTATAAGTGTGGAGGTGAATGTGTGGCTGGGTATATATAGGGGTGGGTGGGGAAGCCAGATGACAAGAATTGGAAAACAAGAATGGGTTGTCAGGATGTACAGCTACAGATGTAGTCAATTCATTTTAGAAGTCTGGCTTTGAAAGTAAGAAGAACAGGAACTACTCAGGTGTGGATTATCTACTATACCAATGTTTCAGCCCCACCTGGCTTCCCTGTGGGATGACTGCCAAGTCAACATCTCCTGTCCTTATTAGGATCCAGACCACTGGCTCCAAGTACCTACTGGATGATTCTATTTAAAAGTCCTACTATCATCCTAAACTTCACTCCATGAACAGGTTATCCAGGCCAACCATGACTTTAATACCTAAAATAATACTCATTTAAAAAATGCCTAGTGTTTTCCTTTAATCAGCATACAGAGAAAATACTTTTAAGCAAGATCACTACAGTTTACTATTTTGTTAGATTTGCTGAATGGTAGGGTCCCCACATAAAGAACAACTCAACGTCGTCTTGTACACCACTAAAGGTCCACATATAGCTCTCGTTCTGGTCTTCCTCACCTCTCCATCCATCATCCCTCTGGGAGTCAGAAGTAAAGTGGTTGGGGTATCTCTTGTTGTTGGTACTCTTTCCTTCTTTTTCTAAAATTCATCATTTCATCTTTCTTGATAGGCAATGCTGACAAAATATTTGGCACCTATACTAATTCTCCTATGAATAAGCTGCTCCAGCCCAAAAGGATAATTGCAGTTTTTACTTTGCCGTCCCAAAGCTATCCAGAGTCCCAAAGTTCAATGTTTCTCTAAACTTTGGTTATATCTAGCTTCTGGTAAAACTGATAGGTGTTACTAAGGGAATGCATGCATTTTGACAAATAACTTCCCATTAGTGCCAGAATTTCCATTTCTCTGACCCTGTCAGCATCTGTACAGATGTGGTAAACAATACAGACTGACTTCACCTTGTGCTGAGGTAGCAGCAGTGAGAGCGAGGTCCACAAGCTGGCACAATAAAGCACAAGGGCTGATCCCAGGTGGGCGGCAAGGCGGGTACTGACTGACCCGAGGGATGTCATGGGAATCTGGTTTCTCTTCTAAGCCACTTTTCACCATATACCATCCCAACAGGCCCTGCAACCAAAAAGAGAAGAGGCAAACAAAACAAGGTTGAAGCTGTTTATTCAACTTTACTCTCTGAGAAAGTGAGTACTCCTACCTGACTCCTCCTTTCTATACCCTCCCATATCCCCAGTATCCCAGGAATTGAGACCTACCCAATTTCCACATACAGCACCAAAAATAATTCACCACTGTTTAGAATAACATTTTATTGAAGTAGAAGCCAAATATAGAAAAGTACACAAAAGTGTATTTGGGCAAAAGCTTACAAATACTTGGCATAATTTAACATTATGTAAACCAGTGAAATATGAAAGTAAAAAGACAGCTGATTTTACAAAAACTAGATGCTTTGGAGAAACCTGACAAAGATAACTGCTTAAAAACAATTACTGTCATGTTAGGTGGAAAAAGACAATTATAAAGGTTTGGGGGGAAGTCATAAAAATCTATAAGGCTGGGCTTCCCCGGTGGCGCAGTGGTTGAGAATCCACCTGCTAACGCAGGGGACACGGGTTCGAGCCCTGGTCTGGGAAGATCCCACATGCCGCGGAGCAACTGGGCCTGTGAGCCACAACTACTGAGCCTGCGCGTCTGGAGCCTGTGCTCCGCAACGAGAGGCCGCGACAGTGAGAGGCCCGCGCACCGCGATGAAGAGTGGCCCCCGCTCGCCGCAACTGGAGAAAGCCCTCGCACAGAAACGAAGACCCAACACAGCCAAATAAATAAATAAATAAATAAATTTATTAAAAAAAAAAATCTATAAGGTTTTTCAGGCAAATTGGTTTGCAAGTGTCTAAACTTCTACTCCTCTTTTAAAAAAATGGTAATGAAAGTACATGTTTAAGTTGAAAAGTTTAAGGTATGTATTATTATTCTATGATTCCCTGTTTTAACTGACTTTTTCAAGTAACCAAACAACTGTCAGTTCTAGTCATATCAGATAAGGTACCCTTTCACCCCGACCCTCCCCAGCCAATAGAATCATGTTAAAGAGGTGGGAGAATCCCACCTTTTCTAAATATATACTCCTCAGGAAGTCTTTTTGGGTATTTCTTTCCCCCTTCACGACTACCCTAGATGTTCTAATTATCGTGATTTCATCTGCACAGGACACTGGAAGATGAGAGAGTATACAGTGTGATTTGCCAGCCCTCACTTTCCTCCTCCCATAATCCTATCTTGCCATCTTCAAATTTTTGCCTCCCTGGAAGTCTATCTTAAGTGGGTTTTATTTTTCTTTTTAATTCTGAAACAAACTTTCACTTTGTTTCACCAATCCTCCCTTGTTTCTATTAGATTTTTATTAATGTCTAACTCTTTATTATCTTTTTCTATCACCTCTATTTTGTCTCTTCCATCTCCCTCCTTAATTCCTTTTCATTGGTTCGTATTCTTACCACTTTGAGTTAAATCAACCAATTAGCTTCCTCCTGATCAAATTTTGGTATTTCTTTGATGCTCTGAGACTCTCCCTTAGGGCCTGTATACCTTGACCCAAATACTCACATGTGTCTTCTCTAACACTCCTTTCCTTGGCTCTCAGGCTTCCCTAACCCCTTAACTGTGGGAGTCATTCAAAGCTCTTTTCCTTAAGAAAAGAGAGAAGTTCAACTTATATAATTTTAATCACCATTTATACTTTCAGCTCTCAGCTACATCTGTATTCTAAGATTCTTCATCCCACAGAATGTTTCTCTCTTCTGGAATTTCCCTATTTGCTTCTATAGCCATTCTAGCATAGGGATCCCACTTCCCCATAGAGCAGGCAAGTTAGAAAAAGGGAGGATACAAGAACCCAGGAAGAGAGCCATGATGGAAAAGAAACTCTAATTCTTGTGACATAAAAACATATTTACTAAGTACTTACTGATTCCAGGCACTACTCTAAGTACTTTACATGCATGATCTCACTGAATATTCACAGAACCTAAGCGGTAGGTTCTATTATTATCCCCATTTACAGGTAAGAAAAGCACAGCCTACAGAGGTCAGACAACATGCCCTACTAAGTGACAGAGCTGGGCCTTGAAACCAGGCCTGTGACACTAAAATCCATGCTCTTACCCACTTTGTTACACTGTTTCAAAGATTACTTCATTAAAAACAATGCCAACTTGGAGGCTCCTGAGAAAATCTCTGGTTTCCCAAACTTGAGTAAATCTCACCTGGAAGCAAACTAAACCACAGAGGGCAAGAACACGTCCTTTCAGGCCATGGGTGAGCCAGCCCTTTCTCCAAAAGTAGACAGCAGGCAGGATGTATGCGAGGCCTACAAGGCGACCCCACATTCGGTGTGAGTACTCCATGTACCAGATGAACTTGAATTCTGCCAACGTCATATCATGATTCAAGCTGGGTGAAAAGGGACGTCAAAAATAAGAAAGAGAAAAAAGTTCATCTAATTTTTATTTCCTGATAGAATGCAGGAACATTCTCGGTTTTAAAGCTTGACTGGTCTGCCCTCTTCCTCATCGGCCACCTCAGAATCACTTTGGAATTGGAGGTTTAGAGTAGGGAGCTCGCTAAACATAACTGAACCAAATATCGAAAAATAATGGAACCTAAACATTCTGAAATGTTTAAATAAGCAAAAGATTGCGTGGGCCTACTGGGAAGTTTACCCGATTTTCTATAATACTTACATTTTAAATTCTGGAAACTGCTGATATTTTTGGAATTCTGCTTCCCATTCTTCTTGGCTTGTAGGTGGCTTCATCCCCTTTATTAAATGCCAATCTACCATTGAGAGGCCAGACTCTGTCAACCTTAAGATAGGAAAGAAATTTGAGTGTATTAAATTTGAGTGTGTATACGTGTGTGCACCACACTGGATTATTCATAAATGGTTTACAGCAGCAAGTGGATCTGAACTTGACCCCTATAAAGGTAAATACATCGTTTCATCGTTTCCTCTTTTGACAACTTGCTCTCTTCTTACTGCTTAGAATTTTGTCAGAAGCAGCTGCTATCAGGTACAAATTTCTTTACTCCTTGTTCTATTTCGTTAAACTCTCCTTACTTCTTTCACTAGCATTCATTGACAGATAAAACCAACCCTTAGATGAAAGAAATGTGTCCTAAATGCATAACCAATATTATTTTTTTAATTAATTAATTAATTTTTTGGCTGCGTTGGGTCTTCGTTGCTGCACATGGACTTTCTCTAGTTGCAGCGAGCGGGGGCTACTCTTGGTTGCGGTGCACGGGCTTCTCATTGCGGTGGCTTCTCATTGCGGAGCACGGGCTCTAGGCGCGCGAGCTTAGTAGTTGTGGCATGCGGGCTCAGTAGTCGTGGCTTGCGGGCTCTAGAGTGCAGGCTCAGTAGTTGTGGCGCACGGGCTTAGTTGCTCCGCGGCATGTGGGATCTTCCCGGACCAGGGCTCAAACCTGTGCCCCCTGCATTGGCAGGCAGATTCTTAATCACTGCACCACCAGGGAAGCCCCAACCAATATCATTTACACAGGGAGAAGAGACTGCTACAGATATAAATCGGTTTAGGTTATTGAGTGAATTTAAAGACAATACAACTCAAATTTGTTGCAGTTTCCCATAACAGCCTATATAACACATAGGTATTTTGAAATAAGGGCACAGGGAATGTAGAGAGAATTTGAGGAGCACGTACTTTATTAACACTATAAAGTATTTTCACTAAAAGGGGTCAGGGCTCCAAAAGTAAAAAAGCTGAGTTCTGGTCTGAGGCAGGAAATGTACAAGACAAGCCTGGAACATCTTATCCAGAAAGCAAGGAATCAAAGGTTACTAGGGTCCTGTCAAAAAGACTCTGGAGCCAGTCTGAAGAGGTTCCAACTGACTAAAGATGGGACAATTTGGGCAAATCTCAGTACAATGGATTGAAACATATCAAATATATTTAAAACTAGGAGCTCCTAATACTTAAAAACTCACTTTATTGGTCACCTTTGGAGAGTGCTTGGGAACCAATTTCTTATTTTGAAAATTGGTAAATAAAAGGAAAGGAATCAAGTGTTTATCTTGCCTTTCCTAACACATTGTACCTTAGGATAACCAAATTGCTGATGAGAGAAAGTTTCTCTTTATAGTTGAGCTAATAAAATACCTATTACAATTTTGCATCTCTAGTGAAATAATGGATTTAGGCAATGATCATCAATGGCTGTTGACATCTCTAATAGACACCAGATATTTATGAATGTTCTAATCACCTATGAAGTATTTTGCCCCCTGCCCCCCAACCTGAATCTGATCAAGCAACAAGTGGTTTACAGGAAATACAGGGGACAATGGAACATGTTAAACAACGTAAGTATGCAATCAGCAAAATCTAGACTGTGAGAAACTCCAAAAGGACAAATGACTTGGGTTTCTTCAACAACAAAAAAACTGCAAAGGGGGTGGGAGAGGTGGAGGGAGTAGAATCCAAATCTATAAAATCTCTTTATAGATTTAAAGAGACCTAAGAGGCATGCATAGGAACCAGCTGAGAGGTATGGAACTTATCTGCACTTAATTCAAACAAACTGTACAAAAATTTTTGTGACAAATTTGAACTCTGATTGTAGGGGGAAATATACACAAACAATGCACAGCTAACACATGAGACGTGAACCAGTCTTTATGAAGGGCTTCTACTAGTAAAACCCTAAACTGTTCTAGGGCTGGGCAAGCCATTAGACCTATTCCCTCTGTAGGCCTCAGTTTCTGCATACGTAAAATGAGGGAGCTAGATTAAATGATTTCTAAGGTCCCTTCCCCCTCCGTCATCCTGCACTTTAATGATGACTCAAATAGCTGACTCACTATGAACAAACTACTCACCTAGTTACTCCACCAAGAATAACTGCTCCAGCCACTGTTCCGCTGCAGACCAGGAGCCATCGGCCCACCACCCGCTCAGCAGCCTTTGAAGGATGGGACACTGTACCCCTTCCAGGTTGCAAAGCTACTTCAGAGATGGTGCTGTATTGCCCTGGCCTCAAGGGGCGCCTGATCCCACAGCTGCAACCACACTAAGGATCAAGACAGACAAATTACAACGGGAGAAAGAGGGAAAGGCTTCACTCCACTGCTACTCACACTCAATCTCTGTCTGGTGTGGAGTACCCTGAATGGCCCCATTTCCACTGCCACTGCCCTGGTAAATCATCATCTCTTATCTGGACTACATCCACCCCCAACTGCCTCCAATCCATCCCCACACCACCTGAACCTTCTGGTCTCTGCATATTTCCCCCAGACTTAACTCTACACCTAAATATAGATTATTTTCTTTCTCCTATGGGTCTTTAAATATGATTTTTCTCTGACCGGGGCACTACTGGTCCCCTGACTGATAATATCTACTGCAGATCTCAGCTTAGATGTCACCTCCTCTAGGAAGTATTCCCAGACTCCCCCACATCTGCAACAGGTCACTCTCCCAGCACACTATACCTCTCCATCACACACTGTAATGTACCATTCAGTACACAGAGGTTTGTCTCCATCTCCCACTAAGCTATGAGCTGTGGGACAGCAATGTCTAGTCAGTCTGGCTCCTTCCCTCTTGCAAACTTCGTTTCAAACACAGTTCCCTTACATAACAAGACCTTAATGAAGATTTGACAAATCAGTTACAAATGAATGAACTGTGACTTCCTCTAAGGCAGGAAACTTTTGGTATTTTATCTTTTGCTTCCCAGTTCCTAACACATATTAATCACGCAATAATTATTAGTTCAGCGAATAGACGCCCTCTCCTGACTCCATCCCTAAGAGTCCAAACACCCATGTTTTCCCTATCCTGCTTCTAATTAACTAAGTAACTTTAGACAAGTTAACCCTCAATTTACTTTTCTCTGTAGAATGGGGTTATAGTCCCTAACCTGACTACCCGGGAGCTTTGAGCAAAAATCAAATATATGTGTAAAAATCACTGAGCTTTTACTATGTGCTAAGCCTCTATGTATATTAAATTATTTAATACAACAACCCTTATGAAGTAGGTGCTATTATCCCCATTTTGCAGATGAATAAATTGAGGCACAGAAAGGTTACCCAACTTGGCTAATAGCCCACAGCTACTAAGAGTAAGTCCGGATCCGAACTCAGGGGCCCTAGACATAAGTAAATGCGTCGTGAACTCCACGGAGCTACGGAAACGTGACGTGTGAGAATCTATTATCTCTGTCCTGGCCCTTTCACCCCATGCCAGCTTCCGCGACTCAGTCCGCTGCTGTGCGGTACCTGTGTTCTAGGCGCCGCCCCAGGAATCAAGAGCCGGAGACACGGGCTCCCCATCACTGCCTTCAAGGGCGGAAAGAGTAATCGCTGCATACTATGAACAGTGCACAACTGCCACCTCCACACTCCTGCACTCCCTGGTCTCCTTTCTTCGCCACAGACTGGAGAAGCACTACCGGGTCACGCAGAACGAGCCCCTCCTTTTCAAAAGGCCGGGGCGAGCAGTGACTGCGCCTGCGCTAGCTCCTGGGCTTTCGCGGGGGCTGCTGGGGCGTGGAAATCGGGGACGCGCTGGGGTGCGCGCAGCCGTGAGGACGCTCCTGTCTGCTTGCGCGCGCTGGAACCCGGACTCTTGAGTGGAAACCGAAGACGCACGTGGGAGGAACGCGTGGAGCATGAAGAGGCAGGGAGCCTCGTCCGGGCGGAAGCGAGCGCGGATACCGTCCGGGAAGGCGGGTGCGGAAGGGGGCGGGGAGGGGGCGGTCGGCCGACTTCGCTCCCGGTTGAGGGCCGGGCCCGGCGCGGGTTCTGGCCAGTGGATTAATCGCGATTTCCCTGGAAGTACTTTCCCCTGCTCCTCACAGCACCCCCTCCCCCGCCCCCGTGCGGTATACTCTGTCATTCCGGCTTTAAACGTGTGGAAACCCGGGGTCTGGTGGCGAGAGTGGCCCGGCTCTGGAGCCAGATATGTGGGTTCGAATCCCGGCGCCACCACATCTCGTCGTGCGATCGTATTCAAGTTGGTTAACTTCTCTCCGCCTCGCTTTTCCCTTCTCCACTGGGGATACCAGTATCCCCCTCACGGCACCGCTGTGATGATTCAGTGTCGAGCGCTGAGCTCAGTGCCAAACCTGTGGGGACCGCTTAATAACCTGTAGCTTCTGCGGCGGGGTCGAGGATTGTCCCTAAAGCCACACCCCTCCCAAGTGGCAGAGCTTAGCTGCCCCAAGCCCGGAGTTCTTCCTAACGGGCCAGGGTGCGCTGGCATGGCAGGTGTTAGGGAATTTGGCAGGTCCGTCCTCCGTAACCTCTTGGTTCCTCCAAACTAGCAGTTCTCAAACTTTTTAATCTCAAGACCCCTTGGCCCTCTTAAAATTATTCAGACCCTCAAAGACCTTTTATTTATATAGGTTAAATCTATCGATATTGTCCACGTTAGAAATTAAAGCAGGAATTTTAAAAATATTTATTAACTAGAAAAAACCATAATAAACCCATTACATGTTAACACAACATTTTTTATGAAAAAAATCACCATTTTCCTGAGCAAACAAAAAATAGTGAGAATAGTGCCAATGTTTTGTATTTTTGCAGATCTCTTTAACATCTGGCTAAATGGAATTCTCATACCTGCTTCTGCATTCAATCTGACAGGTCAAGTAGCCTCCCCAAAACTCCATTCCGCTTGTGAGAGAATGAGAGTGAAAAAGGCAAAGTCTCAGTATTACTATGAAAATAATTTTCACTGTACGGCCTCTGAAAGTGTGTTAGAGTGCCCTAGTCCAGAGTTAACTGGACTACCCCACTTTGAGAACTGCTGCTCCAAACAAATGTCCTCTTCTTTGATCCCTACAAACAACTTCATTTTTTAGGACAATTGCCTTACTCTTTTTTTTTTTAATTTTTATTTTATATTGGAGTAGAGTAGATTAACAATGTTGTGTTAGTTTCAGGTGTACAGCAAAGTGATTCAGCTATACATTTTCATGTACCTATTCTTTTTCAAATTCTTTTCCCATTTATGTTATTACAGAGTATTGAGCAGAGTTCCCTGTGCTATACAGTAGGTCCTTGTTGGTTATCGATTTTAAATATAGCAGTGTGTACATGTCAATCCCAAACTTCCAGTCTGTCCCTCCCCCCCACCCTTCTCCCCTGGTAACTGTAAGTTTGTTCTGTAAGTGTGCATCCCCCCCTCTCCTGGCCAAGGTTGAGCCACGAGATTTCGGGATCTTAGTTCCCCTACCAGGTATTGAACCCGGGCCGTGGCAGTGAAAACGCCGAGTCCTAACCACTGGACCACCAGGGAATTCCCACCAAGGTGTTTTCTTGTGTGAGGCAAATGGTACCCCTGCAGCACTGTTCAGTTAGATTGATCTGACAGCTGGTGTGGGTGGCGATTAGGAAACCCATGGAGTTACTGCAGTGCTGTTGGTTAAGAGCACAGAGTGTCACTTAGCTCTTTCTGATAGTCTTCTCTTAAATAAATGAGGCAGTTACAGTTTGATGTTAGTGGATGATAGATTTTTGTTTTTCAAATTGAAAATTGATTTAAAAAAAACTATAAAAGCAACATCGGGTAGAAAAAAATCAAGCAATATAGAAAAGTAAAAAGAAGAAAGTAAAAGTAATTTTAAATCTCACCACCTAGTAGTAACAATTATCAGTATGTGGTGAACATTCTTTTAGGCATTAAGTATGCATTCAGTAGTTTTAATTTTTTTAAAAAGTATGTGCTTAACTTACAGAAAAAATTCAAAACTCTTTTCATCACACTCTTTAGTGTAAATACATGAATTTTTATGAATTTATAAATATTCAGCCTTTAGTAAATCTTCGTGTGTCTATTGTGTACTGTGGTAGACAGTGTTCTTACTGTGGGTAATAATAAAGATTTCTCACATAAAGACTTTACTTAGGAAGTTTAGGTCAAGTAAGAGTGATCAGACACCTATCTACAAAAAAAATAATATGAGAAAATAATGTTTTAAAGAGATAGAGTTAGTGTTTTAAAGAGGAACATATAGTTTATGAAGAGTTATATGAGTTCAAAAAAGGGAGATACAATTTCCTACTTTGAGAGAGAGGAAATATCATGGAAATGTGATTTGACATGAACCTTGGAAAATTTTAGCATTCAAAGATAGAGCTGGAAGCACTGTGGATTGAGGAGATGGCATAACCAAGAGCAGGGATGGGGATCAGGGGGAACTTGAGGCATATAGAGGAAATAATGTATAGTTAATTAATGACAACTAGTACTTTTTGTACACTTAGTGGGTACTATACACTTTAAATGAATTATCTCATTTTATCCTCACTACTCTGAGGTAGGTACTAAAACCTACTCTGTTTTATAGAAAACTTAGACTAAGTAATTTGTCTAGAATCACACAAATCAGTTGTCTGGTCAGGATTTGAGATCCATCCCTGCTCTTAAACATACATACCTTATGAAGAAGTTTAAACATATTCTGCAGGTGTTGAGAAGCATCGAAAGAATCTTGACCTGGAATGTGATGATGAGGTCTGTGTTTTAGGAAGATTAACTTGACATTCAGTGTATATTTTTCTCAGTATAATTTCTTTGTTTTTAAATTTAATTTATTTTTTTATACAGCAGGTTTTTATTAGTTATCTGTTTTATACATATTAGTGTATGCGTGTCAATCCCAATCGCCCAATTCATCACAGCACCACCCCACCCCCCCGCCACTTCCCCCCTTGGTGTCCATACGTTCTCTACATCTGTGTCTCTATTTCTGCCTTGCAAACCAGTTCATCTGTACCATTTTTCTAGGTTCCACATATATGCATTAATATATGATATTTGTTTTTCTCTTTCTGACTTACTTCACTCTGTATGACAGTCTCTAGGTCCATCCACATCTCTACAAATGACCCAATTTCGTTCCTTTTTATGGCTGAATAATATTCCCTTGTATATACGTACCACATCTTTATCCATTAGTCTGTCGATGGGCATTTCTCAATATTTCTTATACATATGTCTGTGTTTTTATTTTGCAGTCCAGAGACATCAATTTAACAATGTGGTATTTTATTGCATTCATGAGCCCTAGTGTACTTACATACTTACCTATTATTAGACATTTGGATTTTGGCAGCAAAATTTAAAATATTTGTGGTTGCTTGGTCTGGATGGATAGTATCATCATGAAATTTCATTGTTCTCTGTATATTTTAGGAGCAGCAAATGGGTTTCTTATGGAAGTGTGTGTTGATTCAGTGGAGTCAGCTGTAAATGCAGAAAGAGGAGGTAAGAGAAATTAGAAAAGGATGGCAATTGACAGTCCTTTTAAAAGTCTGAAAATGAATCCTGGGAACTGACCTTAGGAACCTTTGTGATCTCTAAGGATCCCAGTAATCCTTTTTTTTTTTAATTGGAGATTTTTAAAATTTATTTATTTATTTATTTTTTTGGCTGCACTGAGTCTTTGTTGCTGTGCACGGCCTTTCTCTAGTTGCGGCAAGCGGGGGCTACTCTTCATTGTGG
The DNA here is from genome assembly GCF_028021215.1 of Eschrichtius robustus. Lineage (NCBI taxonomy): Eukaryota > Metazoa > Chordata > Mammalia > Artiodactyla > Eschrichtiidae > Eschrichtius > Eschrichtius robustus. The sequence goes on from NC_090830.1 coordinate 110,519,468, forward strand.
TGTGCGGGCTTCTCATTGGGGTGGCTTCTCTTGTTGCGGAGCACAGGCTCTAGGCACGCGGGCTTCAGTAGTTGTGGCACACAGGGTCAGTAGTTGTGGCTCGCGGGCTCTAGAGTGCAGGCTCAGCAGTTGTGGCGCACGGGCTTAGTTGCTCCGCGGCATGTGAGATCTTCCTGGACAAGGGCTCGAACCCGTGTCCCCTGCATTGGCAGGTGGATTCCCAACCACTGTGCCACCAGGGAAGCCCCCAGTAATCCTTTTGAAAACAACCAACCAACTAGAAAACCTACTGATCGTCTAGTCTTACTTCCCCAGTAGGTTATATTTTGAGTCAGGTGTCCATAATAGTGCTTACTAACCCAACTTTTTTTTTTTTAATTTTTTTTTAATTTTTATTTTTGGCTGCATTGGGTCTTCGTTGCTGCATGCGGGCTTTCTCTAGTTGCAGAGAGCAGGGGCTACTCTTCGTTGTGGTCCGCGGGCTTCACATTGCGGTGGCTTCTCGTTATGGAGCACGGGCTCTAGGTGTGTGGGCTTCAGTAGTTGTGGCGCATGGACTTAGCTGCTCTGCGGCATGTGGGATCTTCCCAGACCAGGGATCTAACCTGCATTTGCAGGCAGATCTTTAACCACTGCGCCACCAGGGAAGCCCTAACCAACTTTTTTAAAATTGAACTTAGCAAAGATTTAATTTTTTTCAGGCCATTGATTTTAGAGATTTGATGCTTTTTTCATTGTGAGGACTTTTATCATTATCTTTTTTTTTTTTTGAACATCATATATTTTACCTCATGGTTTCTTTTGCACCCTGAACTTGCTTTAACAGGAAGCACAGGAATTCCCATCATCTCAGGATCAGAAAATTTTTTAAACTTTATTATGGAAAATTTCAGACATATACGAAAGTAGAGAGAATAGTATAATGAATCACCATGTACCCATCAGCTTTAATCATTTTCAGTACATGGCCAATCTTTCATTTAAATTGGGGGTGAGCAAACGTTTTTGTTAAGAGCAAGACAATATATTTCTGACTTTGCTGGCCACATTTGGTCTCTGTCATATATGCTTCTTTGTTTTTTTAAAAAATCCTTTGAAAATGTAAAAACCATTCTCAATTTGGCAATAAAAAAAGGATGAAGTACTGATCAAGCTACAACGTAGATGAATCTTGAAATATTATTCTAAGTGGAAGAAAGCAGTAAAAAAACTACCACATATTGTATGATTCGACTTATATGAAATATCCAGAATAGGCAATTTTTTTATAGGCTGAAAGTAGATTGGTGGTTGCCGAGGACTGAGGAGCATGGGGAGAGGGGAAAGTGACTGCTGAAGGGTGTGAGGTTTCTTTTTGGGGTGATGAAAACGTTCTAAAATTGGTGACAATGGTTGCAAAATTCTGTGAGCATACTAAAAACCATTGAATTGTACACTGTAAAAGGGTGAATTGTATGATATGGGTCAGTTGTATGAAATGTATGTTTTTTAAAAATACACGAAAACAGGACTTCCCTGGTGGCACAGTGGTTAAGAATCCACCTGCCAATGCAGGGGACATGGGTTCGAGCCCTGGTCCAGGAAGATGCCACATGCCAGCGAGCAACTGAGCCCATGCGCCACAACTACGGAGCCTGCACTCTAGAGCCCACAAGCCATGACTACTGAGGCCACATGCCACAACTACTTCATGAAGCCCACGCGCCTAGAGCCCGTGCTCCACAAAAAGAGAAGCCACCACAATGAGAAGCCCATGCACTGCAATGAAGTGTAACCCCTGCTCGACACAACTAGAGAAAGCCCGTGTGCAACAACGAAGACCCAACACGACCATAAATAAATAAATAAAATTTTAAAAATACACGAAAACATGTTAAACTTGAATGCCATAACAAAAAGAAGCTTGTGAGCCTTTGGCCTGCAGACCATCATTTGCTGACCTCTGATCTATATTCCTACCTTCCCTCTCCCATCCCCAAATTATTTTGAAGTAAATCCCAGACATTATGTCATTTCATCCGCAAATATTTCAGTATCTCTAAAAGGTTTAAAAAATAATAATAACCTTTAAAAATAATAATAATAACCAAAATATCAGTAACATCTTTTAAAAATAATATTTCTTAATATCATCAAAAATACCCAGTTAGTTTTCAGCTTTCCCCAATTGGCTCACACAGTTTTGTTTTACAGTTCTTTGAATCAAGATATAAACATATCATTTTTTTGATATGTCTGTTTCAATCTATGTTTCCCTTTTTTCTTTCTTTAATTCTTTCTTTTCTTTCCTTATAGTTTGTTAAAGAAACTGTGATTTTCATCTTTTATTTTTATTTTATTTATTTTATTTATTTTTAAAAATTTATTTATTTATTTATTTATTTTTGGCTGCATTGGGTCTTCATGGCTGCACATGGGCTTTTCCCTAGTTGCAGTGAGCAGGGGCTACTCTTCGTTGCGGTGCGCAGGCTTCTCATTGTGGTGGCTTCTCTTGTTGCGGAGCACGGGCTCTAGGCACGCGGCCTTCGGTATTGTGGCACGTGGGCTTGGTAGTTGTGGCTCGTGAGCTCTAGAGCACAGGCTCAGTAGTTGTGGTGCGCAGGCTTAGTTGCTCCGTGGCATGTGGGATCTTCCCGGACCAGGGCTCAGTCCCCTGCACTGGCAGGAGGATTCCCAACCACTGCGCCACAAGGGAAGTCCCAAGATTGCTATTGTTTTAATCAATGAAGAGTCAGTGTTCCACTGTGGTCAATCCAGAAACTTCTTTATTCTAAATCACTTCCTTGTACGTAGAGAAGCAACCCTATAATACAAAATTTTAAGAGACCTAGCCTAACTTGAATTAACTCTTAAATTTGACTAGCAGTAACATAATGTGGGTTGCAGAATATAGTTGGGTTTAAAAATAGAGTTTTACTCTAGTTTTATAATTTGATTTCTCTCAGTTTCTAAGACTCTGTTCTATATTTAGAAAAAAATGTTAAGCTTGCTGTTTAATAAGAGTTTATTTTGGACAATAACTTTTGAGCAATGCTTTTCAAAATTTTTCTTAATTTTTTAATTAAAAAAATTATTGTGCTTAGCAATGCTTTTCTTACTACAGGTGCTGATCGCATTGAATTATGTTCTGGCTTAGTGGAAGGAGGAACCACACCCAGCATGGGTAAGTGTCCATTTTTCGGATTTTCTCATAGGAGTTTATGGAGCCTGGAGACAATTGATAATCTGTTTCATTGGGATCTTTTACTGAAGTTACTAACATGTTAACTATGCCATGGATATTGTATCAGTTAGAAATGTTTATTGTTGCAAATAAACTTGTCTATCACAGATGTGATCAGATAGATTTATTTTCCCTTATATATCATAAAGTTGAGATTAAGTTACTGTTAATATTGGTTTATATGCTCTGCAGTAATGTCAAGGACCGTGGTTTTTTTTATCTTTCCATTCTGGCATCCTTGGTATACTGACTTTTGTCTTCATTTCACCCCTCTTAGTCTTTGTGCTGTTGTCATACATTTTTCTTTTACATATGTTAAAAACTCCACACTACATTGTTATTATTTTTGTTTAAAGAGCCAGTTATCTTTTAAAGAGACTGAAATAATAAGAAGACATCATATTTACCCATGTGTAATTAACCATTTCTGATGTTCTTCCTTTGTGTAGATCTATATTTCCATCTGGTTTCATTTTCCTTCTGCCTGAAGTAATTCTTCTAACATTTTTTGTAGTACAATGTGCTGGTGATGAATTCTTTCAGCTTTTGTATATCTGAAAACACCTTTCCCCATTTTTTGAAAGATATTTTTGCTGGGTGTAGAATTCTAGGTTGACAGTTTTATTCTGCCAGGACTTTAAAGATGCTTCTCCACTGTCTTCTTGCTTGTATTGTTTCTGACAGGAAATCTGCTGTCATCCAAACCTTTGTTCTTTTCTGTGTAATTTGTCTTTCTCTTGGTTACTTTTAAGATTTTGTTCTTTATTCTTGGTTTTGAACAATTTGATTATGATGTACCTGAGTGTAGTTTTTTTCATGTTTCTTGGACATGTGCATTTATACTTTTCATCACATTTGGAAATTTTTCTGCATTTAATGTCCTCCACTCCCTCCTTCAAAGACTTCAGCTAACTTACTTAAGGCTGCTTAAAGTTGTTCCACAGCTCACTGATGAACTACTCTTAAAAAAACCTTTTTCTCTGTTTCATTTTCTATAGATCCTATTCCTTTGTTTTCAAGTTTACTGATCTTTTCTCTGCAATGTCTAATTGCTGTTAATCCCACCTAGTGTATTTTTCATCTCACACACTGTAGTTTTCATCCCTAGATACTTGAGATTGTTGTTATATCTCTCATGTCACTTTTTAGCTTTTTTGAACATATAGAATAAAGTTACAATAGCTATTTTAATGACTTGGCTGCTAATTCTAACATCTGTATCAGTTCTAGGTGGTTTTGTTTGGTTGATTTTCGCCTAATGATGCATCTTGTTTTCCTGCCTGATAATTTTTCATTGTATGCAAGACATTATGAATTTTACTTTGCTGGGTACTGGATATTTTTGTATTCCTATAAATATCCTTGAGCAGTTAGGTATTGGAAACAGTTTGTTCATTTTGGATTGGGTTTTAAAAATTTGTTAAGTGGGTCTGGAATAGTGTTATTCCCCACTACTGAGGCAAGACCTTCTGTGTACTCTACCCAGTGCCCCATGAATCTTGAAATTTTCCTGTGTGGCTTGTGGGAACAGGCATTATTCCTGGCCTGGTGTGAATGACAGGCAGTATTTCTTCTAATTCTTTTCAGTGGGTCTTTCTCTGGCTTTGTGTAGTTTCCTTGTGTGCATACGCCGATTGGTACTCAGCTGAATATTAGCGGGAAGGCGGGGTGTGGTTCTGTGCAGATCTCCAGGGTTCTCTTTCTCTCCTCCCTGCTATTCTCTGCTGTGAACTCTAGCCACTTGGTCTTCCTGGACTCTCAGCTTTGTCTCTTCAACTCAGAGAATTCTCTGGCCTCCGCCTGGGTTCCCCCTCCCTATGCTGTGGCCTGGAAAACTCTCAAGGTAGTAATCTGGGTCATTCAGAGAGCTCACCTCATTTGTTTCCCATCTCTCAGGCAACATTATCCTTTGTTGCAAACCATTGTTTCATATGTTTTGTCTGTTTTTTGGTTTTATGGGTGGAAGGGTAAATCCAGTTCCTGTTACTCTGTCTCGTTCTAAAGCCCAAGTCCCTATATGAAATTTTGACTCCTATATTTTACTCTGAGATGGATGATAGCGTTATTTAGTATAAAAGGTTTATATATGCAATGGCCTTTTGGACTCTTCTCTCTAAAATAAAGGAGGGCGTTCCCTGGCCACTCTGTGAAATACCTAGAACATACCTGTTATTTGAGTGCAGTCTGTTTTTTGCAACAGCAGTCATGTATGATTCATTACTTGGTGATGGGCACATTGCTATCCCATGCAGAATTGGGGTTCTTGTAGCAAGGAAAAAGACGTAAATTCACATTGGGTAAACACTAATGGTGCTTGCCACAGATCTTATACCATTGAGTGTTTCTGAACTAGCCACGAATTGTGTCAAATTTGGGTACTTTTATTCATAGATCTCCTCATAAAACCACAAATAAGTACAACTTTGCTCCCTTTTGCATATCTCTTATTAAAAAAAAAGGCTGTGCTAAATATCTTTGTCCATTAAGGAATCATAAACTTTAGAACTATGTAACCATCTCTATAGTAGGTTTTAAATAGAGCTGTAATCATTATGAAGGAGAAACCGGATCTTAGGGAATACACTGGCAGAACATAGAGCCTGGTAGTTATTACACTTTCAAATGTCACATTCCAGTAAAAGAATTTAGTTGAGTCAACTGACAAGTGCTTTTAAAATGCGGTAACTTCCTTCTATTTTCTAAATGGCTTTTTTATTTACGTTTGATTTTCTTATTATGTAACTTCTACTATATGTATATTTTTCTTCTCAGTGTCTCCTTTTTCCTTTAGATCCATCTTTCTATGGTTTATTCCATCAACTCTTCCATTTCTTGTAGAAGTGATACACCAGAGAAAATGTAAAAGACCAGTACAGTAATATTTTATTGACTTCCTTGAGCTTTTAGCTCACATTTGAATTTTAATTAGTCTGCTCTATTCTTATAGGTGTCCTTCAAGTAGTGAAGCAATATGTCCAGATACCAGTTTTTGTGATGATTCGACCACGTGGAGGTGATTTTTTATATTCAGACCGTGAAGTTGAGGTGATGAAGGCTGACATTCGTCTTGCCAAGCTTTATGGTGCTGATGGTTTGGTATTTGGGGCACTGACTGAAGATGGACACATTGACAAAGAACTGTGCATGTCCCTTGTGGGTAAGAATTTGTATCTGAGACTAAAAAGCCTCTAACGATGATTGCATTGAATACTCCCAATATAGAAAAACGCAATCACAAAACTGACTTTTCATTCACACCTGCAGGCACTTATACTAACCTATTTTAAACACTAGCTATTTAGGTGTTTTGGGTAGAGACTATGTGTGACATAGCCCTCCTGACTCTCTCAGTTACTATAGATTGGGTTCTGCTACTGTTCCTATAGGGTTTAAGGGAAATTTACCTTGATTCCTTTAATCACAGCACCAAAAAGTTGAAAAGCTATTACATTTGGTGAGGATGGGGAGATGTAGAGAGGACAGAAGCAAACTACCTATATTACTAGGCCAGAGTATTTCTTGAAGATTTTCAGAAGGGTAAGTAATAGATGTAATGCTACCCTTATAGTTGCCAGATCATATAGTTTTTATTTGGTGCCTCTAAGGAGTGGATGACTATTTTTTTTTTTAAATGAAAATCAGAGATTAATGGAAACACAGGACTTTTGGATTTGGAAGGTTGCCATTTTTTTATTATTTTAGTTCAGTGTCTTCACTTAAGAGAAGAAAGTATTAAAAAGTTCATTCTAACTTGGAGAATTCTGTAAATAGTAATCAGTGATGATCTCTTCATTCATGTTGTAATGTGATTTTCTTTATATAGCTATTTGCCGTCCTCTGCCAGTCACTTTCCACCGAGGTGAGTCATTTCCATTTTAGAAGTTCTGTTGAACGGTGTCAGTTTTCTCATTTCACCAAATGCCACAACCTTTTTTCTGGAACACAATTGTATAGTGTCGTTACAGTGTTACCAATTGGTTTTTTTATACTGATCGTGGGACTAACAGTTGTAAATTTAGAGATGCACAGTTTCTAGAAAATGTGAAGCCTTAGTTATGAAAAGTTGTTAAAAGCAGAAGGTGGTGGTGGTGGCATATAATAGAGGGAGAGAGTAAGCATTGCCTACAAGTGCGTGTGCTTGTCACAGCTTTCCAAGCAAGAATCCTGAGATTCATTTTTATTAGTTTGCCTCAGGTCATGTGCAGTCTCAAAAAGGATAAATCACTATGGCCAATGAAAGGAAATGTGGTGCTTGGCTTAAGCCAGATAAGATCTTTCTGGAGCTAGGAGTGAGGTCAGCTTTCCCAGATGAATATAAGATTCATGGGCAGAGAGGGGGTGGGTAGCTGATGAAGAATTGGGTACTATTAGGAAGAGGAGAGAAGAAATAGGTGCTGGATAATCAATGAACAGATGTTCACTATAGTGCACAAAATTATTGTACATTATTGATAGCTTGTCTGCATCAGAATGATTTCTAAAAAGTATCTGATAATTTTATATGAAAATACTTCTTATCTCTAAATCAGGCAGTTACAGTTTCCATACATTTTTGCCTAGCATTGGTAAAATGGAGGAACAAGTGTGAATTTTGCCTTCAGAGGCACTGCCATTGCACATGAAAAGAAAGAAGTCTTCAATTTTTTTTTTTATTTGATGATATGCATGAGAAATTATTGAATTTTTTTTGTCCTTTTGAGTAAGCATCCAAAGATTAGGATGAGAGTGGACACTAGGATTTGCATCCATTTATAGAAATCAGGTATAAAGCATTTGTAATCCTTGTTTCTTTATGAAATGAGTAGCACCAGAAAACTTTATTGACTTGCTGTTTAGCAATGCTTCTCATGAACTAGCAATAACTAAAAGATGTTAGATCGCTTAAAAGTCAGGAACTTTGAAGCTAGCCAAAAAAAAAAGAAAAGTTTTAAAATATGAGGTAATTTAAATTAGTAAATGTTTCTCTGAAAAATATATAGTTTAAAATTTGATATGCTAAATAATTCAAAATAAACCCACCATATAGAATATATTTTTCTGTTCTTAAACTAAGAAAATCATTTCAAAGTTTTTGTCTTTTCCTTCAATAAATTTAGCAAAAATATTTCCGTTTTTATATTATTATATTGTCCTGGATTCCACTTTTTTTTACTCATGTATTTAATATTATGACAGTGTAATCACTGAGAAGGTACTGCCACCAAAAAAGGAAAACCCTCTGTGTTACATTTAGCTGCCTACATACACTAAAGGGTGAAAGGAAGGGGTCTACCACCTAATGCACCATAGATTAGCACTTGCGTATCATGTAGCAGTGCTGAGAACCAAAGCAGAAGTAGTTTTCTTTGGGGTTCCTAGTGCCAGTTTCCTCAATGAGGAGGAGAGAAGTCTCTTAGAAAGTAGGATGGAACTGAAACCTCATATAGTCTGTTGTAAACAACTATCCTTATACTATGAGTCTTGAGTACATGGGATAAATGGATTAGAATAAAATATTAGTCAATAATGAGAATGTGAACCAAGGCTTTTTCTAGAACTGGTGAGTGTAATGTTTTCATTCTGTTTGTCCAGTTTGTTTGAACCCTTAGAGCAGACTTTCCCAAATTTGAGTCACTTGCCTGTTACGTTTACAATTTTACCATATCCAAGGGCTACTTGTGTAAATGTATTTAATAATTTTCTTAAAATCTTAAGTAAATTTATTTTAAAGAGAAACTTTATAACTAATGAAAAATGGAAACTTTTCACTTCTAATCTGCATGTAAGTAAATGCATCTGTTCAAATGCATACCATCTAAAATGATCCTGCATACCATTGGTGGCATGCTGACTGTGGTATGCTGGTAAACTGGTTCTCAGGAAAAAAGAGCCCTGACTTGTACCATTTGTTGATTTCTGTGGTTTATGTACTTTCACCTTGACTAATTTCAGCTGCCAATGGATTGACAATCATGCTTGCAAAATTCCTGAATATTTAACAACTGACACTCTTGCAAGCCAGGACAAGCTAGGTCCAGCATACCACTGTGTGTATACTACATTTTGGAAAGAACTGTATTAGAGATATCTGTTCAAAATTCAAGTCAGTTTTATTTATTTCAGCCTTTGACATGGTTCATGATCCAATGGCAGCTCTAGAGACCCTCTTAACTTTGGGATTTGAAAGAGTATTAACCAGTGGATGTGACAGTTCCGCACTAGAAGGACTACCCCTAATAAAGCGACTCATAGATCAGGTACACACAATTTCCTTCCTTTCTTCCTAAGACTCTGTTGTGGTTACTTCTGATATTCTGCTGTTCAACGAGGTTGTGAAACTACATATTACTGACTTTGTGGTTACTCCATAGCAAGCAGGAAATAACATATTTTATAATTTTTATTTCTTTCACATGAGCATTTTTAGTAGCCAAGGCTCTTAAGATCAAATTATAGACAATGCCTAAATAACTGATCTAATTGGATAACCACAGCAAATTTTACCCTTCTTCTGCCATCAGCGTTGCATAGTTTAAGCCATATCTTCTTACTGTCAACCTATGTATACTCAGGGGTTCCCACATAAAATTTGAGAAAATTATCATTTTGAGGTGAATTCTAAAACTAAAACTGGGACTTCCCTTGTGGTCCAGTGATTAAGACTCTGTGCTTCCACTGCAGGGGGCACGGGTTCGATCCCTGGTGGGGGAACCAAGATCCTGCATGCCAGATGGCACGGCCAAAAAAAAACTAAAACTGTATCCTTCTCTCATTTCTCCCCAGCTACCAAGATAGGAGGAAATACATTTTTCTCTTATATGATTTCCTCTTGTGAGTTCGCATCATTTGTAGAACAGTCTGTGTTTTTCTGACACCAGTCCAGAGGCATTCTAAGTTAGTGAGTATGGACTTTGAGATGAGAATATTCTGGATTTGAGACAGGTTTGACACTTGCTGTATAATGTTGAGTAGATTACTAGCGTTTAAGCCTCTGTTTCCTTGTGTGAAATTGAGATAAGTTTAATATTTCCTATATAGGGTTGCTCTGAGGATTGGTAGAGATCAGGTAGGATTGGTAGAGATAAGAGATAATATAAGAGATAAGAAAGGCTCTTGGTAAGAGCCTTAGCAGAGTGCTTGATATGTATTAGATTTTAATACATGTTAGTGTCTGTAATTATTATTACTGCTATTATTAATAATATTATTTAGTGTTTTTGTGTAGACATCTGCTTATGTTTACTTTTCTATAACCATGAAAATAATTTTCAGAAATTTCACCTGAGGATCAGATAAACTTTTCTAGACTGGAACTTACTGGTTTTATAAATATTTATTAAGTATACATTAAGGTGCAGGGCATTTGCACTATGGTGGTGACCAAGGGGTGCCTGCGCACGCGCACGTGTCTGTAGTCACTGCCCTTACAAACTAGTGCACAACAGGCACTTTTAATAGAGTACTATATTAAAAAAAAAGTGCTGTGGGAGCACATTGGAGAGGAATTAACCCCAGATTTGAGGTTAACAGTTGGGATTAACAGTAGTTAGCTTCCCAGAAGAAAAGAAATCCACACTGCAATGTCTTACTCATTTGAAGGATGATGAGGAGCCATCAATGTAAAAGGAAATAGGGAGAGGGAGAGTCGGGGGGATGCTCCATGTAGACAAAACGGTATATGCAAAGGCCTAGAAACAAAAGTGAGAGTAATTTATTAAGATATTGAAGAATGACTATAATGTTGAATGTGAAGAGAAGAATACTGTCCAGAGCCTTGAACACTATTTAAGAGTTTGTATCTTATCCTTGGTGCACTGGGGAAGCCTGAAGCGTTTTAAAATAGAAGGATTGATGAGTCAGGTTTCCATTTTAAAATGGTTACTCAGTATGGAGTAGAGAATAATTGTTGTAGTCATATATTGCATTTCAAAATAATTGTGTGTGTGTGTGTGAGAGAGAGAGAGAGAGAGATTTGTAGTTTAATCACTGGCAGGTTGGCAGGAAGAGCTGGGTTAAATATGCTTATACACTAACTTTACTTTTTTTAAGTAAAAATTATATGTATATATAACAGGTGTACAACATGATTTTTTTTAAAGGAATTCCTTTATTTTTATTACTTATTTATTTATTTATTTTTGGCTGTGTTGGGTCTTCGTTTCTGTGCAAGGGCTTTCTCCAGTTGCAGCAAGCGGGGGCCGCTCTTCATCGCGGTGCGCGGGCCTCTCACTATCGCGGCCTCTCTTGTTGCGGAGCACAAGGTCCAGATGCGCAGGCTCAGTAGTTGTGGCTCACGGGCCTAGTTGCTCCACGGCATGTGGGATCCTCCCAGACCAGGGCTCGAACCCGTGTCCCCTGCATGGGCAGGCAAATTCTCAACCACTGCGCCACCAGGGAAGCCCCAACATGATGTTTTGATATACATATACAGAATGAAATGTTACAGTCAGGATCATATTCATCTGTTCATATAGTTAACTTGTGTGGCGTGTGTGTGTGGTGAAAGTAACTGAAATCTACTCTCTTAGCAAATTTTTAGTATTCAGTACAGTTTTATTGACTATAGTCATCATGCTGTACATTTGATCTATAGACGTACTCATCCTACATAGCAACTTTGTATCCTTTTACCAACATCTCCCCATTTCCTTCACCTCCTCACCCCTGGTAACCACCATTCTATTCTCTGCTTCTCTGTATTTTACTTTTTCAGATCCCACATAGAAGTGAGATCATGCTAACTTTACTTCTTGAAGCAGTTACTTAGTAGTATAATATACTGGTTAAAGCATAGGATTTGGGATTAGAAAGGTCTATGTTTAAATCCGGGTTTTGCCACTTACTAACAGTGACCTTGGGCAGCTTACCTAACCATCCTAAACTTCAGTTTCCTTACCTACAAGTTAGAATAATAATAGTGCCTACCTCCTAGAATAGTTGTGGATTACTTCAGCACAAGGTCTGACACTTAGTAACTGCTCTGTATTGGTAAATCACTTTGATAGCCTTAGGTAAGCATATAGTTCTAAATAATCTTTTATGGAAGGCCAAAAAAAAAGTGATAGAATTCATCTCTTTAAAGATTTGTCCATGTTTTAGAAAGCTTTCAGTTGGAAGAAACAGTTATAGTAAATATGACTTTTTTTGCTCCTGAACTCATTTCAGCATTCTAGATAGTAAATATTTAGTTTTGTGGGTATTTTGCTGTAGTCTGTTTGAGGATACTAAACAGCCTTGTTTCACTTATTTCTCTAACAATTATTAAATTTTATGAAATAGCCCCCTCTCCCTTTGACTCTCTATTTCATTTCCTTGCTTTATTTTTTTTTCATTGTATGTTTAAATATTTATATTTTATAAATAAACCTATCTGTTGTCTGTTTTCGTTGAACATGAAAGCCCCATGAGAATAGGAACTTTCTCTTGCTCATGATGTCAGGGAGGAAAAACTTTTTCTTTACCCTCTTTTTTAAAAAAAAAAGTGAACCCTCCTAGGTTCAGTATTGGAGGTCCTGCAAATTAAACTGACAAAAGATAGATTTGCAAGAAAACAAGATTGTAATCACGTGTGTATGTATGTATGGGAGTTCACAAAGAAATGTGACTGAAAGAGGTGCTTAGAATTTGGGGCTTATATACCATCTTCTAATAGGTGAAGGAGGGGGAAGAGAGCACTTAGGGACTTAGAAGTGGAAGGAGAAAGGGCCCTTATGGGAAAACAAATGACTTTTTGGAAAGATTATTGTATCTTTAGAAGAATAGATGGGAGATAGGATAGTTTTATGATATTGTCTGTCTGGGTGTGGTGCTGATGAGCTGCTTCCAGTGAGGGGATTTATGACAGTTGAGTTCTTTTTCAGTTCTTTTGGGAGGCTCTGCTTTTAGGCAGATAAGGAATTTCAGCCTTTAGCTCAAAATAATTTTTATGCCACAGTGGCATATTTTGGACCCCGTCAGTCACAGTATTCTCCATACCTACAACAGTGTCTGGTACACGGTAAGCGCTTAATAAATACTTGTTGGATGGATGGAGGAGTGAGTAAAGTGACATTTGATAAACACTTTCATGATAGAGCAATTTGATCAGGGTATTATTCTGCAAGTTAGTGAGCTTGTTATAACATTATATGTTATTTTTATTCTGTCATTATTACCTACCTGCCACTAGAGTTTCCACTGAGTATGCATTTGTAAAAAGGTGATTTCCTTTTGACTTTCAGTGATACTGGGTATATCACCAAAATTTATTTAGGAAATGGGATGAAAATTAGAATAAAAATAGGGAAATTTCAATACCTATTATCAGAAATTAAATCAATTCATCTAGTTCAGTTTTATTACTTAATATCCAATAAAATGGACCTATTGTTTTGTTTAATTGGTATAATAAGCTAGGGAATTTAGTTGAGGATACATGATTTGAACAGATTTTTTTTCTAGTAATTTACGATTATGCTATACTCTTTCTTTTCTGCTGAAATCGTACTTAAATTCAACTACTTCCATTCCATCGCATGCCAAGAACTCAGAATTAGTGTTATTTTTCAGTAGTGGCTTTTCTTTTTTTTTCTTTTTTAAAAGATTTATTTTATTTATTATTTTTGGCTGTGTTGGGTCTTCGTTGCTGCACGCACGCTTTCTCTAGTTTCAGTGAGCGGGAGCTACTCCGTTGTGGTGCGGGGGCTTCTCATTGTGGTGGCTTCTCTTGTTGTGGAGCACGGGCTCTAGGCACGCAGGCTTCAGTAGTTGTGGCACATGGGCTCGGTAGTTGTGGCTCGTGGGCTCTAGAGCACAGGCTCAGTAGTTGTGGTGCATGGCCTTAGTTGCTCCACAGCATGTGGGATCCTCCCAGACCAGGGCTCAAACCCGTGTCCCCTTCATTGGCTGGCGGATTCTTAACCACTGCGCCACCAGGGAAGCCCCCAGTAATGGGTTTTCTTAAGGTGGTGTGATTATTTAGTATTTATATTTTATTCTCCTATTCTTTGTGTTTGTAACAGTACAAGTCTTTAAAGCAATACAATAAAATAACCTTTCTGGGTAGAAGGAGTTACTATGCTGAACATTTTACTTACCCACGATCCCAAAGAAATAGAAAGATCTATTGAAAATTAGATACTAGTAGTAACTTAATAAATTTAATATAGTTATGTTTCTGTTTTGCTGCCTTATTATCCCATGTAAGAGAAGGATATTAAAATTGTTTATTTTTTTCTTTTTTCAGGCAAAAGGCAGAATTGTGGTAATGCCAGGTATTTATTTATCTATCCGTTTACTAGTGTAACACTATAGTGAGGAAGAGCAAAAGAGGCAGGACAGTATGGGGGGTAGTATTAGTACATGGTGTTCGGAAAGAATATATAATTTGATTAAAATGTTTAAGACTGGGGGATCTGTGCTGCAATTTAAAACTTTATATGAGGAACACTCTAGTAGGGTTTCGCTCAGAGAAGAGCAAATAAGGATTGGGGTTTCTCCATGTTTGCTTTCCCATAGTATACAATTTTGTGAATGTAGATGTTCATTTCTGGTGAGGCACACCAAGCTTGATGCTGCTATGCTGCATTAGGGCCAAATGTCCTAGTTGTTGACAAGGTATAAGCAAACATAGGTAATATCCCTGGATAATGTAATACGCAGTTTCTGAAAATATTTGATCACGAAATTCTTCCTTGTAGTCAGAACAGTTGGATCACATACTCCTAATGATAACTCTGAGATCAATGAAGGACATAATGGCCCATTAGAAGTCAACAGTTTTTAAAGAATTAGATAAGATGACCTAGATCCAGAATGAGATGAATATAAAGACAACCTTAATTTTTTCTTATTAAATTTCTCAAACGTATAAAAAAGAAAACAGCATTATGAATACTCATGTACTCAATTTCTAGATTTAACATTTTGTCACATTTGTTTCATCTTTTTTTTATCCTGAGGTATTTTAAAATTAAATTAAAGGCATTATGACATTTTCTCTTTATACGTCTCTAAAAAAATAAGGGCATTTTACTCTAGCCGCAATACCATTATCACATCTATCAAAATAAACACTAAATCCCTAATACCATTTAATACTCAGCCAATACTCTCCTTTCTCTAATTGTACCCAGAATGTTTTTTATAGCTGATATGTTCAAACCAGGATCCAATCAAGGAACAAGTATTGCACTTGGTTTTTATCTTTCTTAATATCTTTTAATATAGAAGTTTTCCTTTTCTTCTTCTGCTTTAAAAAAAAATGACATTTAAAAAGTTTGAACTACTTACCCCGTAAGATGTCCTAATTTCTGGATTTATCAGATTGTTTCCTTTTGATATTGTTTAGCATGTATTTCCTAGACTAGCCTCTGTATTTTCCTATAAACTGCTTGTTTAGATTCTGGTTAAATATTTTTGGTAGGAATACTTCATGGATAATTCTGAATACTTCATATTTCATCACATCAGAAGGCATACAATGTCTGGTTGTCTTAATACCAATGATGCCAAGACTGACCAGAGGTCAAAATGGTGATAGTGAGATATAGGCCAATTTTTAAAAAGAGGCCAAACAGACAGATAGTGTCAGAAATTTAGTAAAGCTTTGACTTGTAGCAAGTTCCTGAAACATGAGCAGACAGAAAGCATATATTATTTGTTAAGTTGAGACCCTTAGAAGATTAATCAGGGAATGTTAAAGAAACTTAATTGAGTCTGATGCATTTCCATTTAAGACTAAATATATTTATACTTGACAACTAATACCCAGACTTAAAGACAGTTGTTAACGTAAGATTGCCTTTGCTTTATATGTAATTATTAAGTTATGTGCTATGTGCAAGGCACTACTTGGGATACAGAGTTACACAAGAAACTACTTCCTCAAGAGGCTTACAGTCTTAGGTGAAAAGATGTTATATCCAAAAATATTTGTGATTATTTAACAAACCTTACCAAGAAAATGCTAATTATATGCCAGGTTCTGTGGTAGGTGTAAAAACACAGAAATGTATATGAAGTAATCCTTCTACTTGAGGAGCTCACCAAATAGATGTATAAACAAATTATAACAATTTCATGTAAGTAATTACCAGCAAGTAAAAATTCCTGGGTAAGTCAACCTGAATGCCTAATGAGTGTCCATCATTGGGAATTATAAAGATAACTAGAACATAGTAGCTCCCCTCTAGGGACTTTCATAATGAAGCTTACAATATAATTTAGGCTCCAGTTTCCTTATCTTTATAAAGAGAGGATATTGAACTAGCTGTTCTTTCAAGTCCCACCTGTTAGTCTATGTTTGGAAAATGTATTACTTACGTTCTGATAACTGAGCAACATGTATTTCAGTGGCCAGATATTTTGTTATTTATTAGAAGGAAATAATGTATTTGTCTTTTAATCCTTACAAGTTTGTGAAGTAGGCAATACTATCCCTCTTTGGTGAAAAAAATTGAGGCTCAGTGGATTTAAGTAATTTATCTAAGATCACATAGCTGTGAAGGGCCACAGTGGTAAAGCCAGGATTCCAATCTAAATCTGACTTCTCCGTCTGTGTTCTTTCTGCTTCTTAGGGCTCAGTGATATTACTGTACCACCAAGAAAAAAGTTAATGAGTCTGAAAGAGTGTGTAAGTCAAGTTATTTTAGTAGCTTGAATAGCTTGAGATAAAAAGTACATATTTTAACAGTCATTTAAAAATATGTATTGAATACATCCTGTATATTAGGAGAGAATGATATAAAGATGAATAAGCTGATTTTATATTTATAATCTGGTATCAGTTCAGAATATTACTCTTTATATACAGACATTTAAGAGATTGTTCATTAAAACAAATGAGTCATAAAATACTTGATTGTGCAGTTTTAATAAAGTAGAATCAAATTCTTCTGTAAAATGAAACAAAAAGTTGATATTATAACAAATAAGCTGTATAACACCTTGCATTATTCCCATTTCCAGTGAAATCTGTGTGTTCATCAAATCCTGGGCCAGAGAAAGAACCTTGGAGGTTTTCTCTTTGACATACATTTCTGAGGCTTCGCTTTTGTGACTTCTTCCTCAAGTCTATCTTACCTTTCATTTCAATTTGATTTTGCTTTAATTGAGGGGAAGCAGGGCTAGAGCACTCAGTGATTTTCCTTGCCCTAGAGTAATCTTTATAGATTTAAAATCAGTAACGTATAGCATTGTTATATAAACCAGTGGGCATGTAAAATTCTGTCATAAAGTTTCTTTGACCTTATCTTTTGTTCTTCAGAGTCTGTAGTCTTGCCTTTTCATCATTTTTTTCTAAATTCATTCTAGCTGAGTAAAGAGAGAATAATTCTCAAATCAATGAGAAATTTCAGTATGGAGGTTCCAGGTAGAGTTGGCAGTCATATTATTCATTAAATCTTATATGAAAATCTATTCTATTTAATATATTACTTATTCTTTCCAACAGGGGGTGGCATAACAGACAGAAATCTACAAAGGATCCTTGAGGGTTCAGGTGCTACAGAATTCCACTGTTCCGCTCGGTTGGCTAGAGATTCAGGAATGAAGTTTCGGTAAAAATATATTCTTTGACTCCTGCAAAAATGAATGCGATTAATCTTTACTTCCCCAAACAGGAAAATCTTAGTTGATGGCATGATTAATGAATGGAATGTTGTGATTAGTATGTAAGTATTACAGTCATTTTTGAAGTGTTTTAACTGCAGAGTGGTTCTTTTCCTGCCTTAAATAAGCAGGCTCTTCTGAACACAGGCTAACCTTCAAAGCCTTAAGGCATTGCTGAACTTAGACCAGTTAATAATAAATTCTAATTCAGCAGCTAAGCTTCAAATGAATCAGATATGTATGTGTGGCCATTCACCTGTGATTTCCTTTAGCAAAGTTAATAACTATGGTATCAGGATGGAAGAGCTGTAGTCATTTTTATCTTTCCTACTGTTAATACTTAAGTCTTTCCTCACCTTTGCTCTCTATTTTCAGTTATTTTATTTTTATTTTTTAATTTCTTTAAATTTTATTGTTTTTGGCCATGCCGCACAGCTTGTGGGGTCTTAGTTCCCCCAGCCAGGGATTGAACCTGCACCCTTGGCAGTGAAAGTATGGAGTCCTAACCACTGGACTGCCAGGGAATTCCCTATTTTCAGTTATTTGGAAATTATATCACCATTAAGGAATTTAAACTATTATGTGTTTTTTTTATTATACTTGAGAGGACTCCTATAATTTAATAGTTAATTGTTGATTATTTCTAAGTTGGAAAAAATGAAATGTAAAAGAAGCAAGAGCCTTAGAATTTACAACTCCAGATATAAAATCAAGTACACTATCTGATAGATTTAGATACTAGATGTTTCAAGTAATTAATAAAAATTATGAAATATAGTAGTTCAGGGTCCTTGACCTAACTTTGTTCTTGAGCCATGAAATTGCCTATAAAATGAAGTGCCAGTAGGAGGACTCATTTAACAACTTATGTAATTATCTGTCCCTTTATTACTTCTATTGCAGAAATTCCTCTGTTGCTATGGGAGCCTCTCTTTCTAGATCAGAATATTCTCTAAAGGTAACAGATGTGACCCAAGTAAGGACTTTGAATGCTATTGCAAAGAATATTCTGGTTTAGCCAGACCTCTCTGAGAGATATGGATATCACTGGACAAAGGTAGAAGAATAGTCTACAATTCTCTATGACACAGCTTTAACCTTCTCTGGCCAGGACAGTCACAGTCTTTGTTTTAAGTCTTACATTACCATGGAGAATGTTTCCAAGAAGAAAAAGAACTTGAAACAGATTACAGTCATTTCCTTTGCTTAATCTTGTCGACCATCTCCATCATCATGGTTAAATCTGGCCTACACTTCTTCCACAAATGGAGGCTTAGCCTGTTTTCAGTGGAATTAACTGATGAACTGGGAAAATTCAAGTGCAAGGTGGGAAAATTCAACTGCAAAGTATGAAAATTCAACTCAGATGTGACTTCATGGTCAACTCAGTAGCAGTATTTTGCCTTTTCATTTGTAAAATAAAAATTGCCATTCTATTATGGTAGAGTCTCTTACTCATCTGTAGCCAAGTATTAAAGGGAGGATTTTTTTTTTAATTTTATTTTCTCTTTTTATTATGTACTTTTTGGATCCTGGGAAGGATGCTAAGGATATAGAGTAAATGGTATAGCATAAAAATTCCTAGACTTGGGAAGTAGGATGTAAAAGTTCCCAGACTTAGAAAGGCAGAAGTGATCTCTGTTGTTCATCAGGTTACTTCTACCTCTGCTCCCAGATAGAGGAATGGCTTAACTATGAGGTTCATCTGACAATGTACAAAGATCTGTAGAGAATTGGGGGAGGTTAGGAAGGTTATCAGAATAGCTGTTTCTTTCAGCTGAGGCCACAGATATGGAGACTGGATTCTAGTGATGAAAAATGCTTTTCCTATGGGCAGGTCCCAAATGGTGAGGTTCATTTCTAGTTTTTTCTGTCACTTTCATATTTATTATCTCATTTTATACAAACACCGCTCTGGTAATAGAACTGATGCTTCCGTATTAGGAGAGTAACTGAATCATAATACGAAGAGCTTGCCCTTGGTCATGAGGCTAATTAGTGGAGCCTCCATAAATAGCATGCACAAACTTGGATACCAATGAATGTGTATACCAAAAGCCTTCTCTTTTTTTTAATGTGCCCCTTCCCTCACTTTTATTTATTTATTTATTTTAAAAAGATTTATTTATTTATTTTATTTATTTTGGCTGCGTCAGGTCTTAGCTGTGGCACGTGGGATCTTGTTGAGGCATGTGGGATCTTTTGGTGTGGTGCGCAGGCTCTTCGTTGTGGTGCGCAAGCATCTCTCTAGTTATGGCGTGCGGGTTTTCTCTTCTCTAGTTGTGGCTTGTGGGTTCCAGAGCGTGTGGGCTCCGTAGTTTGTGGCACGTAGGCTCTCTTATTGAGGCACGTGAGCTCAGTAGTTGTGGCACGCGGGCTTAGTTGCCCTGCAGCATGTGTGATCTTAGTTCCCCGACCAGGGATCGATCCTGCGTCCCCTGCATTGTAAGGTGGATTCCTTACCACTGGACCACCAGGCAAGTCCCCCTTCCCTCACTTTTAAATCTTAACTTCTTTCCTCACTTTTTCAGGTACGATTTCAACATAGAATATTTGCCAAGGAATTTATGAGAAATGAGAGGCAAGCTATTTTAAAACTAATAATAACCTCAGTGGTTTCTGTTAATATTGGTTTCTGTTAATAGTTTTAATATTGGCTTTGGAATATAGAAAGAGACATGTAAGTATCATGTACACATGCACACACATCATGTTTAGTATTTTGGCCTAACCCTCCCCCATGCTTGGACTTCACTGTATGATCCTCCAGAGATAAGAGCAGGCTATGTTATTATCTCTATTTTATTTAGACAGATTAGCTAGGGATCTGAGAGGTGCTATGAATTGCTCAAAATTTAATAACAAATTAATGTTGTTTACAAGACTTGAATGCTAGGCTACTAACCTCTAAGTCTTATGCTTAAGGGTGCTTCTGGTATCTGGATGTAGTACAGAGAGCAATACTCCTGGGCAAATCAGACACACCTGGAATCATATCCTCGCTTCCAGTTTAAGTTAACTTAATTTTTTGAAGTTTAATTCCTTTATTTTTAAATCAGGAATAATAACTAAACTATGGCTTCTGGTTTAAGGATATATTAAAACATGAAGTACATAGTATGTACCCATTAAAGTTCTTTCCTTCTAGGTTAGTTTCCTAGTATCAGTCTTTGATAGTTTAAAAGTCCTCCCAGGAAGCTAGGCGTTGAGTACTGAAGCCGATAGTTTGTGCCCTCCACTATGTGAATATAAAAGAAGCATAAGGTAACCCCTTACCTTGATTTTATTTTTCTACACATAGTCCTGTTTTAAAATATTTACTCATTATTTCATGTATATATGTCTTCTCATCAGTATTATAAGTATTTTGAGACTAGGGAACCATGACTTCATATTTTTATATATTTCTCACTACAGCCATCAGTTGTGTACTCATACTGTTGATTTACTTTGCTAGTGGAAAAAAAGCACTGGATTGAGAATCAGGATTACTGACTTTGGGAACTATGCTAGATATCTTCAGTTTGCCCCATCGAGATCCACTTTTCACTTTGTTCTGTAAACTGAGTCCAGCAACATAAAAAAGATTACAGTAAGTCCCCTACATATACGAGTTGTAGGTCCAGTTTGTTCGTAAGTCCAATAAAGTTAGCCTAGGTACCCAACTAACACAATCGGCTATATAGTACTATACTGTAATAGGTTTATAACACTTTTCATACAAATAATACATAAAAAACAAACAAATACAAAAAATAAAAAAGAACATTTTAAATCTTACAGTACAGCACCTTGAAAAGTACAGTTGTACAGTACAACAGCTGGCATACAGGGGCTGGCATCGAGTGAACCAGGCAAGAAGAGTTACTGACTGGAGGAAGGAGAGGAGGTGGGAGATGGAAGAGCTGAAAGATCATCAGCAATAGGAGACAAAGGGAAAGCTGCAATTTCACTCACACCAGACGTTGATGGCACAGGTTCTGGTTCCTTGCTGGATTCAATTTTACCTACCCTCCTGAAAAAACAATACAGTTATGTCTGGGTAATAGCTCTTTTTTTCTCATCATACCAGTACCAGCTACATCACCACTGCTTTTATGCTTGCTTCCGGACATCCTGGGCTTGAAATAAAGATACTGTACTACTATACTCTAAACAGAACTGTACAGTAAAGTACACAAAAGCACAACCACTTGTAGAGGATGCATGCATGTGACAATGTGCACCAGACAGGTAAACTAATTTATGTGATTAGACATGCGAATGCACGTTCACATCTTTGAAAGTTCGCAACTTGAAGGTTTATATATAGGGGACTTACTGTGTACTCTATGACCAAATAGGATTTATACCAGGAATGCAAGGCTGGTTCAATATCCAAAAATCAATCAATGTAATACACCATATTGATAGAATAAAGCACAAAAATCACATGGTAATCTCAACACTTAAAAAGCATTTGACAAAATCTAACACCCTTTCATAATAAAAACTCTCAGCAAACTTGGAATAGAAAGGAACTTCCTCAACCTGATAAAGATCATCTGTAAGAAAACAGAACATGTAGCTAACATCAAACTTAATATTTTCTCCCTAAGATCAGGAACAAGACAGGATGTCCACTCTTAACCACTTCTACTCAACATTGTACTAGAGGTCCTAGCCAGGGCAATTAGGCAAGAAAAAGAAATAAAAAGCATCCAGATTAAAAAGAAAGAAGTAAAACGTCTTCTATTTATAGGTGACACGATCTTATATATGGAAAATACTTTTGTGTGGAAAAGAATCCACACAAAAATTTTTTAAAGTTGAGCAAGGTTGCAGATATAAAAATCAATACACAAAATCAGTTGTATTGCTACACTAGCAATTAACAATCCTAAAATGCAATTAAGAAAATAGTTCCATTTATGATAGCATCAAAAATGACAAAATGCTTAGGAAAAAATTTAATCAAGTTCAAGACCATACACTGAAAGCTACAAAGCTTTTTTTTAAAGTTTTTTGGCCGCACCCAACGGCATGTGGGATCCTAGTTCCCCAAACAGGGATCATACCCACGCCTCCTGCATTGGAAGGCAGAGTCTTAACCACTGAACCACTGGGGAAGTCCCTACAAAGCATTTTTTAAAGAAATTTTTAAAGACCTAACAATAAATAAATAGATGGAATGACATCCCATGTTCGTAGATTGGAAGACTTAATATTGTTAAGATAGCAATATTCTCCCATTGGTCTACGGATTCAAGGCAATCCCTATTAACATCCCAACTGCCTTTTTGGCAGAAATTAACAAGCCAATCCTAAAATTCATCTGGAAATGCAAGGAACCCAAAATAACCAATCTTAAAAAGGAACAAAGTTGGAGGACTTACACTTCCTGATTTCAAAACTTACTACAAAGCTACAATAATTGAGACAATGTGTTACTGGCATAAAGATGAATATATAGCTCAATGCAATAGGATTTAGAGTCCAGAAATAAACCCTTTTACTATAGGCAATTGATTCTTGACCAGGGTGGCAAGATAATTCCCTGGGGAAAGAATAGTCTTTTTAACAAATGGTGCTGGACCACTGGATATACACTTGCAAAGGAACGAAGTGGGACCTTACATCATGTACAAAAGTTAATTCAAATGCATCATAGACCTAAGTAAAAGAGCTAAAACATAAAATTCTTAGAAGAAAACAGTAATAAATCTTTGTGAGCTCAGGTTAGGCAAAGCCTTAGATACGACAAGAAAAGCACAAGTCAGGAAAGAAAAAATAATGCTTCAAAGGGTAACATCAAGAAAGTGAAAAGACAACCTACAGAATGGGAGAAAATATTTGCAAATCATGTATCTGATTAAGGGCTTGTATCCAGAATGTATAAAAAATACTTAGAATTCAACAATAAAAAGACAACCCAGTTTTAAAATGGACAAGGATTTGTGTAGACATTTCTCCAAAGAAGGTGTACAGTTGGCCAACAAGCACATGAAAAGATGCTCAAAATCATTAGTCGTTAGGGAAATGCAAATGAAAACCCCACTGAGCTGCCACTTCCCACCCACTAGAATGACTATACCCCCCAAAAGACTGACCGTATCAAGTGCTGGCAAGGATGTGTAGCAAGTAGAACTTTTGTGTGCTGCTGGTGGGATTGTAAAATGGTGGAGCTGCTTTGTAAAATAGTCTGGGAGTTTCTCAAATGTTAAACATAAAGTTGCTATATGGCCCAGCAATTCCATTCTTAGGTTTATATAATATAACATAATATAATATAATATAGCATAATATAATATCATATAATATTTTATATATATATATATATCTAAGAGAATTGAAAATACATCCACGCAAAAATTTGTACATGAATAGTCCCAGCAGCATTACTCATCTTTCCGAATTAGAGAATAACCATTTTGCAACCCCTAATGAAACAAATCAGTCAGAGACTTTTTTTTTTTAATATTTATTTATTTATTCATTCATTCATTCATTTATTTATTTATTTATTTATTTATGGCTGTGTTGGGTCTTCGTTTCTGTGCGAGGGCTTTCTCTAGTTGCGGCAAGCGGGGGCCACTCTTCATCGCGGTGCGCGGGCCTCTCACTATCGCGGCCTCTCTTGTTGCAGAGCACAGGCTCCAGACGCGCAGGCTCAGTAATTGTGGCTCACGGGCCCAGTTGCTCCGCGGCATGTGGGATCTTCCCAGACCAGGGCTCGAACCCGTGTCCCCTGCCTGCATTGGCAGGCAGATTCTCAAGCACTGCGCCACCAGGGAAGCACAGTCAGAGACTATTAATGCTGAAACCATTAGGTAAAAGGTTGATTGGGGACTGAATATCAAAATGGTGCCAAAGTATCACCCTATGGGTTATTTGCTAGTCATGAAAGTAGAAACTTGACATTATAATGGAGCTATCTGGTTGTTACCATCTTAACCCAGTAATCAAATTTAACATTACCAGCAATGGAAGAGTATACTGCTGAAAGACAGGATTTGAGGGGGGAAGAGGTCAGCCAGTGTGTATAACCTGTGTTAGGAAATTGCAGTTGGGAAGTCACCCAGGTGCCTCAAAGAAGAGCTAAGGGTTGGACCACCTGGAAAGTGGCTGTAACAAAGTGTGATGGTTAGCCATTGATCAAACAAGAGTGAACTATAAACAGCACCAGCTCAGTATGGTGACTAACCATCCCAATTTTCTTGGAACTTATTCAATTTTACAATTGAAAGTCCCATATCCTAGGAAATTCCTCTGTGCCAGGCAAACTGGGCAAGTTTGGTCATCCTACCAAATCAGTAAAATTACCTTTGCCTCTTTTCTCCGGGTCCTCACCTCCCTGCCCCAATCCTGGAATTTGTAGGGGAGAAATTGAATAACAAGGAAAAATGATAAAAAGAATGACACTTCCCTCCCCAGCAGTAGCTGGTCCCTGAGCCAAGAAAGGGGAGGGACTTTAAATTGGGTGTGAGTTTCTTTTGTGGGTGGTAAAAATGTTCTAAAATTGATTGTAGTGATGGTTGCACAACTCTGTCAATATGCTAAAAACCACTGAAAAAAAAAATAAAAACCACTGAATTGTACACTTTAAGTGGGTGAATTGTATGTAATTTATATCTTAATAAAGCTGCTTTTTAAAAGTAAATGTGAGAGAGTTTTAAATTAGATTAAATTAGCTTGGACCTTTTAAACCTGAAAGAGACCAAAAAGCTATAGGATCTGCCTGAGATGTGGTTAAGGGCAGAGAAAGAGTTTTGTTACAGCATGGTTGAAGACAATGGTAGAAGCAAAATATCGTTTCTTATTCGTTTTGTATTTAGTTTACATCTCACAATAAAATGGCTACACTGGTTGAATGGATTTCTGTTCCCTGCAACTGAGAGTTGTGACTAAGACACCTGAAGAATATTCATTCCATCTGTTCCTGTATAGATGCTAAATTTTATCCTTGGGTAAAATCACAAAGAGCTCTGTGTTTGGATTGCATTGCTCTAGTCCCTCATAGAATTAAAAAAAAAAAAAAATCAAACCACATTGGCATTATGCCACTGGTCTATATTGGAAATGTAATAGAAGACAGTTGTATAAAATACAACAACTGTGTTGTTGAGGTCCTAGAGGAGACATTTTTTCTTAAGTGTTAGTCTGGGGAGTAGCTGGGCTTCTGAACAATTGGTTTGTTTATATCTTATGTATATGGAATTACGTTGTTATCAAGACATTTTGTTTGCCTATCTTTTCCTTTCTGAAGCTGCCACTGAAAGATAATGCTTTCCTGATAGGATTGTCAATCATATAGCTCTCCCTGCTCATGGGAGAGGGCACATTTACCCAGGCTAACCAGTTAGAATGCCTCATTCCTTTGTCCATATTGTTTAGTCTGGAGATGGGAACACAACACAAAGAGGGCCAAACAGAATCCAACCAAGGATTTTTTTCTGGTGCTCTCTTTTCACTAGAATCACTGGCCGTAAGACCTGTGAAACCATAGAGCTTTTGAGGCCATCTTTGCCAGCAAGTGAAAAGAGGCTACTTGAGAATGAAACCAACACAGAAGTAAATGTCCTGAGAACCTTGTTTGAGTTTCTGGACCCACCTGTGCCTAAAGCTAGTTCCATTCACAGAGTGTTCTATTAAATGAGCCAATAAATTTCCTTTTTGTATTTATGCCTGTTTGATTTGGATCTTTGACACTTGCAACCAAAAGAGGCCTGACTGATAGACAGTTACTGATTCAGAGTTCCTCTTTCAACTGAGGGAAGCTCAGAGTCAAACTTGTATCCCACAGGTAAACAGGATCATATTGAATAAATTTTGTGTAGTGGGCTTGTCCCTTGTTTTATCTTTTTCTATCCTTTTTTTTCTTTACTCATTTTATCTTGTTATATTTTGTGTATTTTTGTAAGTTGCTTAAAATCTTTTTTATAATAAGGCACTAAATAGTAGACATTGTTTCCCATATTATCCTGAATCTGAATTGGAAAAAAACTAAGAGTTTATTCCTAGTGGACATCATTGATTTCCTACCGAAACTTTCTCTCTCATTTCTTCTCCCAGTTCTGATTTTGTTGTAGCAGTCACTCTGCATGTAGCCCATGTGATTTAGGAAAGGCTGACCTCACTCACAGCTTTACGGATGGGCCTGAGGAATCTAAGGATAACCTTATTTTCCTTGTCAGGAATTGATTCAGAAATTTGGGCCATTGGGATGCCAGGAGAAGTTTGCTAGTGGCTTCTATTTCTAGGACACTTGCTGAAAAATGACCCTTTCTCTCTTTTCCTATATGTTATGTGTGAATATGAGTCTTGAAACTGTTGCAGCTGTCCCACTACCTGTTTGAGAATAAAACTGATGCCAAAAGAGAGCAAAGCCAAAAGAATGAGAGGGAAATGGAGTACAACCATTGGAATAAATCAATCCTGAGAACTGCATTATCTCTGGGCTTTTGGTTATGTGAACCAGTAAATATTTTCATTTGAGCCACATTAAGTTGGGTGTACCCTTTATAAGGGTTCTAATATAATTGGAGAGTGAATTTTTGGCAATGTTTTTTTGGATTTGACCAAAAGCAAAGACAACAAAAGCAAAAATAAGTGGGACTACATCAAACTAAAATCTCTATACAGCAAAGAAAAGCATCAACAAAATGAAAAGGCAACCTATGGAATGGGAGAAAATATTGGCAAATCATATATCTGATAAAGGGTTAAAATCCAAAATACATAAAGAGCCCATACAACTCAATAGAAAAAACAATTCGATTTAAAAATGGGCAGAAGAATCAATCCAAATAGACATTTCTTCAAAGAAGACAAAGCAAAGGTCAATAGGTACCTGAAAAGATGCTCAACATCACTAATCATCAGGGAAATGCAAATCAAAACCACAATGAGATATCACCTCATACCTGTTAGAATGGCTATTACCAAAAAGACAAATTATTGTTGGTGGGGATGTGGAGAAAAGGAAACCCTCTTGCACTGTTGGTGGGAATGTAAATTGGTGCAGCCACTATGGAAAACAGTATGGAGGTGCCTCAAAAAATTAAAAATAGAGCTACCATATGATCCAGCAATTCCACTTCTCGGTATTTATCTGAAGGAAATGAAACCACTATCAAAAAGATATCCATGTTCATTGTAGTATTATTTACAATAGCCAATACATGGAAACAACTTAAGTGCCCATCAATGAATGAATGGATAAAGAAATTGTAAGATGCTGTACACCTGAAACTAACACAACACTGTAAATCAACTATACTCCAATAAAAATTTTAAAAAAATAAAAAATAAATCATAAGGTACATACACACATACATACACATAGACACAATGAAATATTATTCAGTCATAAAAAAGATGGAAAGAAATCCTGCCATTTGCAACAATATGGTGGGATGGATGGACCTTGAGGGAATTATGCTAAGTGAAATAAGAGAAAGACAAATAGTGTATGATCTCACATGTGGAATCTAAAACAAAAAAGCAAACTCATAGAGAACAGATTGGTGGTTGCTAGAGGTGGGGGTGGAGAAAATGGGTAAAGGTGGTTAAAACAAAAAAATTGGGAGAGTGAGTTTCCCCTCCAGCAGTTGCTGTGAAGGTTTCATAGCAACCTTCATGTGTAGGGTTAAGAACTTTCCAAATCTCTATATAGTTTGAAAATTGCAAGGGAAATCCTATCTTTAGAAAAACAATCTTACTGGTAACCACTGGCTTGACTGAGCTCAAAGTCCTCTAAACCTCTTTATAGCTTAATTAAAACAGTCAGAGTTTGGGACTTCCCTGGTGGCGCAATGGTTAAGAATCCTCCTGCCAATGCAGGGGACACGGGTTCGATCCCTGATCCGGGAAGATCCCACATTCCTTGGAGCAACTAAGCCCGCATACCACAACTACTGAGCCCACGTGCTGCAACTACTGAAGCCTGCGTGCCTAGAGCCCATGCTCTGCAACAAGAGAAGCCACCACAAGGAGAAGCCTGCGCACCACAATGAAGAGTGGCCCCCGCTCACCACAACTAGAGAAAGCCCGCGCAGAGCAACGAAGACCCAAAGCAACCAAAAATAAATAAAATTAAATCTTAAAAAAAAAAAAAAGACAAGAATTCAGTGAAGTTCAGACACCTATCTTAGAGAATGCAGTTTATACTTCAAAATTGCTCTGAAGTCAATTACAGTTTATGTGTTTGAAGATAGGAAGGACACCCATAAATAATTCATCCTATTTGGAGATCTTTCAACCCATTCACACGGGTCCACTCACAAGATGCCAAAGAGATGGCCCTTCCCTTTATAGATCAAAGAGGAACCCAGGTCAAAAGTAATGATTATGAGAATAGCACATTTTATTTATATAGCTCATATCCATATGCCTAGCACTAATTTGGCCATTTTCATGTTCTCAATTCACAAAACTGTCTATAATAATAATAATAGTACTAGTCCAATCATAAATTATAAGAATGCATTTGGTATTATGAATTTAAATAACTTCCTAGTAAAAAGGCCAGTGTATGTTAAGGTAGTGCTATCTCTTACTGTGATAAGAATAAACTCAGCTCTGTCTTAACAGGTTGTTTTGGTACTGTTTTGGGGGAACCAGTATTCCACAGAATTCAACACCTTATGTGTACTTTCTTTTAGCTTATTTTCTTCATTCCTCCAGTTCTTCTGAAAGCAGCCACCATTAACAATTTCTTTTGTATCCTTCCAGAAATTTTTATAATTTACTCGTATTTAATTGCTGGTAAAGCTATGTGGTTTTCCATGTGATAATTACTATTTATATTGCCCCTCCATGTTATTTTTATCAGGTGTATCTCCTGTTTGGTTGCTTTCGTATTAGTACAGGTTTCCCTCAGTATCTAGGAGGGATTGGTTCCAGGACCTCTCTGGTCTGGATACCAAAATCTGCAAATGCTCAAGTCCCATGTATAAAGTAGTGTAGTATTTTCCTGTAACCTACCCATATCCTCCTGTATACTTTAAATCATCTCTAGATTATCTATAATACCTAATACAATGTAAATACAAATAGTTGTAAATACAATGTAAATGCTATGTAAATAGCTGCCAGTGAATGGCAAATTCAAGTTTTGCTTTCTGGAACCTTCTGGAATTTTTTTTCTCAAATATTTTTGATCCGTGATTGGTTGAATTTGTGAATGTGGAACCCAAGGATACAGAGGGCTGGCTGACTGTATTTGTTTTATAAAAGTCTCTTGAAAATTAAAAAAAAAAAATTGTGTAGACATTTTCTGTTTTCTGATATCACCTTTATTTTTCCAGGACTCAGAAGAGTATTATTCTCTCCAGTGCACATCTTTTTATGCTAGCCCATTTTCTTCTCTTGTTTTATGACCTATCAAAAATATATTTTATGGGCTTCCCTGGTGGCGCAGTGGTTAAGAATCCACCTGCCAATGCAGGGGACACGGGTTCAAGCCCTGGTCCGGGAAGATCCCACATGTGCGGAGCACCTAAGCCCGTGCCACAACTACTGAGCCCGCATACCACAACTACTGAAGCCCGTGCGCTGGGAGCCTGTGCTCCACAACAAGAGAAGCCACCACAGTGAGAAGCCTGTGCACCGCAACGAAGAGTAGTCCCTGCTCGCCGCAACTAGAGAAAGCCTGTGCGCAGCAACAAAGACCCAACACAGCCAAAAATAAAACAAACAAATAAATAAATTTATGAAAAAAAAGATTCCATGTCTTCCTTGAAGACATTTAAAATTTATTTATTTATTTATCTATTTATTTATTTAATGGGATGATGTGAAGTAAAGACCTAAATTAATTACTTTTTTTTTTGGCCGCTCCACGCGGCTTGTAGGATTTTCGTTCCCCAACCAGGGATTGAACCCAGGCCAGGGCAGTGAAAGCACCAAGTCCTAACCACTGGGCCACCAGAGAATTCTCAATTACTTCTTTTTTATTCTAATACGCTTCTGTCTAAAAAACATCGAACTGCTCATCCAGTTCTCTCTAGTTTGTTGACAGTTAAAAGCTTATTCTTTGACTCTACCAGGAACGTTATTCTGTGCTGTCAATAACTTTTACTATTTTTTAAAGTACATGTTCTTTTTAAAAACTACATAA
The DNA here is from genome assembly GCF_028021215.1 of Eschrichtius robustus. Classification (NCBI taxonomy): domain Eukaryota; kingdom Metazoa; phylum Chordata; class Mammalia; order Artiodactyla; family Eschrichtiidae; genus Eschrichtius; species Eschrichtius robustus. Next base: position 110,550,358 of record NC_090830.1, read on the forward strand.
ATCTTTTAGTAGTTGACTCTTTTTCTGGTAGGCTTTAAACCTAGTTCAATGAGTTTATTAATTATTCTTCCAGAAGAATTTCACTATATTTCAGGTTTTAATATTAAAAAAATAGGTTTACCATAAGTAAAAATATTTTAAAAATTAATTACTTGTACATCCTTTTTGGTCTCTGGTTATTCTAAATTGTTTTGTTTGTTTTAGCAGCACAAAAATGTACAGATTAACTTGGGAGAGTTTGGGAGTAATTATTTGATTAACTCATATTATAGTTTTTAGTTTATGCTATAGGAAATGAATGTTAGACCCAATTAAAAAATACAAAGGGAAATAAAATATTTTTACTGTTACCACTGGATATCTATTTTAAGATATTGCACAAGAAAGAAAACCTTTCTTAAGTTCATATGTAATCATTAACTAAAAGTATGCAACTCTTTGGTTATCTTGAACATTGAACTTTTGTAGATTCTTCAAAGTTACTTAAATGCAACCACTTACTAATCAACATTTGCTTACTAAGTAGAAGTGATAGAGCGTATTTTTCCCTGAGTCACTATGATCAAATGTTCCCTCCTACTGAATTATCTCTATGCAATCAATTATTTACAGAACACACACATTGAGCCATTAAGAAGAGATTTTTGGAAACCATTAAGAAGAGATCTGGGAGAAATCATCTTACCTAAGACCATCAGCGCTAAAGCCAGAATCCAGCCAGGTTTCCTGACTCCTTTACATGCTGCAGTCTTTCTTAGTACAGTCTTTAAATATCAATTATTACACTTTAAAAGAGAAAATTCACAGAACACCTCGTCTGATAGAATAGGAGCTTTCCTGAAAATGTGCATGTATTTGACATATTCAGATTACATCTTCAGGGCAGTAGGAGAGCTTGTGATTTAAAGAAATCCTGTGGTGTATCCTTCAGTAAAGGGAATCATCACACTATTTTTGTCTTTTGTGTAAAATTTTATATACGTTAAATCGTAAAATTTTGGAGATCTTCTAGTTGGACTTTCTTCCCAGAGCATATTTTCTCCAGTCTTTTCTACCAACTTGGTTTTTCTCCTTCAATATTGTGTTGGCTATTCTGTGTCTTTTGCCTTGTAAAGGGGTGGGAGGATATCTGTTGATGTTTTTGCTGTACCAATATGGAGCATTATTCTTTGTAAGTTGTGGAATGTAAGACAATTTTCTTAACCTTTCTGAACCTCAGTTTCCTAATTGGTAAAATTGGAGTAAAAATACCTCATAGGATTATTGTGAGGATTAAATTAGATAAAAATTTTAGAATGCCTAACATAGAAATGTTTTTGTTATTTAAGAAACCCATGTGAAGTTGACATATAAGATGTCCATTAAATGTGAGTTCTCTTAATGCCTGTAGATCATTGATAAAAACGTTGAAGGTGCTGAAGCCACTGCAGACCCTTTTGGAATGCCAGTAGAGATCTTCCTCAGGTTATATCATTTATATCATTCTGTTAATTTCTTTGAACATACAGTGGTTCAAGCAATTAAAGGTCCATGTAAATATGCTCTCATTCAGTCCATAGAAAACATGATGTATCTTGTCAGGTGCCTTGCTGAGTTCAAGATACACTACACCTGCTGCCAAAAAAGGAAATTAAATTATGTCAAAGAGTGTCCTGCCTATGTTTTCCTCTAGGAGTTTTATAATATCTGGTCTTACATTTAGGTCTTTAATCCATTTTGAGTTTATTTTTGTGCATTGTGTTAGAGAATGTTCTAATTTCATTCTTTTTATGTAGCTGTCCAGTTTTCCCAGCACATATTGAAGAGACTGTTTTTTCTCCATTGTATATTCTTGCCTCCTTTGTTATAGATTAATTGACCATAGATGCGTATGTTTATTACTGGGCTTTCTATCTTGTTCTGTTGATCTATATTTCTGTTTTTGTGCCAGTACCATAGTGTTTTGATTACTGTAGCTTTGTAATATAGCGTGAACTCAGGGTGCCTGATTCCTCCAGCTAACGGTGTCTTTTGCAGAGCAGAAATTTTTAATTTCAATAAAGTCCAGCTTATTATTTTTGTTTTCTTTCATGGGTCATGCCTTTGGTGTTGTATCTAAAAAGTCATTGCCAAACCCAAGGTCATCTAGATTTTCTCCTCTGTTGTCTTCTAGGAGTTTAATGGTTTTGTGTTTTATGCATTTAGGTCTTTGATCAATTTTGAGTTAATTTTTGGGAAGGGTGTAAGGTATGTATCTAGATTTTTTTTTTTTTTTTGCATGTGGATTTCCAGTTGTTCCAACATCATTTATTGAAAATACTATATTTTCTCCATTGTATTGCCTTTGTTCCTTTGTCAAAGATCAGTTTACTATATTTATAAGGCTCTATTACTGGGCTTGCTTTCTGTTTCATTGATCTATTTGGCAGTTTTTTCCATCACACTCCTGAAGTCAGATAGTGTTAGTTCTCCAACTTGGTTTTTCTCCTTCAATATTGTGTTGGCTATTCTGTGTCTTTTGCCTTTCCATATAAACTTTAGAATCAGTTTGTTGATATCCACAAAATAAGTTGTTGGGATTTTGATTGGGATTACATTAAATCTACAGATCAAGTTACAAAGAACTGACATCTTGACAATAGTGAGCCTTCCTAACCATGAACATGAAATATTTCTTCTTTGAATTTTTTCATCAGGGTTTTGTAGTTTTCCTCATAAAGACCTGGTACATATTTTGTTAGATTTATTCCAAGGTATTTCTTTTTTGGGGTGCTAATATAAATGGTATTGTGTTTTTAATTTCAAAATTGACTTCTACATTGCTGGTATATAGGAAAGTGATTGACTTTTGTATGTTAATTTTGTATTCTGCTACATTGCTATAATCACTTATGAGTTCCAGGAGGTCTTTTTCAATTCTTTTGGATTTTTTACATAGACAATCATGTCATCTGAGAACAAAGACAGTTTTATATCTTCCTCCCCAATCAGTATATCTTTTCTTTCCTTTTCTTGTTTTTTTCATTAGCTATGAATTGTAGTTCAGTGTTGAAAAGATATGGTGAGAGGGACATCCTTGCCTTGTTCCTGATCTTAGTGGGAAAGCTTCTAATTTCTCACCATAAGTATAATGTTAACTATAGGTCTTTTGTAGATATTCTTTATCAAGTGAGGAAATTCCCCTCTATTCCTAGTTTCTGAAAGTTTTTATCATGAGTGCGTATTGGGTTTTTTCAAATACTTTCTCTACATCTATCTATTGATATGATCATGTGATTTTTTTCTTCTTTAGCCTGATGTGATGGGTGACATTAATTGATTCTTTTTTAAGAACTTTTTTTAACTGTACAGGCCAAACACAACACTTATAAAGGCTGAATTCAGCCCACAGACCTCCAGTTTGCAACCACTATTTCAAATATTTACTTATTTATTTGGCTGCGCCGGGTCTTAGTTGCAGCACGTGGGCTCTTTAGTTGCAGCATGTGGGCTCTTAGTTGTGGCATGTGAGATCCAGTTCCCTGACCAGGGATCGAACCCAGGTCCCCTGCATTGTGAGCATGGAGTCTTAACCACTGGGCCACCAGGGAAGTCCCGACATTAATTGATTTTTGAATGTTGAACCAGCCTTGCATACCTGAGATAAATCCCACTTGTTTCTGGTGTGTAATTCTTTTTATATATTGTTCGATTTGACTTGCTAATATTTTGTTGAGAATGTCTGTATCTATGTTCCTGAGAGATATTAGTCTGTAGTTTTTTTGTAATGTCTTTGTCTGGTTTTGGTATTTGGGAAATGTTGACTTCATAGAATGAGTTAGGAAATATTCCCTCTGCTTGTATGTTACGAAAGAGACTATAGAGAATTGGTATATTTTCTTCTTTAAATGTTTGGTAGAACCCATCTGGGCCTGGTGATTTCTGTTTTGGAAGGTTACAAGTTATTGGTTCAATTTCTTTAATAGATACAGTCCTATTTAGGTTGTCTCTTCCTTCCTGCATGTTTTGGCCCACTGTGTCTTTCAAAGGGTAGTGCATTTCATCTAGATTATCAAATTGGTGAGCATAGCATTGTTCATAGAATTCCTTTATTATCCTTTTAAAGTCCATGAGATCTGTAGTGATGTCCTCGCTATTCATTTTGTTGATGTTGTTGTTAAATATTTATTTATCTATCTGGCTGTGCCAGGTCTTAGTTGCAGCACGCGGGATCTTTTAGTTGAGGCACGTGGGATCTTTTAGTTGTTTCATGCAGGATCTAGTTCCCTGATCAGGGATCGAACCCAGGCCCCCCCACAATGGGAGCGCAGAGTCTTAACCACTGGGCCACCAGGGAAGTGCCTCTATTCAGTTTTTTTTTTTTTTTTTTAATATTTGTTTATTTATTTATGGCTGTGTTGGGTCTTCGTTTCTGTGCGAGGGCTTTCCCCAGTTGTGACAAGCGGGGGCCACTCCTCATTGCGGTGCGCGGGCCTCTCACTATTGTGGCCTCTCTTGTTGCGGAGCACAGGCTCCAGACGCGCAGGCTCAGCAATTGTGGCTCACGGGCCCAGCCACTCCGCGGCACATGGGATCCTCCCAGACCAGGGCTCGAACCCGCGTCCCCCGCATTGGCAGGCAGACTCTCAACCACTGCGCCACCAGGGAAGCCCCATTTTTTGATATTAGTAATTTGTGTCCTCTCATTCTTCTTTATTAGTTTAGCCAGAGGCTTACCAATTTTTTTTTAATCTTTTCAAAGAACTAGCTTTTGGTTTCATTGATTTTCTATTTTGGTTTCCTGTTTTCAATTTTATTGATTTCTGCTTTAATTTTTATTATTTCTTTTCTCCTGCTTACTTTGGCTTTAATTTGCTCTTCTTTTTTTAAATTTTTCTAAGGGGGAAACTTAAGATGATTGATTTTAGGTTTCTTTCTTTCTCATACATGCATTCAATGCTGTAAATTTCTCTCTAAGCACTGTTTTTGCTACATCCTACAAATTTTGATAATTTGTGTTTTCATTTTCATTCCATTCAAAATATTTTAAAATTTCTCTTGAGATTTCTTCTTTGACCCATGTGTAATTTAGTATAATGTTGTTTAACCTCCAAATATTTGGCATTTTCTAGCTACCTTTCTGTAATTGATTTCTAGTTTAATTCCATTGTGGTCTGAGAGCAGTATTGTATGATTCCTATTTTTTGAAATTTATTAAAGTGTGTTTTATGGCCCAGAATGTGGTATATCTTGGTGAATGTTCCTGTGAGCTTGAAAAGAATGTGTATCCTGCTGTTGTTGGATGAAGTAGTCTATAGATGTCCATTATATGTAGTGATTGATGGGATTGTTGAGTTCAACTATGTCCTTACTGATTTTCTGCCTGCTGGATCTGTCTATTTCTGATAGAGGGGTGTTGAAGTCTACAACTATAATAGTGGATTCATCTATTTCTCCTTGCAGTTCTATCAGTTTTTGTCTCATGTATTTTGATGCTCTGTTAGGTGCATACACATTAAGGACTGTTATGTCTTTGTGAAGAATTGACCCCTTTATCATTATGTAATATCCCTCTTTATCCCACATAACTTCCTTCTTCTGAAGTTGTTCTGAAATTAATATAGCTATTCTCACTTTCTTTTGATTAGTGTTAGCATGGCACATCTTTTTCCATCCATTTACTTTTAATCTATACGTGTCTTTATATTTAAAGTGGGTTTCTTATAGACATCATATAGTTGGGTCTTGTTTTTTACTGACTCTGACAATCTCTATTTTAATTTGTATATTTAGACCATTGATACTTAAAGTGATTACTGATATAGTTGGATTAATATCTACCATATTTGTTATTGTTTTATACTTGTTGCCCTTGTTCTTTGTTCTTATTTTTGTCTTCTACTCTTTTTGTCTTTTTTTTTGGCCATGCTGTGCAGTTTGTGGGATCTTAGTTCCCTGACCAGGGATCGAAACCTTCCCCCCTGCAGTGCAAATGCAGAGTCCTTACCACTGGACCACTGGACCAAAGAATCAGAGATTCTTTCCTTAGCTGTGTCCAGTCTACTAATAAGCCTATTACATGCATTCTTTATTTCTACTCATTTCTATTACAGTGCTTTTGACTCTAGCATTTCATTTTGATTCTTTCTTAGAATTTCTGTCTCTTTGCTTACATGGCCCATCTGCTCTTGCATGCTGTCTACTTCATCTCTTAGAGCCCCTAACATATTAATCATAGTTGTTTAAAATTCCTAGTCTGATAATCCCAACATCCCTGCCATATTTGAGGCTTGTTCCGTCTCTTTAAACTGTGTTTTTTGCTTTTTAGTATGCCCTGTAATTTTTTCTTGATAGCTGGACATGACATACTGGGTAAAAGGAACTGCTGAAAATAGGCCTTTAATAATGTGGTGGTAAGGAGTGGAGGGAGAGGAAATGTTTTATGGTCCAGTGATTAGATCTCAGCCTTTTTAGTGAGACTGTGCCTCTGGACTGTGAACTTCACAAGTGCTTCTCAGCTCCCTCCCTTAGGTGGGACAAGAAGGCTAGAGTGGGCTGGAGTTGGGTATTTCTCTTCCCCCCAGGTTGTAACCCAGCAGATTAAGCTCTGGTTAAATAGTTTCTTCTGAGGGCAGACTTTAGGAAGAATAGAATGCTCTGGTATATTTCAAATGGTTACTTTTCCCCTCCCCCTGCCAGAAGCATTAGGAGATTTTTCTCCGATATTCACTGTGAGAACCTCCTCAAGGTAAAACTCACAAAAGTATGCGGGGTTCCCCTATAACTGAGTCCCCATGGATCTTTCTGATATCTCAGACTTGACAGACTCAGTCATCCAGTGGAGATTTGTGAACAAGATCCAGAAGCAAATGAATGCCATCTTGGAGGGGTTCACAGAACTGCCTCCTACTGATTTGATTAAAAATGCTGATGAAAGTAAGCTGGAGTTGCTGATGTGCAGCCTTGGCAATGTGGACGTGAATGACTGGAGACAACATTTATTTACAAGAAGGACTACTGCCCAGACCACCCTGTCAATCAGTGGTTCTGGAAGGCTGTGCTGCTGATGGACACTGAGAAGCATATCCAGTTTTACTGCAGTTTGTCACGGAAACATCCTGTGTACCCAGGAATGGATTTGCCTAATTTTATGGTTCCAGTGGTCCCCAGCTGTTTACAATATAGCAATGGAGAAGTCCTGAAAAACCTCCCAGAGCTCACACATGCTTTAATCACCTTGACTTATCTCCAACTGAAACCTTTGAAGATTTACGAGAGAAACTTGTGGTTGTGGAAGATACACAAGGATTTGAAGGTGTGAATTAAGCGCCCCCTGCCTTGGGATGGTCGTTTGTGGAGCAAGTCCTGCTTGTGCTTTTGTATTTGCCTAACAGACTTGGTAGAGGCAATGGCAGAATAGCAGTTGCAGGGAGTGGCTCCTGGAGCAGAGCCTTTGCTCATGCATTTGTGTAACAGAAAGTGGGGTCCAGCTGCTCACAGCTCAAAAGCCAATAAAGAGGCAAGGTTGGTGGAAAGGAAAGTTTGCCTTATTTTGGTTGCCGGCAACTGGGGCAGGGGGTGGGGGGCAGGGGGTGGACGCCTGTCCAAAGGCCAGCTGCCCCCCAACTGACAATCAGTGGGCAAGAGCATTTATAGACAGAGGGAGGGGGCTACATGCAGAAACAGCACAGTCAGCTCTGACAGTCATGTTGAAATTGGCCATCAGTGGTCTGATCAGAGTCATCTTGACTGTTTTAAGTACAGTTAGTCTTTAGTTCCAGGGCCGGTTTGTCCCCATTTCTTCGAGGCCAGTTCTTGGAACTGTGGCAGCTTAAGTCATGGCTACAGTCTGGTCATCATGTAGTTAACTTCTTCCACCTGGTAGGGGTTTCAGTATCTACAAAACAGCTCACAGGATATGGCTCAGAATTATTATCTATAGCCCTTGAGAGGAACTAAAAGTCCTTGACTATGCTTAATGACTAAATTATTATTATTTGGTCTCCTTTGACTGCTTCTGTATTTTCTCATTTCTCTGATTAAGCTTATTTTTTGGCTAAAGTTTTTCCACAGACAAAAGGCAGGCTGAGAACATGGGGGGCAAGGACCATAGGGTCCTTCTCTGTTTCACTTACCCAAGTTCAGATGTGGGAACCTAGTCCCAGGTCTTGCATTTTCCACCACAAATTATCAACTGGATGATATCAACCGGCTACACTAATTACATTTCAGGAGAATTTATTCTATTTATGCTGTGCCTCTGTAAGCAAAGCCCTTAATAAATATTTTACATACTTAAAAAAAAAACAAAAAACCTCTCAGTGACCCTGACTCTCCGACACTGAGCCTCTATCAATTAGTCAATTATAGTTCAGCTTTTCCTACCCTGGCACTGGTTCCACAGAAATTTTTATTCATGGATTTTTGTTCTGGTAAATAGTGATTCTCTGTATTTGCCTGTCTCTCTGATTTGGGGGATAGCAGTTTGCCCTGTGACCTCACTTCTCTTATCCATCTGAGAAAAATCTTTGACTTTTCAGTTTGTTTAGCTTTATCCTTGTTAGAATGGAATGGTAACTTTCACGCCCCTTCATGCCAGAACCACCCACTTCTTTTCTCATTTAATATTATATGTATATTCCACCTGTGCCAGTACGTATTCTATAATCTAAGCATTTGTTTTAATGAAATTTAGATCCTCCACTTTCTCTTTTTTTGGCTACACAAAATGTTTAAGCACAAACAAGTACAAATCCTGCTTCTTTTTTTTGGAAAATATATATTTATTTATTTGGCTGCACCGGGTTTTAGTTGTGGCACATGGGATCTTGGTTGCCGCATGCGGGATCTTTAGTCGTGGCATGCAGGATCTAGTTCCCTGACCAGGGGGTTGAACCCGGGCCCCCTGTATTGGGAGTGCGTAGTCTTAACCACTGGACCACCAGGGAAGTCCCCTGCTTGTTTTAAAACATGATTATAATCTCTATTAGTCACCTTTGGTTCCTCTTACTTGCAAGAGACATCATGGGGGTTCCATTTTATTTTTAGAATACCACTCATCAGGTCCTCTCTTAAATCTCGATGAATATTACCAAGCATAGCTAATTTGCTCTCACAACTTACTTGCTAGACAAATGCAGTCAATAAATCCTCCTCCATTTGCTTGAGAAATAGAGGTCTAACATCACTGTCAGAGAATAACAGGTATTTTGTTAGAATTGCAATACTGGTATTGCTTTTCAATCAATTTTTTAAAAGAATAGAACTTGCTTAGAGTTTGGCAATTTATAAATCTTGATTTATATAATGGGTCCTCATTTAAATTTTTTAATTGCCTAAATTTTAATAACATAGTTTCTTCTCACTCTCTTGAGCCTTATTTAAAGAGTCCTGAAGGGACATGAATTGGAATTGTGTTAATTTAGAAACTTTAGTATGCTAATCAAAGAAAGCTGACCCCTGTATGCTAGAGACTTTCTAAGGCCCCTTAGATATTGTCCTTTATTAAAGTCAAAAGTTCCTATAGAAGTTTATGCATATTTTTATCATCCCTGGTAAAGGAATTCCATTTTGCAGATATTGACAACTAATGGGTAAACATGAAAAAAGCTAATGATTAGAGGGAGGAAGAAGGCTCTGAGCCTTAGAATTACACACTGGTGTATAATATACACAGTGTATTCTAACTCTGATCAGAAGCACATGATAATGACAACTTCTCAAACATACAGTTTTAAATGCCAGTAAATGTAACCCAGCAGGACCCTGTGGGGCCTTCCTAGGACAGACCCCTCCCCCATATCCTCAGTTTTTAGCTCCTCTCTGAAGTACCCAGATAATAGTCTTTATGCACATTTCCTGAGCTTTTTTTACAGATGCTAAAACCACCACCAAATGGAAGAAATTAACTACTTGATGATCATGAGCGCGTAACCCCCAGACCTACTGGCACCTAAGGATTGATAATGTTAACCCCTCTGACACCGCCCTGTTACCTCACAATCAACCAATCAGAGAATTGTGCATGAGCTGATTGCATACCCTGGGACGCCCCTCCCTCACCTAGCCTTTAAAAATGCGTTTCGAAGCCCATCGAGGAGTTCTGGTGTTTTGAGCAGTAGTGCTCCTGGGCTCCTTGCTGACGCGCTGCAATAAACGCCGCACCTTCCTTCACCACAACCCAGTGTCAGTAGATTGGCTTTACTGCGCGCGGGCCAGTGGACCCAAATTTGATTCGGTAACAGAAATATCAGAATTACGACAGACAAAAGCAAACAAGCAAGGCTAACAAATGAAGATTTCCTGTTGTCTGCCACCTGCCACAGAATGGTTTCCTGTTGAATGCTACCTGACAGAAATTGCCACTGATGAATGGTCAGACAGCCAAAATCCCACATTACTGACAACAGAGGGGAAGAATAACTGAATAAATGCAAATCTGAAAAGCGACTTGGCTGGTGAGAGCCAAAAAGCTCAATCACTATCTACACCACTCACCAGAAGATCCAGGAAAGGTGAGCTGTGGGCCTACGGGTTCAACATTGGAATGAGGTTCACCTTCGGGCTGTATACTTCTCTTGGCTCTGTTGATAGAACTCAGGTGGGAAAGTCTTGGTAAACCTCTCTGGGTTGATTACCTCCGCTGCTGCTTCCTGCTTTCTGTTTTCTTGGGAGATCTCATTCAGCCCTGCTGCTGCTGCCCCCCTTGCCCATTCCAAGGATGATTGGGGTGGTCTTACTCTCTGTGAAGGTGGAATTGCATTGGAGGGGTTTCTCTCAGCTCTTCTGCCTCTGCCCTAACTTTCTGTCGGTGAAAGCTTAGAACGCCTCGGTGTTTACTCTCAGCTCTCCTAACTGCCTCCTCCAATTTTGTTGTACTGTTCTCAGCACTTGGTAAGACCAGTGTGGCAAAGAATTGGGGACAGTGCAGTCTTGAAACCGCACAACTCAGATGGGACTCGAACCCAGCCAAAACCCAGATTGGGATTTGAACCTATGGGCTGGGACTCGAATCCACTGTCTTTTTTTTTTTTTTTTTAATTATGTATTTTTTTTTGGCTGCACTGGGTCTTCGTTGCTGCACGCGGGCTTTCGCTAGTGGCAGAGAGCGGGGGCTGCTCTTCATTGCGGCGCGTGGGCTTCTCATTGCGGTGGCTCCTCATGTTGCGAAGCACGGGCTCCTGGTGCGTGGGCTTCAGTAGTTGTGGCACGCAGGCTCAGTAGTTGTGGTGCATGGGTTTAGTTGCTCCATGGCATGTGGGATCTCCCTGGACCAGGGATCGAACCCTTGTCCCCTGCATTGGCAGGCGGATTCTTAACCACTGTGCCACCAGGGAAGTACCTGAATCCACTGTCTTTTAATTGAGTTTGCACACCTGGTCTCAGGGCTTAATGAAGCTCAGGTTCTTTATGTCTCAGCACAGAGGAATTCAGTGAGAGGCAGAGTAATAGGTAAGAAGTGGGTTTATTTAGAGAGATACACATTGCATAGACAGAATGCAGTTCGTCTCAAAAGGTGAGAGGCCCCGAAATATGGGGTGGTTAGTTTTTATGGACTGGGTGATTTCACAGATTACTGAGTGGTAGGATTATTCCAACTATTTGGGGGAAGGGGCAGGGATTTCCAGGAATTGGGCCACTGCCCACTTTTAGCCTTTTATGGTCAGCCTTGGAACTGTCATGGCGCCTGTGGCCCTGTCATTTAGCATGCTGCTGTATTACAATGAGCATATAACGAGGCTCAAGGTCTACTGGAAGTTGAATCTTCCACCATCTTGGACCTAATCGGTTCTAACCAGTTTATGTCATATCCACAACGGCTATGTCATTCTTTTTTTTTTTTTAATTAATTAATTCATTCATTTATTTATGGCTGTGTTGGGTCTTCGTTTCTGTGCGAGGGCTTTCACTAGTTGTGGCAAGTGGGGGCCACTCTTCATCGCGGTGCGTGGGCCTCACTATCCCGGCCTTTCTTTGTGGAGCACAGGCTCCAGACGGGCAGGCTCAGTAACTGTGACTCATGGGCCCAGCTGCTCCGCGGCATGTGGGGGTCTTCCCAGACCAGGGCTCGAACCCGTGTCCCCTGCATTGGCAGGCAGATTCTCAACCACTGCGCCACCAGGGAAGCCCTATGTCATTCTTAAAGGGTTGTGCCCTGCTCCCTTCCCTCCTGTTTCATTCTGACTGTTTCTCTGGCTCCTCTAGAGTATAATCTGTCAGCCCCACACATGACCTGGAAAAGTTTGTTAGAAGATGGAGTGATTTCTGCTGAACCCCCTTTATGGTAGACTACTCCCTGCTCCATTTCAGGCAGAGATGAAAGCTGCTGTGGCTCTCTTCTGTCTTATAAAGGTCTTGTCATTTCTGGAGTTTAGTTGGCAAACTTTTCTTTAAAGGGCCAAATAGTGAATATTTGGGGCTGTGTGAACCAAGAGGCAAAATTGAGCAGTTCTTACTGAAAGGCTGTTCATGTTGAATAGTCTTTTTCACATTTTATAATTAAAAATGTAAAAACCAATCTTAGTTCCAAGACCAGACAAAAATAGGGGTCAGATGAATTTGGCTCATGGGCCAAATCAACCTCTCGTTTGGTTCATTTAGATTTCTTTGTATCCTCATTGGTGGATTTTTAAAAATCTGTGATTATATCATCTTTCCAGGTTGTTTCTGTTTGTACGGTCAGAGGTCTGTTCCAAAGCCACTATAATAATGTCATGCCTTTATCTGATCCTGCATCTGATCTCATTTCAAGGCCTAAATCATTTTCTGCTGTTATAAACATACAGAAAAGTATGGAAGTCCATCTTTTTTTTTTTTTGAGTCTTTTACTTTTCTTTTTTTTTTAACATCTTTATTGGAGTATAATTGCTTTACAATGGTGTGTTAGTTTCTGCTTTATAACAAAGTGAATCAGCTATACATATATCCCCATATATCCTCCCTCTTGCGTCTCCCTCTCACCCTCCCTATCTCACCCCTCTAGGTGGTCAGAAAGCACCGAGCTGATCTCCCTGTGCTATGCGGCTGCTTCCCACTAGCTATCTATTTTACATTTGGTAGTATATATAAGTCCATGCCACTCTCACTTCATCCCAGCTTTCCCTTCCCCCTACCCGTGTCCTCAAGTCCGTTCTCTACGTCTGTGTCTTTATTCCTGTCCTGCCCCTAGGTTCTTCATGACCTTTTTTTTTTTTTAGAGTCCATAAATATGTGTTAGCATACGGTATTTGTTTTTCTCTTTCTGACTTACTTCACTCTGTATGACAGACTCTAGGTCCATCCACCTCACTACAAATAACTCAATTTCATTTCTTTTTATGGCTGAGTAATATTCCATTGTATATATGTACCACATCTTCTTTATCCATTCATCTGTTGATGGACACTTAGGTTGCTTCCATGTCCTGGCTATTGTAAATAGGGCTGCAGTGAATATTGTGGTACATGATTCTTTTTGAATTACGGTGTTCTCAGGGTATACGACCAGTAATGGCATTGCTGGGTCATACGGTGGTTCTATTTTTAGTTTTTTAAGGAACCTCCATACTGTTCTCCATAGTGGCTGTATCAATTGACATTCCCAACAACAGTGCAAGAGTGTTCCCTTTTCTCCACACCCTCTCCAGCATTTATTGTTTGTAGATTTTTTGATGATGGCCATTCTGACTGGTGTGAGGTGATAACTCATTGCAATTTTGATTTGCATTTCTCTAATGATTAATGATGTTGAGCATTCGTTCATGTGTTTGTTGGCAATCTGTGTATCTTCTTTGGAGAAATGTCTATTTAGGTCTTTTACCCATTTTTGGATTGGGTTGTTTGTTTTTTTGATATTGACCTGCATGAGCTGCTTGTAAGTTTTGGAGATTAATCCTTTGTCAGTTGCTTCATTTGCAAATATTTTCTCCCATTCTGAGGGTTGTCTTTTCGTCTTGTTTATGGTTTCCTTTGTTGTGCAAAAGCTTTTAAGTTTAATTAAGTGTCATTTGTTTATTTTTGTTTTTATTCCCCTTTCTCTAGGAGGTGGGTCAAAAAGGATCTTGCTGTGATTTATGTCATAGAGTGTTCTTCCTATGTTTTCCTCTAAGAGTTTTATAATGTCTGGCCTTACATTTAGGTCTTTAATACATTTTGAGTTTATTTTTGTGTATAGTGTTAGGAAGTGTTCTTATTTCATTCTTTTACATGTAGCTGTCCAGTTTTCCCAGCAGCACTTATTGAGGAGGCTATCTTTTCTCCATTGTATATTCTTGCCTCCTTTATCAATAATAAGGTGACCATATGTGCATGGGTTTATCTTTGGGCTTTCTATCCTGTTCCATTGATCTATATTTCTGTTTTTGTGCCAGTACCATACTGTCTTGATTACTGTAGCTTTGTAGTATAGTCTGAAGTCCAGGAGCCTGATTTCCTCCAGCTCCGTTTTTCTTTCTCAAGGTTGCTTTGGCTATTCAGGGTCTTTTGTGTTTCCATACAAACTGTGAAATTTTTTGTTCTAATTCTGTGAAAAATGCCATTGGTAGTATGACAGGGATTGCATTGAATCTGTCAATTGCTTTGGGTATTATAGTCATTTTCACAATGTTGATTCTTCCAATCCAAGACATGGTATATCTCTCCATCTGTTTGTATCATCTTTAATTTCTTTCATCAGTGTCTTATAGTTTTCTGCATGCAGGTCTTTTGTCTCCTTAAGTAGGTTTATTCCTAGGTATTTTATTCTTTTTTTTGCAATGGTAAATGGGAGTGTTTTCTCAATTTCACTTTCAGATTTTTCATCATTAGTGTATAGGAATGCAAGAGATTTCTGTGCATTAATTTTGTATCCTGCTACTTTACCAAATTCATTGATTAGCTCTAGTAGTTTTCTGGTAGCATCTTTAGGATTCTTTATGTATAGTATCATGTCATCTGCAAACAGTGACAGCTTTACTTCTTTTTTTCTGATTTGGATTCCTTTTATTTCTTTTCTTCTCTGATTGCTCCAAAACTATGTTGAATAATAGTGTTGAGAGTGGACAACCTTGTCTTGTTCCTGATCTTAGAGGAAATGGTTTCAGGTTTTCACCATTGAGAATGATGTTCACTGTGGGTTTGTCATATATGGCCTGTATTATGTTGAGGTAAGTTCCCTTTATGCCTACTTTCTGAAGGCTTTTTATCATAAATGGGTGTTGAATTTTGTTGAAAGCTTTTTTCTGCATCTATTGAGATGATCATATGGTTTTTCTCCATCAGTTTGTTAATATGGTTTATCACATTGATTTTGTGTATATTGAAAAATCCTTGCATTCCTGTGATAAACCCCACTTGATCATGGTGTATGATCCTTTTAATGTGCTGTTGGATTCTGTTTGCTAGTATTTTGTTGAGGATTTTTTCATCTATGTTCATCAGTGATATTGGCCTGTAGTTTTCTTTCTTTGTGACATCTTTGTCTGGTTTTGGTATCAGGGTGATGGTGGCCTCGTAGAATGAGTTGGGGAGTGTTCCTCCCTCTGCAATATTTTGGAAGAGTTTGTGAAGGATAGGTGTTAGCTCTTCTCTAAATGTTTGGTAGAATTCACCTGTGAAACCATCTGGTCCTGGGCTTCTGTATGTTGGAAGATTTTTAATCACAGTCTCAATTTCAGTGCTTGTGATTGGTCTGTTCATATTTTCTATTTCTTCCTGGTTCAGTCTGAGAAGGTTGTGCTTTTCTAAGAATTTGTCCATTTCTTCCAGGTTGCCCATTTTATTGGCATAGAGTTGCTTGTAGTAATCTCTCATGATCTTTTGTATTTCTGCCGTGTCAGTTGTTACTTCTCCTTTTTCATTTCTGATTCTATTGATTTGAGTCTTCTCTGTTTTTTACTTGATGTGTCTGGCTAATGGTTTATCAATTTTGTTTATCTTCTCAAAGAACCAGCTTTTAGTTTTATTGATCTTTGCTATTATTTCCTTCATTTCTTTTTCATTTATTTCTAATCTGATCTTTATGATTTCCTTCCTCTGCTAACTTTGGGGTTTTCTTGTTTTTCTTTCCCTAATTGCTTTAGGTATAAGGTTAGATTGTTTATTTGAGATGTTTCTTGTTTTTTGAGGTAGCATTGTATTGCTATAAACTTCCCTCTTAAAATGCTTTTGCTGCATCCCATAGGTTTTGGGTTGTCGTGTTTGTTTTCATTGTCATTTTTTTCTAGGTATTTTTTGATTTCCTCTTTGATTTATTCAGTGATCTCTTGGTTATTTAGTAGTGTATTGTTTAGCCTCCATGTGTTTGTATTTTTTACAGATTTTTTCCTGTAATTGATATCTAGTCTCATAGCATTGTGGTCGGAAAAGATACTTGATACGATTTCAATTTTCTTAAATTTACCAAGGCTTGATTTGTGACCCAAGATATGATCTATCCTGGAGAATGTTCCATGAGCACTTGAGAAGAAAGTGTATTCTGTTGTTTTTGGATGGAATGTCCTATAAATATCAATTAAGTCCATCTTGTTTAATGTATCATTTAAAGCTTGTGTTTCCTTATTTATTTTCATTTTGGATGATCTGTCCATTGGGGAAAGTGGGGTGTTAAAGTCCCCTACTATGAATGTGTTACTGTCGATTTCCCCTTTTACGGCTGTTAGCATTTGCCTTATGTATTGAGGTTCTCCTATGTTGGGTGCATAAATATTTACAATTGTTATATCTTCTTCTTGGATTGACCCCTTGGTCATTACGCAGTGTCCTTCTTTGTCTTCTGTAATAGTCTTTATTTTAAAGTCTATTTTGTCTGATATGAGAATTGCTACTCCAGCTTTCTTTTGATTTGCATTTGCATGGAATATCTTTTTCCATCCCCTCACTTTCAGTCAGTATGTGTCCCTAGGTCTGAAGTGGGTCTTTTGTAGACAGCATATATACGAGTCTTGTTTTTGTTTCCAGTCAGCCAGTCTGTGTCCTTTGGTGGGAGCATTTAATCCATTTACATTTAAGGTAGTTATCGATATGTATGTGCCTATTACTATTTTCTTAACTGTTATGAGTTTGTTATTATAGGTCTTTTCCTTCTTTTGTGTTTCCTGCCTAGAGAAGTTCCTTTAGCATTTGTTGTAGAGCTGGTTTGATGGTGCTGAATTGTTAGCTTTTGCTTGTCTACAAAGGTTTTAATTTCTCCATCAAATCTGAATGAGATCCTTTCTGGGTAGAGTAATCTTGGTTGTAGGTTTTCCCCTTTCATCACTTTAAATATGTCCTTCTACTCCCTTCTGGCTTGCAGAGTTACTGCTGAAAGATCAGCTGTTAACCTTATGAGGATTCCCTTGTATGTTATTTGTTGTTTTTCCCTTGCTGCTTTTAATATTTCTTTTGTATTTAATTTTTGATAGTTTGATTAATATGTGTCTTGGCATGTTTCTCCTTGGATTTATCCTGTATGGGACTCTCTGAGCTTCCTGGACTTGATTATTTCCTTTCCCGTATTAGGGAAGTTTTCAACTATAATCTCTTCATATATTTTCTCAGTCCCTTTCTTTTTCTCTTCTTCTTCTGGGACCCCCTGTAATTCAAATGTTGGTGTGTTTAATGTTGTCCCAGAGGTCTCGGAGACTGTCCTCAATTCTTTTCATTCATTTTTATTTATTCTGCTCTGTGGTAGTTATTTCCACTTTTTTATCTTCCCAGTCACTTATCCGTTCTTCTGCCTCAGTTATTCTGCTATTGATTCCTTCTAGAGAATTTTAAATTTCATTTATTGTGTTGTTCATCATTTGTTTGCTCTTTAGTTCTTCTAGGTCCTTGTTAAAGGTTTATTTTCTCCATTCTGTTTCCAAGATTTTGAATCATCTTTGCTATCATTTTTCTGAATTTTTTTTCAGGTAGACTGCCTATTTCCTCTTCATTTGTTTGGTCTGGTGGGTTTGTACCTTGCTCCTTCATCTGCTGTGTGTTTCTCTGTCTTCTCATTTTGCTTCACTTATGTGTTTGGGGTCTTCTTTTCACAGACTGCAGGTTTGTAGTTCCCGTTGTTTTTGGTGTCAGCCCCCAGTGGCTAAGGTTGGTTCAGTGGGTTGTGTAGGCTTCCTGGTGGAGGGGACTGGTGCCTGTGTTCTGGTGGATGAGGCTGGATCTTGTCTTTGTGGTGGGCAGGACCGTGTCCGGTGGTGTGTTTTGGGGTGTCTGTGACCTTATTATGATTTTAGGCGGCCTCTCTGCTAATGGGGGGGGGTTGTGTTCCTGTCTTGCTGGTTGTTTGGCATAGGGTGTCCAGCACTGTAGCTTGCTGGTCATTGAGTGGAGCTGGGTCTTAGCATTGAGATGTAGATCTCTGGGAGAGCTTTCGCCGTTTGATATTACATGGAGCCGGGAGGACTCTGCTGGACCAATGTCCTGAACTTGGCTCTCCCCCCTCAGAGGCACAGGCCTGACACCCGGCCAGAGCACGAAGGCCCTGTCTGCCCCATGGCCAGATACATGGGGAGTTTCTTGCCTTTTGGGAAGTCTGAGGTCTTCTGCCAGTGTTCAGTAGGTGTTCTGTAGGAGTTGTTCCACATGTAGATGTATTTCTGATGTATTTGTGGGGAGGAAGGTGATCTCCATGTCTTACTCCTCCACCATCTTGAAGGTCTCCTCCTGGAAGTCCGTCTTATGGTTATCTTCTCAGAAGATAACTAAATGACTGTTTGAATAAAATGTATACATCTTTCAGATGTTAATAATCAGGAACATATCCACTGGTACTAGTGGTAAATATTTTTATCATTTGTGAATTTAAGGTAAACAAAGGTATAGTTAACCTTAGGCCAGGCATTAAAATATACCTTAAATTATACATGTATGTATGTGTACATTAAAATATACATTACTCTCTTGTAATTAATCTCTGTAGGTAGTCTGTATATACCCACAGAGCAAAGTGGGTTTTTTTTTGTGTTGACAACCAAAATGACTCTGCGTGATCCTCCAAATGATGGTGTTTACACTTTAATATGTTGGCAAGCATGTCTGGCTGCTATTATTTTAGGGTGCCCTAATTTTAAAAGACCATATGCTTTATTAAGGGAAGTGGGTAATGGGGAGTGGTTATCTAATGGGTATAGAGTTTCAGTTTAGAAACACTTAGAAATGGTTAGGATGGTAAATTTTACATTATGCGTTTTTAACCACAATACAAAAATTTGCTTTAAAAATATTATTACATAAATAATACCTGATAATTATGGAAACATCAGTAAATACAGACAAGCAAAAAGGAAAATAAAATCACCCACAATCTTAACAGCTGAGATTTCTTATTGCATAAATACATAAATGCATAAATTATATGTAGGTTCACATTTGGATTTGCTGCTTAATAACCTGACTTTTTCAAACAAAGTTTACACTATTTTTAACCATGTTTTAATTTATTTTTATTTATGGCTGTGTTGGGTCTTCGTTTCTGTGCGAGGGCTTTCTCTAGTTGTGGCGAGCGGGGGCCACCCCTCATCGCGGTGCGCGGGCCTCTCAGTATCGCGGCCTCTCTTGTTGCGGAGCACAGGCTCCAGACGCGCAGCCTCAGTAATTGTGGCTCACGGGCCTAGTTGCTCCGCGGCATGTGGGATCTTCCCAGACCAGGGCTCGAACCCGTGTCCCCTGCATTGGCAGGCAGATTCTCAACCACTGCGCCACCAGGGAAGCCCCCTTAACCATGTTTTAAGTTCTATGTTCTTAATTGAAAATGCAGAGAAGTAGGATGTTTCACATTTCTGTAAACTCTAAGGCCTCGAGACAGAAATGCAGTGGCACGTTTAGGGGTACATGCCCCTTTATTGATGCTTCTCTGTTTAAGTCATGTGTCCTCAGGAGAAAGAAAGGCTCCCCCACTCCTGATTTGTCAGCCAGCTCTACTGACATCTTTCAGTGGTTCCTTTTAAGTATGAACCCATCTACAGAGGCTTCTGGTACTTTGGGAACTGGTGTCTACCTGTCCCTGGGGCTCTTCAGTCACATGTCTATCCACTGGGGTAATGTAAATATGTGTCTCAGCAAGGTTAATGATTAAATTGTTGGGATGAAAGGTCAGAAGACCTGCCTTTGGAACATCAGAACATCAGAATGGGAGATAACATATTGCTACTTGCCTTCCACCTTCTCTGAGGAAAAGAGTAAATAAGGAACAACACAGTCATACAAGAGTCTTCATTCTAGAAGTGATCTAGGAATTATGCTGGAGAAGTTCTGCAACTCTACTTTTTGGGTAAGAAATTACACTTGTCCTCACTGTTGACTCTTCTCAACTCGGAACAAGTAGTAGATTAGCCTAGAGTGACCACTAATAAGAACTAGAAAAGTTAGATGTGCAGTTGGTCTAAAGTTCAGGGTTTCTTTCTTTTTTTTCTTTTTTTTAAGATAAGTCATAATATCTCCCTAGGATATTCTATGTGGGAGAGATAATATATTTCTGCTCTAAAATATGTTTATTGTATCCCACACTCTTTTCTCGGACTAGGTAGCTGCAAAATTGCCTTCTCTAAAGAG
Organism: Eschrichtius robustus; assembly: GCF_028021215.1. Lineage (NCBI taxonomy): Eukaryota > Metazoa > Chordata > Mammalia > Artiodactyla > Eschrichtiidae > Eschrichtius > Eschrichtius robustus. The sequence continues at coordinate 110,570,803 of NC_090830.1, forward strand.
AAATAAGGGAAAAGCTTCCAATTTCATCAATGTTAGGAGGGGGAATTGTTGTTTGTGGAGTATGAGGACAAAGAGAAGGTCTATGATTGAGTCTTGCTGAGAAATGTTGATTTTGAAATAATACTGATATGTTCTAGAGGAACAGGCAATTAGTGATGTGACTAGAAGTTGAGGCTAGGGATGCAAATTTGGGCATCCCGAGCACTGAAACAATTTTTTTTTAAATTATTTATTTATTTATTTATTTTTGGCTGTGTTGGGTCTTCGTTTCTGTGCGAGGGCTTTCTCTAGTTGCGGCAAGCGGGGGCCACTCTTCATTGCGGTGCGCGGGCCTCTCACTATTGTGGCCTCTCTTGTTGCGGAGCACAGGCTCCAGATGCGCAGGCTCGGTAGTTGTGGCTCATGGGCCTAGTTCCTCTGCGGCATGTGGGATCTTCCCAGACCAGGGCTCGAACCCGTGTCCCCTGCATTAGCAGGCACACTCTCAACCACTGCGCCACCAGGGAAGGCCCTGAAACAATTTTTGAACCATTAAAGCAGAGAATTCAAGACAGCAAGCATCAGTACCAAATGGTTTAGTGGAATAGAAGTTTAGGGATGTTGAGGAAGTGTGGTCTGCAGACTCCTAGGATCAGAATCATCTGGAGTGCTTGTTAAACTGGTTTAACTATCTTAGGTAATTCTTCTGAATTCTAAAGTTAAATAATTTTATGGGGAGAGGAGAAGAGCAGGAATGAGATAGCAGAGCACGTGGACAGCACTTCCCATCCTAGAAAGAACCTGGACCCCAAGGCCCTCGAGGCCAGGACATGTATACCACAGGAAGGTAGGGCTTAACATGCCCCAGGATCTCACCAGGCTATCTCAAGAGAATTCTTTCTGAGAATCATCTGACAGATCATCTTGGTCAGGGCACCTCAATCTTTAAAGAGGCTGTGCAAACAGCTGAACAAAGCAAAAAATATTTGTAAGAAGAGAATAATCTACCCTCACATGACTCAGATGTAAGAACTGGTGCCCCACCTTCAGCTCACAAGATACTTCTATTTATTGCAGAATGCAAAGACCAGTAGAAAACTTGCTGGGAATAAGCCTTCCCTCCAATGTGCCTCTTCATGACCCAACTTAAGCCCCTGGGGCTATAGGAGATTAATTGCCAAAATGTGACTAAGCATTCTGCTACCTGCAGGTTAGGTTTGAGTGTCTGCCAGTGAGTTCAATCAATGGTAAAAACTAGAATAAGAAGTTTTTATATCCCAGGACTGTTCTCCCTGTTGGGTTGAGGAATGGTCCCTCTCCTTCCCACAACTTGGCAAATGTGGTGGTGAAATTAAATCATAATAGATGGTGGAGAAATTCACTTAGAATCACAGAAAGAAAGGTTTTTAGAGGGTGGATTGGTCAGAGAAGTCACTAAATGACATTTAATGGTGAATTTATATCAATGGAGTTGGATAGGAAAATACAGCTAGTTAAAGGGTCAGGCTAAATATGGATATAGAACTGGGTTAAAATTGTTTGGAAGCAAGGGTAGGGATGGGCGTGGGCTGGGGGCTGGTATTCTCTTTTTTAAAATGCATGTATCCAACAATTATTCCATTTTGGTCCCCCAGAATTCCTCATTCCTGGATAGCCCGGAGGCAGACCTGCCACTTTGTTTTGAGCAAACTGTTCTGGTGTGGATTCCCTTGGGTTTCCTTTGGCTCCTGGCCCCTTGGCAGCTTCTCTATGTGTATAGATCCAGGACCAAGAAATCTTCTATAACCAAACTCTACCTTGCTAAGCAGGTACGGGAACCCCACTATTTTCTAATTAATTTTGTGGTACACAATAGAGACATTTTCTTGGTGGTTCAAGTGTCTTATTCCCTGTCTTTAACCAGCTTTTCCAGGTAGAGCCATGCTCTGGATGTCCCTGTCTCCACCTGTCACATGCCTCATTGGCCCCCTGCCATACTTCTTAGTTAAGTTACTTTGATTTTTGCGTAAGAATAATGACTCTTAAATCTTATGGCTATTGGACTCTGGAAACACCAATGATGAGTAATCAGTCAGTTGAATAGTTATGGTCTTTTCAGCATTTGAGAAGCAAACACTGGATTATCTATCTTTAAGCTGTTCTAATTAATCAGGAGACTATAATTCAGTTGGCATCTACCATGAGGTAAAAATGAACTATCTAATGTGTCCTCTGCACCATTCAGCCAATCCAAACATTGCTCTTCTCCCCAGGCTTGGATCTGAAATAGGGCTTCCATTTTTCCAAAGTCAACCCTGAGTCTGGATGGTCGCTCGAAGTAGAGGGAGGAAGGGTGTGTGCTCACGGTGACATGCCTGAGTAGGGAAATAATGGAAAGGACAGGGGCTGCAGGAGGAATGAGGGTAGGAGCCTCTCAGCCAGCTGCACTGATTAATGAAGAGAAAGTCTTGTGAGAACCAAAAGATCCTCAACTGAGATTGTAAAACTACCTCTTAAAATCTATCATCTGCTTCTTTTCACTAGGTGTTTTTCTATCTGTCCTGATTATTAAACAGGGCTTTAGAGAGGCAAATTAGATTCGGTGTTCTATGAGCATACAGGCCAATGACCTCAGGTTACTGCAGTCTAAAAAGAAGGAAGGAAGAAATTTGGCCAAAGGAAGTTGGATTTGCATTGACACTCTGAGGTGGGGTGGTGGTGTGTTTTGCCTACTCTGGATAGAAGAAGAGTCTGCGAGAGCTTGGAGCAGGGCTATTGTCTCCCTCGCTGACCTGAGTGCCCAGCACAGGGCCTACCACTTGGTACGCATTTGTTGAATGTTGGTATTAAATGCATTCTAGGAATAGGGATTGAGTCAAGAGTGTGTTAGACTGAACATTGAACAGCATGCTTCAGTACCGTTGGGGATGAGACAGAGCTTTTGGTTAGTCAGTCAAGTTAGAGGGCTTCTATCATTTTCTGGAGCTTCCAAGAAAAGGTTGGGTAATGAGTAAATCAGTATCCCATTTTTATCATAGCTATTAATTAACTTTTAATAAACAATTTTATTGAGAAATAATTCACATATCATAAAATTTCACCCATTTAAATACATTCTTTTTTTTTAAAGTATTTTCATATGTGTAACCATCACCACAGTCAATTTTAGAACATTTTTTTCCCTCAAAAAGAAATCCTTTATCAACCCCTATCTCCCCATCTCCCCTAGCCCTAAGCAACCACTAGTATACTCTTTGTCGCTATAGTTTCCCTATTCTAAACATTTCATACGAATGGAATCATATAATACATGATCTTTTATTATTGGCTTCTTTTACGTAGCATAAGGTTTTCAAGGTTCATGCATGTTGTTTAAGGCTCATCCATAATATCCCATTGTATGGATAGATCATGTTTTGTTTAACTTTTGTAAATACAAATCTCTATGGATAAAACTCTGTAGATAAAAAGAAATGTATTAGCTTTTTTTTTTTCCTGTAGCTAATAATCCACTCACCCTTGCTCATAGTTTCAGGAGCTTCGTTTTTATAATTTATACTTTTTTTTGTCCTCCTCCCTGAGAGTGATAGGCACAGAGTAGCGTCCTCTTAAAAATTTCAGAACGATTGGTTTCTCCTCTGAAACAGAAGTATAATTCCTCAGAAAGTAAGAATTCACTTCTTCTCTGAGAACCTTCTTCTTGGATCACTCCTCAACTTGACTTCATTTCTTCACTTCCTGTTCTACCTGCCTTTGGGCTGTTTGTTCCTTTCTGATTCTCTTGAACTGTCATTGCTGTTTGGTCATTAGTGCAGTGTTTACCTCATCTGGACTAAGTCAATTTGCTTGACTAAGTTAGTGCGAGACTCTACCAGTTTGTTTAAAGGTGCACCCTTACCCGAAGGACCCTGTGCATAGTAGGTAATTGAATGAATTGAATTAAAAAATGAATGAATGAATGAGCTCATATTTAGTCCCAGGGTAACAAAAGAGGAGTATTGTTCTGGAGGTTGTGGATCTGCTAAGGTCAGATGTGCAGCAAAAGTGGACTTACTGTTGAGCTAGTGAGACATGGGAATCATCTTCAAGTATTTGTAGAAGTATAACGTACAAGACTGCCTAGCTTATTCTGAAAAGTTTCAGAGAGCAAGATCAAGGTAAGTCAGTGTAGGTTGTTCCAGGGGAGCTGACTTTAGCCAAACATACAGAAGAACTTTCTTTCCTTTTTTATTTTTTTGTGGATGATTTACCCTTTTTATCCCTTACTCTTACATAAACTTAAAAAAGACAGAAAATCAAAGATAAGTAAATTATTTTCAGCTGTACCAAAGTTTAAGAACTTAAATTTGAGACAGCTTTATCAGTTGACTTTTCTTTGAGAGGGTTTTAAATAAGTTCAGTTGTGAAGACCATTACAAAGGTGGAAGAACTTTCTTATAGTAATAACTGTCTGATAGTAGAACGGTCTGCTGGGGGATGTAGTTCCTGAAAATATTGAAACTGAAGTTAGACGTTTGTCTGCCAGGGAAGTGATGGAAATAGACACCCTCTGTAATGGGTCGAAGGTTCAACCAGAGTGCTTTCATAAAGCACTGGGAAAAGGAGGACTGTGCAGAGGTGGAAAGATATTAAATATGGCCAAACCACTTTACTTTCTTTTTTTTTTTTTGGCTGCACCGCATGATTTGCAGAATCTTAGTTCCCAGACCAGGGATTGAAGACATGCCCTCGGCAGTGAAAGCACCGGGCCCTTGGACTGCCAGGGAATTCCTTACTTTTTTTTTTTTTTTTAAATATTTATTTATTTATTTATTTATTTATGGCTGCATCAGGCCTTAGTTGCAGCATGTGGGACCTTTTTTTTTTCTTTTTTAATATTTATTTATTTTTGGCTGCAGTGGGTCTTCCTTGCTGTGTGCGGGCTTTCTCTGTTTGCGGTGAGTGGGGGCTACTCTTCGTTGCGGTGCACTGGCTTCTCATTGTGGTGGCTTCTCTTGTTGCGGAGCTCGGGCTCTAGGAGCGTGGGCTTCAGTAGTTGTGGCTCGCAGGCTCTAGAGTGCAGGCTCAGTAGTTGTGGCACACGGGCTTAATTGCTCCATGGCATGTGGGATCCTCCTGGACCAGGGCTCAAACCCGTGTCTTCTGCATTGGCAGGCGGATTCTTAACCACTGTGCCACCAGGGAATCCCAGCACGCAGGATTTTTCATTGTGGCATGCGGGCTTCTCTCTAGTTGTAGCCCACGGGCTCCAGAGTGTGTGGGCTCTGTAGTTGAGGCATGCAGGCTCTGTAGTTGTGGATCGCGGGCTCAGTAGTTGTGGCACATGGGCTTAGTTGCTCCTCAGCACCTGGCATCTTAGTTCCCCGACCAGGAATCGAACCCGCATCCCCTGCATTGGAAGGTGGATTCTTAACCACTGCACCACCAGGGAAGTCCCCGTACTTTCTTTTTTAATACCAATGATATTGTGTCTCTTTAGGAAGTTGAGTTCAGTAAACTCCATGTGCACTTGAAACTCCTTCAGTGATTCAGAGATCAAGGGCAAAGATTATTTACGGACTTGGTAATTATTAAACAACCACAATATTTCCCTGAGTGTGATTAAGAAAAGCCTATGTATGTTTCTGATTATAAAAAGAATGCATTATTGTAGAAAGTTTATTTGATTATTGTAGAGTTTGTCGACTCTAGGGAAATAGGAAATCATTGATAATTGTATCACTCTGACATACTCCTGTTAACATTTTGAGATGTTTCCTTTTACTCTCTTTAAAAAACTAAAGAAACAAAAAAACAAAATGAAAAGAAAAAGACTCGTTCTCACCCCTCTACCTTCTAGTCCTGTTCCCCAGAGACCGCCATTTAAAATTATTTTGATGGTTACCTCCATATCTGCAAATAATGTGTTTATACCTGTATTTCTTGATCCATCAACTTCAAAAAATATCTATTTCTGTCCTCTATGAAAGACAAAGAATTTAGCTTATTGACCCAACTCCCTAGCTTCCTTTTTCTCTCTTCCTCTTTCTCTCAGTCTTTTAATTTTGTGTGAGTATGTTCTGTTCTTCTGTAGGTTACCTTTATACCTAAAAATAATCTGCCATCAATTTAATTTAATTTTATTTATTTGGCCGTACCACACAGCTTGCAGTACCTTAGTTTCCCAACCAGGGATTGAGACCAGGGTTTGTACCTGAGGCCACGACAGTGAAAGCCCTGAATTCTAACCACTGGATCGTCAGAGAACTCCCCTCCCCCTCCTTTTTTTTTTTTTTTTTTGCCATCAATTTTAGGCTCTAGTTCTTCCTTTCTTCTTCCTTAATTCATATATAACATTGTATAAGTTGAAGGTGTACAGTGTGTTGATTAGATATGTTTATATATTGCAATATGATTGCCACCATACTGTTAGCTAACACTTCTATCATGTCACATAATTATCTTTTTTGTGTGTGTGTGAGAACATTTAAGATCTAGTCTCTTAGCAACTTTGAAGTATGTGATACAGTATTTTGACTATAATCACAAGTGCATGACAAACTTGCAGTTAGAAGATAAATAAGTTCTGGAGATCAAATGAGATTTTTTTTTTTTTCAGTTTATAGTCTTTTTTAAAACTGAGGCATAATTGACATATAACATTATATTAGTTTCAGCTGTACAGCATAAGAATTTGAAATGATCACTACAATAAGTCTAGTTAACATCCATCACCATACATAGTTACATAATTTTTTTCTTGTAATGAGAACTTTCGATATCTACTTTCTTTTTTTTTTATAAATTTATTTATTTTATTTATTTTTATTTTTGGCTACATTGGGTCTTCGTTGCTGCAGGCAGGCTTTCTCTAGTTGCGGCGAGTGGGGGCTGCTCTTTGTTGCGGTGTGCGGGCTTCTCATTGTGGTGGCTTCTCTTGTTGCAGAGCACAGGCTCTAGGCATGCAGGCTTCAGTAGTTGTGGTGCGTGGGCTTAGTTGCTCCGCGGAATGTGGGATATTCGCGGACCAGGGCTCAAACCCGTGTCCCCTGTATTGGCAAGTGGATTCTTAACCTTGTGCCACCAGGGAAGCCCTCCATATCTACTTTCTTAACAGTACTGTATTGTATATTTGAAAGTTCTAAACTATAGTCACCATGCTGTACATTATATCCTCATCTCGATGCCCCTTTGTGTAAAACAAGAGATTTAGTGCCCCCAGTAAAATTTTCAGAAAGAGCAATAGTAAATAAAGTCTCTAGGTTCTTGCTTTCTGAAAATGTTGATCTGACTATGGAATGCTAGGTTCAAAAAAAATTTTTTTTTAAGTTTGAAGATGTTGCTATGTTGTTCCCCCAAATCCTGTGCTACCAAGTTAGAATTCTTCTCATTCCTTGTTATCCTCTCTAGAAGCTTTATCCTCTTTATTCTTGATGTCCTGAAATTTCCTAAGAGTGTCTACAGGGGTCTTTTTTCATTCAGTGGGTTCTATACTTTTAACCTAAAGACCCATGTCTTTCTTATCTCTGAGAAATTTTTATATTATTCTTTTCTTTCCTTTCCTCTAATTTTAAAATTCCATATCTCTAGAACTTCTTGTTAGATAGATGTTAGACTCGCTGAATTGATCCTCCTTCTCAACTTTTTAGAATTTCTTTTTCTCTTTTCCCCTCTGTTCTGAGAGATTTTCCTAATTTTTTCTTTTAATCATCCTAAAGAGCCTTTATTTTAGCAATAATGGGATTGATTCCTAAGAATTCTTTGCTAAATAATAGCACTTATCCTATTAGTTAAAGGTGCTTTCTTCGCTGGTTTTCATTATAAAGGGCCCAATATCTCTGCCTGAGCCATTCTGGATGAGTGAGGCTTATGGAATGAGTAGGCATAGATGGATGGGAGCAGGGAGGGGTGAGGGTAGGGGAGCTGGTACTAAAGATCTTCATCTTGACGGATAAGGTACTAGTGGACCTCCTCAGTGGAAGTAATAATTCTCCCTCCTGATGGGTGGGCGGGTAGTCCTTTAGAACAAAAAGATGTGTATCATGTCTTATGAGCTCATAGTACAAATATTTGACAGACTTGGAGTCATCTTAGGGTCACAGAGTTGCAGTCATTAACTTCAAAGTTGATATGGGGAAGAAGGCTGGGAGTATGACCAAGGAAAAGGAATGACCAAGGAAAGGGAATAGTGCCATACCAATTGGGTTGGAGGAATTCCCCCTTTAAATCTATTTTATTAGTTATCTATTGCTATGTAACAAATTACTCCAAAACTTAGCGGCTTAAAAATAAACTTTTTTTTTTTTTAAATCTCAGTTTCCATGGGTCAGAGATTTGGAAGCAGCTTACCTGACTTCAGGGTCTGTCATGAGGTTGCTGTTATTAATATGCAGGCTCTGCCTAAGGTCACCTGAAGGCTTGATTGGGGCTAGAAGATCTGCTTCTAAATTGACACACCCACATGGCTTTTGGCAGGAGGTCTCAGTTCCTTACCAAGTGGACCTCTCCATAGAGCTACTTGAGTGTCCTCACGATGAGGCTGGAAGTTTCCCTTGCTGTGAGTCATCTGAGAGAGAGAACAAAGAGGAAGCCATATTGTTTTCTCTGACCTAATCTTGGAAGTCTCACACTGTCTCTTCTGCCATATTCTATTTATTACAAGCGAGTCAGAGTTCAGCCCATACTCAAGGGAAGGGGAACTAAGCTATCTTTTGAAGGGAGGAGTATTGGAGAATTTGTGGACGTATTTTAAAACCGTGACAATCAACATCCCTTAACAACACTTAGCATACTTTGAACTTTATTCCATTACTTGAATTATATATATCCATTGATTCCATAATTGAGTGTGTTATCTGAATCATTGCCTACCATTTTTATTGAAGTATAGTTGATGTACAATGTTATATAAGTTACAGATGTACAATATAGTGATTCACAATTTTAAAGGTAATACTTCATTTATAGTTATTATAAAATATTAGCTATATTCCCCGTGTTGTACAATATATCCTTGTAGCTTATTTTATGCTTAATAGTTTGTACCTCTTAATCCCCTACCCTTATATTGCCCCTCCCCTCTTCCCTTTCCCCACTGGTAACCAACTAGCCTGTTCTCTGTGAGTCTGCTGCTTTTTTGATAACAAAAAGAATATAATATAAATATAAATTCTCTAGTTTGTTACATTTTTTAGATTCCACATATAAGTGATATCATACAGTATATGTCCTTCTCTGACTTATTTCACTAAGCATAATGCCCTCCAGGTCTATCCATGTTGCTGCAAATGGCAAAATTTCATTCTTTATTATGGCTGAGGAGTATTCCATTGTGCGTATGTGTGTGTGTGTGTGTATCCCATCATCTTTATCCATTCATCTGTTGATGGACACTTAGGTTGCTTCCATATCTTGCACTACCTACCATTTTTACCATCCATTACTGGGAACCATTCTATTCTAAATGATACCTTCCTAACAGTGTTTTTTTTTGCCTTCTCAGGTGCTTGTTGGGTTTCTTCTTATTCTGGCAGCCATAGATCTGGCCCTTGCACTCACAGAAGACACTGGACAAGCCACAGTCCCTGCCATTAGATATACCAATCCAAGCCTCTACCTGGGCACATGGGTAAGGCCCATCATCACTTCTATCCTCTTTATCTTCTCTCTACTCATAGCCATCCAGCTGAAATTTGCTCTTGTGGAATGAAATAAAGTCCAATCTCATCTATCTTTTTCAAGGGACCTATGATGAAGCAAAGCTTGGTTGTAATAGGGTGAAACCAATTTTAGCTTTTCATTTGCTTTTAAACACTACTTTATTATGCCTTCTTCCTAGGGTAAGTATTAGCTTTAATGATTAACATGTGTACCTTATGCCCTCATATCTTGCCATCTAAGGATCACAGATGAAATCCAAGTTTCTTGATGTAAAAGAATTTTCTACATGCTGTAAACATTATTTTTAAATTGATTGGTGACTCTAATCAATGGATCACTGAGTCTAGACTTGTTTGTGTAAATTTGATGACAGAAACTTATGTCTCTCCTACAGGCAGGGTTTTTTGTTGGGGGAGGGAGAGCTGTACAGTGTTTAAAAAAACAGTTGAATTCGTTACCATTATTTTATTTTATTTATTTATTTTTTATTTTTGGCTGCGTCAAGCGGCTTGTGGGATCCTAGTTTCCCAACCAGGGATCGAACCCAGGCCCCCAGCAGTGAAAGTGCCAAGTCCTAACCACTGGATCGCCAGGGAATTCCTGTTACCATCATTTTGAAAGAGGAAGATACAACATAATTATTTTGATTCCTAAACTTTCTTGAAAAATCAGAATGCCTGGCAACTTTGGGCCGACATTCCCACAGGGCAGCGGTCAGCTAGGACTGAGTAGCAGTTGGTTGCATTAGACCAGGTGTGTGCTCAGTACCGTCCTCCACCCTCACTTCACTCAGTAACATGCTCTGCTTGGCCCCTGTAAGGACGTCGTTTTGTCACCGTTGTTATAAAACAGAGAAGAGTCTAGGCAGCGGTGCGCTGGAGCCAGCTCACAGAGCTGACTGTGCCTCTCTTCCCAGCCCTGCGTTTGGTGACATCATGTCGGAGATTGAAATCCACCACGGTGGGAGTATTTATACCATGGAAATTCACACATGCCACAAATCATGGCTTTGTTTTCAGAATGCCAGTTTACTAGCACAGCACTGGGTCTGGGAAAACAACATTTAATTATAACTAAGTGAATAATGCGAGGCAAAGTTTTTTGCTGTTGCTAATTGCTTAGTCTAATATTATTAGAAAATATTGTGATACAGACACCTTGCACCTATTCAGCAGAATCTGCCTCCCCAACCTGATTACTGTAGTGCCTGAAATTATTTTCTTGGGCCTTAGAAAGATTTTTCTGGCTCCCAAAGTTATTCTATGTAGATGCAGGTGGTGACCTTTTGCGTTCTTGTCTGACTCCCTGCCCAAGTGTGGTGAATAGAGATGGGAGAGGGAAGGGAGTTCCAGAGAGAGCACTGGGGTCCTGAAAGAAAAAGTCGGATGGTATCAGGGAGGAAATGTACTATTTGGCATCAGATTAGTTACAACAGTCTCCCCCGTCAGCCCCCGTGTCTTCCCCTGTTCTCTGACATCCTTCTTGCCTCTTGCCCTTGGTGTTAGTGACAATATTTTTCAAAACATGATGTGAATTTTTCTCTAGATCCTGGTTTTGCTGATCCAGCACAGCAGGCGATGGTGTATACAGAAGGACTCCTGGTTCCTGTCCCTATTCTGGATTCTCTCAATACTCTGTGGCACTTTCCAGTTTCAGACTCTGATCCGGACACTCTTAAGGGTAAGGAGGCAAGAGATGGTGATATGAGGAGGTACCGCTGGGCAACTTCTAAGTTGGAGTAAATGACATAAGGTAAATTGAGTTGCAGGGTAGGATTGTATTTAGGGGATTTGATAACAGACTTTAATCACAAGCATTGATACATAGGGGCTGTTTAGACTTAATTCAGATAAAAGGCTCATTTTCTTTGTCCCCTCCCCCCGCATAGGGCAGCAATTCTAATCTGGCCTACTCCTGCGTGTTCTTCATCTGCTATGCATTCCAGATCCTGGTCCTGATCCTTTCAGCGTTTTCAGAAAAAAACGACTCATCAAAAGTGAGACTCTAAATATGACCACTTCATATATTATTTAATTGGATGGTATCTTGACAGATGTAACTTTGAGATGTCGAGGTCTCATGGAGGTCCCACAAGCCCAGAATATAGTAGTGTAGTCCATTTTGTGATGTAAGGAAACAAAGTGACTAGAATTTGGAAACACTGACTTTTATATTGACCCACCAAGCTTCAGCATAGACAGTTAATTCATACATCTATGCCAAAAAGTCTGCTTATCATTCTACTGGTGACCTTAGGGTCTCCAAACAAACACGTTGACCAGCCTACTTCAGTGTCATATCTAGTTTCTAGCACAACATCATATTTAGAAAACTCAGCTTCTGATTTTCGAGTTCCATGGAATTCCTGTTTCTCATTGATTTACTGTCTGATTTTTTGTGTGTCTTGCAGCATCCTTCAACCACAGCTTCATTTCTGAGTAGCATCACGTTTAGTTGGTATGACAGGTAGGAAATACCTGGAGTGTGGCTTGTCTATATCCCTCCCTCCTCACTCTCCTGAAAGTGATGGAAATCTTAATTTTAAAAGTGCCTGCCATGGCTTCCATTTCTCCTCTACTTAGAGTCAGAGACTGTTAAAACATACAGATCAGTTTACTGCAGTCCCTTCACTGGGCAGATGGGGAAGCTGAGGAGAGGAAGGAGGGGGATTTGCTCTTGGTAGCCTGAGGAGTTCCATGCAAAAAAAAGGATAGAAGGAAAAGGAGGCAGTAGGACAGGAAAAGGGAAATTTGGGGGCAAGGAGTGTGTCACAGACTTGGGTAAGGGATGAAATAGCTGTTCTGGGCTCCCAGAGGATCTGGAGCAGCCATCCTTGGCCTTTGTAGTTCCATGGACCCCTTTGGCAGCCTGGTAACACCCATGAATCCCTTCTCAGATGATGTTTTAAATGTGTACAATAAAAGACACGGGATTATAAAGGGAAACAAATATACTGAAATGTAGTTACCAAATTTGTGATATAGTAATACATGTGCTTCTTTATTAATGCATTAAATATCAAGACCTAATGCTGGCTGGGTTTAATAGTTTCAAAGCAGTGATGAGTGTTAAATGAGCCATGAAAACATCTGTGACTTTTGTTACCTGGTAACAAAGGCACAAATACTCTGTTTTAGAACTGTGGTGGGTTGACTACATTCATATTAGAAGGAAAGGCTAAATTTCAGTTAGAGGCTAATAAAAATAAAGATGTAATTTATTTTCCATCCATGTTCTCAAATCCCAGGTTGAGGAGCCCTGATCTAGAGAGAGAGAGTATTAGAGGCAGCCTCCAGGTCTGCTCAGTTCCTTAAGGGCATCGTGGAGGCTCCTCAAGGAGATGCCAGGGCAGCAGAGAGGCAGCCAGTGTTTGAGAAGGAAGGAACAGGATCGGGGGAGGTGACGCGCTTTTGGCTGTCAATTCGGTAGGACTCCTTCCCCTTCTCTTGTTTTCTCCCACCTTCCATCACCCCCACCCACTCCCTTTTCTGCTCTCCCCACTCAAGTTCCAAGAGCTAGGAGCTGGGGTAGTAGAGCGAGGGAGAAGCCCCATTCTTCCGTCCCTGCATCCTGGGACTGGATGGTTTTGACAGGCAGCGAGGAGACAGCCTCTGGCCCCACCTGCAGGGGCTCAGCCTGTGGGTCACTCTTGTTCCAGCGTTGTTTTGAAAGGCTTCAAGAAACCTCTGACGCTCGAAGATGTCTGGGATATTGACGAAGAGACTAAAACAAAGACACTAGTCAGCAGGTTTGAAAAGTACATGGCAGGAGAGCTGCAGCAGGCCAGGCAGGCATTCCAGAAACGGCAGCAGGAGAACACCCAGCGGAACCCTGGAGCCAGGCTGCATGGTTTGGACAAGAACCAGAGTCAAAGCCAAGATGTCCTTGTCCTGGTAACTTTCCCCTGAGTGTCTGTTCGAATGTGCTGTATGTCTTAGGCAAGAGGACACCAGTGTCCTGGTGACTCTGTCCTTACATTTTGACAGCACTTTATACTTTACAGTGCATTTTATATTATTAGTAATATTCACAATACTAATAGTACCTTAGTGATGGATACATGGGAGTATAATGTAGTACTGATCTCTCTCCTTTGGGGTATATTTGAAATTTTCCACAATAAAATGTTTTTTAAAATAGAAAAATAAAAGAATACCTTAGCATTACTAGAATCTGCACGTCAGTGGGATTTAGCATTAGCAGCTAATTTATTTTTTTATTCACTTGAAAATATTTATTGAGTACCACTGTGTGTCAGAGACCATTCTGGGCACAGGTATAAGGATCAGCCTGAAAGAATCCTCACCTTTAGCGAGCTGGAAAATAAATAATAAACCGATACATACATTACTCTTTCAGAGTAGTAAGTGCTATTAAGAAAACATGTTAATGTATCTGGGGTGAAGTGCTTCCTTAGACAGAGTTAACAGGAGAGGCTTCTCAGAGGAGATGACATTTGGGCCAAGATCCAAGCGATGAAAAGAGCCCATCAGAAGGAAGCGTATTCCACTCAGAGGGGGCAGGAGCGGGAAGCTGAGAGGGGAACATGGTTGGCTTGTTTGGAGAAGAGAGAGAGGATGCGGGAGTATGGAGAGAGAGGCTGAACAAGTGAGGGGTGAGGTGAGCTCGGGAAAAGGGGCAGGGATTAAGTGGTGTAGACCCTCATGGGCCATGGTGAGGAGTCTGGATTTTATTTTAAGTCTGATGGAAAGCCGGTGGAAAGTTTTGAGCAGAGGAGTAATGCAATCAGATTTACATTTTTGAAATCCCACTGAAGCAGCTGCCAGGAGAACGGATGGTTGGGAGGCAAAAGTGGAAGCTGGGAAGCAGGTTGAGGCAGTTGTTGAGGCAAGAGACCGATCAGATGGGACCTCAGTGAGAGAAATTACAAGAGGATGTCACTGAGGCTGAGAAGCTGGAATTGGGGGCCTAGTGGGACTCCTGAGACAGGAAAAGGAGGAGGCGGGTGAGTGGGTGGTGATATCCCATGTAGTAGATTCCCGGGGTTGCTGAAACAAAGCACCATGAACCACGTGGCTTAAAACAACAGAAATATATTGTCTCACAGCTCAGGAGGCCAGAAGTCTGAAATCAAGGCATCGGCAGGGCCATGCTCCCTCTAAAACCTGTAGGGAAGAAACCTTCCTTGCCTCTTCCACCTTCTGGGTTTTACCAGCAGTCCTTGGTGTTCCTTGGCTTGTGGATGTTTTCACTCCACTCTCTGCCTCTGTCATCATGTGGCCTCTTCCCCCATGTCTGTGTCTCTTCTTACAAGGACACCAGTCATATTGGAGTAGGACCCATTCCATGACACACTCTAATGACCTCATCTTAACTTGATTACATCTGCAAAGGCCCTATTTCCAAACAAGGGCACGTTCTAAGGCACTGGGGGTTAGGACTTCAACATAACTTTTGGGGGGATTCTATTCAACCCATAACATCCCACAGTAACCATGAGCAAGAAGGGAATGAAAAGGCTTTTAAGCATCTGAAATATATATAGATATAGATATAGATGTATATAATCATGCCCATGCCCTTCCTTCCCACGATGCCCCACAGTCCCCCAGTCAGAGGCTGTTCTTTGTTTTTACATGGTATTCTCACCAGGTTTGTTGCCTGTTTTCCTAATCCAAAATAGATCCGAAGTATCAGTTAGGAGGGGGAGAGGGGAACAGTGATAGAAGCTAAAAGGGTGAATAGGACCAGGCAGTGGAGAGAAGACCGAAACCTGTACAAAGAAGGCAGCAGGGCTCAGGGGCTAACACTCGGGAACTGTTCAGTAAAGACAAATTCTTACACCACGCAGCTCTGCAAGCACTGATGTTGTTTGGTTTTGTACCCAGGAAGAAACTAAGAAGAATAAAAAGAAGTCTGAGACCACAAAAGACTTTCCCAAGTCCTGGTTGGTGAAAGCCCTCTTCAAAACTTTCTACGTCATCCTCCTGAAATCGTTCCTGCTGAAGCTGGTGTACGACGTCCTCATGTTTCTGAATCCTCAGCTGCTGAAGTGAGTGACCAGGCCCTGGGTTGTCCTTTCAGGGCCTCCTCTGCCACTCTGCTTTTTGCCCCATGTATATGCAGGCAGGAGCCTATTACTAAGTTTCCATTTTTTTTAATGCTCATAATTTTCTTCAACCTTACAGCATTGTGGTCATGAAAAGCACAAGGCATCTTTCAAGATCTAAAATGATCTGAAAAATCATTTAGATCCTTTAGCCTCCCTCTTTTCCACGTCCTTCTCCTCATAGGAAGCCAGATGCATCTTAGGGGTGCTTTCTTCTTAAACAGAACTGCTGTGAGCTGAGTCATGTCCAAAAGGTGGGCCTCATACCCCAGGAGAGGCTTGTACATAGTCTTTGTAACCTCATTGCTCCACAGTCAGGCATTCAGTGGGAGGTTCGGGTTAGTCATGACAGGACTTCAGTCTGCCAGGATCTATGGAATGAACTATCCTCCAGGGGAAACCCTTCTAGCTCACGCTGGATGCATGTCCTAATTCCTTTCCAGGAATAAATCAACTTGCTACATAACAGCCTCTTTTACCAGAGGGTAGGGAAAGAGAGCGTCAAAGAAAGCATTGCAGTGGCAGCTTTGTAGAGCACACATTATCCCGTCTCACGGTCATGGGTTGTCAACCCTTAGCCCTTGCTGCTCATCTCCAAAAAAGGCAAGAGTGCTGACATGGCTGTGGAGCTCAGTCTTCCAAGAGCATTGAATAATTCTGGTCACTTTTGTTACCTATAGGGTGGGATAGCATAGCTGGCTGTGCACAAGGAGGGTGAAGAGCCCTCAGAGGCTTGATGGGCACCACTTACTTGGTTTTGCTCTGGCAGATTGCTGATCTCCTTTGCAAATGACCGTGATATATATCTGTGGACTGGGTATCTCTATTCAATCCTCTTCTTCGCCGTGGCCCTCATCCAGTCTGTCTGCCTTCAGTATTACTTTAAACTGTGCTTTATGCTGGGCATGAAAGTACGGACCACCATCATGGCTTCTGTATATAAGAAGGTAAGTGGAATATGCCAGGCATCACCAAAGAAAATCCCCTTTGCAAACGTGAGCATTTCTTCCAAGATTGAGGAAAATTTGATGGAAATGATAACTGACCTCAACACTGGATTTTGGCTAAACGTACAGCCTTCTTTAGGTATTTCTTTGGAGATTAAAATGAAAAGTGTGTATACAGGCATAGAGTGTCTGTGTGTGTGGGGTGAGGTGCACTCCAGGGAAAAGCCGGCAAGCTGTTCTCTTCCCGGGATCTGCCTTTCAGCTTTGAAGGCTTGCGTACCATCCCTCTCTTCCTTCCTCTCTCCACAAGGTGACAACACCTTGGGACAGAATGTAAAGTCAGAAAAGAAGCTGGCCAAGGGCAGACTCTTAAAATCACCAACATTTAAACCAAATACTACATGAAACTTGGCTCATAAGACCTGGTGTGTCCATCTCAAATCACAATTTTGCCATAGACTAGAACGCTCTGTGAACCACGACTCCATCTCCTCGGACTGACTTTTGCCTAGCGACTTCTTTTTCTCAGTCTTGAGTAACGACCAACCCTTCCTCTGCCTGATTCCTTTTGTGGATTTGTAAATACCTTCACACTGGTTACTAAGTTCTGCGGACTTGGGAGCTATTCCATTTCCTTAAGATGATTTTGTCCATCTTCCCTCTGACACGTTGCTTTTAATGTTTAACTTTCTCAGAGCAACTTTATTTCCCTCTGTCCTAGACACCAAGGTGAATTCTCATTTTTTTCCCTTAAGAAATGAAAGTAGAGTCAAGTATATCTCAATTTAAAAAATAAATAAAAAGAAATGAAAATAGTGACTACAAGCCTAAGGAGAAAATTCATACATTAGGAGATGATACTTTTTATAGGTCAGAACGTCAGTCGGTTGCCTTTTCTTCCTCTTTTTCATCCACCACTGGAGTGTTCCATCATAGTGATTTCTCTGTTACAGTTCCTGATTTTATCCTTTGCTTTCCTCTCTTAAAACTCCAGTGTGTCTTTTGTCTTTCCTGAGTAGATGTTGACTCATCGAGAGACCCAGAGAGGTGATCCAAATGTCTTTAGATCAGAAGTCTGGTCAAGTTCTTTGAACTCCCAGATACCCTCACACTGGAATTTGTCTTCTCCAAAATTAAAATTTAAATCCCCTTATTCCTTCTGGAGATACTGTATTTCTGCTGGTTTGCAGGATATGAGGTCACTAACCAGGCTGTCTCAGACATTTCTATGAACGTACACTTTTACAATTGTGATGATTCATTTCCACTACTTTGATTCTTAATATTGATATATTCCAGGTTTTGCAACTGTTACAATCCATAAGGAATGTGTAAAATAGAGCCCTTAATGAGACCTTCATTCAAATAAATATTGCTACTAAAATAGAATTTTTTTTAAAGATTTTGTTTGATGTGGGCCATTTTTAAAGTCTTTATTGAATTTGTTACAATATTGCTTCTGTTTTATGGTTTGTTTTTTTTTTTTTGGCCCCAAGGCATGTGGGATCTTAGCTCCCTGACCAGGGATCAAACCCGCACCCCGGGCACTGGAAGGTGAAGTCTTAACCACTGGACCACCAGGGAAGTCCCTAAAATAGAATTTAAAATTGACTAACTTTATGTTTAGATTATGCTTCATTTATGAAATGTTATGAAACATTTTTTACATCCATTATCAATTCTTAGCCCTGGGAAGTAACTGCATTATCCCTATTTTACAGAGAAGCAGGGCTTAGATCATTTCAATGCCTAGAATCACATAGACAGGACCTGCCTCCAAACAAGGGCTCTTGGGACTAAATTAATGACTTTTCCACTTTACAGAGATTTATTGAAAAAAGAAAAGTATAGTGATTACCTTGAAGGGTAACTAGATGTTACATTTTGTTTTTGTTTTTCAATACCAAAGGGGAGACATAGCAGTGAACTGATGTCTCTAGAACCTTGGTAGCCTAACGTTTTAGGAAATTTCCTTCTTTTTACTGTACAACCAAGAATTCTGATATATTCTAAAGACTTTATTGATGGATTAAGATGACAGTAGAGCTTCTAGGAGGAGGATGAAGGTGATCTGTAGGGCCAGTCATAGCCCATACACTGCCTTGTGGGAATTAGAAGAAGGCTTTCATTCCTCTGGAAAGATGTAGCCCACACCAGAGGGTGGCTTGGTGAGCGTAGTACAAGCTGGTTTCATGCACCCACCACCCACCCCCACCCCCCAGTCCCTTGTCTGGGATCATTTGTACAAGGCACTGCTGTAAGTGACAGACTGTGGGTCTCAGCCTTCTGATCTCTCTAACATGAGGACAAGAGGCTCATGCTGCAAGATTCAGGCATCTAGATATTGCCCTCAAATTCCTGACAATAAACGAGTCATTTTGCTTCCAGTGTGTGAACCCCGCCGCTTTCCTCACCATTCTAAGATCTCTGTCCTCCTTGGGAATGGTTGCAACCTCCTCACAGCATGGCTCCAAATAACATTGCCACATTAAAGTCTGCAAGGCAAGAATGAATACATGCTTCTTCCTTTCATCCCTCCGTTCCTTCCATCCTTCAGTATTTGATTTCCCTACTGTGTGCATGTGAAAGCGGTAGTGGATTGGACAGATGTAGCCCTTGTCCTTACAGAGTTTACTACTGGTGGAGAAATAGAAAAACAAAGTTACACAGTGCAGTGTGATGAATGTAATGACAGAGGTAAGCACGGGTTGTTAGGGGAATACACAGGAGAAATACCTAACCTAAACTTGGGAGTCAGGGAAGTCTTCTGAGAAGTTCCAACTAAGTTGACACTAAGAGATAAATAGGACTTTTCTGAGCAAAAAAAAGTGTGTGTGGAGGAACAGACGTTGGGGAAGGTAGGAATAGCAGGAAAGAGTGGTCAAGAATGAGAGAACGCTGTGTGTAAGGTTTAGTGGCAAGAAGATCACAGCCCCTTGGAAAAGCTGTGTCCATATGGAGCCCATCCTTCTACTGTCTTTCACTTCCTTCCTGAATTTCCCCTCTCACTCCCCAGTATCCTTGGCCTTGTCCAGGTGTCCCAATTCCAATCTTTGTTTTTAGGCGCTGACTCTATCCAACCAGGCCAGGAAGCAGTACACCATTGGAGAAACAGTGAACCTGATGTCTGTGGACGCCCAGAAGCTCATGGACGTGACCAGCTTCATCCACCTGCTGTGGTCAAATGTTCTACAGATTTCCTTGTCCATCTACTTCCTGTGGGCGGAGTTGGGACCCTCAGTCTTAGCAGGTGTTGGGGTGATGGTGCTCCTAATCCCAATTAATGGGGTAATTGCCACCAAGAATAGGGCTATTCAGGTAAAGAAACAGTCACTGGGGACATGTTTATGTTCTTCAAAGTCTAAAGTTTTTTACTTCCTCTATTCTGACTTGTGATTGGAGTTTGAGCAACGCAAAGCTGGTAGAAGACTTGCCACTGTCCCAGATGAACTTGGCTTTATCTTTCCTTTTTCATCTTCTGGCCACTCTTAGCGTTTATATACTCTGTTTTTTTTTTTTTTTTTTTTTTTAAACATCTTTATTGAAGTATAATTGCCTTACAATGGTGTGTTAAATTCTGCTTTATAACAAAGTGAGTCAGTTATACATATACCATATGTTCCCATTTCTCTTCCCTCTTGCATCTCCCTCCCTCCCACCCTCCCCATCCCACCCCTCTAGGTGGTCACAAAGCACCGAGCTGATCTCCCTGTGCTATGCGGCTGCTTCCCACTAGTTATCTATTTTACATTTGGTAGTGTATATATGTCCATGACACTCTCTTACCCTGTCACATCTCACCCCACCCCCTCCCCATATCCTCAAGTCCATTCTCTAGTAGGTCTGTGTCTTTATTCCCGTCTTGCCACTAGGTTCTTCATGGCCTTTTTTTTTTTACTCTGTCTTGATTCACGTTCCTCATTGGAAAGAGAAGAGCCGCCCAGGGACCCTGCGTATAACTCTTATACCCTGCTCCACTGGGCTGTTCTTAGAACAGTGATTATTGGCCCTGTTTCTCCATCATAGCAATGCAAACCAGCCACACAGAGCAGTCACGTGAGCCACCCAAACTTTAGGCCTAAATCCTGGCAATCAACCCTGCTACCACCAGGTAGCAGGGCTCCATGTGGACAGTCGTTAGCTCTGCCAGAAATCATATTTTGGATGGGTGAACTCAATGGTGCATGTCATTTAGTCCTTCATTTGTTTTGCATTCATTTAGTTGCAAATATTTTAAAAATATTTTTTGTACATCCTATTTTGGGGGGAACACAGCAGCAAATTAGACAAGGCTCTTGCTCTCGTGGAACTTATGTTCTACTTGGGGTGGAGATTCAGGCCATAAACAAGTAAAAGCAAAGAAGGAAAATGTCAGTTATGATAAGTGCTATGCAGAGAATTAAACAGGGTGATATGCTAGTGAGTGGGTGGGTGGCAGTTTTAGATTATGGGATCAGGAGAGATCTCTGTGAGGAGACATTGAGCTGAGCTCTGGACAGCACCAACCTGAATGTGAAGGAGGAAGCCATGGAAAAAACAACCTAGGAGGAGGGCACAGTCAGGCCAAGGCTGTTCAGGTTCAGAAAGAAGATGGGTGTGGCAGGAGCGGGGAGGCAAGGAGGAGAGTGGGAGAGACACAGCCCATCACTGGGTGCCTCAAGTTCTCACCAAGTGACAGCCACAAGCACCACTGAGATTTAGTATCTGCAGCAAATCTGGACCCTCTCACATGGAAGTGTGTTCTGTGTTTGTTTCACTTTTTCCTGGCAGGTTAAAAATATGAAGTATAAAGACAACCGTTTAAAGATCATGAATGAGGTTCTCAGTGGGATCAAGGTGAGAAGCTGAGTGCAGGTGACCCTCTGGGCACAATGACGGTAACAGTGGGTTCTTGGGCTTAACAAACCTGCCAGAGGTTGTGGACTTCTGCTTCTGGGCCTGTGATGTGTCCCATGACTTCTGATTCATTAACCCAGAAGTCTCCCGTTTCTTCCCCTGGTACTCCTCTCAGGACCTCTTTTGATCATGATTTCTATTTAATTATGTTAAATGGCTTGTTTTGTTTTTGTATTTTACTGTGGAGATTGTCAAATGTGCACAAAAGTAAAGAGAATGGTTTAATGAAGCCCCATGGATTTATCACCCAGCTCCAGCAATTATCAGCGTGACCTAACTTGTTTCATCTATATCCCCACTCCCCACTTCATGCCCTGCTAGATTATTTAAAATCAAATCTCAGATATTTTGTCATTTCATTTGTAAATACTGGCTATGCATTTCTAAAATAAGGACTTCATTTTTTTAACATAACCACAATACCAATAGCATACCTGGAAAAAAAAAAATGAACAGTCCTTTGATACCATTAAATTTCCCCAATTACCTCATACATGTCTTTTTAATTTTATTTTATTTTACCATTGGTTAGTTTGAATAAGGATCCAAAAACTGTCCACACATGGCATTTAGTTGATAGTGCTTTTAATCTACAGTAGCCCCTCCCCTGTCCCCTTTTTTGGTCATTTTAGAGAAAACAAGTTGTCTTGTTCCAATGTTTCTTGTAAATTGGTGGTTGGATCTAGAGGCTTGAGTAGATTTCGGCTTGTTTATTTTTTGTGTTTGTTTGTTTGTTTGGGGTGGGGTTGAGGGGCAAGGATGCTTTCAGAGAGTGCTTGCTTCCTAACTTAGCGATGACGAGTGTTTATGGGCTCCAGGTGTTGTCAGCCTGACTCATCCCTTATTGTGTTTCCTGCCGTTCTTTCACCCAGAGCAGTGATTTGTGGCCCCGGCAACACACTTCAATCCCCTGGGAAGTTTGTAAACCCACTGAGGCTTGGGGCCTACTTCAAACCATCTCAATTGGACTCTCTGGGGGTGAGGCGCAGGCATATATATATATATATATATATATATATATATATATATATATATATATATATATATACACGTGTGTGTGTGTGTGTGTATATATATATATATATTTTTTTTTTTTTTAAAGCTCCCTAAGTGATTCTAATATGCAGCCAAGGTTGAAAACCACTGTCATAAAAGTTTTAGCAGCCACTGATGATCATTGCCTTGTTCTATTATTTCATTAGTAGTTGCAAAAGGGTGATGTTTTAATTCCATTATTCCTTTGTCATTGCTTAGCTGGAATTCTGTAATGAAGAATGATCTTTAATCACCTAGTTGGTTACCCTAAAATAAAGTTCGTACAGGATAGGCAGGATAAATACAAGCTTCTTTCCTCTATTTACTAGTTTTCAAAATAATGCATTTTCATCCTTCAAAGGTGAACAATAAATTCTTTTTTAATATATACGTTGTTTTGAATTCGTGAACTTTAATATTACCCTAAACCTCTTGAAAATGAAAAAGAGGCCCCTTTGAACATCCTGATATTTCTCCACACAGAGCTCTATATGCCTTCTTGCCAATGTGGCAAAATGAAAACATAGACCTGGTTTCGGGTCTCAGCTCTACCACTCGCTAGGGTGGTGACTTTGGGCAAGTTACTTAGTCTCTCTCAGCCTGTTTCCTTATTGTTAAAATGGATGCAGAATTCTGTTAGAGTAGGTGGCTACCTCTTCCTGGTTTGCCCAGAACTTTCTGGGTTTAGCACTGAAAGCCCCATGTCCTGGGCAACCTTTAATCCCAGGCAAAGTGGGACAGTTGGTCACACTTAGGACTAAGTAAGATAATGTATATAAAACGTTGTATACCTAGTAAGTTGTCAACAAATACAAGTTACCTTTCTGTAATCACACTTTATAATCTGAATTTCTATTTCCCCAATTTTGGGGAGCATATCCTAAAACATGGGTGGATGGTACGCACCTGATGTCCTTTTGGGGCAACAGTGTAAGCTGTGCTCTTTTCTATCCTATTAGATCCTGAAATATTTTGCCTGGGAACCTTCATTCCAAAACCAAGTCCACGACCTTCGTAAGAAAGAGCTCAGGAACCTGCTGACATTTGGGCAGTTGCAGTCTGTGATGATTTTTCTCTTATACTTAACTCCGGTGCTGGTGAGTGACAGGAGTCAGTGGGCTGGGTCAGCTTCCTGGAGAAGAAGGTCTGTTTAGATAGACTGCCTGCACCTGTAGGCCTGACCCTGAAATCCAGGGACTCATCAAGTCCTCATGCTGCTATTCTTACCTCATGTCCCCACATCTAGTTTCACCCTTGTGCTCAATTTGGTGGTCTTGCCGCCCAGATCAAGTTTCCAGGGGGTTCAGCATGAATGTGGTATCCAGGCATGGTCTGCATGGGAAGGCTTCTTGTCTTCTTGGGGAGGCCACATGGGTCTGTAGCGGAAGGAACACTGATAACAGGAGCCAAGAGGCTCGAGCTCTGGTCCCAGCAATGCCATTAGTTGACTTTATGACCTCAGGCAAGATATTTCCTCCTCTTCTGGGCTCAGATTTCTCATCTGTAACATGGGAGGGTTGAGATAATCCCTAAGACTCCTTCCACTCTGATACAGTACTGTGTTCCTGAGACTTAGAACAAGACTGCTTGATCCCTTTTAGGAATAAATCACTGATGGCTTTGCTTTTCCAGGTGTCTGTGATCACGTTTTCCGTTTACGTCCTGGTGGATAGCAATAATATTCTGGATGCAGAAAAGGCCTTCACCTCCATCACCCTCTTCAATATCCTGCGTTTTCCCATGAGCATGCTTCCCATGATAGTCTCTGCCATGCTCCAGGTAGGTAGGAACTCTCACTGCTAACTGATTAGCTCTGGTTAAAAGCCTTAGAGTCCAGAATGACTGGTCTGTCATATCTCATTTCTAGCTTCTGCTGGTGGACCTTCAATTAGATTTTTTGGTCTCTGGAGACCAACAGTTTGATTTAGTAAAATCACAAGCTCATTGAGCCCCAGTTTTTCTGACTATAAACTGAGGATAATCATCCCAGTCTCATCCATCTCCTTGTGAGGTATTTACCTCACATTAGCATTAGGGAAAATTAGGGAAATATGGCACAAAAGGAGAGAAAAGGCTTCTCTTTGGATGAAGCCACATACATGGTGGTAAAACCAAGTGCAACCTGGGAGCCTCAAGCTGTCGGAAAACGGGCCATAGGGAGTGTTTGGGTCCTGAAAACTGAGCACGGTCACTGAGATAGACCAGGTACCAGACCTCAGGAGGACATTCACAGGGCAGGTGGCAGACTGGTGAGGCAGCCAGGATGACAAAATGTGGCGACCTGCATTCATTCTGGAGGTGGCTGGCTTCAGAGAGCTCAGGCCATAGGAAGGACTGGGGTTTAGGAAAAGACCTCTGCCGGTACTGGAGGGCGTTAAGGAAGGCTGCTAGATTTGGCTGATAAAGAAACAACATGCTCTTTTTAGATTCAGATAGTTTATCGCATAGAGAGCAAAAGCAGGATCAGCAGAGGTGACAGCTCCCTGCATAACAAAGGGGCCCGAGGACCATGGCATGTGGGCATTGAGGCACTGTACGGGTCATGGACTCAGTTACAGAAGAACATGCCAGGGGCCCAGTTACCAGAACCAAACAGAAGTTTTGTCTTAGAAGAAGGCAGAAGACAGTTTCTGGAACTAGGTCCAAAGAGAGCAGTAGAATTGACCTCCCCCCACACCACAGTGAGTTTTCTGAGGGGCTGAAATAGAGCATCTTAATTTCCCTCTGTTCAGAGTGGGCTGGCCCCCAGGGCTGAGGTGTGGTTGAATCACGCTGGGGAGGGGGACCGGGGGGAGGGGGCCAGAGGTTCCAGGTGTGGCAAATAGCAAATCATGGGCAAGAAGCCTGGCAGGTTGACTATCTGCTTCCACATCCAAGGCTGATGACGAAGTCAAACTCCTCTACTCGTGCTTGTCATTGAGGTTTTTTTTATCCTTTATGTCCTTCTCTAGGCCAGTGTTTCCGTAGAACGGCTAGAGAAATATTTGGGAGGGGATGACTTGGACACATCTGCCATTCGACATGACTGCAGTTTTGGTAAGTGAATTTGGAAGTTGCATCCCATATATATTCACAGTGCTGGCACCAGTACTTTGCAGCAAGAAACTGATGGAAAGGGAAAGCTAGGGGACTTACCTTGCACCTATATTTGCACAGTGTGCGTACTGTTATTACTTAAATTATGCTTTCATTTAGAACAGATTGCTTAGCCAGATTGCCAAGCTAAGCTGGGGCAGCTATTCTGAGGATAAGCAGGGAATCCTGCAAAGGATCTAGAAAACAGAAGTCAGGATGGAGCCAAGCATGTGGAATTGGGAAGATAGGCTGGAGTGAAAGAACACACAAGTTCTAAAGGTTTAAGGATTGGGGGGCATCCATAGCCAGAAGGAGCAGTGGGTCTGGAATCCAGGGCAGGGACTGGCTGAGTTTATATTCGGAAGTGGAATTTATACAAGAGACTAGGCAACAGAGGGCCTGGGAATGTACCCAGACTGTCTGTAGATCAAGAATCTGGGCTACCAACAGGCTTGGGACTCTTAAGTAAAAAACGGACATCGTATGCAGGCAACTCTCGGTCTCATCCCAGGAGCTTTCATTAGCCTCTTGTCAGCTCAGGAGTCAGCACCTGACAGAGGCAATCTTGGGTTCTGCTGGAGGAAGCAGTGAGGGACATCTGAAGCCTAAGAAAGGAAAGACAGACATGTGGGGACCTACATCTGACTTAAAGAGGGGACTTTTTTTCAACAGACAAAGCTGTGCAGTTTTCTGAGGCATCCTTTACCTGGGACCACGATTTGGAAGTCACAATCCAAGAGTGAGTTGCCTCCTTTTCCTCTTGCTGTTTTTTAGGATTCTCCTTGCCAGTCTTGTTATTGAAAAATTCCATGTAATATAATACATGGGGAAACGAGCTATGTGCATGTGTTCAGTTAGAGACTAGTGCAGGCTAAACCCCTGGAGGGATGAACTGACAGCAAAGATCCTGAGCCCCTGTCCCTATAACTACATCTGCTACCCTGCTTTCCTACTGTGGGACAGTGCACATCCAGCTGAGAGCCTGTGAAGACATTTATTCTCCAGACTGTGGATGGAGGTAGTGCAGGGTTGGCAGGTAGCCTAGGTCTCTGGGTATGGTAGTGGATACACACAAGAACCTGAACTCAACTTAAGTTCATTTATTCACTTAAGAATAGTAATCAAGAAAAATCTGCCTTCTTTGCCCAGAGTGGTTGTTGGGAGCTGCCTCTATAATCAACTTCAGATCTGGAATTTTTCATCTACATAACCCATTCTCACATTCCCCTGCCTTAAGCCAACCCTTTCTTGCCACATTGCTGCATGTAACGTGTTCCTTAAGCACTGCATGTAGTGGTACACCCAACTCAGCCACTGAGCACACCACCACAGAGTACACCAGGAGCCCAAGCAGGCCAGATTTTTTCTTCACAACTGAGTATACCTGATCATCTCCCTGCTACACCCAGAACTTTCCACATTTCTCTCCTATTCCTAGATCCTTTAACATGGACTCTGGAGCTTGCCCCAGCATGTGTCAGGCCAGAAGCCCCCACCTCTGAACCCTCCCAACCTGAAAGCCTCACTTTGCAGAGAGCAGAGTGGCCATAGCTCTCACTTTGCTAGTAGTATAAGTCTGGAAGGAGTCCAGCTCAATGGGCAGGTTCAGAAAGCCTGTGAACAAATTCCCCATGTTCCTAATGTTCTAGGGACTCAAATAATAGGGCCAGAACAGAGAGTTTCCAGGAGCCTGGCCCAGTGTGGGCCCCTCCCCAGCCAGACTCAGCCAGATATCCAGGGGGAGGGGAGCAGGGCATCTGTGCTTTCAGCAAGTGTTTTATTGAATAGTTATTCTCATTGAATGGCCAACTTGGGGATACATTAATCTGGTCCAACCGCATTAGCTTAGAAATGAGAGTCCAGGAGAAGTGACCCTCCAAGATCATGCAGCTCGGCAGTGGCAGAGTTGGGACTTGAACCAATAAGGTCTTGTTCAGTGGTACCACGTTGGTTCTAAAATAATTTTTCCAGTGGAAACTCACATTTGGCACAAACAACTTATATATGAGGGCTTACTCTCTAAACTCTTAGAGCAGAAAAAAAAAATCATTAGAGAAATACTTTGTAGTATTGTATATGCAAGACAAATTTTCCAATCTTGAGGGAAAATCTCCTAATAATCAGACTTCCTATGGAGTGTCTGAGAAGTGGCTTGAACTTCTCCTGAACAACACTCCTCCACACACCTGTCTCCTTCAAGTGCACTTCTCTCTTTCAGCGTGAACCTAGACATTATGCCAGGCCAACTGGTGGCTGTGGTGGGCACTGTGGGCTCTGGGAAATCCTCCTTGATGTCAGCCATGCTGGGAGAAATGGAAAATGTCCACGGGCACATCACGGTCAAGGTGAGAAGGAATGCCAAGGAGAAGACTTCTGACACTCAAATGTGGTCTCTTGGTGCTGCCTTCTCATTGGGAGAATGAACTAGAATCTGGTAACTACTGCTGTCGTGTTGCTGTAGGTGAGGTCGTGGAGACATCTGGGAGACTTGTAAATGGTAGATTCTTTGCCCCACCCCACATATATATCATATTCTGGGGTAGATTCTAAAAACCTGCATTTTTAATGAGCTCCCCAGGTGATTCTCATATGCATACTAAAGTTTGAAAACTGTTGAATAGAGATGTCTTCTATCAAAGTATAGGTAATTCTACTATATCTGTGTTTCTGAAAACCTCACGTTCTGCGAAACTGTACAGTAAAAATAATAGGACCTGGGGGAAAGAGTTGGAACAGATCATTAAAAACATATGTAACTTTGTAAACAGGGTAGCAACAAAAACAACAACAGCAATAACAATAAAAACAGTAGCACTGTAAAATCTCCACTGACAATTACACCCAGCTTCACAATTAGTTCTGGGCCTCTCACCTCTTCCTTTGAGAGCTGGGTGTTTGAGGGCACTTGCTTCCAGTACAAAAACATGACATAGAGTATAGATGTCGTCAATTATAATTTTTTTAGAGAGGAAATGTTTTCATGGCATCTCCATCAGTACTCTCAGCTTCCCCAGAGAGCTAAATTTAGGGGAAATTATAGGTATTTGGAATCATTTAACCAGCCACTACTTGCACCAAAAAGAGGCACGTCTATAGGTTTGTAGCTTTTCTTAAGATCTTCATACATTGCTAAGCCTTTCTTCTTAATTATAAGAAAGCTTGCCCCTAATTGCTTTACACTGACATGCTTGGAAAAATTTTAAGAACCAACACTTCTTCCACATTATACTGACATTATTCCCTGATTTACTGATTACTAATGATATAATTTGCATTAAATAAACATGCAGTACAGCAGAGCAGACTCTACAGACTTAACTCTGCCTCCTAACTCCTTTCAGGAAGCTTTTTCTTGCTAACTCATAACTGGGTTTGTCCTCAAACACAGGCATTTATCAGGCTCCATCTCTCATTTGACACGATCTGTTTCGTGCATCAGCCTGGCACCCAAATTTCAATCTCTTAGTTCTTGCTTCCTAAGATGTTGTCTGTACCATTCCCCCATCAGTGTTGGCCCTCTGTTGGTCCTAGTAAACTCTCTGGGGTCTGACTAAAACCCTGCTCTAAAAGCAGCACGTGCAGTCATCCTCCATTTTTTGGATCATGGCTAGAGAGTGATAGTCCAAAAAAGGAGACTTTAAATGATGCATAGGATATTGAATCTTTCTCCCTGGATGGTGCAATAAATACATGCACCTTTATAAATATCAATTGCTCAGTCAGCCTGACATACATTTTTAAAAAATCTACATTCCATTTGTTCCTCCCAACTCCTGCCACCCCCTCCTTCAACACTGCATTTCCAGAGGTACAAAACTGTCATATGGTCTGACCCTTCGCATCCTAGGGCACTGTAGCCTATGTCCCGCAGCAGTCCTGGATCCAGAATGGCACCATAAAGGACAACATCCTTTTTGGGTCGGAGTTGGATGAAAAGAAATACCAGCAAGTTCTGGAGGCCTGTGCCCTCCTCCCCGACTTGGAAGTGCTGCCTGGGGGAGACCTGGCTGAGATTGGAGAGAAGGTACTTGGGACACCAAGCGGCCTTGAAGGGTGAAGAAATAGTGAAGGAAAAGAGTAAGGGTGGTGAAGAAGTACATGACAGTAAAATAGTTGATCAATTTTGATGGTCAAGCCTGGAACAAACACCAGAAAACATGAGTTTGCACAATATTTTGTGCAAATAACTCAGAAATTTAAAATTTTGTACCTAGAAGCAAATATAGGAACTGTGTAATATAAAGGAGAGATGACGAGGCTAGGATCTGAGAGGTTAACTAAGAAGCAGCTGACCCAAATTTGACCTCACAGGTGGAGGGCCAGAGGCAGACCAGAGCCTAGTTGTCCTGACTCTACTTCTGTATACCAGTGAGGGCCAGAGTATGGTTCTAATAATCTGCTTTGAACACATAGAAATTTAGAGTATATTATTTTCTCATGTTGTCAAATGCCTTTCTTAAAAATTAATTTTTAATGACTGTTTTGAATTATATGAATATAGCATAACTTGTTTAGCAATCCCTGATTACTACATATTTGGGATGTTTTTATACTCTTTCCCCGTTACTAAACATGAATATAGCAGTTTTTTGGGGAAAGATCTTGAGATGTTAGAAGACTAGTGAAGGATATAGCTCTAGAATGATTTTGTTCATTAATTCAGCGTATTTTTATTGAGTACCTACTATGTGCCACACACTATTTTAAGTGCTGGAGTTACAACCACAAACAGAAAATCTACCCTGATATAGCTCTACATTCTCATGGGGAGGAAGCAACAACAACAACAAAATAAGTAGATTATATGATATAAAATGGTAAGTTGGCCATGCTTTTAATTATTGGGCCTAAAGTTATTTATTTGAATCAAAGATATTTATTTGTATAAAGGAACTTGTGTTACTGAACTGAACTTGGGTCTGGCTGCCCACCACACAGCACAGCCAATCTACTGACGTTGGGTTGTGGTGAAGGAAAGTACAGTGTTTATTGTAGGGCCCAGCAAGGAGAATGGGCAGCTCATGCTCAAAAGACCCAAACTCCTCAATGGCTTTCAGGGAATGGTTTTTTATTGTTATTATTTTAAAATATTTATTTATTCATTGGCTGTGTTGGGTGTTAGTTGTGGCATGCGTGGTCTTTTGTCGTGGCACATGGGCTCTTCGCTTCGTTGTGGTGCATGTGCGGGCTTCTCTCTAGTTGTGGCGCGTGGGCTCCAGAGCATATGAGCTCTGTAATTGCGGCACATGGGCTCTTTAGTTGTGGCACATGGGCTTAGTTGCCCCGCAGCATGTGGGATCTTAGTTCCCCAACCAGGGATCGAACTGGTGTCCCCTGCATTGCAATAGAGACATTTTTTTTTAACATCTTTATTGCAGTATAATTGCTTTACAATGGTGTATTACTTTCTGCTTTTTAACAAAGTGAATCAGCTATACATATACATATATCCCCATATCTCCTCCCTCGTGCATCTCCCTCCCACCCTCCCTATCCCAGCCCTCTAGGTGGTCACAAAGCACTGAGCTGATGTGGCTGCTTCCCACTAGCTATCTATTTCACATTTGGTAGTGTATATACATCCATACCACTCTCTAACTTCATCCCAGTTTACCTTCCCCCTCCCCGTGTCCTCAAGTTCATTCTCTATGTCTGCATCTTTATTCCTATCCTGCCCCTACATTCTTCAGAACCATTTGTTTTAGATTCCATATATATGTGTTAGCATACTGTATTTGTTTTTCTCTTTCTGACTTACTTCACTCTGTATGACAGACTCTAACTCCATCCACCTCACTACAAATAACTCCGTTTCATTTCTTTTCATGGCTGAGTAATATTCCATTGTATATATGTGCCACATCTTCTTTATCCATTCATCCGATGATGGACACTTAGGTTGCTTCCATGTCCTGGCTACTGTAAATAGAGCTTCAATGAACATTTTGGTACATGACTCTTTTTGAATTATGGTTTTCTCAGGGTATATGCCCAGTGGTGGGATTGCTGGGTCGTATGGTAGTTCTATTTTTAGTTTTTTAAGGAACCTCCATACTGTTCTCCATAGTGTCTGTATCAATTTACATTCCCACAACAGTGCAAGAGGGTTCCCTTTCCTCCACACCCTCTCCAGCATTTATTGTTTCTAGATTTTTTGATGATGGCCATTCTGACCGGTGTGAGATGATATCTCATTGTAGATTTGATTTGCATTTCTCTAATGATTAATGATGTTGAGCATTCTTTCATGTGTCTGTTGGCAATCTGTATATCTTCTTTGGAGAAATGTCTATTTAGGTCTTCTGCCCATTGTTGGATTGGGTTGTTTGTTTTTTTGTTATTGAGCTGAATGAGCTGCTTATAAATTTTGGAGATTAATCCTTTGTCAGTTGCTTCATTGGCAAATATTTTCTCCCATTCTGAGGGTTGTCTTTTGGTCTTGTTTATGGTTTCCTTTGCTGTGCAAAAGCTTTGAAGTTTCATTAGGTCCCATTTGTTTATTTTTGTTTTTATTTCCATTTCTCTAGGGGCTGGGTCAAAAAGGCTCTTGCTGTGATTTATGTCATAGAGTGTTCTGCCTATGTTTTCCTCTAAGAGTTTGATAGTGTCTGGCCTTACATTTAGGTCTTTAATCCATTTTGAGTTTATTTTTGTGTATGGTGTTAGGGAGTGTTCTAATTTCATTCTTTTACATGTACCTGTCCAGTTTTCCCAGCACCACTTATTGAAGAGGCTGTCTTTTCTCCACTGTATATGATTGCCTCCTTTATCAAAGATAAGGAGACCATATGTGCGTGGGTTTATCTCTGGGCTTTCTATCCTGTTCCATTGATCTGTGTTTCTGTTTTTGTGCCAGTACCATACTGTCTTGATTACTGTAACTTTGTAGTATAGTCTTAAGTCAGGGCGCCTGATTCCTCCAGCTCCATTTTTCATTCTCAAGATTGCTTTGGCTATTCAGGGTCTTTTGTGTTCCCATACAAATTGTGAAATTTTTTGTTCTAGTTCTGTGAAAAATGCCAGTGGTAATTTGATAGGGATTGCATTGAATCTGTAGATTGCTTTGGGTAGTATAGTCATTTTCACAATGTTGATTCTTCCAATCCAAGGACATGGTATATCTCTCCATCTATTTGTATCATCTTTAATTTCTTTCATCAGTGTCATAATTTTCTGCATACAGGTCTTTTGTCTCCTTAGGTAGGTTTATTCCTAGATATTTTATTCTTTTTGTTGCAGTGGTAAATGGGAGTGTTTTCTTAATTTCACTTTCAAATTTTTCATCATTAGTGTATAGGAATGCAAGAGATTCTGTGCATTAATTTTGTATCCTGCTACTTTACCAAATTCATTGATTAGCTCTAGTAGTTTTCTGGTAGCATCTTTAGGATTCTCTATGTATAGTATCATGTCATCTGCAAACAGTGACAGCTTTACTTCTTTTCCAATTTGGATTCCTTTTATTTCTTTTTCTTCTCTGATTGCTGTGGCTAAAACTTCCAAAACTATGTTGAATAATAGTGTTGAGAGTGGACAACCTTGTCTTGTTCCTGATCTTAGAGGAAATGGTTTCAGCTTTTCACCATTGAGAATGATGTTGGCTGTAGGTTTGTTATATATGGCCTGTATTATGTTGAGGTAAGTTCCCTCAATGCCTACTTCCTGGAGGGTTTTTATCATAAATGGGTGCTGAATTTTGTCGAAAGCTTTTTCTGCATCTATTGAGATGATCATATGGTTTTTCTCCTTCAGTCGGTTAATATGGTTTACCACATTGATTGATTTGCATATATTGAAGAATCCTTGCATTCCTGGGATAAACCCCACTTGATCATGGTGTATGATCCTTTTAATGTGCTGCTGGATTCTGTTTGCTAGTATTTTGTTGAGGATTTTCGCATGTGTGTTCATCAGTGACATGGGCCTGTAGTTTTCCTTTTTTGTGACATCTTTGTCTGGTTTTGGTATCAGGGTGATGGTGGCCTCGTAGAATGAGTTGGGGAGTGTTCCTCCCTCTGCTATATTTTGGAAGAGTTTGAGAAGGATAGGTGTTAGCTCCTTTCTAAATGTTTCATAGACTTTGCCTGTTAATCCATCTGGTCCTGGACTTCTGTTGGAAGATTTTTAATCACAGTTTCAATTTCAGTGCTTGTGATTGGTCTGTTCATATTTTCTGTTTCTTCCTGGTTCAGTCTCAGAAAGTTGTGCTTTTCTAAGAATTTGTCCATTTCTTCCAGGTTGCCCATTGTATTGGCATATAGTTGCTTGTAGCAATTTCTCATGATCCTTTGTATTTCTGCAGTGTCAGTTGTTACTTCTCCTTTTTCATTTCTGATTCTATTGATTTGAGTCTTCTCCGTTTTTTTCTTGATGAGTCTGGCTAATGGTTTATCGATTTTGTGTATCTTCTCAAAGAACCAGCTTCTAGTTTTATTGATCTTTGCTATTGTTTCCTTCATTTCTTTTTCATTTATTTCTAATCTGATCTTTATGATTTATTTCCTTTTGCTAACTTTGGGGGTTTTTTGTTCTTCTTTCCCTAATTGCTTTAGGTATAAGGTTAGGTTGTTTATTTGAGATGTTTGTTGTTTCTTGAGGTAGGATTGTATTGCTATAAACTTCCCTCTTAGAACTGCTCTTGCTGCATCCCATAGGTTTTGAGTCATTGTGTTTTCATTGTCATTTGTTTCTAGGTATTTTTTGATTTCCTCTTTGATTTCTTCAGTGATCTCTTGGTTATTTAGTAGTGTATTGTTTAGCCTCCATGTGTTTGTATTTTTACAGATTTTTTCCTGTAATTGATATCTAGTCTCATAGCGTTGTGGTCAGAAAAGATACCTGATACAATTTCAATTTTCTTAAATTTACCAAGGCTTGATTTATGACCCAAGATATGATCTATCCTGGAGAATGTTCCATGAGCACTTGAGAAGAAAGTGTATTCTGTTGTTTTGGGATGGAAAGTCCTATAAATATCAATTAAGTCCATCTTGTTTAATGTATCATTTAAAGCTTGTGTTTCCTTATTTATTTTGATGTTGGATGATCTGTCCATTGGTGAATGTGGGGTGTTAAAGTCCCCTACTATGATTGTGTTTCTGTCAATTTCCCCTTTTATGGCTGTTAGCATTTGCCTTATGCATTGAGGTGCTCCTATGTTGGGTGCATAAATATTTACAATTGTTATATCTTCTTCTTGGATTGATCCCTTGATCATTATGTAGTGTCCTTCTTTGTCTCTTGTAATAGTCTTTATTTTAAAGTCTATTTGTCTGATAAGAGAATTGCTACTCCAGCTTTCTTTTGATTTCCATTGGCATGGAATATCTTTTTCCATCCCCTCACTTTTTTTCTTTTTAACATCTTTATTGGAGTATAGTTGCTCTACAATCGTATGTTAGTTTCTGCTTTATAACAAAGTGAATCAGCTATACATATACATATATCCCCATATCTCCTTCCTCTTGCATCTCCCTCCCACCCTCCCTATCCCATCTCTCTAGATGGTCACAAAGCACCAAGCTGATCTCCCTGTGCTATGCGGCTGCTTTCCACTAGCTATTGATTTTACATTTGGTAGTGTATATATGTCCATGCCACTCTCTCACTTCGTCCCAGCTTACCCTTCCCTCTCCCTGTGTCCTCAAGTCCATTCTCTA
This sequence comes from Eschrichtius robustus, assembly GCF_028021215.1. Lineage (NCBI taxonomy): Eukaryota > Metazoa > Chordata > Mammalia > Artiodactyla > Eschrichtiidae > Eschrichtius > Eschrichtius robustus. Next base: position 110,606,082 of record NC_090830.1, read on the forward strand.
CATCTGCGTCTTTATTTCTGTCCTGCCCCTAGGTTCTTCAGAACCATTTTTTTTAGATTCCATATATATGTGTTAGAATACAGTATTTGTTTTTCTCTTTCTGACTTACTTCACTCTGTATGACAGACTCTAGGTCCATCCACCTCACTACAAATAACTCCATTTCATTTCTTTTTATGGCTGAGTAATATTCCATTGTATATATGTGCCACATCTTCTTTATCCATTCATCCGATGATGGACACTTAGGTTGCTTCCATGTCCTGGGTATTGTAAATAGTGCTGCAATGAACATTGTCATCCCCTCACTTTCAGTCTGTATGTGTCCCTAGGTCTGAAGTGGGTCTCTTGTAGACAGCATATATATGGCTCTTGTTTTTGTATCCATTCAGCCAGTCTCTGACTTTTGGTTGGAGCATTTAATCCATTTACATTTAAGGTAGTTATCTATATGTATGTTCCTGTTACCATTTACTTAATTGTTTTGGGTTTGTTGTTGTAGGTCTTTTCCTTCTCTTGCGTTTCCTGCCTAGAGAAGTTCCTTTAGCATTTGTTGTAAAGCTGGTTTGGTGGTGCTAAATTCTCTTAGCTTTTGCTTGTCTGTAAATGTTTTAATTTCTCTGTCGAATCTGAATGTGATCCTTGCCAGGTAGATTAATCTTGGTTGTAGGTTTTTCCCTTTCATCACTTTAAATATGTCCTGCCACTCCCTTCTGGCTTGCAGAGTTTCTGCTGATAGATCAGCTGTTAACCTTATGGGAATTCCGTTGTATGTTATTTGTTGCTTTTCCCTTGCTGCTTTTAATATTTTTTCTTTGTATTTAATTTTTGATCATTTGATTAATATGTGTCTTGGCATGTTTCTCTTTGGATTCATCCTGAATGGGACTCTCTGCACTTCCTGGAATGATTGACTATTTCCTTTCCCATATTAGGGAAGTTTTCAAGTATAATCTCTTCAAATATTTTCTCGGTCCCTTTTTTTTTTCTTTTCTTCTTCTGAGACCCCTATAATTCGAATGTTGGTGTGTTTAATGTTGGCAAGACAGATTCTTAACCACTGGACCACCAGGGAATTCCCCAGGGAATGGTTTTAAAAGGCAACATTTGGGGTGAGGGTTGCATCTTGAGACTTTCTTCTGATCGGTTGGTGGTAAAGTGGCAGGGTGATGTTTCAGGAATCTTAATCATCAACCTTCTGGTTCCAGCCAGTCTGGAGTCTAAGTGCTTGTGGTCAACATGTAGTCACCATCCTCCACCTGGGTGAGAGTCTTAGTTTCTGCAGAACAATTCAACGATATGCATCTAATTGTTACATATACCCCTTGAAGAGGAGCTAGGACTCTGTTTTATAGTTGAACTGTTGTTTCTTGACTGCCTTTCCTTTGTTTCTGCATTCCATCCCTTACCTAGTTAGTAACTGCTTAAGTCTGCTCCTTGGAACTCAGGGAAGGCCTAGGAGACTAAAGCTTTTTTCTACAAACAAGAAAGGGGGGACACAGAGGGGGTTTTGTACACAGGAGGGCCCCGCAGTGTCCTGCTTGGTTTCATTCCCCCCTTTTCTTTTATACTCCCTTGAGGGGAACAGGTATGGGACAAGAAAGGGCGTGAAGTTTTGGTTAGAGATGTTAATCATAAATTCAGCAGAGGAACTCAGTTTTAGTGGGACTCAGTTTCAGTACTTAATAGAAATTATTTTCTTCTTCAGGGTATAAATCTCAGTGGGGGTCAGAAGCACCGGATCAGCCTGGCCAGAGCTACCTATCAAAATTCAGACATCTATATTCTGGATGACCCCCTATCAGCCGTGGATGCTCATGTGGGAAAACATATTTTTAATAAGGTCTTGGGTCCCAATGGCCTATTGAAAGGCAAGGTGAGAAATTATTTAAAGTGATGAAGACGTGAGGAGGGGCACACATCTCCTAGGACTGCTGGGTACTGAAGCAGATTTCCTTATTTACCTGCCCCCTGGGCTGCTGAGGAGATACAGTGTCTGACTGGTCTCCCAGATGATTTGGTGAGGGCTCGCATCTTGAGATCATAGCTTATGTGGGAACTGGCTAATTTGTGCCTTATTCTCTGGCTCCAACATTGAGCCTTTTAGGATGATTAATTATGATAAAAAGTCCTTTGAGATCTGTGGTATAATAAGAAATATATTTGGTCTTTTTCACTAGGTCCTGGCACAGAGCTGCTAACCCTTAGAATTTCCTGAGTGATACTAAGAATGTCTTTTGTTATTCACATTGAGCCCCTTTAGATCATACCTGAGTTTATGCTAATGAGTGACTTATGGAGGGGCCCCTAGATAGCCTCTGGACAAGGCTGTTCCTCAGAAAGACCAAGTGATGGGAGGATTGGAACTTTCAGCCCCACATACCAACTTCTGGGGAGAGGAGGATGGGCTGGAGATTGTGTTATAAAAATTCTTGAATAAGGAGATTCAGAGAGCTTCTAGATTGCTGAGAACATTAAGGTGCTGGGAAGGTGGCACACCTGGTGAGAGATGGAAATTCTGCACAAGCACCCCACCCCCGAAACCTTACCCTATGCATATCTTCCATTTCACTGTTCCTGAGTTGTATCCTTTGTAATAAACGGGTAAACAGTAAGTAAAGTATTTTCCTGGCGTCTATGAGCCATTCTGGCAAATTATCAGACCTGAGGAGGGGGCCATGGAAATCCTCAATTTATAGCTAGTTGGTCAGAAGTATGGGTGGGATCCAAGACTTTCGGCTAGCATCAGAAGTCAGGGCAGTCTTGTGGGCTCTGGGTAGCTGTGGGTTTCTGGGTAGCTGGTGTCAGGATTGAACTGTTGGACACTCAGAATTGGTTGGTGTCAGAAAACATGCCAGAGGACCCAACAATTTACCTTGCTGGGACACAGGTCATCCTGCAGCTATTAGAGCTCTACTCTAAGAAGGCACTTTCCTGGAACTCTTGCAGGATGTAGGAGCACTATGCCTGGAAAGGATGACTCAACCTGAATATAGAAATAAAGCCTATATGTTTTGGGTATTCATTATGTCCCAGGCCTGTGCTAAGCACTTTGATTGCATTGTCTCATTTGATTCTTGCAGTGCCCCTGTGAGATAGTACAGATAAAGTGGCCAGAGCAAGTCACTGGAGCTGGTCATAGGCTTTCCTTACCATAGGCAAGTTAGCACAGTAGGCTGAATGGGAGAGGGGCTGACAGAGCCCCTTGAGGGTTTGAGTATGCTTCTCACCAGTAGCAAGTCTAGTGTGAGGGCTGTCAGCACTCCATCTGTGTTTGGCCTTTTCCCTTCAAAGTTTTTTGAATGCTGCCAGTCAGAGGGTGGCAGGGTTGACTGGGCTGCTGTCCCACTGAGGCCTTTTGCCTCTCTCTTGGATCAGTGAGTCAGCAGGAACTCACTCTCCCTCCTATGCCTGGTGCTGACTTCTGTCCTTAAGGCTAATTGGCTCCATTCATTCATGAACTGAATACCCACCCTGGGCCTGGTTCATTGCAAAGACTGGGCACACAGATGAAAAGGTCTCATCCCTGCTCTCAAGTAACTTACAATCGAATTGGCAGACATACCAAAAAGCAAACAATAATATTATAATACAAGAATCATTTTTAATGGCAGAATATAAAACTACCGTGGAGACACTGCAGGAATACCCAGTTCTTGCCTGGGGATTCAGGAAAGGCTACCAGAAGAGCTGGCTTTGAGCTGAGACTCAAAGGATGAGCATCTCCCAAGTCTTCCTGATAAGAGCAACCTAGTGTCCGTGGGGCTGTGAAGTAGAGAGCAGAGGCAGTGGGCTTGGGCTGTCTCTCTAGAGGCCCATCGCAACCCCCTGGAGCCTATCTGAGTCTCATTACTGATCTGTGAGTGTTTATCTTTCTTTGAGTGGAATCCCTGTTTCAGTAGTCAATGTAGTCCATAAATAGACAAGAATACAAGGGATGCCAAGTCTTCCACGCCAGGGAGGGCCTGGGCCAAAGACACAATTTCTTGCCCTATAATGATTCTAACATACTAAAATAATCTGGGCAGTTCCTGTTAGATCAGTTACCTGTTTAGTGAGGGGGCAGTTAGTTTTGCATGCCTCAATTATATTGATAGCCCTTGATCTCAAGTGATGTCCCTAAGCCCAACTCTTGGCTACCAGGAAGCTGGAGGAAAACGTGTGCAGGGCAAACCTCATTGTCGCTACAGGAAAATAACCGTGAATATATCCATGATGACAGGAGTCTCATCTTACACATGGGGTCAGGTTTTAGGATGAGGTGCTGGGAAGTAAAGAGGAAGTAAAAGAGATCAAGTGGTCAGGACCACATTTTGAAGGAAAGTCCCACAGTGACTCTGTTTTTCCTTTTTAATAGTCAGCTAAGGAACGTGGTGGACATAGGGTAGTCAGCACAACTAACTGTTATTTTTACAGACTCGACTCTTGGTGACACACAGCATTCACTTTCTTCCCCAAGTGGATGAGATTGTGGTTTTGGGGAATGGCACCATCTTGGAGAAGGGATCCTACAGCACTCTGTTGGCCAAGAAAGGATTGTTTGCTAAGAATCTGAAAACATTCATAAAACAGACGGGTCCTAAAGACGAGGCCACAGGTATGTGAAGAGGATTGGAACAGGATAGAACTTGGGTAGGGAAGGGGTAGCAGTAGTAAACTACCACTGTTTACCTCCTGAACTGTTCAGTATCCAGTGAACTAAATTTGGAAATGAATTATCCAGAGATCCAATATCTGTTCTTTCTGTGTTTTGTGTCTCTGTAAAGAAACACAAACATAGAAACTTTATATCTGAGCCAAACTGGGGGATAATCCTGCTCATCTAGTCTCTGACATGCAATCAAAGGGCACTCTTTAGAGGATGACTGGAGGTTTGGGGTGATTAGCCCTTGTGGGAGAGACACCAGTGGCACAAGGGGCCCCCTTTTAGGGAATGCCCTGCTTCTATTGACTCAAGTCACATATTCCACCCCATCTACCTAAATTCATGAAAACCACTTCCTGGACAGCTTTGTAATACCTGGTACTAATAATGTACTGCTAAACTGTTGATAAGCCCTAACAAAGGGATCTTGACTAATACACCAAAAGCCACTGGGTGTTTTGAACCAGAAAAAAAAAGTCATGGCATTTGCATAGTCTCACAGTATACCACAGGAATAGCCCCTACCCAATACCACTACCACTGGGGTCGCTGATTAGCCCCAGTCAGTAATGGAGCCCTGGTCTCTGGGGTCCTTCCCAAGAACCTGCCAGCAGTAGTCCTGTGCATGGTTCTGGGTATCTGCTTCAGGTAGCAATTATCAGCAGGAGGTCAGGACTGAGAAAGCAAGATCTGGAGGGTACAGGGTCATTCCAAAAGTCAATCCGAAGAGGCAGTAACTACAGAGCCTGCAAGTGGGATCACAGTCAGGCCTTGAGGTCAGGACATGTGATGGTTTAAAACCACGAGACTCGGAAAGAAAAGCCTAAACCAAGAAGTCTGTAAGCATTGGTGGGACAGGGCGGGAACAAAGAATATGATGGTGTGGGCTATAGGGACTGGGACCCAGCCCAGGAAAGTGGGGCAGGGATTCCAGCAGAAAGGAAGGGGTCAGAGCTTTCCATCAGTCTTTATATGCTCTGCGACAGGCCTGGAGAAAACAAAAAGCACCTGCTTGGGGACTGAAGATCTCAAGCAAAGGGCAGTGTCTGATGCTGGATACCCCTGAGTTACGGCTCAGTCAACCACATCACCACAACCTGGACAGTTTTCTCTTTCTAATTCTACCTTTATTTTTTTATTTTTTATTTTAAAATTCATTTATTTATGGCTGTGTTGGGTCTTCATTTTTGTGCGAGGGCTTTCTCTAGTTGTGGCAAGTGGGGGCCACTCTTCATCACGGTGCGCGGGCCTTTCACTGTCGTGGCCTCTCTTGTTGCGGAGCACAGGCTCCAGACGCGCAGGCTCAGTAGTTGTGGCTCACGGGCCTAGCTGCTCCGCAGCATGTGGGATCTTCCCAGACCAGGGCTCGAACCCGTGTCTCCTGCATTAGCAGGCAGATTCTCAACCACTGTGCCACCAGGGAAGCCCTCTCCTTCTAATTCTAAACTTTTTTTTTCTGATTTGTGTTTCTGAGTTTCTAAATTCTGTTTATAAACCCCCATGTGTAGAGAGCCCCTTTGAAAAATCCTATCTTTTGTGTACAAAGGACAGTTTGCAAAACAGCTCATTAAACCCTTGTTCTGGGAAACATTGATAGGCCATTTCTGAGAAGTTGTATAAGCCCCACTGCCTGGCATGCTGTTGTGTTGGTTCTGGGGCTTAAGGTACAGACTACAAGATGGTAGAATAAAGGGAAGGTCAGGAGGGCAAAGGTAACCTATATCAATATTGGCTCTGTGTATTTCCTAATTAGCTGCCATAACAAAACACTACAAATTGGGTGTCTTAAACAACAGAAATGTATTGTCTCACAATAGAAGAGGCTAGAAGTCCAAAATCAAGGTGTCAATAAGATTGGTTCCTTCTGAAGGCAATAGGGGAGGATCTATTCCATGTCTTTCTCCTAGCTTCTGGTGGTTTGCTGGCATTCTTTGGCATCCTTCATATCAATCTCTGCCTTCATCTTCACATGGTGTTATACCTTATGTGCATTTGTGTCCAAATTTCCCCTTTTTACAAGGACATCAGACATATTGGATCAGGGGCCCATGCTAATGGGCCTAATAGAGATGTTCTCTATTTGGTGAGAACTTTTCTTTAGATCTTTGGACATGGTTTCCTGTTGTTCTTTGAATATATTTATCATAGCTGATTTAAGTCTTTGTCCGGTAAGTCCAACATCTGTGCTTCCTCGAGTACAGTTTCTTTTGACTACTTTTTTCCTGTGTACAGTCCAATACTTCCCTGATTCCTTGTATGTCTCATAATTTTTTGTTGAAAACCGGTCTTTTTTTTTTTAAAAACATCTTTATTGGAGTATAATTGCTTTACAATGGTGTGTTAGTTTCTGCTTTATAACAAAATGAATCAGCTATACATATACATATATCCCCATATCTTCTCCCTCTTGCGTCTCCCTCCCACCCTCCGTATCCCACCCTCCCTATCCCACCCCTCTAGTTGGTCACAAAGCACTGAGCTGATCTCCCTGCACTATGTGGCTGCTTCTCACTAGTTATCTATTTTACATTTGGTAGTATTAATAAGTCCATGCCACACTCTCACTTCGTCCCAGCTTACCCTTCCCCCTCCCCGTGTCCTCAAGTCCATTCTCTACGTCTGTGTTTTTATTCCTGTCCTGCCCCTAGGTTCTTCATAGCCATTTTTTTCTTTTTTCTTTTTTTTTAAGACTCCATATATATGTGTTAGCATACAGTATTTGTTTTTCTCTTTCTGACTAACTTCACTCTGTATGACAGACTCTTAACTCCATCCACCTCACTACAAATAACTCAATTTCGTTTCTTTTTATGGCTGAGTAATATTCCATTGTATATATGTGCCATATCTTCTTTATCCATTCATCTGTCAACGAACACTTAGGTTGCTTCCATGTCCTGGCTATTGTAAATAGAGCTGCAATGAACATTGTGGTACATGACTCTTTTTGAATTATGGTTTTCTCAGGGTATATGCCCAGTAGTGGGATTGCTGGGTCGTATGGTAGTTCTATTTTTAATTTTTTAAGCAACCTCCATACTGTTCTCCATAGTGGTTTTATCAATTTACATTCCCACCAACAGTGCAAGAGGGTTCTCTTTTCTCTACACCCTCTCCAGCATTTATTGTTTGTAGATTTTTTGATGATGGCCATTCTGACTGGTGTGAGGTGATACCTCATTGTGGTTTTGATTTGTATTTCTCTAATGATTAGTGATGTTGAGCATTCTTTCATGTGTTTGTTGGCAATCTGTATATCTACTTTGGAGAAATGTCTATCTAGGTCTTCTTCCCATTTTTGGTTTGGGTTGTTTTTTTGATACCGAGCTGCATGAGCTGATTGTAAATTTTGGAGATTAATCCTTTGTCAGTTGCTTCGTTTGCAAATATTTTCTCCCATTCTGAGGGTTGTCTTTTGGTCCTGTTTATGGTTTCCTTTGCTGTGCAAAATGTTTTAAGTTTCATTAGGTCCCATTTGGTTATTTTTGTTTTTATTTCCATTTCTCTAGGAGGTGGGTCAAAAAGGATCTTGCTGTGATTTATGTCATAGAGTGTTCTTCCTATGTTTTCCTCTAAGAGTTTTATAGTGTCTGGCCTTACATTTAGGTCTTTAATCCATTTTGAGTTTATTTTTGTGTATGGTGTTAGAAAGTGTTCTAATTTCATTCTTTTACATGTAGCTGTCCAGTTTCCCCAGCACCACTTATTGAAGAGGCTGTCTTTTCTCCATTGTATATTCTTGCCTCCTTTATCAAAAATAAGGTGACCATATGTGGGTGGGTTTATCTCTGGGCTTTCTATCCTGTTCCATTTATCTATATTTCTGTTTTTGTGCCAGTACCATACTGTCTTGATTACTGAAAACCGGTCATTTAAAATAGTGTAACAATTCTGGAAATATGATCTCTCTCCCCTCCATCCTCAACCAGGGTTTGCTTTTGTTGTTCCTCCTGTTTAGTTTCCTGAACTAATTCTGTTAAGTCTACAATCTTTGTCTCATGTGGCCATAGAAGTCCCTGCTTGGTTAGCTTAGTGGTCAGATAATGATTGGACAGAGATTTCCTCAATTGCCTGGAACCAATACGTCACTCAGCCTTTGCTGAGAGGCTCTGTGGGGATGGGGGGTGGGGGTGGACATGTCTAACATGCCAGCAGGCAATTTATAGTTCTGCCTCAGCCTTTTTTCCCTGCTTGCACAGAGTCTGAAGGTAAGCCAGAGGTAAGAGAATAGGACATTCTCAAGTCTTTCTTGGGTTGGCATGCGTGCAACCCTACACATGTGTATGACATTCTCGATTGCCAGGAATATACTGAAGATATCAAAGCTCCCTATGGATATCTTATTCCCCTGGTTTTTTTTCCTCAAGTTCTTGGTCAGTTTCTTCTTTGCCCCAACTGTTATCACTGCCTCAGGCAGCTGTGATGTTAAACAACTACTGCTGATTGTTAGAGCCAACTCCAAGTCAGGTTCAATAAAGACAAGCCCTGTGAATGGGGTTTTCCAGGGAACTGCCAGACAGGTCAAATAATGACAATTCTCCAGCAGTGAGGTTTTGAGCATGTTCTGAATCCACTCTGTTCCTTCCAGCAGCTGCTAGGCTGGTGATTTTCATGGTTACAATGATTGTGAGGCTGTTGGTTTTCTAGGCTACAGCAGATCTAAGGAGAGGGGAATAGGAATAGGGTAAATTAAACTATTACAAAACTTACTGTTCTTTCTGAGATTTAGCCACTTTTCTTAAATAAATGCTCCTGGATTGTTGCAAGCCTTTGGTTAATTTCAAAGTTATGGAAAATTTGATTTTGACAATTTTTGGCCAGTATGCTCACTGCTTTTACAGAGGTACCAATTTCTGGAGGTCATAACTCTACCATTTTCACAGACCAAGCTGTTTTACCTTTTATTTTCAGGATATGTTTTTTTGTTTGTTTGTTTTTTATTTTATTTATTTATTTAAATTTATTTATTTAATTTATCTATTTTTGGCTGCATTGGGTCTTTGTTGCTGCACGAGGGCTTTCTCTAGTTGCAAGCGAGCAGGGGCTACTCTTCATTGCAGTGCACGTGCTTCTCATTGCGGTGGCCTCTCCTGCTGCAGAGCAAGGGCTCCAGGTGCGTGGGCTTCGGTAGCTGTGGCACCCAGGCTTAGTTGCTCCTTGGCATGTGGGATCCTCCCGGACCAGGGCTCGAACCCATGTCCCCCACATTGGCAGGCGGACTCCCAACCACTGCGCCACCAGGGAAGCCCCCAGGATATGTTTTTTAAAATGCTTTAAATTAATAAAATTTCTCAAATTATTTGAATTTCAAGCAGAACATTTTAAATTTACACTCACTTTTTTAGTCATTTCTGGGGATTATGACTCTTCTGTCTACTGTAACCCTTAAAAGTTCTTTCCTGCTCCAAAGGAACTTACAAGCTTCTGGGAATATTCTTCTCCTTTTTGACCGTTTCTCTTCCAGTGGAATATTAACTCACCTCTCCTTTATCCTGGTATTTTTCAATGAGATGTCCTAATAATAGTATTTCTGGAGTAAAAGATTCCAACCTGTGTGTACATCTGGGATCTCTTATTAAGACCAACAAGATCAGAAAAGACTTCTCTTCTTGTTCATAGGGCTATGACAGCTCTATGCAGCTATCTCCCTAACCTTTGATGTGTCTCCTAGTCAATGCGGACAGTGAAGAAGATGACTATGGGCTGATGCCCAGTGTGGAGGAAATCCCTGAAGATGTGGCCTCCTTGTCCATGAAAAGAGAGAACAGTTTTCATCGAACATTTAGTCGCAGGTTGGTCATATATTCAGCTGGCAGCCCCCATCACTTCCATAGTTCCACTTGATCATTCTCTTTTTCTCTGTGGACTTTTCCTGAGTGTCCACATGGATGCTCCCAGCTCTTCTTTTGTTTCCCTGCATGGGGAGGAGGGTTGGGGTGGTGTGTTTCCCCCATGACCATCTGCTCTGAAATGCACTTTGATGTGAGCAGAGCGACTGTGACACCTGTTTGCAAGAAGACCCTCGGGATGCATCTACATGCTCAGGAAGGCTTCCCCTCTCAATCTCTCAGTTCTAGGTCCAGTAGCAGGTGTCTGAAGTCCTTAAAAGACTTGAAAACTCGGAATGTGAATATCCTGAAGGAGGAGGAAGAACCAGTGAAAGGACAAAAACTAATTAAGAAGGAATTCATACAAACTGGAAAGGTAAACACCACAGTAAAAAGTACCATTAGAGGTGATATAAGGCTTGGGATTTGAACATTTTTAAGTTTGATGACTTGAATACATATCTACAGAGGGATATGTCTTGTGTGCTTTGCCAGTCTTTAAATTTATCATTGAAATGTTAGCAGAGGCTCTGGGCTTTTTTATCAAATTGTATTTCCATGAAGAATGACATGTTTCCTGTGAATATCCTCATACTACACTTCATGAGTGTTTGATTCCATTCTGATATGTGGTAAAAACAAAAATGCTTTGAGATGCAATTCCGGGAGCCACAGAACACCAATATATCAAGCTCATAGCACACAATTCAAATTAATAAAACTTAAAACCAAGCTCTTAAATTTCAGATCTTAACTTAAACATTAATAAAACAGATTCCAAGGTTTGTGGTATAGCCTTATCTGTCCCACTCTGTTTTTATATCTTTTCCTCTTAATTGCATCTAGAAGCTCATTAATAATCTGATGGTTATTTACCCTGCATTATATTTCAGCATTGATTATCATCCTGGCCCAGTACAGAAATGTGATCACAGACTACCAAATTTTGCCACCTGCTATCCACTTTCCAAAGGACTGTACTCCCCCTATGATTGGTATTCTAGGTAACTCCTCACCTAAAGCCGCTAGGAACTCTACTAATATTGAGGTGGGGGTTTTGCAGGTGAAGTTCTCCATCTACCTGAAATACCTACAAGCAATAGGATGGTGTTCGATATTCTTCATTATCTTTGGGTTTGTGCTCTATTCCGTGTCTTTTATCGGATCGAACCTCTGGCTCAGTGCTTGGACCCGTGACTCTAAAACCTTCAATAGCACCAACTATCCAGCCTCTCAGAGGGACCTGAGAGTTGGCGTCTATGGAGCTCTGGGATTAGCACAAGGTATGTGTGACGGCTACGGCAGCCATCTCTGAGACAGTCTGTCAGGTCCACGTCCTTTGCCCGGACTCATGAAAAATTTGCTATTATGTCCTGCACAAGTCTTCAGGGATCCCTGTGCATGGTGCTGACTAAACTGGTTCCATTTCCAGGCATATTTGTGCTCATAGCAAATCTCTGGAGTGTCTATGGTTCCGTCCATGCAGCAAACATTCTTCACAAGCAGCTGCTGAACAATATCCTTCGAGTACCCATGAGTTTTTTTGACACAACACCCATTGGCCGGATAGTGAACAGGTTTGCTGGTGTAAGTATCTCAAGCGCTGTAAGACGTGTTTATATTCTGAGGATCTTTTTATTTCTGACAGGGAAAGAATTCTCATGTGCCCCTAGTCAACACTGGGCAGTTCCAGTTCTTTGGTCCACTCAGCATGCAGATATTTCTTGAACACCTTGTGTGAGGTCCTAAGGATCCTGGGGTTACAGGGATGAACAACTCTTTCCCTTTAAGTAGCTCACCATCTAATGAGGGGGACGGCCAAGGAAGTAAAGGATTATGATAGAATACAGGAAAACCAGTAAAAACGATGTGTACAGTGGCATTCTCGGAGTACAAAAGAGTGACAGAGAAAAGAAACCAGCTCAACCTGGGTGACTGAGGGTGGGAAATGTCAGAAAAGGAGGGACTTAACTCTAGAAGTTAGCCAGGGAGATGGCGGGGGTAGGGGATGGGTGAGTGGCAGAAGCAGGATGTGAAGGATTACTCTGCAGAGGGAAAAACACAAGTAAAAGCACTATCACTAGTTGTGACAGTGAATAAAAGAGATAGCAGGACAACCCTTTGCTTGGTCGCTGCCTCCATCCCGAAACTCCCATCTTTGATGCTTTAAAAATAAGTAAATGAGGTCTGGATTGTAGAATCCTATGATTTTAATGGGGTTCTCCATCGACTGCAGATTCTGGGACCCTTAGCATTCATTCATTCAACATATATTGAGTACCTTCTATGAGCCAAGGACTGTACTAGGCATTGGGATGCTCAGTAAATGTTAAGATCATATAGATGGCTCTCTTCCATGGGCCAGACCGAAGTCATTGATTCTCAATGAACATAAGGTGGAAATTTCAGGAACAGAGGAAACTAGACAATTCTGAATAATATTCAACTATCACCAACAGAATTTTCAGTCTTCTGTTTGTAGAAGAGGGTGCACATTTAAAAAAAAAGTCTGAGGAGCTCTGAGGCCTTATTTGTTTGGTCTTGGAGCAGACACAGAAAGTCTAGCTCCCAGCCCACCGGCAGGTTCTGGGGACATGGTGACTGCTTCAAAAGTGGGCAGGCCCCCACTTGTCACCTTCCTCTGGAACAAAGATGGTTGGGTATGATGTCACTGGAGACAACTTAAATGGGCTTTCTGCTCTTAAATAAAACCTAAAAAAGTACACAATTTTGGATGGGGAGATTTCACACAGGAATTTTGCAAATGTCGCACACTCTTTTCTGCTGTTGTTATATATAATATATATATATATATATATATATATATATATATAATTAATCTTCTGAAAAAGAGATCTTACTGTGAGTTACTTAGGCAACAGTCATATTTTGCTAACTGCTTTTGCATGAAAAAGGAAACTGTCATTAATTATATAGTATGTTTTGCGGAGGAGGTGGCTCAGACCACAAAGGAGAATTAGACCTAGGGTCCTCTGGAGCCGATGACTGAGCCCTTAAGAGGAGATAAAGGAGGGGGTGGAGGAAGGAAAGATGGAGAATCTGTGCCAGGTAAGGGTCAAAATTAATCTGCATAGAACTAATAGCTGGTGAGGATTTCTTTTTTTCTTTCAGCCCTGGATATATAGTTATTTGCATTCTGATGTGACTGAGCAAATTCCCTGCTGGAACTGAGAAGATGTAAAATGTCATAGGAATTCATTAGCACACCCTCTCTCCTTCTTATGTGTCCCTAGGATATCTCCACGGTGGATGACACCCTCCCCACGTCTTTGCGCAGCTGGGTTTTGTGCTTCCTGGGCATCACCAGCACCCTGGTCATGATCTGCCTGGCCACTCCAGTCTTCGTCGTCGTCATCATCCCTCTTGGCATCATTTATGTGTCTGTTCAGGTAGGTTTGGAAATGGCTAGGTTTCCTTCCTTCTCTACTTATAAAAGCCCAAGCTCCTTCCTGAGACTCTTCTCTTGTGTTTATTGCTAGTCACTCTCCCCTCTCCAGCATCTTCGTCATTGAGCCAGATATTAACATACCAAGGAGCCCGTAGGCCACTTTCTGAAGCTGAAGTGTTAGCACTGATGGGTGGGTGGAAGTTCACGGTCAATCTCACCTTAACTGCTGCCCCGCACCCCACAAGTCTAAGTGGGGCATATTTATGTTTGGATCCAAGACTATTTTGAGGTTGGCTCTGGACAAAGTCTTGAAGCTCTGTAAGACCCTTCATGATGGTAAGGTAATTGGTTGCTTCTAGAGGAGTTGTGCTAAGGCTGCTTCCTTGGTTGGCTCAGGATTATCTACTTGGAGATGTCCCTCAGCAGGAGCCCGGTCTCTTTTCACTTCAGGGCAGCTCTCCTTTCACTGGGGTGTCTGTGGGTGGTTTAGGCTCAATTCCAGTGTGTTCTTGAGGACACAGTTAGCTTAAGAGCCAAGCCTCACAGAAAAACTAGAGCAAGTGCAAGGGGCTCCACGCGCATGATAAAAACTGATGAGGGGAGGGAAGCTGTGGAGAGAATTCTTGTTCCACCATTTACCTTTGGGATGAATTGATCACCTTGAGAAAACAATTCTGAAGCCCTTCAGTCAAGGGCAGACTTGTGGCCTGTGGTAAGTTGACACCCCCTGGTGTTTGTGTTGAGTTCCTCAGGAACATCGTCATCTTTGTCAGTAACAAACCAACAAATAAGAGGCAGGATTATTTGAGGAAATGTCCAGGTATAACATTTTGAATTCTGACTCTCAAATGCCCAGTTCTTTCCTAGTTTCAACAAATCCTCTTGGAATCTAGTAGCACCACTAAGCCACCCCACTGAACCTCCCCCTTCAGCCTGTGCTATTACATCCAGTTCCAGTTCTTAGACCCTCAGCATTCCACACACCTCCAAACGATCTTTACCTTCACACACTGTCAAAGCACAATTTTGGTCACTTACCTGATTCTATTCAATTTTTATCAAAACCTTGGCATACCTTTCTTGGACCATTTACTGCCCATCTCCACTTTCCACACCCCTCGGTTCCCAGCAGCATTTATAAAATCTTTTAGAGACTGTTTTTCTAACCACTACAAAACTGTCATTTAGACAATATGTGCAGATTCTTGGGACCATACGGATTAGGCTGACAAAAATCCTTACGTGGTTTGAAAATTCCAACCTCTAGGGCTGAGGTGTGGTGTCCTCGCTTTCGTGCTCCTCTGTTCCCTCCAACCCCAGATCTTCCCATCATCCTCTTCCTCTGAGCCTCTCTCATTTCTCCTCTGGTCAGAGATGAGACCAGAGCCGCTTCTCTGTTCAGATGTGAGCTGTGGCCTCAACGTAAAGAATACTGGGTCACGGCCATGAAGGAAGAGGTATAGCATATGTGATATGATTGTATGACTGAGTCTTCACTTTTTTGGGTCCAGATATTTTATGTGGCTACTTCCCGCCAGCTGAGACGACTGGACTCTGTCACCAGGTCCCCAATCTACACTCACTTTAGTGAGACTGTGTCAGGTTTGCCTGTTATCCGCGCTTTTGAGCACCAGGAGCGATTTCTAAAGCACAATGAGATGGCGACGGACACCAACCAGAAATGTGTCTTTTCCTGGATTACCTCCAACAGGTGAGGCTGCCCCTGGATATTCACCCAAATATGTGCTTCGGGGTTCTGCACTTTTGACATTAGCTGTGGGAGGGCAGGCGGGGCCAGTGTTGTGAAATTCATTCTTGCCAAACACGCCTGTCATGTGAGTAGAGAGGAGAAAGCATGAGCTTTGGAGTCAGAGACTGGGTCCCTCTGTCTGCTCTGCCATTTACCAAGCTGGGTGAATTGTCTTGACCCCTCTCAGGAAAATCTCATTTTCTTTGTTTGTACAATGGCTGGAACACAACCTACCTCACAGGTTTATTGAGGAAGTCACATGACATCTGTGAGCATTTGATAACCCAGGTACTGTTCAGGTGCTGGGTGAACTGGACATTCGGTTTGCTTCCCTGAGAATGGATGTGAGATTCTCCATAGGCAGGACACTCTTTGTAGGGTGGTGAAAGAAGCAGAGGTTGGAGGGAGGAAAGCTGGGAAATTTTAGGCAAAATCAATGATGACAGAAATGAAAAGCTCACATCCTGTGAGGTGAATCCAAAAAGGGTGAGCATTCTTGATTCCTCCAGCTTCATTAGACCCTGGCAAGAAGTCATGTGTCCTTGGGGGGAGGAAGGTCTTTTTCAGGAAGCGAAAACTCTTGAGTGGCTTCTACACTGTCTTGCGGTGTGAAGGGCAGGCTAATGATGCTTAGTATTACCTGGAACATGGAGAGGTCAGAAATTTGATTGTAAAGATATGTTATATCTTAGATACTTTCCAAGAAGGAAACAGGCATAAGAGTCAATTTTCTGTTGGACCCCCATTGTAAAATATGTATCATATTTATTTGTACACATGCTAGAATTATTCAAATTTAGTTAAATACATTTTACTGGGAAAGTCAGTTTTCATAAATTACATCAATCTACATACTATTCAGTTCTCTACAAAGCCCGACATACCTCCCTGTCATCAGCTCACACCTAATTTCCCTCCACCTCCAGCTTTTCTTCTCTACCTTTTTAAAATCATGAAATCAGACAGGGTACATTGAACCTTCCTGTGGTGATTTCTTTCTAACCTTACATTTGGATTCTTTATGCCATTGTTTCCCATGCCTAATCAAAAGAACTCATTTGGAACATTTGTTAAAATGCAGATTCCTAAAACCCATTCCCTGAATCTCCTGGGGAAGAGTCCAGGAATTCTTTGCATGAATTTGTGTATTTTTAACAATTGCCACCAGATGATTCTTATGATTTGGCAAGTTTGGGAGACATTGAACTAAAGGATTCCCTTAGTTTAGCAAACTCTTCTAGTATCTTTTTAAATGCAATTTATTTTCTAAAATCCAATTTAAAAGACTTTAGGAACACATGGCGTAGTCAAATTGAGGCACCTCCTAAGAACGCAGCCCTACCAACTCAAGCCCTCTGAGAATGTTCTAGGAACACCTAGATTGCTGGGTAAGGTAAGGAAGAGGACACCTCTCAGTGACACCTCTTTCTCTGGTTCTGTTGCCCTCCAGGTGGCTTGCAGTTCGTCTGGAGCTGATTGGGAACCTGATCGTCTTCTTTTCATCCTTGATGATGGTTATTTATAGAGATACCCTAAGTGGGGACACTGTGGGCTTTGTTCTGTCCAATGCACTCAGTGTGAGTCTGAAGGTTGGGAGTTTGGTTGAATTCATGCATTATTGTTAAATGGAGTCTAGGGTATACCGTGGAGTCTGTGCTCTTGATTCCTTTCTAGATCCAGAGGGACCAGGGGAGACTGAGGTTCAAACCCTGGCTCCATCTCTTACTAATTGTGTAACCCATGGACAGGCTCCTTTCCCTTTCTAAGTAGGTACCAGTGTCATCTGGGAAACTGGACATAAATTTTCTTGCCCTGGATAGTTAAGGAAGCAATCTCAGATGATTCAATCTAATAGTTTCCTGTCTCTTTGCTTGATTATAATCAAAAGAGAAAATAAATGAGTTTCTATTATAATACAGCAGTAACCAGAAAGTCTTCCAAACACATAACTTCGATGTTTATTTTGTTAAATCACAGAATAATTGGAGTTAATTTTAATAAAGAATATAGAGTCTACTAGAACTATATAATGCATCCCCCGTTTGACTAAGGGATAGATATCAGATGTTATTTCCTACCACTCAGTGACTGGCACTATGGTAAATGTTTAATGAATGATACTCATTTAATGAGTCATTTAGCCAGCTTTTGTGGACTCTTTCTGAACTAATATACTGGGGGTCTGCATAGCTACCAGCAGGCTCTATATGGTGCTATTTTCAGTTGGCGTTAATAAGGCCCAAGGTGATCATGGCAGGACACCCAAAAGGACTCTGTCATTTACCAGAATCACTGGGTTCCTTGTGCCACTGCCCTTTCATCCCTTCATTTCTAGGCTTATTAACATAGGACAGATGGGGCAAAGAGTTAGAGAACTATTATATTGAACCAAAACAAAAGAATTCAAATATCAACAATTCATATGGTCCAGGCTTCACCAAGTGGTTACTCGTAGTCCCCAGCCTCCTGTGCCCTCCCTCTCTCCAACCACCATGTGCTTTACAGAGATTCCCTGTGTGTACGTGCCAGGACTACATTTTTGCCTGAAGAAAGCTTGCATGTGGGAAGCTTGCCTCTGAGTAACCCACAGATTCCCTGGACTCTGGCCCAGATCATGACAGTCATCTTCCTAGTGGTTAGATGTTATCTCTGTGATGGCAGGAAGGCACCTGGAGTTTATTGGGGTAACAGAGGACAAGGGTCCATGTGGATGTCCCACCTTGAGGGCTGGGTTCTCAATGGAGCTGTTGTTGAGAGCAGAGAGAGGTGGCAGTTTTTTGGAAGGCCTTCTCCTACCCTGTGTCTTTCCTTATGCTTTCCCCATTGGTAGAGTGCCACCCCTAACCCCTAAGGGCTTACAGGCAGGAGACCTGCACCAACGGCCAGCCTCTCCAGCCTCAGCTTTGGCCCTAGGCCACTCCAAGCTAGTAGTGCCTTTCCTGTGAGCACCACACAGTAGAGCACTGAACTGTCCTCCCACCTTTCAATGCACCGGCCTCATTTCCTCCCCCAAGGAGGTGCGGATTGTCTCTTATACTTCTCCTTGCTCTCTTGTAGAGCCGGGCATAGTGCTGCATGCAGAGTAGGCACTAGATTGACCTTGTGGTTTAACTGGTTGGGTTGGTTTCTGAGCCTGAGATGATCCTTAGTCTTCCAGTTTTTCTGTAGATCACACAAACCCTGAACTGGCTAGTGAGGATGACGTCAGAAATAGAGACCAACATTGTGGCTGTTGAGCGAATAAATGAGTACATAAACGTGGAAAATGAGGTAAGGAGGAATCAGAGGAAGCCAGGGACAAGGCCAAAAAAAAAAAAAAAAAGCCACCGCTTTGAGAATGCATCTTCACCTTATCTAGAGATTTCACATGGGGTCATAAAGGTTCTCTGGAAGTCTCCCTTGCTCTAACTGAAAGAACCTAATTTCTTGAAACCTAAAATAGGTAATGGTTTGGGAGAAGTCAGGTCTTGGGATGCACCAAGTTAAACAGTGGCTTCATTCTGGAGAGGCACAGAACAACCTCGTGGGATAGGGTTTCTTTAATTGAATAAGGGAGGACCCTTCTGGAAGTACCAGTCTAGTTCAGGCTATTCAATGCAGATGCTCACGGGTGGCTGGCACACTGCTACCGTTCTGTGACATGAGTCCTGTGGGGACGGTTGAGCGAGTTGTCACCGTGTAAAGCACTTCTCCTCCTGTCGCCTTGCCAGGCACCATGGGTGACTGATAAGAGGCCTCCAGAAGGTTGGCCCAGCAAAGGGGAGATCCGGTTTAGCAACTACCAAGTACGGTATCGGCCTGAGCTGGATCTGGTACTGAAGGGGATCACTTGTGACATTAAGAGCACGGAGAAGGTAGGTGGAGCTGAAGAAAGGCCTGGGTGAGTCCTTGTGAACATAGAGGTGGAGAGCAGTGGACTCTGGGCTTTCATTAATCTGGTTGAAGTGAGAGGGTTGGGGCGCTTCCTCTGCCCTGGGGAGGTGTAGGGACACAGCGCCACCACCAGAGGGCAGGATATCCACACAGGATCAAACAGACTTAGGGGAGGGCTGAGCAAGAGAGCCCTTACAGGCTATCTATCTCCCCGTCCGCATCCTCTCCTCCTGTGGCTGACTGAGCTCATTTCCTGTAAGCGCCAAGGCTTGTAGAGGGGGGAAGTCAGGAAGCACCGGCCTGGGGAAGGAACTGGTGGGAACAGCTGTGTGGAGGTTTGTCCCTGCAGAGAGAATGGCCTAGTTCTCCTTCTGGTCTGCAAAGTCCTGGTATGGTTTTCTTGTTCTCTGAGGACTTGGGGTCTGATGCAGGGCCAAAAAAATGTCTGGGTACTGATGCTCAGGTCCAGGGCAGGGTCTGCTTCTCAGACCTGATGTCAGACCCAATCCTTCCCTTCTCCTCACTTTTAACAAGGATTTTTAAAAAAATCTATAATTTCCGAGAATAATTGCAACAGATGTGTACATTTCCAGCAGTCAATGTAGTTCTCAGCAAGCAACAAGTTAGGAGGTAGGATGGGAAAGCCATCCTTTTCTGACATCCAGGTACTTTTTTCCCCACCAAAACCAAAATCAGTTTAACATCTTAGAGATGGAGTAGCCAGTCACTGTCTTTTTCCACCTGTGATTATGAATGTCCCAGGCTAAATTGTTGCCCTCAATAATTACATGGTGAACTAACATGCAAAGGAACTGTATTTACAGATTGGTGTGGTGGGCAGGACAGGAGCTGGGAAATCATCCCTGACAAACAGCCTTTTCAGAATCCTAGAGGCTGCAGGAGGCCAGATCACCATTGATGGGGTAGATATTGCTTCCATTGGGCTCCACGACCTCCGAGAGAAACTGACCATCATCCCCCAGGTGAGCTGTAGGATGTACTCTGTCACATGCAGCTTGTTCTACAGGAAACATGTGCACCTTCTTCTTGATGTGTGTTCATTTGGTGGCGTCATTTCTGCCATCTACCTGGGATACCTAAGCTAGTTCCCTAAGACACATTGCTTCCAGAACTTACAAAAATAAGTTTTACATTTTTTGGTAATATGCTTGTGTGACTGTCAGTATCTAACCAGTAGGTGGCAGCAACACAGCAGAAGTCAAATGGAGCAGATGATTGATTAGCATTTCTATAGCCCATCATGGTTTGCAGGACCTTTGCAATCAGCATTAGCAGTTTTGCTGCTGAAGGTTGAAACTATTAAGCTTTGTACTCCCCATTTGATATGGTTAAAAGAGAGGGGAGGGAATCTGTGGCAATTTTTGCCAGTAAGCGGAATGGTTAGTGCACCAGCAAGAAAGTCTTCCCTGCAGCTTCCTCTCCAGACCCTCCCTAACAAGGACTGCCCTGGAGGCTCTCGGGGTATGTGGGTTCTCATCAGAACCTGTCCTCTGCTTGCTGCAGCCAAGTCTCTGGGGTGGCTTTGGTCTGTCTGGTGTTTGCTCCCTTTGTTACACTCTTTTCTCCAGCCTCTCCAAGAGCGTAAGAAATTCTTCTCTTGTAACTATATGACCCCTTCCCCTGCCTGCCCCTGATCCCTCCACCTCCAAACCATGAGTTTTCATTTGGGGGTGTGGGACGTTCCTCTCATCTTTTTAAGGGATGCTAAGGCAAATTTGGAAATCCATAAATGAATTTCAGAATGAAAAACAACAACAAAACCAAGGACTTCTCTTAATGCTGTGTTTAACTCCCCGTGTTTAGCTCAAGCCTTCGGCGGGGAAATCTTGGAGAAGCTGGACCACTAACTAACCAGCTTTCCATCTCAGACCAGTCCTGCTCACTTTCTTGGCCACAAAGAATTACCGGTTCCTTTTCTTTTTTAAAAAAAAATTTAAATATATATATGTGTATATGTATATATATATATTAAAAGCCAGATGTTTATTTTTTTATTTATTAAAAAAATTTTTTTTATTTTTATTTTTGGCTGCATTGCTGCACGGGGGCTTTCTCTAATTGTGGTGAGTGGGGGCTACTCTTCGTTGCAGTGTGCGGGGTTCTCATTGCGGTGGCTTCTCTTGTTGCGGAGCACAGGCTCTAGGTGCGTGGGCTGCAGTAGTTGTGGCACGTGAGCTCAGTAGTTGTGGCTCGCGGGCTCTAGAGTGCAGGCTCAGTAGTTGTGGCGCACGGGCTTAGTTGCTCCTTGGCATGTGGGATCTTCCCGGACCAGGGCTCGAACCCGCGTCCCCTGCATTGGCAGGCGGATTCTTAACCACTGTGCCACCAGGGAAGTCCCTACTGGTTCCTTTTCTGACATTAGCCCCAGTAACTCCCTCGTCCCTTGACTTGCAGGATCCCATCCTGTTCTCTGGGAGCCTGAGGATGAATCTAGACCCTTTCAACAACTACTCAGACGAGGAGATTTGGAAGGCCTTGGAGCTTGCTCACCTCAAATCTTTCGTGGATGGCCTGCAAGCTGGGTTGTCCTACGAAGTGACAGAGGGCGGTGACAACCTGAGGTAATGTTTCATAACCCACTTCCCCCACAGGCTGTGGAGGAGGCGAGGGGACCACTACTTTTTTAAAAATTTTATTTATTTATTTATTTATTTATTTTTGGCTGTGTTGGGTCTTCGTTTCTGTGCGAGGGCTTTCTCTAGTTGCGGCGAGCAGGGGCCACTCTTCATCGCGGTGAGCGAGCCTCTCACCGTCGCGGCCTCTCTTGTTGTGGAGCACAAGCTCCAGACGCGCAGGCTCAGTAGTTGTGGCTCACGGACCCAGTTGCTCCGCGGCATGTGGGATCTTCCCAGACCAGGGCTCGAACCCGTGTCCCCTGCATTGGCAGGCAGACTCTCAACCACTGCGCCCCCAGTGAAGCCCGGGACCACTACTTTTGTTACTCATGCATGGTGGCGCCTGGCATCAAAGAATTTTCACTCTCCAGGTCTAATTCCTAATGCGTAAAACGAACCTGTTGTGAAGATTAAAATAGATGTGAATGTGCTTGGAAACTCTTGAAAACCTTTGTCAGTAAACATACCCTCACAGGACATTACAAACGTGAGCTTGCAGATCCCACTGTTGTGCGGGTGTTCAGCTGCACTCTGCAATCAGGCTGAAAACAATCCCCATGCCTGGCCCAGCCCCAGAGAGTCTGATGTAATTGGTATGTGGCATTGCTGGAGATGGGAGTTCTAAAGGATCCCCAGGGGTTGTTACAGGCACCTCACTTTGAGAAGCCCTGATCTAAGGAGCACGTGGAAGATGGAGATGTGCTGTCCGCAGGGTCCTTGGAACACCATAAACCAGCACAAAGACTCTTTTGGCTTCACAGTTCTTGTTACCTTTTCAAAGTGTTTCCTCATATGTTGACACTTCACACTTTCTGTCAGTTAACAAGTTGGCCTGGCATTTTCCCTACAACAACCTCTTTTTTCCCTCCACACACTGATGGTCAGCTCTCAGTCAAAGCTGGTGGCTCAGGGGCGGGCCTTGCTGCAGCCCTGGTGCCTTCAGAGTGGTGGGCAGGGCAGGGACCATTAGCAGTTGGAGCTCAGAAGGGAAGGCTCAGTAGCTCAATTAATGGACCCACTGCTCTGGCTTCACCTGGGAGCTTGTTATAAATGCAGAATCTCAGGCTCTATCCTACTACTCAGAATCCGCCCTTTATCAAGAGTCCCAGGTAATTTGTGAGCACATTACAGCATGAGATGCACTGCCTAGAAGGTTGAGTCTTAAGTAGGCTGCACGCTAGAATCACTCGGGAAACTTAAAGTCCCAGTGCCCAGGCTGTACCCCAGACCGGTTGCATCAGGGCCCCAGGTGATTTCAGTGTGTAGCCCCAGGGAACACTTGTGAGCCTTGGTAGAGAACACCAGCATGTTTGTTTTCCCTCAGCGACAGATCTAGGAACTAGCAGGACTGAAGTAGGTCTTCAGGCCTATTAAAAAGGCCATTCAAACATTCAGTCAACAAACATATATTGAGCACCTACTGGAAATACAGAGGAAAATGCCATAGACCCATCCATGCCCTCCTAGCACTTACAGTGTGATGGAGAAGACACACCTGGTGTGAGTAAATTCTGTGCAGTAAATGCTGCAGGTGTGCAGGGCCATGTGGGCAGAATGTGATAGGGGCCTAAGAACAGAATCACACCATCCTTCTCTGTGCATGCTGGGAGACACTTAGCTGGCATTACCAGCGCCTTGATTTCAGACCTGGTGTGGGGCTGCTGAAACCTAAAATTCTCTGATCAGAGACTGGAGATCAGTCAGCTTCGGGAGAGTCAGCAGCTGAAAAGCCATACTGATGCCTCAGCAACAGCCTGTTAACTATGAAGTCCAACTGAACCAGGCGGGAGTTGGGAAGCGTTAAGTAAATAGTTTTTCAGTGTCTCTGTTCTTACGTTACAGAGAAAAACTGGAAGTTCATCTTGGGTGACTTCTCATCTCCTGCAGAAATTTTCTTACAGAGAATTACAGAACTTTAGCCACCCCCTGTTTAATACGTTCCCTAATGGCCACAGCAGGAAAGAGCAATTCCAAATTCACGAATATTTCCTCCACATCATTTCCCAAATCTTCTTTATGTAAGTAAGAAGCCCAGCCTTCATTACTGGCTTTTAGCAATTTAAAGTGATTTGCCTTTTACAGGCATATTCGAATTCCACAAACATTGCATCTCACACCAAGACATCATGTTCATTAGATAGCAACGGTTTCTAATCAAGGGAGAAGGCCTTGAACAAATAATTAGACTTGAGACTAGAATTACACATTAAAATAACAAATGGATTTGCTAAGGCCACTAAGAAATGCCACTGGGGCATTCTCATGCGGTTTCACCCTATACTAATGGTGTCAGGTCAAATACTGCTGAAGTGGTGTACTGAGATATCACTGTAGCTAAATGCAAAGCACTATTCCGGGGCTAGAGTTTTCCAAACTTGTTAAACATGATAATCTCCTGGGGTGTATTCAAAATACAGGTTCCTAGGCTCCTCCCCATTCTGATTGAGAGCAGGGCCCAGAAATAGGAATTTTTAAATTAAGTACCTGCGGTGGGTCTTCCAATTAATTGAGAAAGTTTGGCAAACATTGCCCTTGGTAAAAATAAACAGCTAGTGGAAGAGGCTAAGGCATTCTAGGGGAATTTGGAAGTGTGGGTTTTGAAAGTCTGATCTGGAACATGAAATCTGCCCCTCCAACCCCCAACCCAGGTTATTCCTTGGTCCTTAGGGGCTAATGCTTTGTTTCTTCCACTGGCTGCAGCATAGGGCAAAGGCAGCTACTGTGCCTGGCCAGGGCTCTGCTTCAGAAATCCAAGATTCTGATCATGGACGAGGCCACTGCTGCGGTGGATCTAGAGACAGATCACCTCATCCAGACAACCATCCAGACTGAGTTCTCCCACTGCACGACCATCACCATTGCCCACAGGCTGCACACCATCATGGACAGTGACAAGTGAGTCGGGGGGCAGAGCTTGATAGCCACGGCTTAACCCTTTGTCAACAGCGATAGCATCGGCCGTGAGGTCTCTTTACAGAAGGTTGAACTACCATCATTTTATTGATGAAGAAATGGAGGCTGAGAGATTGCAAGTAATTTGCCCAAAACTATACATCAAGCTAATGAAGGTCAACAGGGTTAAGGGAACTGTCTTGAAGGTAAAATGGGAAACTGTGAAACTATTAACTGAGTATGGGGGGTGGAGGCCCAAGCCAGGAGTGATATATATTGCTCCATAGACCTTCCCAACTAAGCTGGGTCTCAGCTGCTCCTCCTGTAAACAGAAGCTTTCTGTTCCTTCTAACTCTGACAATCTGACAATTCAAAATGGGGGGGGTCAGTAATCTTAAAACTGAAGAGAATAGGCTCCCTTTTTTGACCAAGGGGAAGGCTCCCTTTTTAAATCAGTGTATCCTTAAACAATGTGTATCCTTAAAAAAATGAAAGAAAAAGAACTTACGTAAATAGTATAAGAATATATGCAGTATAAGTCTATTTTGTTCAGTATTCCACATGGAATCCAAGTTGGTGCAGATAGGCGCTGTTCAGTCATTCTCGCTGCCTTGTAGCCTGGTATGAATAAACATACTGTTATTGTATTGGTCACCTGGACCCGCGCTGGTGTCCTAGCCTAGAGACCCCTCGTCTTGGCCAGGGAGCTTCTTTTTCCGCTCAGATTCGCACAGCCAATAACAAAACCGATGCTAAGACTTTCCAGCACAAGCTTTATTCAATGGCCAAAGAATGGAGAAGTGGGAATTAGTTCACAAATCAACTTTCTCAACCCGATTTGGGCGGAGACACCATTTATATAGGAGAGTTGAGGGGAAAAGGGAGGGAATTGGAAAGAGTGGGAGGAATATCTATGACTAATCTGAGAAGAGGGGTGTGGTTTGGACGGGAACTGATGCAACCCTCCTTTTCAGTCCTTGTATGGGCTTTTCCGGTTGTTGTCATGGCAATTGTCCATATCATGGTGCTGGTAGGTGTGTCATTCAGCATGCTAATATATTACAACGAGCATAATGAGGCCCAAGATCTACTGGAAATCAAATCTTCCACCACCTTGGGCCTAGTTTGTTCTAACCAGTTCTTGTTTTTCTCTTTGCAGCTTCCTCCTGAAACTTAGATACAAGCACTTGGTTTCCATTTGAGGGAGGGGCAGGGGTATGATTCTGGGGCAACAGCCTTGGTAACAATATCGAGACTTAGTTCTGGTTATTATAAATGCCAAGGTTTGAGACGCTGCTTTCTAAGACTTCTCTCTTTTTTGTTTCAGGGTAATGGTCCTAGACAATGGGAAGATTGTAGAGTATGGCAGCCCTGAAGAACTGCTGAAAAACACTGGCCCCTTTTATTTTATGGCCCAAGAAGCTGGCATTGAAAATACGAGCTGCACAGCATTCTGACAGCAAATCTTACAGGTTAGAGAAGGACTATTAGGATCATTCCTTATTTTTTGTGAAGCGTATCATACATATAAAAGTGTGTGTAAAATGCATGTTTTAAATAAGGATCATAAGTGAACACCCACGTCCCTGCCAGCCAAGATTTTTTTTAATGAGTATTACCAGCTACATCAGAGAACCCCTTATGATCCACTTTGATCGTACCTCCTTGCTACCCACACCCCACAAGAAGCACCACCATCCTAATTTTTGTGATAATTGCTTTGCTTTTTGTTTTAGTTTTACCACTTTCCTTAAACAACATGTACCATATTTTTAGCTTCTGTGAATGGCCTGACTCATACTGCATGTATTCTTCTATGACTTCTTTTGTTCAATATTATATTTGAGATTCATGCACGTCCATGCGTGAGGCTGGTTCATTCTCACTGCTCTGTAGTACAGCAGTGTGTGAAAACGCCAGTTTATCCAATTTAGGTTGGTCAGCAGTGGGGTTATTTCCAGGCTCTGTTGTTTTTCCCTGTTATGAACAGTACTGCTATGAACATTCTGGTACATAACTCCTAAGATACATGTGTAAGAGTTTCTTTAGGCATAACGTAAAGGAATGGGAGGTGTGCATATGTTTAAATGCATACAGTAGGCAACACCAAACTGTTAATGCCAATTTAAAACATTTTTGTCAATCTGATGAGTATGAATTGGTGTCTCCTTGAGGTTTTTAAATGTATAGTTCCCTGGTTACCATTGAGGTTTCCGTATGCGGTGTCTGCTGGTTCTTGTTCACGGTGCTGTATTTCCTTGGATACCTTGTGAATGTTTACCTTAAGTTGCTCAATCTCCTTAGCATTTTTTTAAAAACTGAAGTATAGTTGATTTGCAATATTGTGTTAGCATTTTACCTGTGGACATTCTTTGAGGCCTGAGTTGAATCTGAGCTCTCTTAAGAGGAATTGTGAAAGCTTCTGCCTGCCACCTGGGGGCATTACCCAGAAACAATTTGAATTAAATACTTCACTAAGGGGTTTCAAACCTTACAGTTAGTGGGACTTCAGACCACAGTCCTGTGTGAGAGCCAGCTTGTGGTTTACAGAATCTCAAGGGAGCTTCTTCCCCTTGATCTAGCAGCAGGTTGGAGATGGACATGTGGCCTTGTTGACTCCTTCCGCGTGGCGGGGTTTATTCTTCACTCACTTGTATACCACAGTACAGCCCTTTCGGGCTCGGGTTCGTCAGAGGGTCTCCTGTAGCTTCTCCATCTTTGGCAAGCCTCGGCGTTCTCTCTTGCCTCAGTATCCTCTGTTGTCCACAAAGGTCAAGGTCTCCAGGTTTCAGAAGTCACCCTAAGCCTTGACCCTTCTTCTCCTTCCAGGGTTTTTTGTGTCACATTATTTTGGGTTCAGCATATTCCTTACCTCCATTTCAGTGATGCAGTTATGAAAGATTTTTATTTATTCATCACTGTAGCTATTTGTTGAATGAGATGCTCAGAGACTTAAACTTCCTAAATGAGGGGCTTATACAGCTGCAAGGCAGGATGAGGAAGGGACAAGTTTCCTCCTATTTGCTCTAATCCCATCAGCATCACTCTAGCAATGTTGGTTTCCCCGCAGTGGCAGTTTTTCCAATACTGACAAAACCAGTGTGGTCTTGCCAGCACCAGCGGAGCAGCGCCCCCTTCTGGGAAGTCTAGGTTTCAGTTTCAGTGACGCCAGCCTCTTCCCTTTTGTTCCCGCAGCCCTAACTGTGATGTTTGCTTTTGCCCTTGCTAGCTCTCTGATACTTGTTTTCCTTTGGCCCTTTCTTCAATGCCTATTTAATGATTCTTTACATTGCTCTATTAAAATAACCTGTGGTTTTTGTCTCCTGACTAACCGAATACATACAACCTTGGAGATAATCCAGTTCAAGTCCCTTATTTTTTAGATAAGCACCAGACTGAGAATGGTTATATGATATCCGGAGTCAAAACATGAGTGTTCATGGCAGAGCCAGGGCCAGAAACCAACTTCCTGATTTGATCTAATGATTTCTTCTTTTTCCTATAATGGGAGAGGGTTTTCGATCTACCTTCTCCTGTGGATGCAGATGAAGAGAGGGGAAGCGTTATCTTTTTCTCAGTAGTGATGACTCAGACATCCAGTGAAGGTGGAGGGAACCAGAACCAGCCTGGATCCAAAACTTTGATGACGACTCCTCCCCTCCAGACCTTCTGTTGGCCCAGGACCCGGGCAACCCAAGCCACACTATGGACCACTTACAACATAATCGCTTTTTCCTACTTTCCTTCTGAGGTCCTCTTCGCTGCTTATCCTTGAAGCATTAAGATGTCCCTATGTTTTTGTTCTTGACCCCCCAGTTCCTCTATATTTTCTCTGTAATTGATTTCATACACTCTTGTGGTTTCACTTCTACACATACGATTCTCATTTCTAGCCTCTTCCTCTGCTCCAGTTTTGAGATTCATATATTCAGTTACTTCTGGTATTATCACCTGGATATCCTTCAGGTGTCTGACATGCAAATCACCCTACCTTGACAGACCTGTCTACTTTTTTTTTTTTTTTATAGAGCAGGTTCTTATTAGTCATCAGTTTTATACACATCACTGTATACATGTCAATCCCAATCGCCCAATTCATCACACCACCACCACCACCCCGCCGCTGTCCCTGCATGGTGTCCACACGTTTGTTCTCTACATCTGTGTCTCATTTTTTGCCCTGCAAACAAGTTCATCTGTACCATTTTTCTAGGTTCCACATATGTGCGTTAATATACGATATTTGTTTTTCTAACTGACTTCACTCTGTATGACAGTCTCTAGATCCAACCACGTCTCAACAAATGACTCAATTTCATTCCTTTTTATGGCTGATTAATATTCCATTGTATATACGTACCACATCTTCTTTAGCCATTCGTCTTTCGATGGGCATTTAGGTTGCTTCCATGACCTGGCTATTGTAAATAGTGCTGCAATGAACATTGGGGTGCATGTGTCTTTTTGAATTATGCTTTTCTCTGGGTATATGCCCAGTAGTGGGATTGCTGGATCATATGGTAATTCTATTTTTAGTTTTTTAAGGAACCTCCATACTGTTCTCCATAGTGGCTGTATCAATTTACATTCCCACCAACAGTGCAAGAGGGTTCCCTTTTCTCCACATTTGTTGTTTGTAGATTTTCTGATGATGCCCATTATAACTGGTGTGAGGTGATACCTCATTGTAGTTTTGATTTGCATTTCTCTAATAATTAGTGATGTTGAGCAGCTCTTGGCCATCTGTATGTCTTCTTTGGAGAAATGTCTATTTAGGTCTTCTGCCCATTTTTGGATTGGGTCGTTTTTTTTTTTTTACTATTGAGCTGCATGAGCTGTTTATATATTTTGGAGATTAATCCTTTGTCCGTTGATTCGTTTGCAAATATTTTCTCCCATTCTGAGGGTTGTCTTTTCGTCTTGTTTATGGTTTCCTTTGCTGTGCAAAAGCTTTGAAGTTTCATTAGGTCCCATTTGTTTATTTTTGTTTTTATTTCCATTACTCTAGGAGGTGGATCAAAAAAGATTTTGCTGT
The DNA here is from genome assembly GCF_028021215.1 of Eschrichtius robustus. Taxonomy (NCBI): domain Eukaryota; kingdom Metazoa; phylum Chordata; class Mammalia; order Artiodactyla; family Eschrichtiidae; genus Eschrichtius; species Eschrichtius robustus. Next base: position 110,636,150 of record NC_090830.1, read on the forward strand.
GATTTATGTCAAAGAGTGTTCTTCCTATGTTTTCCTCTAAGAGTTTTATAGTGTCTGTCTGGTCTTACGTTTAGGTCTCTAATCCATTTTGTTTACTTTTGTGTATGGTGTTAGGGAGTGTTCTAATTTCATTCTTTTACATGTAGCTCTCCAGTTTTCCCAGCACCACTTATTGAAGAGACTGTCTTTTCTCCATTGTATATCCTTGCCTCCTTTGTCATAGATTAGTTGACCATAGGTGCGTGGGTTTATCTCTGGGCTTTCTATCTTGTTCCATTGATCAATGTTTCTGTTTTTGTGCCAGTACCATATTGTCTTGATTACTGTAGCTTTATAGTATACTCTGAAGTCAGGGAGTCTTATCCCTCCAGCTCTGTTTTTTTCCCTCAAGACTGCTTTGGCTATTCGGGGTCTTTTGTGTCTCCATACAAATTTTAAGATTTTTTGTTCTAGTTCTGTAAAAAAGGCCATTGGTAATTTGATAGGGATTGCATTGAATCTGTAGATTGCTTTGGGTAGTATAGTCATTTTCACAATATTGATTCTTCCAATCCAAGAACATGGTATATCTCTCCACCTGTTGGTATCATCTTTAATTTCTTTCATCAGTGTCTTATAGTTTTCTGCATACAGCTCTTTTGTCTCCCTAGGGAGGTTTACTCTTAGGTATTTTATTCTTTTTGTTGCAGTGGTAAATGGGAGTGTTTCCTTAATTTCTCTTCCAGATTTTTCATCATTAGTGTATAGGAATGCAAGAGCTCTCTGTGCATTAACTTTGTATCCTGCAACTTTACCTAATTCATTGATTAGCTCTAGTAGTTTTCTGGTGGCATATGTAGGATTCTCTATGTATAGTATCATGTCATCTGCAAACAGTGACAGTTTTACTTCTTCTTTTCCAATTTGTATTCCTTTTATTTCTTTGTCTTCTCTGATTGCCGTGGCTAGGACTTCCAAAACTATGCTGAATAATAGTGGTGACAGTGGACATCCTTGTCTTGTTCCTGATCTTAGAGGAAATGCTTTCAGTTTTTCACCATTGAGAATGATGTTTGCTGTGGGTTTGTTGTACATGGCCTTTATTATGCTGAGGTAGGTTTCCTCTATGCCCACTTTCTGGAGAGTTTTTATCATAAATGGGTGTTGAATTTTGTCAAAAGCTTTTTCTGCATCTATTGACATGATCATATGGTTTTTCTTCTTCAATTTGTTAATATGGTATATCACATTGATTGATTTCATATATTGAAGAATCCTTGCATCCCTGGGATAAATCCCACTTGGTCATGGTGTATGATCCTTTTAATGTGTTGTTGGATTCTGTTTGCTAGTATTTTGTTGAGAATTTTTGCATCTATATTCATCAGTGATATTGGTCTGTAATATTCTTTTTTTAGAGTATCTTTGTCTGGTTTTGGTATCAGGGTGATGGTGGCTTCATACAATGAGTTTGGGAGTGTTCCTTCCTCTGCAATTTTTTGAAAGAGTTTGAGAAGGATGGGTGTTAGCTCTTCTCTAAATGTTTGCTAGAATTCACCTGTGAAGCCATCTGGTCCTGGACCTTTGTTTGTTGCAAGATTTTTAATCACAGTTTCAATTTCATTGCTTGTGATGGGTCTGTTCATATTTTCTATTTCTTCCTGGTTCAGTCTTGGGAGGTTATACCTTTCTAAGAATTTGTCCATTTCTTCCAGGTTGTCCATTTTATTGGCATAGAGTTGCCTGTAGTAGTCTCTTAGGATGCTTTGTATTCCTGCAGTGTCTGTTGTAACTTCTCCTTTTTCATTTCTAATTTTATTGATTTGAGTCCTCTCCCTCTTTATGAGTCTGGCTAATGGTTTATCAACTTTATCTTCTCAAAGAACCAGCTTTTAGTTTTATTGATCTTTGCTGTTGTTTTCTTTGTTTCTATTTCATTTATTTCTGCTCTGATCTTTATGATTTCTTTCCTTGTGCTAACTTTGGGTTTTGTTTGTTCTTCTTTCTCTAGTTCCTTTAGGTGTAAGGTTAGATTGTTTACTTGAGATTTTTCTTGTTTCTTTAGGTAGGCTTGTATAGCTATAAACTTCCCTCTTAGAACTGCTTTTGCTGCATCCCATAGGTTTTGGATCATCATGTTTTCATTGTCACTTGTCTCTAGGTATTTCTTGATTTCCTCTTTGATTTCTTCAGTGATCTCTTGGTTATTTAGTAATGTATTGTTTAACCTCCATGTGTTTGTATATTTTATGGTTTTTTCCCTGTAACTGATTTCTAATCTCATAGCATTGTGGTCAGAAAAGATGCTGATATGATTTCAATTTTCTTAAACTTACTGAGGCTTGATTTGTGACCCAAGATGTGATCTATCCTGGAGAATGTTCCGTGCACACTTGCGAAGAAAGTGTAATCTGCTGTTTTTGGATGGAATGTCCTATAAATATCAATTCAATCTGTCTGGCCTATTGTGTCATTTAAAGCTTGTGTTTCCTTATTCATTTTCATTTTGGATGATCTGTCCATTGGTGTAAGTGAGGTGTTAAAGTCCCCCACTATTATTGTGTTGGTGTTGATTTCCTCTTTTATAGCTGTTAGCAGTTGCCTTATGTATTGAGGTGCTCCTATGTTGGGTGCATATATATTTATAATTGTTATATCTTCTTCTTGGATTGATCCCTTGATCATTATGTAGTGTCCTTCCTTGTCTCTTGTAACATTCTTTATTTTAAAGTCTGTTTATTTTATCTGATATGAGTATTGCTACTCCAGCTTTCTTTTGGTTTCCATTTGCATGGAATATCTTTTTCCATCCCCTCACTTTCAGTCTTTGTGTCCCTAGGTCTGAAGTGGGTCTCTTGTAGACAGCATATATATGGGTCTTGTTTTTGTATCCATTCAGCAAGCCTGTGTCTTTTGGTTGGAGCATTTAATCCATTCACGTTTAGGGTAATTATTGATATGTATGTTCCTATGACCATTTTCTTAATTGTTTTGGGTTTGTTTTTGTAGGTCCTTTTCTTCTCTTGTGTTTCCCACTTAGAGAAGTTCCTTTAGCATTTGTTGTAGAGCTGGTTTGGTGGTGCTGAATTCTCTTAGCTTTCGCTTGTCTGTAAAGCTTTTGATTTCTCCATCGAATCTGAATGAGATCCTTGCTGGGTAGAGTAATCTTGGTTGTAGGTTCTTCCCTTTCATCACGTTAAGTATATCATGCCACTCCCTTCTGGCTTGTAGAGTTTCTGCTGAGAAATCAGCTGTTAACCTTATGGGAGTTCCCTTGTATGCTATTTGTCGTTTTTCCCTTGCTGCTTTCAATAATTTTTCTTTGTCTTTAATTTTTGCCAATGTGTCTCGGCGTGTTTCGCCTTGGGTTTATCCTGTATGGGACTCTCTGCGCTTCCTGGACTTGGGTGGCTATTTCCTTTCCCATGTTAGTGAAGTTTTCGACTATAATCTCTTCAAATATTTTCTCTGGTCCTTTCTCTCTCTCTTCTCCTTTTGGGACCTGTGTACTGCGAATGTTGTTGTGTTTAATGTTGTCCCAGAGGTCTCTTAGGCTCTCTTAATTTCTTTTCATTCTTTTTTCTTTATTCTGTTCTGCAGCGGTGAATGCCACCATTCTGTCTTCCAGGTCACTTATCCGTTCTTCTGCCTCAGTTATTCTGCTACTGATTCCTTCTAGTGTATTTTTCATTTCAGTTATTGTATTGTTCATCTCTGTTTGTTCTTTAATTCTTCTAGGTGTTTGTTAAACATTTCTTGCATCTGCTCGATCTTTGCCTCCATTCTCTTCCTGAGGTCCTGGATCATCTCCATTATCATTATTCTGAATTCTTTTTCTGGAAGGTTGCCTATCTCCACTTCATTTAGTTGTTTTTCTGGCATTTTATCTTGTTCCTTCATCTGGTAAATAGCCCTCTGCCTTTTCATCTTGTCTTTCTGTGAATGTGGTTTTTTCTTCCAGAGGCTGTAGGATTGTGGTTCTTTTTGCTTCTGCTGTCTGCCCTCTGGTGGATGAGGCTATCTAAGAGGCTTATGCAAGTTTCCTGATGGGAGCGACAGCTCACTGCAATGCTTTTAAGAAGTTTTTTTTTCTACTAGTGTTGGAGGGTCTCCTGCAGAGGCAGATGGAAGCTGTGGCTCACTGTGGGGACAAGGACACTGGCAGCAGAAGTTCTGGGAAGTACTCCGTAGTGTGAGCCCTCCCAGAGTCTGCCCAGACCTGTCTACTTCTTTCTCCCCTCTAAAAAGATTTTTTGCCTGTACTTTCTAACTCAAGTGGTGACATCATTTTCCATACAAGTCCTACAAAATGAAAACCTGTGTATCACTCGCAACTTTTCCTTGTCTTTCCAGATCAATCAGCCACCAAGCCCTTCCAGTTTTACTTCTGCAGCCCTACTGTTTTTGCCATAGTTCAGTTTCTCCTCACTTCCATCCTGGACTGAGGGCATAGGTATCCCTACTTCCAGTGTTGTTTTCCTCAAATATATCCACCAGTGGCTACCAGAGTGATCTATTATGAAAAACTGACCAGGTTACTCTTCTGCTTAAACCCTTCATTCAATAGCTATCCAGAATAAAGTTAAAATTCCTTAGTTACGGTATAACGAAGCTCCCTAACATCCAATCCAGTCTCATTTATTCCAACTCCCATACTTCATGTTAAGCTCCAGCAACATTAAAATGCTTTTAGATTCCCCATACACACAATTACTGTTTGACTCTAGCCTTTTCCTTATCTATCCCCTCTGTTTGGAATCCCATGACTACCTCTAACTAACTAACTCATTAAGACTCAGTAAGAAGTCATCTTCTCCCAAGAGCCTTCCCTGACTCCCTCTCAACCCCCAGGCTAGCTTCAGCACTGCAGTGGATTTTCAATCTTTTGGGCAGCTCTGCACCTGAACCTCAGTTCTACATGGACTCCTCCAACTTAAGATTCTTTGTGGGAGACCAGGGTGCAGCACTGTGATGAGTTTCCAGTAATCAGATACACCTGTGCCAGATTTTGATTCAGATGCTGGAGACAAGAAAGAGGGAAATGTGTTCTGGCAAAGGTGACCGTCAGTCACTGTCATTGTCCAGAGGTAGGCAGTGGTGGTGACTAGTAGCAGGATCCAGTGATGTTGTGGTGTGATACTGAGCATCGTTCCTGGCTTCAAAGACTCAAATCTGGCTTTTTTATCCTCCCAAAGAGTCGGTGAGCAACCTATTATTATTTGAAAACTTCATTTCTGCTTAAGGTTACGAGTTGGGGATTGTTGTTTACAACTAAATAATGCTCCTCAGCACACTTAATTTGCTTTTACTGTATTTATTTTGTTAGATAATTTTCTGTTTGCATCTCCCTCACTAAGCTATGAGCCTCTTGAAAACAATTTTTTACTCTGTTTTATATCTCCAGTGGCTAGAATATAGTAGCTACTCACTTGTTTCTGTTTTAGTTTTTTTTTTTTTTTTTTTAGTGTTTTTCTATGTATGGGAATATGCAAGAGCCTGGGCTCATTGAAAATATTCCTTTGATATGCATCTTTTTTTTAAAAATAAATTTATTTATTTATTTATGGCTGTGTTGGGTCTTCCTTGCTGTGCGTGGGCTTTCTCTAGTTGCGGCGAGCAGGGGCTACTCTTCATTGCCGTACACGGGCTCCTCACTACCGTGGCTTCTCTTGTTGCGGAGCACGGGCTCTAGGTGCGTGGGCCTCAGTAGTTGTGGCACACGGGCTCAGTATTTGTGGCTCGAGGGATCTAGAGTGCAGGCTCAGTAGTTGTGGCACACAGGCTTAGTTGCTCTGCGGCATGTGGGATCTTCCTGGACCAGGGCTCGAACCCATGTCCCCTGCATTGGCAGGCGGATTCTTAACCACTGCGCCACCAGGGAAGCCCTACTCACTTGTTTTTGAGTGTTCAAAAAATATTTATACAAAATACAGTGGGAAAAATGTATGCCAAGAGTACAGCAACAGGATTGAAGATGACAAAATAACTCCAACAGAAAGACTTAATATACCAATCAGACCTAAATTTTTTGCCAGCTAATTTTGTAAAAGTACCTTTTGAAACACCCTCTGAAGAAATTTGTTCCTTTTAGGTAACAAATGAATACATTTAATCACAAATTCACACTGATCATGACTTTACCTAAAAATTAGCAAAGAATATTGTACAAACACTGACATTTAAATTCCTAAACTGCTGCAACTTAGATTTAGTTAGCAAAAACCATCAACGTGGATTTAGTCTTCCACATAATTAGACACTAAAACCAGTTTTTGAAAGGCTTCATATTGTTTGAAGACTAATGAGAAGTTGTAAAAATGCATGAAAGAATTGGCTGTAAGAAGCACTCCATTTTCATAGTATTCCTTTTTACTTTGTATGCAAATAATGGGTTATGCTGTAGAATTTAAATGCTACAGTGAAAAAGTACTTAGGAATGAAGTAGAAAAAAGGGAGTTAGAAAAAGAGTATATAGTATTTCTCTTAAGACTATTTTGGGGGATTTCACTGTGGTGCAATGGTTAAGAATCCGCCTGCCAATGCAGGGGACATGGGTTCAATCCCTGGTCCAGGAAAATCCCACATGCTGCAGAGCAACTAAGCCAGTGCGCCACAACTACTGAAGCCCACATGCCCACAGCCCGTGCTCCGCAACAAGAGAAGCCACCACAATGAGAAGCCTGCGCACCTCAATGAAGCGTAGCCCTCATTTGACACAACTAGAGAAAGCCCGTGCACAGCAACGAAGACCCAACACAGCCAAAAAAAAGACTACTTTGGCTCTCACTGAATTAAAAAAAAAAAAAAAAAGACTAATACTGCTCCTTTCTTCAACTTTAACAGTTAAGGCCCTGGTTGACACACTGGTAATCTCGTGCATAGACAGTCACCTTGGTCCGCATCATGATAGCCATCTGGCTATTCTGCCTGATAACCACTGTCACTGATTTCAGATCCACTTGTCCTGTGGATGACGGGCTCTGTCGGAGCAGCAGTCTTTGGAATGTTTATTTGCTGCTCAAGCCCATAGTCACTTGTTCTCACTGGGAAAAAACACTGTTGGTATCCATCTGTAAAGACTGTCGAGTTGAGAGGGCAGAGAGCAGAAGTAACAAGAACTACAATTCTGCAGCCTGTGGAACAAAAACCACATTCACAGAAAGACAGTCCCAATGAAAAGGCAGAGGACTATGTACCAGATGAAGGAACAAGCTAAAACCCCAGAAAAACAACTAAATGAAGTGGAGATAGGCAACCTTCCAGAAAAAGAATTCAGAATATTGATAGTGAAGATGATCCAGGACCTTGGAAAAAGAATGGAGGCAAAGAAATGCTTTAACAAAGACCTAGAAAAATTAAAGCACAAACACCTAGAAGAACTAAAGAACAAACAAACAGAGATGAACAATACAATAACTGAAATGAAAAATACAAGGAATCAATAGCAGAATAGCTGAGGCAGAAGAACAGATAAGTGACCTGGAAGACAGAATGGTGGAACTCACTGCCACAGAACACAATAAAGAAAAAAGAATGAAGACAGCCTATAAGAGACCTCTGAGACAACATTAAAGGCAACAACATTCGCATTATAGGGGCCCCAGAAGGAGATGAGAGAGAGAAAGGACCAGAGAAAATATTTGAAGAGATTATAGTCGAAAACTTCCCTAACATGGGAAAGGAAATAGCCACCCAAGTCCAGGAAGCACAGAGTCCCAGGCAGGATAAACCCAAGGAGAAACAGGCCAAGACACACACTAATCAAATTGCAAAAATTAAAGACAAAGAAAAATTATTAAAAGCAACAAGGGAAAAATGACAAATAACATACAAGGGAACTCCCATAAGGTTAACAGCTGATTTCTCAGCAGAAACTCTACAATCCAGAAGGGAGTGGCATGATATACTTAAAGTGATGAAAGGGAAGAACCTACAACCAGGATTACCCTACCCAGCAAGGATCTCATTCAGATTCAACGGAGAAATCAAAAGCTTTACAGACAATCAAAAGCTAAAAGAATTCAGCACCACCAAACCAGCTCTACAACAAATGCTAAAGGAACTTCTCTAAGTGGGAAACACAAGAGAAGAAAAGGACCTACAAAAACAAACCCAAAACAATTAAGGAAATGGTCATAGGAACATACATATCAATAATTACCTTAAATGTGAATGGATTAAATGCCCCAACCAAAAGACACAGGCTTGCTGAATGGATACAAAAACAAGACACATACATGCTGTCTACAAGAGACCCACTTCAGACCTAGGGACACAAAGACTGAAAGTGAGGGGATGGAAAAAGATATTCTATGCAAATGGAAATCAAAAGAAAGCTGGAGTAGCAATACTCATATCAGACAAAATAGACTTTAAAATAATGTTACAAAAGATAAGGAAGGACACTACATAATGATCAGGGGATCAATCCAAGAAGAAGATATAACAATTATAAATATATATACACCCAACATAGGAGCACCTCAATACATAAGGCAAGTGCTAACATCTATAAAAGAGGAAATCAAGAGTAACACAGTAATAGTGGGGGGCTTTAACACCTCACTTACACCAATGGACAGATCCTCCAGACAGAAAATTAATAAGGAAACACAAGCTTTAAATGACACTTTAGACCAGATAGATTTAATATTTATAGAACATTCCACCCGAAAGTGGCAGAATACACTTTCTTCTCAAGTGCACATGAAACATTCTCCAGGATAGATCACATCTTGGGTCACAAATCAAGCCTCAGAAAATTTAAGAAAACTGAAATCGTATCAAGCATCTTTTCTGACCACAATGCTATGAGATTGGAAATCAATTACAGGGAAGAAACCGTAAAAAAAAAAAAAACCCACATAAATGGAGGCTAAACAGTGAATTACTAAATAACCAACAGATCACTGAAGAAATCAAAGAGCAAATCAAAAAATACCTAGAGACAAATGACAACAAACCATGATGATCCAAAACCTATGGGATGCAGCAAAAGCAGCTCTAAGAGGGAAGTTTAGAGCAATACAAGCCTACCTCAAGAAACAAGAAAAATCTGAAATAAACAATCTAACCTTACACCTAAAAGAACTACAGAAACAAGAACAAACAAAACCCAAAGTTAGCAGAAGGAAAGAAATCATAAAGATCAGAGCAGAAATTAATGAAATAGAAACAAAGAAAACAATAGCAAAGATCAATAGAACTAAAAGCTGGTTGTCTGAGAAGGTAAACAAAGTTGATAAACCATTAGCCAGACTCATCAAGAAAAAGAGGGAGAGGACTCAAATCAATAAAATCAGAAATGAAAAAGGAGAAGTTACAACAGACACTGCAGAAATACAAAGCATCCTAAGAGACTACTACAAGCAACTCTATGCCAGTAAAATGGACAATCTGGAAGAAATGGACAAATTCTTAGAAAGGTATAACCTTCCAAGACTGAACCAGGAAGAAATAGAGAATATGAACAGACCCATCACAAGTAATGAAATTGAAACTGTGATTAAAAATCTTCCAACAAACAGATGTCCAGGACCAGATGGCTTCACAGGTGAATTCTATCCAACATTTAGAGAAGAGCTAAACACCCATCCTTCTCAAACTCTTCCAAAAAATTGCAGAGGAAGGAACACTCCCAAACTCATTCTATGAGGCCACCATCACCCTGATACCAAAACCAGACAAAGACACTACAAAAAAAGAAAATTACAGACCAATATCACTGATGAATATAGATGCAAAAATCCTCAACAAACTACTAGCAAACAGAATCCAACAATACACTAAAAGGATCATACACCATGACCAAGTGGGATTTATCCCAGGGATGCAAGGATTCTTCAATATACAAAAATCAATCAATGTGATAAACCATATTAACAAATTGAAGAAGAAAAACTATATGATCATGTCAATAGATGCAGAAAAAGCTTTTGACAAAATTCAACACCCATTTCTGATAAAAACTCTCCAGAAAGTGGGCATAGAGGGAACCTACATCAACATAATAAAGGCCATATATGACAAACCCACAGCAAACATCATTCTCCATGGTGAAAAACCGAAAGCATTTCCTCCAAGATCAGGAACAAGACAAGGATGTCCACTCTCACCACTATTATTCAACATAGTTTTGGAAGTCCTAGCCATGGCAATCAGAGAAGACAAAAAATAAAAAGGAATACAAATTGGAAAAGAAGAAGTAAAACTGTCACTGTTTGCAGATGACATGATACTATACATAGAGAATCCTAAAGATGCCACCAGAAAACTACTAGAGCTAATCAATGAATTAGGTAAAGTTGCAGGATACAAAGTTAATGCACAGAAAGCTCTTGCATTCCTATACACTAATGATGAAAAATCTGAAAGAGAAATTAAGGAAACACTCCCATTTACCACTGCAACAAAAAGAATAAAATACCTAGGAATAAACCTACCTAAGGAGGTAAAAGACCTGTACTCAGAAAACTGTAAGACACTGATGAAAGAAATCAAAGATGACACAAACAGATGGAGAGATATACCATGTTCTCAGATTGGAAGAATCAATATTGTGAAAATGACTATACTACCCAAAGCAATCTACAGATTCAATGCAATCCCTATCAAATTACCAATGGCATTTTTTACAGAACTAGAACAAAAAATCTTAAAATTTATATGGAGACACAAAAGATCCCGAATAGCCAAAGCAACCTTTTTTTTTTTTTTTTTAACATCTTTATTGGAGTATAATTGCTTTGCATTGTTGTGTTAGTTTCTGCTGTATATCAAAGTGAATCAGCTATATGTATACATATATCCCCATATCCCCTCCCTCTCGCGTCTCCCTCCCACCTTCCCTATCCCACCCCTCTAGGTGGTCACAAAGCACCAAGCTGGTCTCCCTGTGCTATGCTAGCCAAGCAATCCTGAGGGAAAAAAAACGGAGCTGGAGGAATCAGACTCTCTGACTTCAGACTGTACTACAAAGCTACAATAACCAAGACAATATGGGACTGGCAGAAAAGCAGAAATACAGATCAATGGAACAGGATAGAAAGCCCAGAGATAAACCCACGCACCTATGGTCACCTTATTTTTGATAAAGGAGGCAAGAATATACAATAGAGAAAAGACAGCCTCTTCAATAAGTGGTGCTGGGAAAACTGGACAGCTACATGTAGAAGAATGAAATTAGAACACTCCCTAACACTATACACAAAAATAAACTCAAAATGGATTAGAGACCTGAATGTAAGACCGGACACTATAAAACTCTTAGAGGAAAACATAGGAAGAACACTCTTTGATACAAATCACAGCAAGATCTTTTTTGACCCACCTCCTAGAGTAATGGAAATAAAAACAAAAATAAACAAAGGAGACCTAATGAAACTTAAAAGCTTTTGCACATCAAAGGAAACTATAAACAACACAAAAAACCAACCCTCAGAATGGGAGAAAATATTTGCAAACGAATCAACAAAGGATTAATCTCCAAAATATATAAACAGCTCATGCAGCTCAATATTAAAAAAAAGAAACAACCCAATCCAAAAATGGGCAGAAGACCTAAATAGACATCTCTCCAAAGAAGACATACAGATGGCCAAGAGGCACATGAAAAGCTGCTCAACATCACTAATTATTAGAGAAATGCAAATCAAAACTACAATGAGGTATCACCTCACACCAGTTAGAATGGGCATCATCAGAAAATCTACAAACAACAGATGCTGGAGAGGGTGTGGAGAAAAGGGAACTCTCTTGCACTGTTGGTGGGAATGTAAATTGATAAGAGCCACTGTGGAGAATACTATGGAGGTTCCTTTAAAAGCTAAAAATAGAATTACCATATGACCCAGCAATCCCACTACTGGGCAGATACCCAGAGAAAACCATAATTCAAAAAGATACACGCACCCCAATGTTCATTGCAGCACTATTTACAATAGCCAGGTCATGGAAGCAACCTAAGTGCCCATCGACAGATGAATGGATAAAGAAGATGTGGTACGTATGTACAATGGAATATTACTCAGCCATAAAAAGGAACGAAATTGGGTCATTTGTAGAGACGTGGATGGACCTAGAGACTGTGATAGTTAAGTCAGAAAGAGAAAAACAAATATCATATATTAACACATGTATGTGGAATCTAGAAAAATAGTACAGATGAACCAGTTTGCAAGCCATAGAGACACAGATGTAGAGAACAAACATGGACACCAAGGGGGGAAGTAGAGGGTGGGTGGTGGTGTGATGAATTGGGAGATTGGGATTGACATATATACACTAATATGTATAAAATAGATAACTAATAAGAACCTGCTGTATAAAAAAATAAAATTCAAAAAGAAAAGAAAAATTAAAAAAAAAAAAGACTGTCGAGTTGTCCTTTGGTTGTACCTCTGAGCACAGATATCTCCCCTGGTACTTCGTGCTAACATTCCTGCCTGCTGGCTCCTCTGTTAGTTTGCAAGTAAACTGTGATCTGGTTTGTCAGGGTTTACATTCTGGCATCATAAAGATCTCTCATAGTTCCATAAATATCTGCTAGACTGATATATTTATTAGTTCGAATCTGTAAACCAATTCCACTTTGGCTAGCTTTTCATTTTCCTTCATCAAAGCGTCTAATTTTTCTGCATATATGGCTTCAACGTTAACGGTGGCACAGAACCGTTTTGTTTTAGTGGGACGTAGAGTTAGGGGTATGGCATAAGAGCAAAATCTGGCCTGCTGTTTTTAGAAATAAAGTTTTTTTGAAACACAACCATGCTCACTTGTTTCTCTATTATCTATACCTGCTTTTGCGTTACAGTGGCAGAGTTGAGTTGTGACAGACTGTATGGCCTGAAAAGCCTAAAGCAGGGGTCCCTAACCCCCAGGCCGTGGACCCATACCCGTCCTCGGCCTGTTAGGAACCAGGCCGCCCAGGAGGAGGTGAGCAGCGGGCAAGCTTGCAAAGCTTCAACTGCCACTCTCAGTCGCTCACGTTACAGCCTGAACTGTCCCCGTCCCGTCCATGGAAAAACTGTCTTCCATGAAACCAGTCCCTGGTGCCAAAAAGGTTGGGGACCGCTGGCCTAAGGTATTTATTATCTGGCCTTTTATGGAAAAGGTTTGCCAGTTCCTGCTCCAGAATCAACAGTGTAGTCTGGACTGGATCATGTTTCCATTCTCAGAAAGACAATTTGCCTCAAAAATGTCATGTGGCTCCATACCTGCAGTAGATAGAATAATGGTCCCCAAAGATGTCCATGTCTGAATCCTCAAAACCCTGAGGATTTACCTTACATGGCAAAAGGGACTTCGCAGATGTGATTAAGGATATTGAGATGGGAAATTATCCAAAGTGGGCCCAGTGTAATTACAAGGATCCTTAATAAGAGTCAGGAGGGTCAGAGTTAAAATGAAGATGATGTGATGACAGAAACAGAGACATCTGAAGATGCTATGCTGCTTGATGGAGGAAGGGAACACAAGCCAAGAAACATAGGCAGCTTCTAGAAGTTGGAAAAGGCAAGGAGACAGATTCTCCCCTGAAGTCTCTGTAAATAACCAGCCCTACCAACCCTGACTTTAGCCCAGTGAGACTGATTTCAAACTTCTGACCTCCAGAACCATAAGACAATAAATTTCTGTTGTTTTAGGCTACTAAATTAGCAGTAATTTGTTAAAGCAGCAATAGGAAACTAATACCATAAGCCCAAGCAGCTCTGATTAAAATTGCCAATATTCTCCAACTGAAATCAGTTTAGTAATTAATTGATCTTCACTGAATCCCACTGCAGTGTGAATTTGTAGAGGATTATGTTATCTTTAAAGCCCAGCTAGAAATGGTTTCAGTGCTCATGGCTATCACCCCTTCTATCAAATTGCAAAGATCTTATTCAGCTTAATCCTATTTGGAGGCAATCTTTTGATCTCACCTGAGAGGCTGCAGGAAGGTCCTTTGTTCAAATGAGTCACAGTGATTCTGACGACAGGAGGCGGCCATGACAGATCGGTAATCTTTCACTCTCAGCTTCCCTGATCCTGGAGCTGGGGAAGGGCTGCCACGGGGAAGGATTAGAGCTTGACTCCTCTTGAAGTCCCAGGGGGCACCCAGGCGGGTGGTGCACAGGCAGTGCCTTGTGACATGGTCCTGCTGAGTCTGCAGACCCCCACGGTCTGCTGCTGAGTCCCATGTACCTGCCTGCTACCAATAAACGTTCCCGAATGAACACATTGCTCGCTCCTACCACCACGGCAAAACTTACCTCTGGGAAAGCACTACCTGCTCCTTCAGGGTCACCTCTGAGTGGTACTAAGGAATAGATATTCCTATGCAGCTTGCAAAGCCTGCAATCTGTTGTAGAAAACTCCCTTATTGATACTCACAAAACACTACTACTGATCTTCACTAACAATCACAGTGGGCTGGATGAAACAAAGCAGCGCAAATTGGAGATTGGAGATGATCATCCCTGCTCTGTGGCACTGAATGTCCGCCACACCCAGCCCAGGTGAAACAGTACAAACTTCATCAATATGATGTACTAATAGATGGGAGAGTTTAAAATCCTGAGTTGTGTGTAGCGACCAGAGAGAGGATTTAGAATTAAGTATATGATGCTCAAGGTTTCTCGGTCCTCAGGCCTAAGGTTCTGCAAATGAAACACAATTCAGAGCACACCGTGTTCTTCTAGAGCCTGTTTGTACTCCTGACCCTGAAACAAAATGCACACAGAGTTCCAGCTTCACAACTAATTAAAAGGGTGACACAAAATTCCATCTTTACTAAAACCATGTATTTCTAGAACTCACAGTTCACAAAAATTTGCAGAATCATCTTATTTGTTCTCACAACAATCTTGAGAGGGAGGTCAGAAATCTACACGTTTCAGATGATGATAGATTCCCACCACCACTCCCTGTTCTCCGAGGACACTTGGGAGAAAGCATAACTGAAGAGCTACCTCCAGGCAGGAAAGGGAGCAAATTCATGACAGGAAGCAGGCAGGCAAACTGGATTTGGAAATTTTCTTCAACATTTCCTTCTGTTGTGCAGGAAACATCTGACACCCTTTCCTTCCTTGGTTTTTGTAATTCCTACTTTTCCAACAGTAGAAAGTTCTACTAAAAATAACTGCCTACACAGGTGCTTCTCAAATATAACATGCACACACAGCACCTGGTAACTTGATGCAGTAGGCCTGGGGTGGGGCCTGCATTTCCAGCGAGCTCCCAGGGTACACGGATGGTGATGCTGCTGGTCTGAAGACCACACTTAAAAAATCACCTAGGGACTTCCCTGGTGGTCCAGTGGGTAAGACTCCATGCTCCCAATGCAGGGGGCCTGGGTTCGATCCCTGATTGGGGAACTAGATCCCACATGCATGCCACAACTAAGGAGTCTGCATGCCGCAACTAAGGAGTCCACGTGCCGCAACTAAGGAGTCCACGTGCCGCAACTAAGGAGTCCACGTGCCACAACTAAGAGCCCACATGCCACAACTAAACATGTCGCAACAAAGATCCCACGTGCTGCAACTAAGACCTGTTTATTTACAAATACTAAAAAAAAAGAAAAGCACCTAGCAACCACTGTGGAGAATAGTATGGAGTTTCCTTAAAAAAACTAAAAATAAAGCTACCATATGATCCAGCAATCCCACTCCTGGGCACATATCTGGAAAAGACAAAAACTCTAATTAGAAAAGATGCAGGCACCCCAATGTTCACAGCTGCAGTATTTACAATAGCCAAGACATGGAAGCAACCTAAGTGTCCATCAACAGATGAATGGATAAAGAAGATGTGGTACATATATACAATGGAATACTATTCAGCCATAATAAAAAGAATGAAATAATGCCATTTGCAGCAACATGGATGCAACTAGAGATTATCATACTAAGTGAAGTCAAAGACAAATATTGTATGATATCACTTATGTGTGGAATCTAAAAAAATGATACAAATGAACTTATTTACAAAACAGAAATAGACTCAAAGACATAGAAAACAACTTATGGTATACCAAAGGGGAAAATGGAGCAGGGATAAATTGGGAATTTGGAATTAACAGATGTACATCACTATATATAAAATAAACAACAGGGACCTACTGTATAGCACAGGGAACTACAGTCAATATCTTGTAATAACCTATAATGGAAAAGAATCTGAAAAAGAATATATATGTATAACTGAATCACTTTTCTGTATAACCTGAAACATTGTAAATTAACTATACTTCAATAAAAAATAATAAATTAAAAATAAAAATAAAGAAAAAGCAAGACTTAGCAGACATCTAGTGTTTACAATACTCATCTTTTCATAAACTTGCTACCATCCCAATGATCTCCCCTTTGTTAGGGATTCATCATTTCTTCAATTTCATATTCTTTATAGGATGTTGCTGCTTTTTTCCATTCTCAGGCAATCTTAAGCCCCATCAGTTAACTTTTTCTTAGATTTTTCCGGCCTTCGATCTGTCCTCCCTCCCAATCATCCTGCTATCATTTAGCTTTCCTACAACAAGGAATCCACCTAGGTAATAAGGAGTTTCTCATGAAATCTAAATTCCTTGACTTGGGCCTCGGGGCTCTCCAGTTTATTGTTCACTATGTGCTAGCGTTCTAGCATTCTCCATGTATTAACTCATTCCATCCATACCACAACCCTGTAAGGCGGACAGTAGTATTTTCTCTACTTTAGATGAGGAAGCTGAAGCACAGGTTAGGTAAGTTGCCAAGGTCACAAAGCTCTTAAGTGTCTGAAGTCAGTCTGGCTCCAGAACAAGATGGAAAGGCTCAGCCTGAGGCATAAGTTTAAATTCAGTATCCATCAAAAATTGATGTAAGACTTGGGCAAGTCACAATGTCACTGGACCCCATCTTCCTACCTCATAAAATGAAAGAGTTGGCCTCACTGGCCTGTAAGTTTCTTTCCCACGGAGGCTGTCTATTCACCTACATTTTCTATTCCTTAACAGTATCAGGTGATACTTCTGTCACCCACTGTCCTCAGTGCCACCTCCACTAGTGCTCCTGCTAATTCTCCCCCTCCCACCCCCCATCTGGCTAGAGCTGCTGTGTGGACTTGTTAGTTCATCACTAGTGCATCAGTTTCCACATCTGTAATGGCTGGGAAATAACTTAACTCTTCAAGATTCCAGCTTTTCTGTTTTGCTAGGATTTTATCATAGGAAATGGCTTAATGAAGAGGCCTGCAGCACAGACATATTTTGAGTATAGAGTGATTCTGCTGAAATTATATGTGACAAAATGAATTTTTAAAAAATAATTATTTATCTATCTCTGGCTGCGTCTTCATTGCTGCACGCAGGCTCTCTCTAGTTGTGGCGAGCAGGGGCTACTCTTTGTTGCAGTGTGTGGGCTTCTCATTGTGGTGGCTTCTCTTGTTGCAGAGCACGGGCTCTAGGCGTGCAGGCTTCAGTAGTTGTGGCATACGTGCTCAGTAGTTGTGGCTTGCGGGCTCTAGAGCGCAGGCTCAGTAGTTGTGGCGCACGGGCTTAATTGTTCTGCTGCATGTGGACTCTCCTGGACCAGGGCTCGAACCCGTGTTCTCTGCATTGGCAGGCGGATTCTTAACCACCGCGCCACCTGGGAAGTCCCGACAAAATGAATTTTTGACCTGAGTTTCTTCAGTTTGTCTCTCCCATCTCCTGGGATCTGAGCATCACTGAATTGTCAAGAAGTTACCCCCAGAAATGCGAGAAGGTTCAGGCTAAACATGGAGGGAAATCAAGAAAACATACTCATGGCCCTTAGAAATGCTTTTATTTATAAAATAACTACTTAAATATAAACATCTCTAGATATAAACACTATTCACAAGAGACTCTTGCGTTGCTTCCTTCTGACCAACCAGCAGACTCGGGGGGCCAAGGAGTTCACAGGTGTCTCCCAATTCATCATAACTTTAAGGCAAAGGTGCATTTGGAGGAGCAAGGTCTGTAAGGCTGTTCTTAATTCCCTTTCTTAAAAGACAAAATTCACGGTTTCCTGTTCCAAGGTAGGCTTTCTATCTGGGGCGGACCTTAAGAATCAGAGCCCTGCTCAAATAGAAACTTCAGGGGGAGATTCTTAGTGTTAGGATTAGTAAATATCTTCCTGAGGCGGAGGGAGGCACAATCAGGCACTTTAGATTCTGTTTGGCTTAGACCACGGTCTCTGAAGCACGGGGGCTGATGAAACAGAAAATGCTTATTTCCAAGTCTAGGATAAGCTACTTCTGGGACTGCTTATCCGAATTCAAATAAGACACACGCGTTATGTTTTCTGCATCTGTGGACAGTAGTGTGCTTGGATGAAGGGGAGAGGCATCCAGTCTCCCAGCAGGCTGGAATGGCTTCAGCCCATCACAGAATGAATCCCTCTAATGAAATGGCGGGAGCTCTGATCCTGTTCTCCTAGGAAAGTCTATCAGATATTGAGCTTCAGGAGAGAGGCCAGGAGACATTATCACGCACAGACCATATAAAGTAGAGATGACTGTCAGCAAGGTGTGGAGGATAGCACCTAACAGGAAGAGAACCTTTCAGATGGAGGTTCAAGGAAAAGAAAGACCCTAAACATTTTTTAAAAGGAGAAAGAAAGTAGTTGAATTTTGCCCAAGCTATCTGGAAGTGCAGTGAAATAAATAAGAAAAAGATTACAGGTGGTAGCGTTTTAGGGACTTTTAGAAATAAGGAGTGTGTGTGTGAATGTGTGCCAGACACTGAGGTTTTAAAATACCAGATTTGGTACAAGGTCGACAAACTCCTTGCCACATGCAGAGGCGCAGCCTGAAAGGGCTCCCAGAGAATTCTTTTCATCCAAGTCAGTTTCCGGTCAGTCGATCATGGCGCACAGGGCCACCCCAAACTCAGTATGGCACAACCAACGCCAACTTCTTCTAATGCTACAGCACAGCTTCCAGCATATATTGGATACTGGTCTTCTGACTGGAAATTTCTCGTTTCCAAAAGCTGACCCCAGGATTGGCCTCTCTTCTCACGGTCACTGAATCACTTGCAAGCCCCAGGGTCCATTTCAAATTCTAGAAATTCTAGCAAGCATCAAGGTTGACAACCCAATCAAAGAGAGCAAGACTTATCTTGTGCCCCAGTGTGCCATGGTTAAGCCATGCAGGCAGGGCCAGTGTCTCAAGAGCAGGCGCCCTCTCAGTGGACACCAGGACCCTTCAGCAGAAGGAAGCAAAGGCAGCAAGGTTGAATGGGAGGCAGAACAGGTTCAGGTGTACTCAGTTTTGCAGATATAATTGGATGGAACATAGCCCTTCTTCCCATTAACTTCGGCTAACCACCATTCTGTATTTCCTGTAACATCTTTAAACTCCAGGATCTTGAGTCTCTGATTGGCTGACACACTCAGCTCGTTTGGGTTCCGTGCCTTGAAGGTATAGACAGCAAAATAGACCTGTGTGAGGAAGAGAAAGTGAGTTAGGAAATGGGAAACAGCTTAGAGCAAAGCTGCCCAACAGAACTTCCTGTGGTGATGGGGACCATCTGTATCTGTACCATGCAATATGGCAGCCCTTAGCCACATGGCCATTGAGCACTTGAAATATGCCTAGTGAAATGAAAGAACTTAATTTTAAATTTTGTTTAATTTTACCTAACTTAAATTTAAATAGCTACATACGGCTTGTGGCTACCCTAATGAACAGGGCAGATTTAAAGAAAACCAAAATTCACATATTTTTACTCTTTCGGAGTTGACTTAAAGAGTGAAAGAAACTTCAGTAAGCATGGAAGATGGATGAGACATGAGGATGCCCTTCCATACCCCTAACACAGAAATTCTGAATTTAAAAAACTTAAAAAAAAACACAAAAACACAACTAACCTCAAAGTAAGAAAGGATGCTCTCCAGGTGCCCATAACAAAGCTATCATGCAAAGCAAGGGTGGTATTCAGTGATCAGAAGTCATGAGGCCCACAGGGGCACAGGGATGAATACACACCCGAAGGCTGGGGTTTAGGACCTGCTCAGGAACTGGAGCTCATGAGGCTAGAAGTGAGCTCCTTGCACAAAGTCAGAATCTTAAGAAAGGGCCATTTCCTCCCTTATCACGTCTAGAAAAACTGCCTGCTGGTGGGTCCAGAGCTGGGATGTGCGTCCTGGGCTGTGGTTTGTACCAGAACCACAGAGAGCTCACAGACGAAGGTAAGACACACACAGAGACTCACTGCTGCAAGTGAGCAAAGGCAAGAGGCAGGTGGTCAGGGATTCCTCAGCTGTGGATGTGAAAGTGGCTTTAAAATATGTAGGTTTAAAATGTTTAAGATACAAAGACAAGAGCAGGCCATTATGAAAAGAACAGGAAAAACTGAAACAGAGCCAGACTTTTATTTCTGAATTCTAGAAATAAACATATAGTTATTTGAATAAAAAACTAAGTAGACGAGTTAAACAGCAGACTTTATACAATGGAAAAATCAGCACACTGGAAGAGTGGGAAAAGCTTCATGGTAAACCTTGTAAATGCCCCAAGACACAACAGCCTGTGAAGTCAGCCAGGGAAGGGCCCAGAAGGGGTGGAGCTGCCCACTCTTACAGCAGTGAGTTTCCACAACTGCTTTAAGGATTTGTCTGCGAGCCCATCTCCAGGTCACCCCCAGGCCCTGGGTAGGCCTCTGACACGCCCACTCCTGGGGGGGCATCACCTGCATCTGCTCAGGCGCAGTAACCACCGTACCCGGGCCGCACTCACCTGGTTGCCTTCCGCCTCGCTGTTTTCCAGCTGTCCGTTTCTGTCATCCAGAGACAGGGCTGTTCTTGCACATCCTTTTACGAGGTCTCTACCCTGCCCGTTTCGCCCTGGCACGGAGTAACCAGCCATTTCTGGATGCCTGGGGTTTCGGGAGCTCCTCAGAGTGGGAGCAGGCTGGTGAAGGTCTCTGGCAGCGTCTACCGAGTCCCAGGACCCGTGCTGGGAGGGGCAGTCTGGGTCCGAGGGGCATCTGGAAGGACTGCTCTCTGAGTTCAAGGATGCGCTGAGAGTTCCTTGGTCAAATTCCGTCAGTGAAGATGTGTCTGGAGGCTGTTTCTGGGAAGGCCCTGAGCTAAAGGACACGGCCACACTGCTGGGATTGAAGGTCAAGGTGCCGCCGCTGTTCTGCCGCCGGGGGAACCTGGGGGAGGAGCTGCCGTGCTCCGACTCGGTGGAGGAGTGGCTGCCCACGGAGGCGTCGGAGTGGCTGCGGCGTGCATTGTAGGGCTTCAGGAAGGAGCTGTACACAAAGCCTTTGGTGACTGCGGGCAGGAAAAACAAACACGAAGAGCTTTTCGTGGGAGGAGGAGGGTGGAGGAAATCAGGAGAGAAGAAACTATGGTTTAAGGTCAATAGTGAGACAAAATAAGATCCCTAGAGACAAACAGAACAGACACCATCCCAGGGCACAGTGTGGGTGGTGGAGACAAGATGCTGCGGCCTCCTGCCAGTTCACACCTATTACAACCGCACAACAGGTGAGTGACAAGGGGCTTTGCTGAGAATTAAGAGACAGTAACATAAACAACCACAGACCACATGTCTGAGTGTGAGCAGATGAAGAAAACAGAAGGGCCAGACCATGGGAGCAAAGGATAAGGGGAAGATTTAACTAAGGATGTGTTCAATTGTCCATCGAGTGTGGTAAAAAGGGATTTTAAAAACCATCCTCAGCATGACAGAGCCCCTCGGCTATGCCTCCCTGCCCTCTCCAACCACACACTTGAATCTCTGTCCCTGGTTTAGGAATGAGGTGGGAATACTGTGAGAACTAGCTGCTTGTATTAGTTAGAATACACATCTAACACATGTTCATATCAATAAATTGCCTAAGATGAGGACAGAAAGGGCCCTCAGCTAAAACTTGTAAGCATAGATTAGGGATTGAGATCCCTAATCCATAGGAAAAATTGTTATATTTATTAGGAAAGAATTATCTGCTAAGGCAGGGACCCAGAGTATGTAACCTCGACTCGAGCAAGGGCCATCTCTCTTCAGAGTGTTTCCTGGACCTAAAAAAAAGGCCAGCCTGCATTTGTTCTATCTGCTGGGCGATGGGGAGGAGTTCCCTGAGCAGATGCCAAGGGGTGGAGGGTCTAAAAGCTGATGCTGTGAGCTTCTGGCTGCCACTTTACCCACCAGGATTTAGTAGATAAGGAAGAACCCCAAGGACGGGGGGGCTCAAACAGCCTGGATCTTCACTAGGAGTTCATCTGTCTATCAGTGGCTCTCACCTGTCATCACCCTGGGGGCCCCATCCTTCGCCCTTCCTTTCCCATTTCAATCTTTATTATTTTGGGTAAGCAGAACAGGGGGCTGGGGGAGGAGAAAAAAATCCACACAACACTTTTAAAGAAACTGAGAAATGTTAAAACTTTCAGTTCTTGTGGTATGAACGTAGATGTTTATTATAGAGGCCCACAATCCTTTTCTAAAACACTCGGGGCCGGATGTGTTTTGGAATTCAGATTTTGGCATTCAGGAAAGGTAATCAAGTATACTATAGATTTCATGATATCCCCAGCAGGGTCTGGGTCAACACCCTATAGTCAAATCCATTCATGTTTCTGTAGCAAAACGTATATGACTAGTCACACCAAAAGGGAAAAGTAATGATCATAAACAGCCTCACATCATTTGTTCAGGTTTTGTCACCAAATGAGTTCAGATCAGGGCAGGTTTTGGCAAATTAGTTCTGAAAAAGAACCCTCTGATTTTTCAAAGCTTTTCAGATTTTGGAATTGTGGAAAAAGGATTATGGATAGGCATTATTCTTTGTACGTTGAAAAAAATTCCGTATGCCTTCCCCACCCCCACTCCCACCAGAAAAAAAAGCTGTAAGCTGTTTTTAAAGTCGTTCCCTAAATAGTCATGAAGTAAAATTGTTTGCTGGTAGTGGAGGGGGGGGGGACTCAAAAAGCAAACAACCCCTTCTTACAGGTTTTAAATTCATACGCTCACAAAACCTACAGAACACCTACAGAACTTGTGGTTCACTCAGGTTAGGATCGAGAGGGCAAAGGACCCTTCAGGCAGGATTCACTGCCTGTAAAGGTAAAGCAAGGCAAGATCTTGCAAGGTAAGTAATGGAGTCTCCTCTGGAATTTTTTAAAAACAAAAACAAAATCAAGAGATAGCCTCAACCACCAGAGGGCAGACATCAGAAGCAAGAAAAACTACAATCCTTCAGCCTGTGGACCAAAACCCACAGTTACAGAAAGATAGAGAAGATGAAAAGGCAGAGGGCTATGTACCAGATGAAGGAACAAGAAAAAACCCCAGAAAAACAACTAAATGAAGTGGAGATAGGCAACCTTCCAGAAAAAGAATTCAGAATAATGATAGTGAAGATGATCCAGGACCTCGGAATAAGAATGGAGGCAAAGATCGAGAAGATGCAAGAAATGATTAACAAAGACCTAGAAGAATTAAAGAACAAACAAACAGAGATGACCAATACAATAACTGAAATGAAAACTGCACTAGAAGGAATCAATAGCAGAATAACTGAGGCAGAAGAACGGATAAGTGACCTGGAAGACAGAATGGTGGAATTCACTGCTGCAGAACAGACTAAAGAAAAAAGAATGAAAAGAAATGAAGACAGCCTAAGAGACCTCTGGGACAACATTAAACACAACAACATTCGCATTATAGGGGTCCCAGAAGGAGAAGAGAGAGAGAAAGGACCAGAGAAAATATTTGAAGAGATTATAGTCGAAAACTTCCCTAACATGGGAAAGTAAATAGCCACCCAAGTCCAGGAAGCGCAGAGAGTCCCATACAGAATAAACCCAAGGAGAAACACGCCAAGACACATAGTAATCAAAGTGGCAAAAATTAAAGACAAAGAAAAATTATTGAAAGCAGCAAGGGAAAAACGACAAATAACATACAAGGGAACTCCCATAAGGTTAACAGCTGATTTCTCAGCAGAAACTCTGCAAGCCAGAAGGGAGTGGCATGATATACTTAAAGTGATGAAAGGGAAGAACCTACAACCAAGAATACTCTACCCAGCAAGGATCTCATTTAGATTTGATGGAGAAATCAAAAGCTTTACAGACAAGCAAAAGCTAAGAGAATTCAGCACCACCAAACCAGCTCTACAACAAATGCTAAAGGAACTTCTCTAAGTGGGAAACACAAGAGAAGAAAAGGACCTACAAAAACAAACCCAAAACAATTAAGAAAATGGTCATAGGAACATACATATCGATAATTACCTTAAACGTGAATGGATTAAATGCCCCAACCAAAAGACATAGACTGGCTGAATGGATACAAAAACAAGACCCATATATATGCTGTCTACAAGAGACCCACTTTAGACCTAGGGACACATACAGACTGAAAGTGAGGGGATGGAAAAAGATATTCCATGCAAATGGAAATCAAAAGAAAGCTGGAGTAGCTATACTCATATCAGATAAAATAGACTTTAAAATAAAGAATGTTACAAGAGACAAGGAAGGACACTACATAATGATCCAGGGATCAATCCAAGAAGAAGATATAACAATTATAAATATATATGCACCCAACATAGGAGCACCTCAATACATAAGGCAACTGCTAACAGCTCTAAAAGAGGAAATCGACAGTAACACAATAATAGTGGGGGACTTTAACACCTCACTTACACCAATGGACAGATCATCCAAAATGAAAATAAATAAGGAAACAGAAGCTTTAAATGACACAATAGACCAGAGAGATTTAATTGATATTTATAGGACATTCCATCCAAAAACAGCAGATTACACATTCTTCTCAAGTGTGCACAGAACATTCTCCAGGATAGATCACATCTTGGGTCCCAAATCAAGCCTCAGTAAATTTAAGAAAACTGAAATCATATCAAGCATCTTTTCTGACCACAATGCTATGAGATTAGAAATGAATTACAGGGAAAAAAACGTAAAAAACACAAACACATGGAGGCTAAACAATACGTTACTAAATAACCAAGAGATCACTGAAGAAATCAAAGAGGAAATCAAAAAATACCTAGAGACAAATGACAATGAAAACACGACGACCCAAAACCTATGGGATGCAGCAAAAGCAGTTCTAAGCTGAATTTAAAAAAAAAAAAAAAATCCCACAAGGACTCAGAGGCAAAGAATATACAAATCAATTTTCACTGCAAAGTAAAGGAGCTGTTACAGTGGAGGATTACTGGACTGAATGTCAATATTATGACATAGTATGAGTGTGTTTCATGTTTGGTAATTGCAATCATTGTTGCTTTTGTTGTGGTCATCCATGTACAATGCTTGGTGTCAGTCTATTTATCTCTTGTAAAAATAAAATACAGTGTGTGTGTGTGAAAAAAAACAAAAAAACAACAACAAAAAAAACCAAATTACTACAGTCACTAAATTCTGAGGAAGTTTGCTCTGGAAGGAGCTTTTGGAAGCTATCTTTTCCAGTTTCCTGTCCCCACCGCCGCCCACCCTGGTTTTTCTAGATGAAGAAACTACATTCTCAGTCTCAATCTGGAATTCCCCAAACCTTCTGAAGCTCAGACTTCAGGAAGGGGCAGAACTATAGTCCACTTGGGGCACTTCCCCCACTTTGAGGAGGGTATAAACTGTACTTTTTCCACCATTTCTTCTTCTTTTTTTTTAAATTTTTTTTTTTTTTTAAACTTTGGGTTTATTTATTTATTTATTTTTGGCTTTGTTGGGTCTTCAAAAAAAAAAAAAACAAAATCAAAGACTGGTTTTGTTTCAGTAATGACTTGAGCATTACACTCTCTAGAGATGGAGAGAAATTTTAAGGTTGCTTTTCCCTTTAATCGAAGACTCTCATATTTTTCTCTGGCCTACACAGGATTCAGGCACAGTCCAAATCACTCTTTCCTCATTTAGAGTTACAGTAATCTGTCGTCTACTGTTCTTACCTCCATTGTCAATCAGCCAGCGGTTCTGGCTGCCCATGGGGTCCTTTTTCTTGATCACGCCCACCAGGTCGCCTTCCAGAAGTGAGACGTCCAGGTCTTGGGCAGCATTGAAGTTCCGTTCTGCTTGGAAGAGCTTTTCAGGGGGATACCTTGCCAAGAGGGAGGCCCGGAGTTCTTCCGACTGAAGCATGTAACTTGGCTGAAAGGCAATATAAGAAATATAATCATCAAAACCCCTTCCTGGCCGTTATCCCAGCAGCCGTATTTAATCCCATATGCTGTCAGTCTCAGAAATGGAGGCAATGACAGCCAGCTCCCTACTCCCATCAGATGCCTTTGCGCCTGAGTCAGACCACGTGGCTAGGTAAAAACCGTAATCTCTTAGGTCATGTTTTGGTGCCTTTGTAGTAAGAAAATTTAACACACCCTTAGTTTTATATCTGTTATCCTGTGACAAAAATATGTGATTAAAGTGCCACCTAAAGAATCAAAATATCTAAGTAATATGAGTAGGTCTTCTTGTATTTTACTGTATGAATCTAAACAACTGAGACTTTCCTTATCTAGACTTCATATCTATAAAAACAAATAATATTCATAAAAATAAGAAAAAGTAAACGTGATTAAAAAATCTGATTCCCTCTTTTAGATCACATAAATTAATGTCTATGGGATTACATGGGGCAAAAATATTGTAAGCACAGATAAATCAGCAGTCTTTTAGATTTTTACCCCATATAATCTGGTATATCTTACCCTACTTTTCAGAATATGCAAGAATCGAGTTCAAAAAGAAAATAACTCCAGGTTAAAAAGCGGTCAGCCATTAACTGTTTGGCAGTATATCAGATAACCACCTTTTCCAATACATGATCAAAAATAGGGAGCCTGGCAGAATTAACATACCCTTAAACCAGTTCCTTTGACTGATCAAAGTACTAATATTAATCCTTTACTAACTCTTTTCATTGTATAGGATAGGATCCAAGAATGCTTTTCAGAGGGCATTCTGAAGCCTGTACCAGCAGGCACACTAGTGGTGCATAGTGATAGTGAGTGAAGGAATGAATGAATGAGAGCATGATAGATTTGAACTCAATAACCTTTATTCTCCAATTATTATAAAATATTTAAACTCCTATTAAATTGCTCATCTGTAGAGACAGAGCTGAGTCCATCAATATTAATAATAATAATGATGATGATGATAGCTTACTTGAATAATGCTAACTAGTGCCAGGCAATGTCCAAGTGTTTTATATATTTTAACTCATTTGAATCTCAAAACAACTCTATGATGTAGGTATAACTATTATCTGTGTTTTAGACATGAGGAAACCGATGAAGCACTTGCTCAAGGACACAGAGTGAGTCATTGTCAGAATTGGGATCTGAACCCAGGCGGCCTCACTCAGGAATTCGCACCTTAACCACCAGGCCATATGAGCCTCTCCAGTTCCACTCACCAGGCCCAGGAATGGCTTTCGGGTGGACTGGCGGTCCATAGTTTTCCTCTCAAGTGACCTCTTGGTGGCAGGAAGAGACTCTGGGAAGAAGGTGAAAACCTGGAGTTGCTGCAGGACCCTGCTGTGCTCCTCATGGAAGACGGCAATCAGGTTCCCTTCCCTGCCGGTGACTTTGAGTAACTGGAGTCCATGCACAGGGAGAGCAGAGACAGAGGAAAGAAGAGAACACACGTGAACGATCCCAGGACTGGCACAGTCTCCCTAAAACTCAAGTGTAAGCCACCAACACCGCAGCCCAGTGCCCACAGCCCGAGCTGGCTGGCTCCTCCAGGATCTCTCAGGGTGGAAGGAGAGCCATTTAAAGGCCACGGGTTCCCCGGCTCCATCAAGGGATCAAGAATTCTGATTCCCGACAGGCCTGACCTAGTGACATACTTAATCTACCTAGTTTAATAATGTCTCTGACAACCTGGCTGTGTATTCCCAGAAAAACTCCAGGAGAACTTGGGAGTCTACTTTTCCATGGGGAGGGCGGGCCTCACCGAGAGCAACGGCTTCAGCTGCTCCAGCGCCTGGCGCACGAAGTCACAGTGGGCCTCGGCGTAGCCATGCACACAGTTGCTGAAGAGGCCCTGCGCGTACTGATGGAACTTGGGCAGCTCGTCCAGCAGCTGGGCGTTCAGGGCCTCGTAGTTGTTCCGGGCCGACTGCAGCTCCTCCAGGGTCTTTTTGTCCTTCAGCTTCTCTGCCCGTTCTGTACAGTTATAGAAGTCCAGAAGCTTGTCAAAGCGTTTCTGCACCAGCTTGTGGGGCCCCGTGAACATGCTCAGTAACTGATTCAGGGGAGAGATGACCAGCCGCTCTGTCCTCTCCTTCTGTGGGGACGAGAAAGGCGCGGTGTTCAGTGTCCCGAACTTGTTATTCTCAAAACTCTCTTCAGGTGGATTTTGTTAGGTCCTGTACCACCTGCTTTGCTCCTGGTGCACGAGCTAAACCCATGCAGATCCGACAGTGTTCTGCTTATCCAACACCAGATGTACACACATATTCCACAAAGCTTCTCAGCTTATAACTCTTCACCCAACAATTTGCTCACGCCAAAGAGTGTGCAAAATAGCTGCATAGTTGATAACAAATGCTAAACTACATACATGAACATGATGTTTGCATTACAACCCATTTGTGACCATCTGTCTGGTATCACTTATGTGTATGTGTCTATATATAACTTGAATTTAACTTAATATTTAGTTGTTAAAAATAGAATTACCATATGACCCAACAATCCCACTCCTGGGCATATACCCAAACAAAACCATAATTCAAAAAGATTCATGCACCTCTATGTTCACAGCAGCACTATTCACAATAGCCAAGACATGGAAACAACCTAAATGTCTGTTGACAGATGAATTGATAAAGAAGATGTGGTACATATATACAATGGAATACTACTCAGCCATAAAAAAGAACGAAATAATGCCATCTGCAACAACATGGATGCAACCAGAGATTATGATACTAAGTGAAGTAAGTCAGAAAAGACAAAGCAAATAACATATGATACCACTTATACGTGGAATCTAAAATATGACACAGGACTTCCCTGGTGGCGTAGTGGTTAACAATCTGCCTGCCAATGCAGGGGACATGGGTTTGAGCCCTGGTCCGGGAAGATCCCACATGATGCGGAGCAACTAAGCCCGTGAGCCACAACTACTGAGCCTGCGCTCTAGAGCCCGCAAAGCACGACTACTGAGCCCGCATGCCACAACTACTGAAGCCCATGCACCTAGAGTCTGTGCTCCACAAAAAGAGAAGCCACCCAATGAGAAGCCCATGCACTGCAACAAAGGGTAGCCCGCGCTCGCTGCAACTACAGAAAGCACGTGTGCAGCAACAAAGACCCAATGCTGCCAAAGACAAATAAACTTATTTAATAAATAAATAAATAAATAAATAAATAAATAAAATATGACACAAATGAACCTATCTATGAAACAGAAACAAAATCAGGGACATAGAGAATACACTGGTGGCTGCCAAGGGGGAAGGAGGTGGGAGAGGGTTGGATTGGGAGTTGGGGATTAGCAGATGCAAACTGGTATATAGAGAACGGACAAACAATAAGGTCCCGCTGTGTAGCACAGGGAGCTATATTCAATATCCTGCAATAAACCATAACGGAGGAGACGCCGCCGTCGGCCCTGCAGCCGCTGCGGAGCTGATACTGCTCCGAGCCAGCCAGCCACCGGGGGTGGGGCGGCGGCGCAAACGTGAATGTTGGAGCTGCCCACAGTGAGGTGAATCCAAATACCTGCATAATGAACAGCTGGGGTATGTGGCTGACATATGCACTGGGAGTTGGCTTGCTTCATATCGTTTTACTCAGTATTCCCTTCTTCAGTGTTCCTGTTGCTTGGACCTTAACAAATGTTATACATAATCTGGGCATGTATGTATTTCTGCATGCAGTAAAAGGAACACCATTTGAAACTCCTGACCAGGGTAAAGCGAGGCTCCTAACTCACTGGGAACAACTGGACTATGGAGTACAGTTTACATCTTCACGGAAGTTTTTCACAATTTCTCCAATAATTCTATATTTTCTGGCAAGTTTCTATACGAAGTATGATCCAACTCACTTCATCTTAAACACAGCTTCTCTCCTGAGTGTGCTAAATCCCAAAATGCCACAGCTACATGGTGTTCGGATCTCTGGAATTAATAAGTATTGAAATGTGTTCTGAAATGAACAAAAATTTTTACAGCTACTGAGTTTTCTGTAAGGAAGGAGTGGTTAGTAAACTGCACTGTTTCTGTGATAATGTGAAATGAGAGGTAGCTACATTGGAGAGCCAACTGCTGGTTCTTCATATGCTGTTTTGAAGTACAGATTCTTACGAGAAGATGCCTCTGTTTAATGCATCTGGTATCCTTCTGAAGAGGGGCTTTACAGGCAGGCTGGGCAGGCCCAGCTTATAAGTTAAATGGCTATAAAGTAAGGGTGTAGTAGATAAATCCAAGGAAGTAAGAGATTTATAAGAAACTAAGTCCAGCTTAGCTTATAATGAATGGGCATTATGTTAGGAGAAGAAAATGTTTAATTATTCAGTCATGGTCAGTTTAAGCAGAGTTACGTGTAAACCAGAATCATTTCTTTACAAGTTTATTATAGATTGTTTTTATTACCATGCATATTCCTCTTGTTTTATACAAACCAATTCCTACCTTAAGAATGTACTTTTTTGGTTTTGCAGGCTCAACACTGTGTTGATAGATGAGTTCATTTTTACATTTATTAAGTTACTGAGTTCATGAAGGTCCACCTTCATGACTGATTGATGATAGAAGATAGTTAGGCATCTTAGAAGCAGCCTCTGAGTCGGCCTTCTAATTTTGGAACAAAGTGGGTTTTGCTGCCTTTCCAGATACAAGGCTGCTAAACCAATTAAGAAAATAATTTATTTCTCGTAATTAAAGTATATGGTAACTTAAAGTTCTGCTTATTTGGTTGAGCAATCTAATTGTTGAAGTCTGCCATTCTTTAGCGATGGAAATTTAAAATGGACAACTACATAGCCAACCTGTGATCTGGCAGAAACTTCTTCTCTAGCAATACTATCAGAGTAAATAATGGAGTCTTTTTTTAGCAGGTCTGCAGTAAAAGATATCTTCTCTTAGTCCTCCTGCTCTCAATCTCCATACTTTGCCCATTAATATTTTGCCTGTCAATACATGAGTCTTAGTATAGATAACTCAGAATGGTAACTATTTCCAAAGCAGCAACCATATTGAATCCTTGTGACTTAAGAGAAGCTTTCTATAGTTGCTGACATTACTTGCAAGAAATAACTATATTCTACTTTGAGAAGTAAACATGTCAAAAAAAGTTCTGATATGTGACGAAACTGAAAAACCTAGTAACATTTGTAAGCAAAATTGAGTGAAAACAATTATAATACCAACTTAAAAATCAATTTGGGGGAGTTCCCTGGTGGCCTAGTGGTTAGGATTCTGGACTTGTACTGCTGTGGCCTGGGTTCAATCCCTGGTCAGGGAACTGAGGTAGCCACAGGCTGTGGAGCCAAAAAAAAAAAAAAAGCAAAAAAAAAAAAAAAAAAAAATCAATTTGTTTCAAACTGACTTTTGGGGGTAATGATCATTGTTTTGTATTTCAAAAGTATTGAGTTTAGAAATCAGTTGTATGATAATGCCTTCGTATGTCTTTTCTCGTGTATTTTTAAATAACCAGTAATCTATACTTTAATAAATTTTTCTTTGGTGTAAAAAAAATAAAAAAACTATAATGGAAAAGAATATAAAAAAGAATGCATATATATGTGTAACTGAGTCACTTTGCTGTACAGAAGTAATTAACATAACATTGTAATTTAACTATACATCAATAAAAAATAAATTTAAAAAAAGATTTAGTTGTTACATAAATCTGGGGTAGAGAAACTTTCACACACCCATCATACCTCTTCTACTCATAACTACTTAGTAATAATCTGTTTTCACTTTTCAAAAGTTTTTGTCTAATTCTTTCTAGAGGGATAGACATAGAGGGCACAATATTGACACAAAAGAACACAAATAGGTGCTTAGTAAATTACTTTTAATAAGATGCTACTGTTAGAATAACTGTATGTTCCCCCCAAGTTCCCCCAATGTTTTCTAAAGATGCTTCAAGCATCCAGAGATCTCCAAGAAACTATCAAAGCCCACCCATTTCTACTCAGGAGATATATATAGAATATATATTTAGAATTTCCCAAGCAATTTGGCATTTAGTAGTCTTTACAAAATAGTTTGTGCCATTTCAAAAATCTATTTGTTGATCTCTTAACTATGCATAAATATTCCATTTTAAGTTATTAGTTCTTTAGTTGTTTTCTTTTGTTCAGTTATCAGTAGTGATACCAGATTAAATTTCCTGGTTTTCCTTTGTCCCCTGAAACTGGGCTGATCACAAGCTATAAAAAAATCTATTTGCATACATGCAGGTCCTATCTGTCCTTTCAGCTGATTGAAAGTCAGGTTCTGAATATAAAATTCTGATATGAACTTAGCTAAAGGATACTAGGAGTCCTGGTCCATGGAAGCGTGTTTCTATGGAATTAACTTTTCCATGAGCTGGATGTTAGAGAGAACCCTGGGAAGAGGCTCAACCTGAAAAAAGTGGGCTGAAGAGTCACTTACAAAATTTGTGAAGAGCTGGTCACTGATGTAGCGATGCACCTTCTCGAACTGTTCCAAGTCTCTGTGTCCCTTCTCCATGCACACATCCCACATGCTCACGGCAGCCACCACCTTCACACATGCCGATTCCTGCAGCCAGTTACAAACACAGGTAAGACCAGACAGACCTTCTAGCCTCCGTCATTCATCCTAGATAGCAGTTAGCAGTCAGCACCAAACTGACCTGCCCGTCCAAGGGCTGTCACCCATTGCTAGGGAGACAAGTCTTTTTAAGAGTTGGGTGCTCAGGTGTATACTTGCTACACATTTAGATAACATGGGGAGAAAACAGCCAATGGGGAGATATCAAAATTAGAGGAATTGTAGGGTAAAGTCCTAAGGCAAGGGAACCATACTTGGTCAAATCTCTCACTTTAAGCCAATGTGTTCCTGGAAAGTCTTATCAGCCCTCATTTTTACTTGATCACATTTTTTTCAAAACATGAAGGGAGAGAGTTTGCTATTTAAAAGAAGTGTCAGAAGCACTTCAAATCAGTGGGTATTACTCAATAAATGATAATGACAGGTAACTAGATAAAAAACAAGAAGTTGGATTCCTACCTCAAACCTTATATACTAATGTAAATTCCAGCTGTATTGATGACTTTAATATAAAAAAATAAAATGATAAAAGTACTGGAACATAGGACATCTTTTTAAAATTATCTTGGAATGGGAAAGACCTTTTAAAGTATGACACAGAACTAAGAAACCATAAAAGTTTAGTTAGACTACACAAAAATAAAGCTCTTCTGCACAGAGAAAACATTTTAAGCAAATGCAAAAGTCAAGAAACTGTGGCAGGGGGTATTTGTAAGCCAGCATCTCAGAAGAAGGGCTCTTTTCTCCAACATATACAAAGGTGCTACCAGTCAATAAGAAAAAGAACAATAAATCAATAAATAAGTGCCCCCAAATATAGACAAATCACAGAAAAAGAAATATAATGATTTAAACATATGAAAATATCCTCAACTTCATTCATAATATAAGAAATGTAAATTCAAACTATATTAAAATAGCGATTTTTACCTTTCTTGCAGGCAAAGATAAGACATTTTGATTTTGATAACACTGTATGTTAGCAAGGGATGGGGAAACTGTTTCATACATTGCTGGTGGGGAGTTTTCACTGGTATGATATCTATGAAATTTGCATTGCTATATGATTTGGCTCAGAAAATCTAGTACTCTGGCCTTCAGATATACTCGCATAGATCAGAAAAATGATCTATGTTCAAGGATATTTCTTCTGCCAATGTTTCTAATTTTTTGCAACAACTTAAACATCCATCGATGGGGACTAGTTAAATTTATTATGGCATGTCCATAACAATTAAATACTATGCAGCTGTAAAAAAGAACAAGGCAGCTCTGTGTGTGCAAATATGGAATGATTTCCAAAATGCAAAACCCAAGATGATCAACAGTGCATGTGTGTCTCTCTCTCTCCCTCACACACATATCTCTGACAGAAGAATCTGATAGATGTGTCCGCCTCTATAGGTGACTAGGAGACAGGGGAGGGGGAGGAGTTATTTTTACTTTATACTTATCCCTTTGGTAGTTTTTGAATCTTGTACCATTTTACTTAGTTAAAAAATTATAATAGGGGGCTTCCCTGGTGGCACAGTGGTTGAGAATCTGCCTGCCAATGCAGGGGACACGGGTTCGAGCCCTGGTCTGGGAAGATCCCACATGCCACGGAGCAACTAGGCCCGTGAGCCACAACTACTGAGCCTGCGCATCTGGAGCCTGTGCTCCCAACAAGAGAGGCCGATAGTGAGAGGCCCACGCACCACGATGAAGAGTGGCCCCCGCTTGCCGCAACTAGAGAAAGCCCTCGCACAGAAACGAAGACCCAACACAGCCAAAAATAAATAAATAAATAAATTTAAAAAAATTATAATAATAATAACAATAATGATTTTTAAAAAGCAAAGGATCTCTTTTAAAGGAAATTATTTGTTTCATGGGATGAGATTTTCCTGTGTGAGGGACAGGGGTATATGGTATACTTATATAAACACTATTCTATTAAATCAACAGAGAAATTACAGGTATTAAGAGAAAGGATTCTCGTCCTGGTTCTGATTTCATGAAGGAAGCACTGCCTGAGGGAAGGAAGACCAGGGCCTGCCTGATCTCCCAAGTTCTTCCAACTCTCTAGACCGATTTGTGGCTCTAACAACCTTAGAGGCCTATGTACAGTTGTAAATAAATATTATTATTAGGAAGCACACCCCACAAGAACCATTCTCTTACTATTTGATCTTCAAAATGATTTTGACAAAATGAACTGTCACAAGTGCTTCTTCTATAACTGGGTACAGAAGACAGTGGGAAAAAAGGGTGATGAAGATCGAAAGAGAGGGAGGAAAGAGCTAGGTCCCTTTACTATGAATACAACAGTGCTTATCTTCTGACGTTGGCCTTCCCTGGTGGCACAGTGGTTAAGACTACACGCTCCCAATGCAGGGGGCCCAGGTTTGATCCCTGGTCAGGGAACTAGATCCCACATGCATGCCGCAACTAAGAGTTTGCATGCCACAACTAAGGAGCCCACGTGTCGCAACTAAGGAGCTGGCAAGCCAAAACTTGTTTGCCTGCCGCACCTAAGACCTGGTGCAACCAAATAAATAAATAAAACAATAACAGGAGGATATTCGTTCAGTATTTATATCTGTAAGAATCCCAATAAAAAGTCTGTCATGGCATACTGGTCATTTGAGTCCAGGTTATTCCACATTCATTAAGCAATATGCTGGATGAACAGGAGAGCGGATGGAATTACACCATATGTGATTCTTTTTTTTTTGGCTGGGATCTTAGTTCCCTGACCAGGGATTGAACCCAGGCCCATGGCAGTGAAAGCGCCGAATCCTAACCATTGGACCACCAGGGAATTCCCCACTGTATGTGATTCTAATGAGAGTGATGTCTTTACTCACCCGGATATGCTGGAGGTAGAGAGACAGGTCTCGGATAAAAGATTTGATCAATCTTTCTTGCATTCGGAAGTTTTTCTCTGTTTCTTCAAATACTTCATCTTTAATCTGTTCAAAATAAATAAGTGCTGTTAGCAAATTGGGACTCTCCCTCAACAGATCTTATTGGCAAAAGCATCTTTCTTAAAAGCATCTTTTGTTTAAATTTTAAGCCTTTGATGTTTCCCTGAATCATACTGAATTGGATTTGACAGAGCTCCTAAGTACACACAGGCCCTCCTGGCTCTAACTGACCCCCTCTGTTCCTGATGGAAACCCTTCGCTGGTCAGGCTGTTTGCTTCACCAGTATTGTTGCCTTGCCTGGTTTGCCCTCCTCTCTCCCTATGCCAAACCTGCCCCTCTCCTTTAAGGCTCAGATTAAATCTCTTGCCAACATGAAGCACACTCTCATGGAGCTCCAGTTTTCTTAAGTACCACAGCGTGTAGAGAACAAACTACAAAGCGTAGCAACTGATTCTTTAGCTGGTATTTTCCACTGACTGTATCACATACACATGGTTCAGTGCATGAAGTCTGGATACTGGATCTACTCTGTTGATAACTGTTTTACAAATCACTCAAACCTTAGACTTTACATTTCCTCATGTGTGACATATGGTGTTGAACAAGGTGATCTCTTAAATCCCTTCTAGCTTAACATGTCTACAATTTTAATTTTGTCTCCCCAAATAGATTATAAGCTCCTTATGGGTGTCTAAAACCATGATAACTACTACATGGTGACCGATCTGGCCTCCTGATTTGCCTTTATACACACTGTAAGCAGCTCACCAAGGCTCGGATGGAGGGTTGGGTGGATGGATTTAAATAAACAGTAGCTGCAGGGTCCTGTATCCACCAGCTAGCAAACACCAGGGGAGGTACTAAGAGGGGAATCTTGCCAATTCACACCATGCAGGCTGCCCCGTGGAGCCCTGAAAAGCAGCCAAAGACAGGCTGAACCTTCAAGCGCAGGAACCTCACCTGTGGGGCAAAGCCGGTGAGGTGCTTCAGGTGACTGCTAACCCGGTTGGATTTCTTGATGATGGAGTGGATGTTCAGTTTGGAAATTTTCTCCATTAGACTATCTTCATCACCCTTTCGGTACTTGAGGACTGGGGAGTGAGTCAAATTGGTGAGTGAAGAAAGCCCTCTTCTGAGCATGGACAGACTACAAACGAGACTAACAACCCAAACTAGAGCTAGTGCTTGTTTTCAATGAGCTTATAACTGAGTACACAGAACGTTAATCCAAATCACCATTTATGGACAGATAGGATACCTGGAGAACAGCAGAGACTGTGTGCAGACTGGAGAAGGTTAGAGACGAGGAAAGAAGGTCGCAGAGGTGTAAGGAACAGAGCCTAAGATTTGGAGTCAAGGAAACCTCTGAGTTCAGTGCCTGGGTCTGTCATTTCATCAAGGTGTGGCCTTAGGGAATTCCCTGGTGGTACAGTGGTTAGGACTCTGCACTTGCACTGCCGGGGCCTGGGTTCAATCCCTGGTCAGGGAACTAAGGTCCTGCAAGCCATGTGGTAAGGGCAAAAAAAAAAAAAAAAGGTGTGGCCTTAAATAAGCCACTTAACTTCTCTGAGCCCCATTTTCCTTTCCAATAAGATGTAGAAAGTAACAGTACCTGACTTATAAGACCACCTTAAATGGTCTCATATACAAATGAGATATTTATATCCAATCGTCTCACATAGTGAAATGCTATGCAGGAGTTGTTTGATTAATCTATGTGTCATGCATCAGGCACAGTCTGCAGAAAAGCCTGGAAATAAGAGTAAAAGGGTAGCAAGGGAAGCCTGGGTGGTAGCAAAAAGGCACACTTTACTGTTGTAGGAGATGAAGATGACATTACATGAGGAGATATGAACCAAGACAAAGGGCTAGATGGCAAGAGAGCTTTAACATCCACAGTCAACATTAAACACGGGTGACATGGCTGAAGCAGAAGGGGAAAATGATTTTAGATAAACACAGAGAATAGTGGAGAGACAGGCAAAGAGGTTATATTATAGATTCTTTGAGGATATGAATGATAAATCAGTTTAGCATGGTCACCATGCTATACTCATTGAGTGTTCAAAATCAAAGCCTCGACAAGAGATTTGATGAGACAAAAAAATGGTTCAGTTTGTTCTATATTATAAAGAAAGAGAGGGTGTTTGGCAACTGACTGCACAGTTCTGTGGGGGAGGGGAGGGGCACAGACCAGAGGCAGGACTGATGGCACCAGGGAGGCGGGCAAAGCTGGGTCTTCTGAAAGAAGACAAAAAAGTTCTAGCTTAACTGGAAACACTAAAATATCCAACCAGACGTGCGGAGCAAACACATAGAAGCGTGGCTTGAAAAGGACTGCTTTCAATGAGTTGAGAAGGCAATCACTCATGCTTGAAGGAACTCTCCTGATCAGCCATTCTCTAATCGGTCTTTATATCTCTTAGGAAAGACTCACTGCTATAAGCTTTATCACAGATGCCTTATTTCCAACATGCATGGTTGTGCTTTTATTATTATCACTGCTTTTTTTCTTTCATTATCTCATTTTCCCCAAATTCTATTACCATTTCTTCACCACAGCCCTATTACCTACCATCTGCTTGTCCACCTCTGGTGAAGTAATTAATTCTTTTGAGAAGGAGAACATTCTCAAGGGTATACCTCCTTTTCAGCAAGTATACTTTTCTTACCCAGGTCCTTTCGACGTTTATATTCATTAATGTTAACGTTGATTTCCTTGACTGCAAGGACTGCATTGGTTAAAGGCACTTTATCTGGGTGGGATTCGGGGGTGGAATTCAGCAACTCCATCAGCAGCAGTGGGTAGCGCATTACTCTCTGCACTGGTTTGATGAGGAAGGAGCCCAGGTTAATATAATTTGTGCATCCCCTTCAAGAGAAGGAAAAACAGAGACTTCAGTCAACTGTCAATAACACAGGGCCTACAGGTGGTATTTGTTATTCCTAATATAGCTCCGTTCTTTCACCCTACTTCCCAACTTCATTCATTCACATTTACTGGGCACCTAATAAACACCAGGCAGTGTTCTAGGTGCTGCGGATTTAGTAGTGACCCAAAAAAGTCCCTGCCCTGGTGGAAAGAGGCAGACAATAATCAAACAAACATTATATGAAGTGTCATTTGGTGGTAAGTGCTAAGGAGGAAAATACAGCAAGGCAGGTCTACTTCTAGGTTTCTGTCTATAAAGGAAGAAAATAATGAAACGAGCTTCTGCATCAAGTGGCAAGAACTTACCATTCATTGTACAGGCTCCTACAGGGCAGTGAGCATGAAAAGAAGAAACAGCTGATTAAAAGAAAATACTGATGCTGATTTTCACATTCCTCTCAGAACATATTAGTCCAACTAATGCCTATTAGCTGGGCAGACAAAAACCACGTGGGATAGAAGGGGAATTGTGAATGTCTATGGTGGCATATCTAGTCTATTGAAAAAAGTCAATAAGCCCTTAACTTCACTTTGACCTACTTAGGCATATATTATATCCTTATAGCCTACCTCCCTAAGACAGGAGACGCTCACCTGATGGTCAAGAATAACTGACTTTATCTTCTTACCTTTTCTCTCATTTGGACCAAACTATCTTCCTGACAGCTTCTTACCTGAAAATGCTAACTTAATACTTTGTGTGTATAGATAAAAGTGATTTTAATGGATAAAACTACAAGCAGGAAGCTACTTAAGATTTCCAAGATATAGAATGGGAAAAGGCAAGTTACATAACAGGACCTACGATAATGTATCACTTATGTTTAAAATATGATAGATCCATAGATGTCATAAGAAGTCTAGACATAGACATGGGAGTGACTTCCAAAAGGCAGAACTAAAGAGCTATGATGGAATGAAGTGCTCAAAACTCCTACTTAAGATCTGCCAAGGAGTCCTGAAGATGCTTCTGGATCTTCTCATCCTTCTCATATATTTCCAGCAATGAGATGGCCTCATCATGATTCTGGCAATAAACCTTGTATGTTCCTTCAAGCTCATCTCGGTGATTGAGAAACACCGGTCCTTTGGAATATACACAAACATACAGTGTTTTTTAGTAACTTTCTTCTCAGCATACTAAATGGAAGGTATATAACCAAACTTTAATACCAGATAATCCTATCACAAGAAATGAGAATAAGACTATCCTTCAAATTAATATGAAATTTCCATGTAATAGCTTAAAATTCTACTTATTTAAAGCAAAATTTAAGAGAACTGTCTCATCCATGTATTTATTTTTCAGAACGCATACACATGCACACGTGCATGCACACACACACAGCTGGTCCCTGAAACAGAGTCCAGTCCCTTTTCCGTCAGGCAAAGTAAGGCATTTGCAAGTACTCTCCATATAGGCATGTGATCAGAACCTGTAAAGACCCCTCAGCTCTCTAAGCCCCAAATCTCCACAGGGGTGAAGAGATCCTTCTACGGCAGCAGCTTCCAACCTTTTCTTTGCACGTAAATACACAGGACTATTGTTTATCATATTAATAAATATATTAATTTATAATATAAATTAATATATTAATAATATATTATATAAATATAAACCCCCCTGAATCTATGATATAATAATATATGTACTTCTTCATAAAGCACTGAATAGCAAAACATAGCAATGAATCTAATAATCATCATAATTCAAAGTATGATGAGTGACACAAGAAACTGGTATAACATGTGTTGTTTCTGGTCGTTGCTGGAATTTAGAGATACTGCAACAACTTAATGTGATATGAGCATGTGACTTCAGTTGGTGACAAAGTCACTGTTCCCTACAGTCATACCTTAAATCAATGCTGAATTTCTGTTATAAATAAAGAAACTTCTATACAAGTTGGTGGACTACTTGAAATCTACTCATGGAGCCCTGGTCTACACCATTTGGGCATAGGAACAATTCCTAAGCAAACTTCCCCGGAGCAATTTCATTTAGATCAGCTGCCTGAATGTGCCAAGTCCCTGAATTGTTAAAACTGCTCTTCCTCTTGCCCTTCTTCCCTCTGTGTCCTTCCTTCTTCAGCTTGCACTGCTCCCCAAAAGACAACGTCCTCTCATCCTTGAGCTCCTCCCTGAAAATATGACCCTACTTACTGCTTCCCCTATAACTATTTCTCCCAGCCGCTCTGGGCATAAACCCCTCCCCTCAGGGAACCCCATCCCTTTCTCTACAAGGTCACCTCTGTTCCTTCCATGTTGTGTCCTATGGAATTCCCTATTCTTGTGCAGAGCACTTTCTATTTAAATGAAATGTATTTCCTTAATTATAGCTCCTTCCAAAAGAGAGCCTTGACTGTGTCCATACAAACCACACTCGCGCTGCTGTCCAACTGGCAGCCTTTCTTTGTCTAATCCTGTGACTCAACAGGCACAGGAGTTAAGAGTGGGGCTGCTTCCTTTTGACCTTCAGGGCCACTTTGGAATCCCTGAGCCACCAATGTCTTTATCCAGTTTCACCATCCGGTATTTGCCTGTCTTCTCCCCTTCGTATCCATTCCCCACCAGCACTCCCAGAACCTTCACTCTCAACACCGGTTACTCTGCACCCTCCTCCATTCATGGGTTTTACCCTCCCTGATGGTGACTCTTCTACATCAACTACAAACTAACAAAGCTACAACTTAATTTACAGTGTCTTTCAAATTTGGGTCAAAACTCATGAATGGGTCATGGAATCTACTTTATGGGTATGATCAGCACATTTTTGAGGAAATAAAATGGAATAGAAAAGAAAATAACAGAAAACATTGAACATAGTAAAAGTAAGCACAGACACACACACACAAACATGTATCCTGGTCATTAGGTAAAATGTATTTCTTTCTGTGGGACATGTTTAAGATAATAAAAAAGCCAGTTCCTTAGATATTACTACATATCCAGAGTCTCCTGGTACTTCTTCCTCATCTCAACCTCCTCGTCTTCTAAATCATCCAAGCCCTGAACACCTACCATTCTCTCCTTCCCTGTGGACCCTGTCCTGGCTGTAACTAGAATCCTTCTCCAATCAGGCCTATAAATTAATTCAATGATGCTTTCTCCAGCATCCTGGATTACCCTGGATTTTCACCAAGTTATCCCCTCACTGTATATTTTTCCATTTTTATTCCTGGGTCATAAAAACTGCTTGGAAGGCATACTTTTATTAAAAGGGGAATTAAGGCGTAGTGCAGAACAGTTTGAATAGTATGCTACTGTTTATATAAATTTTTAAAATGGGGATGGGGGACCAGGGTCGAGAAATACATATGTAATTGTTGTTATGACAAACTATCTCTGGAAGGAGATATAAGAAAACTGGTGGGGACTTCCCTGGTGGCACAGTAGTTGAGAGTCCGCCTGCCAATGCAGGGGACACGGGTTCAATCCCTGGTCCGGGAAGAGCCCACATGCCACAGAGCAACTAAGCCCGTGCACCACAACTACTGAGCCTGTGCTCTAGACCCACGAGCCACAACGACTGAGCCCACATGCTGCAACTACTGAAGCCCGCAAGCCTAGAGCCCGTGCTCCGCAACAAGAGAAGCCACCGCAATGAGAAGCCCGCGCACCACAAAAAAGAGTAGCCCCCGCTCGCCGCAACTAGAGAAAGCGCGCGCACAGCAACGAAGACCCAACGCAGCCAAAAATAAATAAATAAATAAATAAAATAAATTTATGAAAAAAAAAAAACTGGTAACATTAGTTGCTTCTGGTTGAGAAGAGCTAGGTGGTAGTGGACAGATAGAAGAGTTTTCATTAAGCAGTTCTTGGTACCTTTCAAATTTTGTGCCATGTGAATGTATTAAAAATAAGTTACATTTAAAATATACACATATATATAATAAAATATGTATTATATATTAAAATAAATTAAACTTAGGCAAAATAAAACATTGCTTATGCAATTCATGTCAATCTGCCCTTTGCTAGTGGCTCAGCGAAGCTTTAATTTGCCTTCCCTGACTTCTCAGAACCTTCCCTTATCAGACATTCAAAACCTTGTCCTTTATTAGTTCCCCACTGAATGCACTGCCTGCCTCCTGGTGGACCAAGACTGGAGCCCCCAGGCTGGTGCTCTCATCCAACCTCGGCTTCGCCTATTGCATAGCAC
Organism: Eschrichtius robustus; assembly: GCF_028021215.1. NCBI lineage: Eukaryota > Metazoa > Chordata > Mammalia > Artiodactyla > Eschrichtiidae > Eschrichtius > Eschrichtius robustus. The sequence goes on from NC_090830.1 coordinate 110,678,854, forward strand.
GGTCACTGCACACTGTCCCTCCTTGTAAAGCTCTGAGCCGGCCGGTTCCTAGGCCCTCTCCTCCCCCATCCTCCACATGCCTTCAGCTCATCTCAGTCTGCTACCTAAATCCTCGGTTGTCTTGGGACAAGAAGGGGAAGGGAAAAACAAAAATAAACAGCTGATATTGTATGGGGGTGAGATTATGGATATTCTGTTTTCATTTCCTCTTTTATTATTGTCATAATACACAGGTAATAAAATAAATTGAAAAAAAGTTTGATTAATAATTAATTCCTGGGCTTCCCTGGTGGCGCAGTGGTTGAGAGTCTGCCTGCTAATGCAGGGGACACGGGTTCGAGCCCTGGTCTGGGAAGATCCCACATGCCGTGGAGCGGCTAGGCCCGTGAGCCACAACTACTGAGCCTGCGCGTCTGGAGCCTGTGCTCCGCAACAAGAGAGGCCACAATGGTGAGAGGCCCCACGTGCGGCGATGAGGAGTGGCCCCCACTTGCCGCAACTGGAGAAAGCCCTCGCACAGAAATGAAGACCCAACATAGCAATCAATCAATCAATCAATCAAATAAATAAATCTTTAGAAAAAAAAAAAATTATAAATAATTAATTCCTTTCAGATACCAATCAGTTTCTCTCATTTCTTTCATAATTCAAATTAATGACCTACAGATACTTATTTCAAGTGCCTTATGAAATCCTATAAATTGGCTTTTATGCTTTATACGGTGACCCCTATAAAAATGGGGTCACCACGGCTACCTCTAAACAATGTGTGCTTCTCCTTCTTCAACCTCCCTGACCTCTGACCTCTCCAATTAAACTGAGAGCAGGACCCCAGGCTTCAGTTTCTCTTGCAGCTGTTCTGTACAGAATTTAACAGCATATGCAGAGATGACAGAAAAGACCTGAGGCTGAATGTCAGTCCCATCAAGTACTAGCCATGTGACCCTGGGCAAATTACTTCCCGCTGTAAGTCTCAGTTTCCTATCCGTAAAGTAAGATTAACAGCAGCTAAACCTCATAGGGTTGTTGTAGGCAACAAGTGTGATAAAGCTTGACATACCTTGAAAGGGTGTGTGGAGTACAATAAACACTGGAGAAACGTTAACAAAGTTGCACCATCACCTAACATCCCACAGCCATTCCTGCAGGAGGGCACAGCCCTGACTGTTCTTATGTCCATTTCTCTCCCAGGTGAGTCAGGTCAACACCACCTAGCCTAAGTCAACATCATGAGCCTACTCCCCTCTCTAGTGATCTGTGTAGGCATATGCATGTGACCCAGTTTTGGCCAATGAGAAACAAAGGGAATTCTGGTGAGGGGGCTCTGGAAAGGCTGCTTACTCTTAAACGATGCAGGGTCAATTTTTCTTTCTGCTAGATGTTGTGATGTGTGTAGTGGAATGGCTAGAACTGTGGTAGCATCTTGTCACTATGATTCCAATAAAATAGCAAAGTGATAGGATGTCCCCTCCCACAAGGCACCAGAGCTGGTCTGTATGACCAACAGAATATGGCAGAAGTGATGGTATGTAGTATCTGAGATCAGGTTACAGAAGACACTGGGGGGACTTCCCTGGTGGCACAGTGGTTAAAAATTCTCCTGCCAATGCACGGGACACGGGTTCGAGCCCTGGTCCAGGAAGATCCCACATGCTGGGGAGCAACTAAGCCCGTGAGCCACAACTACTGACCCTACGCTCTAGAGCCCACGAGCCACAACTACTGACCCCACGTGCCACAACTACTGAAGCCCGTGTTCCTACAGCCCATGCTCTGCAACAAAAGAAGCCACTGCAATGAAAAGCCCACGCACCCCAACGAAGAGTAGCCCCCGCTCGCCGCAACTAGAGAAAGCCCGCGCACAGCAATGAAGACCCAACGCAGCCAAAAATAAAAATAAATTAAAAAAAAAAAGAAGACACTGGCTCCCATCTTGAGCTTCCTCTTCCTCTTGGATCACTCACTTTGAGGAAAGCCAGCTGCCATGTCCTGAGGTCATGAAGATGGTGAAGAGGCTCATATGACAAGGAACCGAGGCTTGATGAGCTGAGTGAGCTTTTGGAACTGGATCATTGATTAAGCCCCAGACGACAGCAGCCCAGATAACAGCTTGACTCCAACCTCATGAGAGACCCTGAGCCAGAATCACCTAGCTAAGCCACTCCCAGATTGCTGAACCACAGGAAAGTGACCTAACATGTTTCTAGTTTTAAGGCACTAAATTTTAGTATAATTTGTTACACAGCAATAGGTAACTAACACAATTCCCTTGTTTATAAGAAATAGATAATAGTTCTTCAGACATTTTGACAATGACCCACATGAATAAATACATTTAAAATCATGACTCAGGGCTTCCCTGGTGGCACAGTGGTTGAGAATCCGCCTGCCAATGCAGGGGACACGGGTTCGAGCCCTGATCCGGGAAGATCCCACGTGTCGTGGAGCAACTAAGCCCGTGCACCACAACTACAGAGCCTGCACTTTAGAGCCTGCAAGCCACAACTGCTGAGCCCGCGTGCCACAACTACTGAAGCTCACGAGCCTAGAGCCTGTGCTCCACAACAAGAGAAGCGACCGCAATGAGAAGCCTGCGCACTGCAACGAAGAGTAGCCCCGGCTTGCCGCAACTAGAGAAAGCCCGCGTGCAGCAACGAAGACTCAACGCAGCCAAAAATAAAATTAATTAATTAATTAATTAAAAAAAAATCGTGACTCAGTATACATATACAAAGAATTGGAAAAAAGTTTCAAAAAACTGTAGTTATTATTTATAGTACATTCTGATATTTTCTATTTTATTTTATTGGAAAAATATATATTGGGTGCTAATTTTGTTTAGAGACCGTTCAGTAGCTTGTTTTTTTTTTATTAATAAGACTATAAATAAAGAAAGGCACCCTTTTTTTTTTTGGCCACATGGCTTGCGGGATTCTTAGTTCCCTGACCAGCGATCGAACCCAGGCCCCCTGAAGTGGAAGCTTTGAGTCCTAACCACTGGACTGCCAGGGAATTCCCAAGAAAGGCAACTTTTTGAAGATCAATTCTCCATGGAATTTCTACATGACTTGGGACAGCTCTTGTCCCAGATTAGATTTCCAAGGATGTTTATATAAACAGAAAGCCTTGGAAGATAGAGACAGATCCTCCTTCCTGGACAGACGGCAGGTTTGTTCCTGACCAGAATAACAATGTCTTCTTCCTGAACAAAGTTGGACGCATCTGTCAGCAGCCTGCTATAATACTGGGGTTTATCTAAGTGTGACTGGTTCCTTAGCTGTAAGATAAACCCACTGTGTTACTGGGTTCTAAACTGATCTCATAACCCACTAATAGGCTGCAACTGTCTGTCTGAAAAACATCATATCATGTGACAACAAAAATTTCTTCTATTGCAAGCAACCTCTATCACCTCAAGCTATATAAAAGGAGAAGCAGGGGGCTAAATAACCTTGGAACTAAGTAACTAACACTGAATTTTCCTAGCAAAACTACTCAGTACCAGCTGGGCCCTTCTCCCCCTGCCTCCTACCTATGAAGTTAAACAAACAAACAAACAAACAAAAAAAAACCTACTTCTGAAACAATGGTAGGGGCTCATACCTACGGCATCGCTGATTTCCAGATCAGCCAATAATTGCTTTGAGACCTTAATCACCATCTGCATATTTCCAAAAAGTCCCTCAAAATCAATGTTTGGTATCTGAGAAAGGAAAACAAAACAAAGATGCATAGAAATAAAATTAATGGCATATCATTCACATTAGGAACATCTCTTCAAGGATGATACAAAAACTGCTCAAGGTTATCTTCACTCACTCTCACGAAGTTTCCAGAATGGGAACATCTAACATCGCCTTTAGTGTCACCATCTGTCCTTGATCCAACTACTTTCTGCTCCCCCCTCCCCCACTACCATAGTAAAATGACCATAGAACCAATTTCTATAATTGTACTGGGACACAAATTCCACCCAGTACCCAAAATCGGATGGCACCGTCCACTTCCTAGAGAAGTTCTGTGAGTGACTGCTCCAGAAGTCCACACTCAAGCTGAGCCCAAGTGGTCAAGTAACAAGCAATAGGATTGTAAATCCCTGGGATACCATTAATGTTTTTTCCCTATCTTCGGCATCTAAAAGAGTGTCTAGCATACACATATTAGTAAGACTTTCTGGAATAAACCTTATACAATCAGGTGTTACATCCAGGTAACCCACCATCCCCAGACTTCATTATATTATTGTACAGCCTCCCAGTAAAGTGACAATCCCAGACTCACTGGAACTGTTTTCAGGAGCCACAGAAACAGGAAATGTCCTAGGAATTATTGCAGTAACTTAAGTTAATAAGTTAATAATGGACTTGATAAGTGACAGGATGGTGAAGGCTTAAGTTGATGACATACGTAAACTGGGGGCCTTGAATTAAGAGCACCAAACCCAATAAATTTTATTTCAAACCCAATAAATCTTTGTGGTGAAAGCTCCCATACCCTAATGCATCAGGCTTGGAGAACCACGTTCAAGGCAAAGCTAACTTTCTCCCACAGTTCCCACCTGAGCCTGCTGCAGGGGTACCATGATCCGCTCGATACACATTTCCAGATCCCGAATGTAGTCTCTCTCCGTCTGAAGAAGTTCCTCTATCACCTTGGCTCTCTTCTCCAGCATCCTCTGCTCTGGGCTTTCAGTGGACACAGATCCAGAAGGGGCCACTAGTGCTGAAGACTGGGAGGAGAGAAGTGTCATTTCTAGAAAGGAAAAGAGAACTGGTCAGTAGCTCTGGGTGTAAAAGCAGGCCTCTGCAATAGTTTCAGTTGAAAAGAACACATTCTTTGAGAACCAAAGGCCTCGCAATTGTCAACCATCAGGAAATATGATCCTCAAGTCAGTTCTAATCATGAAGATGAAGAGCTTAGAAAGCCATCCCTGCAGAAAGAACTTCTCCCATCTGCGATACCATTTCTAGAATCTGTCCTAAAAACAAGTAGCTGGCCCATTTTATGAGGACAAATCAGTGTCCACAACCTCCTTGGGAAAGAGGTTGAAAGAGGTGCTGTTGTTAAAAAGAACTGCTTGTTTAAGAATCTGCCAGCCAATGCAGAGGACACAGGTTCGAGCCCTGGTCCAGGAAGGTCCCACATGCTGCGGAGCAACTAAGCCCGTGCACCACAACTACTGAGCCTGCGCTCTAGAGCCCGCGCGCCACAACTACTGAGCCCGCGCGCCACAACTACTGAAGCCTGCGCGCCACAACAAGAGAAGCCACCACAATGAGAAGCTCGCACACTGCAATGAAGAGTAGCCCCTGCTTGCCACAACTAGAGAAAGCCCGCGCGCAGCAACGAAGACCCAACGCAGACATAAATAAATAAATAAATAAATAAAAAGAACTGCTTTCACTTAGTTAGGTATAAAACCCGTTTCATGAACTTAGCAGCAGAAATACCAAGCTGTAAGTTACAAATACTGATACAGCACATTAAAAAGAATATTATGGGGAACATAATAATGCCAACTAAGGGAAAGACAAAAATTAGGTAGGAATTATCTGTCTGAGATCTGGGTGACTGTAGGGCCCACCTTATTCCAGTTACTGTGATGGTGGATTAATATTAGCATGTAATAAAATATGTAAAAATTGTTTAGATTCTCCCTATCAAAACACTAATGAAGACTCACAGGCAAGTTTTGTTACTTCAAATGTCCTGGAAGATACAAATGTCCTATAAGTAGGAAGTTCTTTAATAGTATTTTCAATGAAAAAAACCTCTATAGAACCACACCACATGATCTAAGAATGAAAACAAATATTTATATTTGTCATTAGCTTTTACATAATGACAATATTTTGTCATTAGCTTTTACAAATACCTGTTACTTAGATACATATAAGGAGAGAACTATTATCTTATACATAAGATGAGATGGCATTTGTTCATTTAAAATGAATGTTAAATGCTAAAATAAACAACTGAGAAAATTTCAACAGTGAAGCAATCTCTGCTGTTTATTTCAAATTCCTTAAGATCCACTTTAAAAAATGACAAATTTGGTAAGTAAACATACTAGCAAGCCTGAGTATGATTACAAGAATATTTTTACCCAGATCTAAGAAGCAAAAATACAAGTGTTCAAACTACTTACGGAAAACTAGGCTTTCACAGCAGATTTTAGTTTCCAAAAACCTCCCCCACTGCTCCTTCTCTAAGAATTTAGGAATTCCAATGTTTAAAAAGTGTAACCCAGATTCTGGTTTCTAAAAACCACTCTTCAGTAAAAGGAACCAGAATTCTTCATGTGGAAAGGGCATGGAGCCAACTTGAAGTAGCTCCCACTGGCCAAATCTGTACAATTTGAGTATCAAGATAACTAAGCACAGCAAAGCATTGTAATCCATTGACTAAAATAAGAATCCACGAGCTCTTATTGATAGTATATAAGTATATAAATAAATGGGGGAGAAGAGAAAGCTCTTTCTTATGGTAGAATGTCAGCTAATAAATATAGAACAATGGAATTAGAAAAATCAGTATTTTGCAATCATCGGAATAAAATTTGGTTCAGGCACAAACCATCAGTGAATGATTCTGGTGTTGGTGGTAGGGTTTTGATGATGATCAGGATATCTACATAGTTTTGAACTAGTTATTATAAATTATTTATTACAAAAATGAAAAAGTGACTCTAGAGTGGAGAAATGGGTTACACCATAACCTAGTAATCAAAATTAACACGACCAATTAGGGACAAATAGACATCATGCACTTCCAAATGTCATGTCTATAAATAACACAATATCCCTATATAGAATTCCAGTCAAAAATGCATAATCTGAAATGAATCTTGAGGAAATATCAGACAAACCTAGGGCTTTGCATCCTTCAAAATGTCACGTCATAAAAGACAGAGGAAGCCTGAGGAGCAATTCCCAATTAAAGGTAACTGAAGGACTTCCCTCGTGGTCCAGTGGTTAAGACTCCAAGCTTTCACTGCACGGGGTGTGGATTCCATCCCTGGTTGGGGAACTAAGATCCCACATGCACACGGCACAACCAGAAAAAAAAAAAAAGGAAGAAAGAAAGAAGGAAGAGGGGCTTCCCTGGTGGCGCAGTGGTTAAGAATCCGCCTGCCAATGCAGGGGACACGGGTTCGAGCCCTGGTCCGGGAAGATCCCGCATGCCACGGAGCAACTAAGCCCATGCACCACAACTACTGAGCCTGTGCTCCAGAGCCCGTGCTCTAGAGCCCGTGAGCCACAACTACTGAAGCCCGCATGCCTAGAGCCCGTGCTCCGCAACAAGAGAAACCACCACAATGAGAAGCCTGCTCACCACAACGAAGAGTAGCCCCAGCTCGCCACAACTAGAGAAAGTCCGCGCGTGGCAACAAAGACCCAACACAGCCAAAAATAATAAATAAATAAATTTATTAAAAAAAAAAAAGAAAGAAAGAAGGAAGAAAAGATAACTGAAGAGATGACAAATAAATGCAATGTGTGATCCTGAACTGAATCCTGATCTGGGGAAAAAACTGCTACAAAGGACATTAATAGGACAAGCTGACGAAATTGGAATATAGATTATAGATTGGGTGTATGATTAAACCAATTAAAAATTTCCTGAAATGGACAGCTACATGTAGAAGAATGAAATTTGAACATTCTCTAACACCATATACAAAAATAACTCAAAATGAATTAAAGACCTAAATGTAAGACCAGATACTATAAAACTCTTAGAGGAAAACACAGGCAGAACACTCTTTGACATAAATCGCAGCAAAATTTTTTTGGATCCATCTCCTAAAGTAAAGGAAATAAAAGCAAAAATAAACGGGACCTAATTAAACTTAAAAGCTTTCACACAGCAAAGGAAATCACTGACAAAATGAAAAGACAACCTACTGAAAGGAGAAAATATTTGCAAATGATATGACCGATAACGGATTAATATCCAACATATATAAACAGTTCATACAACTCAACATCAAAAAAACAAACAACGCAGGACTTCCCTGGTGGTGCAGTGGAGAAGACTCTGCGCTCCCAATGCAGGGGGTCCGGGGTTTGATCCCTGGTCAGGGAACTAGATCCCACATGCATGCCACAACAAAGAGTTCGCATGCCACAGCTAAGGAGCCCGCCTGCCAAAACTAAGACCCGGTGCAACCAAATAAATAAATAAATATTAAAAAAAAACAAAAACAAAAACGCTATTTCAAAATGGGCAGAAGAATTGAATAGACATTTTTCCAAAGAGGAAATGCAGACGGCCAACAGGCATATGAAAAGATGCTTAACATCACTAATCACAGGGAAATGCAAATCAAAACCACAATGAGATGTTAACTCATACCTGTCAGAATGGCTATGATCAAAAAGAACACAAATAACAAATGTTGGCAAGGATGTGGAGAAAAGGGAACCCTCCTACACTGTTGGTGGGAATGTAAACTGGTGCAGCCACTGTGGAAAACGGTATGGAAGTTTCTCAAAAAACTAAAAATAGAACTACCATATGACCCACCAATTCCACTCCTGGGTATATATCTGAAAAAAACAAAAACACTAATTCAAAAAGATATATGCACCCCAGTGCTCATAGCAGCATTATTTACAATAGCCAAGACATGGAAGCAACCTAAGTGTCCATCAACAGATAAATGGATAAAGAAGATGTGGTGTGTATGCATATACACACACACAATGGAATACTACTCAATAAAAAAAGAACAAACCTTTGCCATTTGCAGCAACATTGATGGACTTGGAGGGCATCATGCAAAGTGAAATAAGTCAGACAAAGACAAATATTGTATAATATCATTTATATGTGGAATCTTTTTTTTTGGCCGCTCCATGCGGCACATGGGAGCTTAGCTCCCTGACCAGGGATTGAACCTGTGCCCCCTGCACTGGACTCTCCGAGTCTTAACCACTGGACTGCCAGGGAAGTCCCTTATATGTGGAATCTAAACAATACAAAAAACTAGTGAATATAACAAAAAAGAAGCAGACTCACAGATATAGAGAACAAACTAGTGGTTACCAGTGTGGGCAGGGTGGGGGAGTGGGAGGCACAAACTGCTGGGTATAGGACAGGCTCAAGGATGTACTGCACAACACGGAGAATATAGCCAATATTTTCGAATAACTGTAAATAGAAAGTAACCTTTAAAAATTGTATTAAAAAATTTTTTTAAATAAAAAAAATTCCTGAAATGGCAGATCTATTGTGGTCATGTATGAAAATATCCATATTACACACTGGCACTTACTAAGGGGCATGATATATGCAACCTAGTCTCAAACAGTAAAGAAAAAAAGTGTGTGTGTGTGTGTGTGTGTGTGTGTAGAGAGAGGGAGAAAGTGAACGAGAGAGAAAATGAAAACAAAAATATGGCATAATGTTAAATACTGGCAAATGTGAATAAAGGAGGATCTGTGTACCACTGCAATTTTCTATAAATTTGATATTATTCAAAATAAAACTTAAAAAGACATAATTAGAAAATTTCTTTCTTTTTTTTGGTAGAATGACAAAATTTCAAGCATAACTCTTATTTCATCAGAAATTAAGTAAATTATGATTAAATTAATTGTAGTGTACAAAAAAATTGATTTTCAATGGCCTTATTTTAAATTTTCTTCGTGATTTCAAAGCTACAGAATTTCAGTCCCAAATACGGTTTCAGAAGCAGTAAGTTGAGAAGAGAAATTCACCTTAAACACAGGACTAAAAAGCTCTGGAAAGGGAGAACACTCACTGAATTCCTACCACGTGCCAGGCGCTTTACATGTTATGTCCCTGAACTCATTTAATATTCACATCAAAACTCTGAAGTAGTATTATTATTCCCATTTAACAGATAAGAAAACCTAGGCTTTGAGAGACTGACCAACTTGTCCCAGCCTATGTAGTAAGTAAATGGCAGTTCTGGAATTTGAATCTAAATATATTTAAATCCAAATCCTGTGTTTAAATCCACTTAATCCTGCACCGTTCTGCCTCTCCAGCCTGGAATCTCAATTTTAAAAGGTCAGGGCCTATTTGTTTCAAATCTTAAAAATTCCCCGGAAACTATTATCTCTCAGGAATCAAAGTTCTATTAATTATAATACTTGAAAGCATAAAATACCAGCAAGCACTCATCAATTAGAAGTCAGCAACCTACAACCTAAGAGACTCAATTAGATTTTTATTTATATTTAAAAAGAGAAAAAGAAATGGTAACAATTCTTCTAAAATATCAGCATGCCATTTTTTCCCCTGCAGGTGGATTTATAAACTCTGGAACAGACTTTAAAAAACAAAAAGGAAAACAGTTTAGCTCAATCAAAAATCCCTGTGGGGTGTTTTTGCTAAATTGTAGTTTCCTGGTCACCACCCCTGAGATTGATTCAGCAAATCTGGGTGGATCTGCAGTTTTAACAAAATGCTAGGTGTTTCTGAAGATGCAGGTGACCTCCAGGCTCCACACACACATGAATTAATACTCAAGGATTAAATCAAACTAGGAATACCTGGCTTGAAATAGCTGCAAATGTAAAATTGTTTTTCCATTATTCCAAATATACCCTAAGGGGAAAAAAATGATCGAAAATTTTACTATCTGGGACACCAAAGTGAGAGAGGGAGCCGCCATCCTGAAAGCCTTTGAATCCCGCACTCCCGCACTCTTTAACTGGGGAACCCTGAGAAAGTCCATTTTCACCTCTGGGCCTCAACGACCTCATACATACAATGAGGATAATAATACCTGTTTTGCAGAACTGTTGAGCAAATTAAACAAGGTAATTACTCAACACAAGTTAGTTCTCCCACAACGGGCCAGAAAATGCCACCTCTACCAGGTTAAGATAAAATGCACCGAGGAGAAATGGTTCAGATACCATAAAATTCCACTTTTCTATAAGAACAATAAAATCTGGGGATGCGGAAGCACATGGAGGAAACTGAGGCCCAGTACCAGCCTAACAATAAAAGTGGCAGACTAGCCCCACTTTCTTCCTAGGGCGGCCCTGGAGGCGTTAAGGAGCTGGGGCTGACTGCACAAACTTACTACTGTGATAAAGCAATTAGGGATGGGTTGTTTTTTTTCTTTTGTCCCACCCCATCCCCTCCCCCAAAAAGTCCCGATTCCACTCCTCAAGATATCCTCACCCCCTCAGGTTAGTGCATGGTCCCAGGCTCATACCTCAGTGTTCCTAGGAAGCGATTCAGTTAACCTGCAGCTTCCCGCAACTCTACCAACCACATTCCAAAGCAGAGTTAAAGAGAAAAGCCGCTCACTCTTCCCTTGCCTCTGAAAGCTGGCTCCGTCTTTGCTGGGGAAAATCTTTGAACCCCGGCGAAGTCCCAAGCGGCACCTGAATGAGGCGGCTAACTGTTCTACCTGCTTTTGTGAGGGCTCCAGCAACCCCGGAACGTACCTGCAGCGCCAAAATTCTGGTGCAAATGTTCCCACGGGTGGAAGGGCTGGCAGGCAGAGTAGAATCTTCCCAGAGCTCTGGAATGCTCCACAACCCCCTAAAATCCTTTGAATAGGGTAGGCATTTCCCCCAGGCTTTCCCATATTTACATATGAATCGTCCTGAGTCCTCCAGGCTATCACAACAGGGCCTGTCCTAAAGGACGGAGCTGGAATCCTCCACTTCCTGGACTGAGATGCAGAAGAGCTGCCCCAGCTCTGCTCAGACTCAACGTCTTTTCCCTATTAGCTTTCCTTTCCTAGTCCTAAAACAGCCACAACTCCACTTCAGGAGTAGTTGTTTTTTTTTTTTTTCTATATGATTTAATATTTTGTTGTTTTCTTTTTTAAGGTATTTATTTTATTTATTTTTGGCTGCGTTGGGTCTTTGTTGCTGTGTGCAGGCTTTCTCTAGTGGCAGTGAGCAGGGGCTCACTCTTCGTTGCGGTGCACGGGCTTCTCATTGTGGTGACTTCTCTTGTTGCAGAGCACGGGCTCTAGGCGCATGGGCTTCAGCAGTTGTGGCACGCGGGCTCAGTAGTTGTGGCTCATGGGCTCTAGAGCGCAGGCTCAGTAGTTGTGGCGCACGGGCTTAGTTACTCCGCAGCACGTGGGATCTTCCCAGACCAGGGCTCGAACCCGTGTCCCCTGCATTGGCAGGCGGATTCTTAACCACTGCACCACCATGGAAGCCCACTTCAGGAGTTTTTAATCATGAGTTTTATCTCTTTTTCCTACCCCTTGCTCCATGTTGTGTTTTTTTGGATACTCTTTTCACGGAAGCAGTCTTATGATAAGAGGCAAAGATGTAAAGGGGGCAGCATTTGTCTACTTTTCTGCCCTTAGGACCTCTCATTCGGCAGGCAGTCCCTCTCCCTGGCCAGGCACAGGCCTCACTTTCCCCCGGGTCTTGCTACTCTAGGTACCTTACCCTAAAGCCATCAGAATGCAGATCTTACCTGGCTGGTCCCAGTACAGCAAGAACAGCACAGAGTAATTCACTGGAATTGGGAGCCATGCTCACAGCTCACAAACATTTACATTTTAAAAGAAAGTGAGGAAAACAAAGTTGCCTAACAACATGCCATTTTTGTTTAAGAAAAGAAGGTGGAAGAAGAGGAGGAGAGAGAAAAAAAGGGAGAAAACATGCAAAAACCTCTACATATTTCCATATACACACACATAATATGTAAGTGCACAGAAAAAGGTCTGGGAAGAGAATACACTAAACTTGTCAGAGAGTTTTGCCTCAGAGAGGGAACTGGGATTTGGGATAGAAGGATCAATGGGGACTTGAGCTGAATCAGTACTTTTTAATCTCACAAGAATCTATTAATGTATTGCCAGTACTTTAAGACAAACTGTCATGCTAGTCAAGATTCATCTCTACTGGTGAAATTTTAAGCAATCTGAGAGAAGAACTTTTGGTAAAGAGCCATCCCACTGCTACTAGGATGGCACCATTGACTCCTGAGGCTTTACTGGATGGTGCCTAACTCCCGGGTTGTTGCTTCCCTCCACCGTCGAATGAAGCTCTTTTTAACCTTAAATTTTACCACATATTTATATGGCACTTACCCTATGTGTCAAGCATTGTTCAGGCACTTTACAAATACTTGCTTATTTAATCTTCATCACGATCCTACTATCGTCTCCATCTCACTACTGATGAATGAAGAGAAATTCAGTAACTGGCCCAGTATGTGGAAGATGTGAGCCCACGCTGGCTCCAGAGCCTGCAATTGCTACTCTGCCTCTAGTGCTTTTTCCAGGCAGGCAAATCTTGGGAATTGTGACCCGGAAATCTACTTGTGGGTTTTGGTGACCACCTGGTAGCTAATGATAAAATGATGTGATTTTAAAGCACATTTAACCTCTGTATAGCCACAGGTCACCCACCATTAAGACTGGGAACAATTATGTATTTAATCACATATACATATGTTCACATCATTATAGCTGTACAACCCTACTCAGTATAATGTAAATAATCCCCCACACAGATCAAATCTAGCAGTGTCATACACAGTAAATATTCAATAGTATTCCAGACAATTTATGGCAGAAATTATGTGCAAGTGAAGGGATGTTTATCAGTGCATAAAGAAAATTTAGAAACCACCAAAATTTCTCCCAAAAGGGGCCTGTTAAATAAATTATTGTGTATCTGCATAATAGAATACTATTACAGCCATTGAGATACAGGTTTATATTCATTAATACAGAACATTGTCTCATGTGTGTTGTTAAATGGGAAAAGGTTACAAAAGAGTCTGTGAAAGAATTGCAATTTTGTTAAAAAGGGAAAAATATTTTCAATGCACATATTTGAAAATGAAAAAGTCTTGAAGGTGACAAAATTCTGATTTTTTTCTTTTCTTTTCAACTTATTGTATTTTCTAGTTTTTCTCTAGTGAACATATAATATTGATATGACAAAGAATAATAAGGTGGAAAAAAGAACATTTGCTATACAACAAGAATACTCTACTACTCAGTCCTCTCTCAATTACCCTGTTAAATCCCTTTCAAATTCTTTCCTCGCTTTTTTATAATCCGACATTTCTTTCCTGACCTAATCCCTTCAAATTGCTGAAGAAAATGGGTAATAAAACACTTGAAATAACAATTTGCTAGTCTAATAAGAAAAGCCAAAAAAACCCCACCTGCTTAACAATCTGTCTAGAAAACTGAGGGGAAGCGATCTTTGTAAATTTGTTCATATTCCCACCAGGCCAAGTAGGAGGATCATTAAGTCCTGGTTTTCCATGTGACCACATCACTCCAGCCGGCCCACGCAGCCCCACCACTTCTTTTCCTTCAGCACCTATGTTACTTACTTGTATTTGGAGAAAGTTTATCCTGCTCAACGTTAAACTTTCAGCACTGTGGTCCCTGGCTGTTCTGCGGGACTCATAGCAGACTCTTCCCGGATCACCAGACTTCAGGGAAGAATCTGTTATATTTTGGTCCTAAATCGCAAAAGTAACTGAAAAAACTTTCCCTGTGCCTTTTGCTCAGTGACTGCCTTGCCTATTTTGGCAAGTAGCCTCCATCCAGCACAATCCCTACTGGGAGGGTTTCCACCTCGGGGAAACCTAGCTCAAAGCTTCCCATTTCCCCCTTCTTCTACCACGGCCTACCCAGGCCTTTAAAAAGAAGAGCAAACAAGAGTCAAGTGCCCAGAGTACAAGAGTCTGCAACTTCTTATGCTGCCAGGATAGCGAAATTAACACTAGATCCTCTGAAACACCATTTTTGAACGCTCACCAAATCCTAGAAAGGTGTGCTGTTAGGGTGTTTAAAACTATGAGGTTATTATTAATGTTGAATCTTTAGGCAGCAGAAGTGAAATAATCAAGAAGGCAAAGATAGTTTTTGTAAAATAATAATTAGAAATAAACCATCACTGTTTAATAAGCAAATTTTGATTATAATCAGCCAACAAAACTTTACATGAAAACTTTATTTTCAGACACACATCTGATGTTTTATTTACCAGGTCTCTTGAAGGAAGGTATTATTGCTCTCATTTTATAAATGAGAGCAAAAAGCAATGAAATGACTTGCCTGAGACCACGCAGCTAATAACTATTCAAAACTAGCTTCTCAAGCCGGTGCTTTCCATCAAATGTCAAGGCCTGTTCTGGGTTGCATGGTTTTTTGATATGAGTGTGGCTGTTTCCTGCACTGTATTTCCATTTTTGATAATAACATTACAGTGATGTCTCAAATTTTGCTCATTAACAGGACCCTCTGGTTATTTTTCTATCCTACTCTAGAAAACCAGACTTTCTTCAACTTCTATTAGATAGTTTACTTTTATTCCTTCCACTTATTCTCACATTTTATGTATCTTTTAGAACTGTGTACAAAACAAAACAAAAACCAGTTGATCTGAGTTATAATCCTGTTCAAAGTTTTAATTACAAAAAAATATGAAAATATTGAATAGAGAGCTACCAAGCAGACTGCTAGGAGATGGGGCAAAGTATAGAAAGCTGAAAAGCCCTCTAAAGCTTTCTTCCGTCTCAGGCAAGTCATTTCATCTGTCTGGTGCTCAGGAACAGCAAACCAAGTGGGGTGAAACCAGGTGGTTTTAGACATAAATTCATGAAACAAAACAATAATACAAAATAGAATGAACTTAAGCATTACGTATTTTGGTTACATTAATTTAAAAGGGTGAAACCAGTCTTTCAAAATAAGGATTCTTTCCACGTGTGATCCAATATTTTTATGGTAAAATCTGATTAAGCCTAGGATATCAGTTAGTACTATCTTATTTTCTAGCTGAAACCTGGGGAAAAAAACAAAACCTCAATATGAGGGAACATAAATTGGGTTTTCCCCGGGACCCCAGTCATTCATGCTGTACAGGCTTCAATGAGCTCTCGGCATCCCAATACTCACTCTGTTCCCCTATAACTCCCCTGGCTTCCATTTCTAGGGACATATGTGGAGCTGCTTCTAGATCTTGAGAGGGCAGCAGGCTCAGTGAATTAAGGTACTCAGACTACAAGTCAGAAGATCCGGGATCTAGCCCTGCCCCCATCTTACCTGACATGTTACACAACCTCTCTGGGCTGTTGTTTCCAGGTGTGTATAACACAGCAGTTGAGCCTCTTTGGTTACTTCTAGGCTCTAAAATCCTATGTACTTTCCTACTCTGTTACTTCACTTACTCCTCTTGGTTTGGTATAACTACACTAGTCTCTAACTAGCTCCACAAGGAGTGTCACTTAGTGACTAACCTGGGCAGTTAGTCACTTCCTCTCCCCGAGGCCTGCGCTATTACGGAACATAGCACAACATATTTTAAGTAGTTGTTTCCTTATTATTCCTTGAACATAACAAGCCCAGCTGGTCTCTGTGCTTTTCTGCTTACCTACTGTCATTTTAGCCCAGTTAGATGAAGGCTTCTCTAGTCCTTGGATTACTCTTTTCTCTAAACTTTATTTCTTGAGTAACAATACAAAATAATACTTACTATTTATCTTTTGATGTACATGTTCTGTGCCCTCAAATAGAATATTTCACTGGATAACAAATATTCATTGAGTACCTACTATACGCTATGTAAGGGTCTGGAAACACCACCTTCACTGCCATCATGGAGATTAGAGTCTACTGAACTTTTCTGCATACCTAATCTGTACCTAATCTACAATAGGTAGCACAGCAACCAGCACTTAAGAGAAGGCACCAATTGTTATTATTATTTAGAGTGCCCTACACATTGCTCTGCATGACTGTGATGATAAACACTATGCAAAGATTTTAAAAAATCATTAAATATCCTAACTTTTGTTTGTCTTAACTACTTAGCTGCCACACCTATGACACTGGGGTAAATAAGGTTTCAATCTTTCCCTGAGGGGCGGAGGGTGGAGAGCAGAGGAAACTGAATTCCATATCTCCAAATCACTGAGGAAAGGACTAGAGGAATTCTACAAAAATTTTTGTCTAAGTATTGCTGTGAGGTCAATGGTAAGTGGAAACATCTCCATATTTCAGTAGATGCTAAGATGCACACTTCTTCATATTTTAACATTTCAGAAATGGAGGTGTGTTTTCCAATCAATAGCATGTTAATTAAAGTCTTCCAGGGACTTCCCTGGTGGTCCAGTGGATAAGACTCCACGCTCCCAATGCAGGGGGCCGGGGTTCGATCCCTGTTTGGGGAACTAGATCCTGCATGCATGTCACAACTAAGAGCCCGCATGATGCAACTAAGGGCCCACATGCTGCAAGTAAAAATCCTGCATACCACAACAAAGATCCCGTGTGCCACAACTAAGAAGCCCACGTGCTGCAACTAAGACCCAGGGCAGCCAAAAATAAAAATTAATTAATTAATTATTTTAAAAAAGGAACTAGTTAAAAAAAATGAAGTCTTCTAATTAGAAGTCTTTCTTTTTTTTAATTTTTAAAAATTTATTTATTTTTATTAAAAAAAATGTTTTCTTTCATTTTTGGCCATGCCACTCGTCTTGTGGGATCTTAGTTCCCCAACCACAGACCAGGGATTGAACTCGGGCCCTTGGCAGTGAAAGCACTGAGTCCTAACCACTGGACCACTGGGGAATTCCCTCTTCTTTCTTTCTAATGCTACATAAATTATTCAGTGTCTTACAATAGATGGTGTTTTAGATTCAACAAAATGCAATATATTTCATCTGTTTGCCTCCTCTCAGCTTATGATTTGAAGGGTTTTCTTGACACCATGGAATGAGGTCCATGATCTAGAATCTAGCCCTGCTCCCTGCTGTGCGGCCATGTACACAAATGTGTATCTTCCCACCAGAAATGACTTGCATTGCACTGTCACACCCCTGTGACTTGACAGCCTGATGTTTACACAGTTCGGGCACATTCTGGTTTCTCAGGAAATATCAAATTGGAAAACTCTGTGGTGTTAGGGAGGGAGTGTCAAGTTTCTGAGCTCCCAGCCCAACATTCCTTTGAAGGCTGGGCCTGCCATGGCACTGAAAGTTAGCTGCTTGGATTCACCCCCACCCCACTGCCCCCCTTCAACATCCTCAGGTCCGCAGGAATGACAATGCCCTAGAATACTGCCTCTTCCTATCCTACCTCAATTTCTTGCCTTTCCTGGTTATCTTTTTGCTTTTACAGAGACCTGGGATCTCCCCAGAGCAATAGTCCTTTATCGTTGATGAAACATTACGTAAAAATAATGTAGGTAACAGCTTGTGGAGAAAGCAGACAGTCTAGCTTACTGAGACTACCACACATGATCCCAGTAGGCAGCACCGCCTTACTTTCTCTAAAGCTTCGATTATCTCCCAACTCTTGACAAAATAGGGCCCTTCATTTATTTCCTTTTGCCTCCACATATTTTCTCATTCCCTCTTCTTTGCTTCCTACCTACCCATCTATCTTCAAACAAGCACTGACACCTGATTTTAAAAAGTAAATACACGAAAACTTTGTTCAACTCTGTGCCCCCCTCAGCCACAGTCACACCTCTTTGATTCTTTCTATGAAAGGTCTTGAAAGAGTGGTCTTCATGCCCTCCCTCTATGACCTCCCTCCCCCATCTAAATCCTTTGCAAGTAATTCTGCGTCATCACCATATTCCGGTAATACTGCCTTTTCAGTCAACCGATACCCTCCTCAACAAATCCACAGCATCAGCCTTGACTTCCCTCTGGCATCTGAAAGTGCTGGCCATTCTCTCCTACTCTACGCCCTCCGGTTTTCTTCTGCCCTCCCCTAGTGTTCCTGCCCATCTCTCCTCCTCCTGTCCCACGCTGTGGGCGTCCCCTAAGCCCAGTTCTCAGACGCTTGTGCTCTCCCCAGCCATTCCCATCCTCAGAGAAGTCATCCACTCACAGTGTCAGTGATCACATCTCAGAGGGTGAATCACCATGTGCAGGTCCAGCTCTGACTTCTTCCTCAGGTTCTGGTCCAAACTCCCATCTGGTGTGTAAGATTTCAATACGCTAGTTCTTCCCCACACTGTGTTCCTCTTTGTCACCACAACTCTGCATCTCTGCTCACAGGCCTTCCCCAACCGGGAATTTTCTCCTTGCTTCTCTCTTCCTATCTCAACCCCACTACTCCTTTAAGCTTTAGCTCAAATTCAAACATCTTCCTAACGTCTTTTCCAGTAACTCAAGTAAAAACTGAGCTTTTCCTCTTCTGATTGTCCATAGCATTAACTGTCTATGCTAGATAGTTCTGTACTTTAATTATTCATATTTTTACGTTTTGTCTCTTCAACTGATCTATAAACTCCTGTGGGGGGGAGGGGTGGGGGGGAAGGTATCCTTCCCTGGATACCCCAATGCTTGGTACAGTGCTAAGTACAAACACTAGTTAATAAACACCTGTTGAACTGCGTTCAAAGGGGATATGGGATCTATGTGTTGGTATAGTATGATTGATGATGATGATGATGATGATAGCAGCTCATGTTTATTTAGCATTTACTATGTGCCAGGCTCTGTTGCACTATTCTAAATATTTGCACATCTATAAACTCACCTATTCCTCATAATACTGTCATGTACGTACATTATCTGGTTTTGTTGATGAGGAAACTGCAGCATAGAGAGAATAAATAATTTACACAAAGTTACACAGGTAGCAGGGCCAAGGTGGGGGAAGGTACCTAATAGTTCTTCTTATTGCAGTTATAAAATTGTATTTGATTCATTTGCTTTTATACGCTGCTTTCTGTTCAAAACTGTGAGCTCCTGAAGGCAGGCACAAGTCTTGCTCATCTTATCCAATGTCTCATTAGGGACACGGCTTGCATTTGGGGCAGAACAATTCTTCACTGTGTAGGATGGTCCTACACCCTGAAGACATTTAGTGTCCCTGGTCCTTGCCTCATAAATGCAAGTAGTCCCCTGCACCCTGCCATTGTGACAACCAAAAGATATCTCCACCCATTTCCAAATGCTGGGGCTGAGCCCGCCAAGCCTCAGAAAGCCTGCCGCCTCCAGAGCCCTCTACATACCAAATCGGCACCATCAACAGTCCCTAGAGCTCTGATTTAAGCTAGGTGATTCCCCATCCCAGCCTTCACCACTGCTGTTTGGACCATGGATGGATACCTAATCAATGAACGGTTAATTCATATGATGAGGCCTAACTAAAAAACTCAAGCTGAGTCAATTATACTCTCTCCTGGGAATTTGAATTAAGAACTACCAGGCAGATTAGACAGAACAGAGGCAGAAGCTGCAAGAATGCCCCAGAGAGTGTTGGGACAACTATGGTTATGTGCAATCTAGTGAAGGAGTAGAAAATATAAGTGGAAGGTGTTGGTCTGTGGTTAGAGAAGACCAAGGCAGAGGCTCAGAGAACAGCAAAAACATCTTGAGGAAAGACGGCCTGTGAGAGAGGGATACAGAGAAAGGGAATAGCTGGTCCACGGGGTACCTGGCGTCAGTCCACTTGTACTAGAACAATAGCCTTAGCCCTCCTCCGGGTCTTAAGGTCGTTTCTGTCTAACCAGAACATAGTACAGTGTTTGGTACTCAGTAAATTTGTTAGATAAAGATACATGAATGGCTCATGTTTGTTAAAACAGAACCAAATTAGAATAAAAGCTGCAAAAAGGGCTCTGAAAACTGTAAAGCATGTAAATTAAAGTGGTACCACTATTACTACTGCTGATGATGAAATGTCACAGTTCATTCTGCTGAACTTTTGTTACTGCCCAGTTAATTCCTAGGAACAGGCCCCTGGTCTCTGAAGGGGCAGAGACCTCTTGGCACCTGCTATACTTACAGCTTGTAATCAGCCTATGAAATTAAGAAGGATACAAAGCTAATGCCTTGGGGACTTCCCTTGTGGTCCAGTGGTTAAGAGTCCGCCTTCCAATGCAGGGGATGCGGGTTCAATCCCTGGTCAGGGAACTAAGATCCCACATGCTGTGAGGCAACTAAGCCCCCGTGCTCTGGAGCCCACATGCCACAACTAGAGAGAAGCCCGTGTGCCGCAATGAAAGATCCCGCATGCCGCAATGAAAGATCCCGCATGCCACAATGAAGATTCCGTGTGCCACATCTAAGACCCAATGTAACCAAATAAATAATAAATAAATATTAAAAAAAAAAAAAGCTAATGTCTTGGATTGACTGGCAGATATTTTATTCCAGTAGTTTGAATACAGACTATAGCTATAGAGATATATTCACATACTTGCAATGAAAAGAAACCTTGACTCTGAGAGTCTTAAAAACTTTGAACTCTCTGTGTAACACTGGGAAAAATGCCTTCAAATCTGCGCAGGTTTTTATCTTGGGAGAAAAACAAAACAAGAAGATTTTCTTGCTCCACTGCAATTACTGTCCAAACTTTTAAGGAATCGCTTTTACAGTAGGCCCTCTGTATCCACAGGTTCTGCATCTGCCGATTCAACCAACTGCAGAGCGAAAATATTTTTTAAATCCACAAAGTTCCAAAGCAAAACTTGAATTTGCTACACTGGCAACTGTTTACACAGTATTTACATTGTATTTACAGCCATTTACAGAGTATTAGGTGTTATAAGTAATTGAGATGATTTAAAGTATATGGGAGGATGTGCATTACGTTACCTGCAAATACTATGCCATTTTATCGAAGGGACTTGAGCATCTGTGGATTTTGGTATCTGCAAGGGTGTGAGGGTGGGGGTAGGGTGTTGGTCTTGGAACCAACCCCTCGCAGATACAGATACCAAGAGATGACTATATATCCCTCATCACCACTTCCCTCCTAAACTCCCCGTAATATGCCTTGTGTCTCTGTTGCTCCTGTTCCTCACCTCATGTCCCAAATGCAAAGGTCTTTACTTAGAACACATCCTCTCATAGCTTTGCCGCATGTAACACAGTTGAACCCAATCCATTTGAAGCCCCTCTCTGGCTCCCCTAACACAATACTTTTCTGTTCTTCTAAGTTCATTTATTTGAAATGAACCTAAACCTGCACTTCTGGCTTTAACTGTGGTGCTGTAGTAAAAGCACTGGTCTGGGCATCAAGAGACCCAGTTTCTATTCCTGGTCTAAGGATTGACCAGTTACCTTGGCCACACGGTTCAAATTCTCTGAGCTCTGTCTCTTCATTTATAAACTGAGTGAGTGGGATTTAAGTATTTTTTCATACTGTGACTCACATTTTACATTGTGGTTCAGTAGATACATACATACATTTATCTAATCCATGTATGTATGTGTATATACACACACTCAGGAGTATTACATGCTTACTTTTACTACATGAGATGTACTTGAAACTTTCTATTCATTTCTATTCTATTTTTCAAAAAATGCTAGTTGTAACCCACTAAATAGACTTCAAAACCCAATCACGGGTGGTTACCCACATGTATAAAATACTGGACTTGTTGAAATGTCAGGTTCCTTCTAGTAATAATATAAGAGGATTTTGTGTTGTAGCCTTCCAACCTTGAACCATTAGCCTTAACTCACATCTGAATTCCAGCTTCCTATTTCTCTCTGTAAGAGTTCTTCATTTAGATATCTTAATATCACTTAAATTAACCTAGTTAACATGGAATTTGAAGCACCAGGTCCCCTTCCCATCATAACTATTTATGTTATTAGCAAGTGTAAAATCCTAGTGTTGACTTTTGGTCTAGTAATGGTAGAGTAACCTACACCGTACTAACCTCCCTATTGAAAATTATTAGCAACTCTGGACAAGATTTTTTTTTTTTTAAATAACTGTGTGAAGACACTAGAAAGCCACCAAAAGCAGCCAGAAACTGGAGGGGATACGACTCGAAACATGGATAGAAAACTAGGTAAGATCCCTATTTACCTGATACCTCCTCCCCCTACCCCAAGGCAATCCCTAGTCTTTCAGCATGCTGGAGAATAAAGCAAAAACGGAGAGCCAACAAGTGGTAATCTCATTGGGCTGCAGAGTCAAAAAGGTTCTGGGGCTCTGAAGTGGCTTGATATTAAGGGAGAAATCCTGCAAAAGAGGAAGCTGCAGAGAGGACAGCCCCAAAATCTATGCAGAAATTCCCTTCAAATCCTTGAACTGTGCACGCAGTGATGAGACTCCAGGGAACCCAGCAGAAAGCGATAACAGCTGGAGGCTAAAGAGCCCGGCAGATATTCACAACTCTCTGCAGCTGGGAAGACAGTTTGAAATCTGAGTCCCTTCAAATTAGGAAGTTCAATAAATATGTCCAGTGTTCCACTTAGAAACCTCTGCAGAGCTGCACCTTAGGAGTAAGGCCCACCTCCCAGGACGAGGAGCCACACCCTAGGACTAAGGGCAAAACCATAACAAACCTGCCCTAACAAAACTCTAAGCTTGAGGCCTTCACAGGAGAAACTGATACGACAGGTGAGGGGAAGTAAAAATCCTGGCAGAACAACTTGGTTTCTAGCCTGGGAGATGGTCGAGGAGCAGGCACTGAACAGCGCTTTGTTTCTCAGATGCAGCAGCCGGAGGGTGGGGAAGAGTGGGAGAGAGGAAGGCATGGGCATTCCACTTGGATAATTACACCTGCAAACACAGGGTCCAAGGGCAGATGTCTGTCCAGTTGTGGGGGGGGGGGTGTCAATCTGGATCTCAGCAGGGCAGGGACCATGCAGTGACAGTCGGGGTAGGGGAAGGACTTGTAAGGGGGAAGAGAGGTGGGTAGATAAAAGATGAAGAAATCATAACTTATGAGCACCTACTATGTTCCAGACATGTGATTAAGTGTCTTATTTATATTATCTCACTATGAGACAGGTATGATCATCTTCATTTTACAAATAAGAAATCCAAAGCTCAGAGAAGCTAAGTAATTCACCTAAAGTTACACTGTTAGTAAATGGTGGAGCTGAGATGTGAATTCAAGGCAGAAGACCAACTCCAAAGCTTGTTTCCTTTCTGTAATCAACTGTTGTGACTGTGTAACTTTCAGGAAGGGCAGTGGCACATGTGCTGTAAAACAGCTAGCAAAGAACATCAGAAAACAAAAAGATCTCTGGAACAGACTAAGATTTTGTTACAAGTCAAGGAGGATATTAGCGGTATAAAAAGGGGTGTCAATATGAATATACTATCAAAAGTTAAGTCCTCAAGTAGAGAGAGAGTTGTAAAAATGGAAATGGTATAAGGTGGAACTGAGCTGATTTCAGAGAGCTCATAGGGCATATTACAACACTCCAGAGAGAAGGGTTTGACTCCTAAGTCAAACAGAATAAACACAATTAGGAGGCTTAATACAATAAGGAACTAAAGATAGGAAACAAAGTTCATCTAAGGAATGGCTGTGGGGGAAGGGAAAAGGAACGATGCAAAAACTAACCTAAGGAATCACAGGATCAGATTTTTTTTTGAGCTGGAAGGAATTTAGAAGTCATCCAATCCCTATCATTTCAGAGCAAAAATGCACCTAGGAAAAAACACCTAGCTGCTAAATATCTCAGCCTCCCAACTAAAGCCGGGTTTCATTCTTATCTTTATAAATACAGGTAGAAAGCCTGCTTTGTCCAAAATGGTGCCCTGGAAATTCAAGTTAAGTCAAGCCTGTGTTGAAAGACCACTGGATAAACCACTGGCAGTTCCAGAATCACTCCAGGGACTTATGTTTTCAGTGGCCCCCACCACAAATCTAACCGGTGGGCCTATTCTGAAGGAGACCTGGATGAGAAAGCTTCACTTGGGAGGAAGGTGTGACATGGATTTTCCAGAACGTTCACACTTTCTGACTCTAATCCTTCTCCTATCATCATATGCTGGACGCCCCCCAAATTGGCCAAAACCAGAAAGTCTGCTTGGCATGAGTATAACACATATTTAAAAAAAAAAAATTAAAGATTTAACAGGAACAACAACAAAATAAAATAAACATAGTTCATTTGAGACCTGGAGAAGAGAAGACAAACTGGCAAGAAAGAAAGAACCTCTAATGATGAAAGACTCTTTAATATCCCCATTTTACAGATACCTTAGTTAAAGCTCAGTGAGATGAAGCCATCTGAATACCTAACATGTACAAAGCACCATGAAGAATATAAATAATCTTCTCATTTCCACAAGGGTTTTAGTGCTCACCATTCACTTAAGATTCCTGAATGTCAAGGAATGAACAAACTATAAAACAAGTTAAGTCTTCCTTCCCCCTAATGTCTAAAGTGCAGGGATTGAGAGAAAGAAGATGCCAGGAAAAAAAGTTTTCACTTGGTGCCCTGGTAAAGAACTTGCCATCTCCATAAGACAAACAAAAGATATTAAAGTAAAAAAGGAAAGATACCTGGGATTAGAGACCCTGACAAAAACCAAGAAAGGTAAAGGAGAGTTCCCATGACGACAGTCTGATTTTGAAAGCCATGTCGCAAATTTACAGCACTATGCACACACTCGCTCTGTGACGTGCCGCCCAGAAGAATTAAATCTCTAAGGCTGTTCTCACTCAAGATACACTTAATAAGAATTTTGGGGGCCAGGTTCCTTAAGTATACAAATGTACCTGGTACCTGGTAGAACCATCACCCCTTTTATCTATTTCCAGGTCTTATCCCCTAAGAAGGCTGGCTGAGTTCATACCTTGGGCTCTCTTCCTGTTTTGCACAAATTCTGAGCGTCTCAGGGTGCTGGGTGCTGTGCTGCGGAAGCAGCTATTCCTTTTCCAAGTCTCCAGGCCATTTAATTTTCTCTCTTCCTCTAAATGCCAGCTATTCTTCTCTAATGAAGTGTCCCAAGGAATGCCACGATGATGTTCTCCTTGGTTCCCCCCGGTCCCCTGATTCCACAGACCCTCCGGGATGACCCCTCTGCTCCCAGGTGCCATCATTCCTAGTCTGTCAATGCCATTACACTCCAAAGTCTTCATCTGGTGGAGAGAATCTGTTCCTCTGTAATTCTGAAATTTATATTCACAGTTTGCAAATAGAGTATCAGAGCCTCTATTCTCCATATCAAAATTACTCTGATCCCCGGCATGAGTCTTCACTTTGAGATCGATTTTATCATTTTGATAAACATTCCTGTCCCTGTCACAGTATTTGACAAATTCATTACCTTCACTGACACCATTCAAGTCTGGGAAGTCCGCAGACTGACCATTAGTATAATTCCCAGGAACGTGATGTAAATCATTGAGGTCTCTATAATAAAAATTAGTTTCTTTACAATCCTCAAGATTGTAATTAAAATTCCTACGGTCTACATGCCGGTGTTGAAGCTGACCAAAATTCTCCACAGAATCATCCAAACCCCTGTAGCCAGTCCATTGTGCAGTTTCTTTAGAGTCCTCAGGATTACGATTCAGATTCTTATGATTTACGCAGCCATTCGTCTCCCCATATCCTCCAGCTTTCCAGGTTACATCTGGGCTTCCTGCAAACGAATCATCCTTAGTCGCAGGGTTTGGATTCCCATAATCTACGTTTTCTGAATTCTTATAATCATTACAGCCTGGAGTCACACTTCCGTGGTACATACAGTCCTTTCTACTTTCCTTTGATTCCTCATTGTCCATACAGCTTGGTTCACTCTGCTCAAAATCCCAGTATCCACAATGCCTTTTTCTGTAGGGCCGATTCTGCCCTGTGGTCTGGTATCTGGAATCCAAGTCACCTTCTCTGTAAAGTCCATCCAGCGCTGTAACGTCCCTTTTCTGTAGATTCCTGCAATCTTCACACTCCCAGCTGGAGCTCCAGTGCCCTTTCTCCTCCAGTTCTCTTTCTTTCCTCATCTCGTGGGTTTCACACATATTCACTGTGCTCAAAGACACACGCTTTATCGCTCTCTTCCATGGGCCTGGGTTGAGCTGAGATGTGGACAGGTGCAGTGTAGCCTAAGGCTGAATCTGTCCTTCTTAAAGTGTCTTAAAATGTCTCCCAAAGCACTTTAAACGTTCTTCTTGCTACTCCAGTTGGAGCACGGGGAGATGTGAGGTTATTTCGACCTCAGGATCCAATCAGTGAGCTGCTCTATCTTTCCCCAGGGAGCCCAGAAGGTAATTAGTAACTAGCGTTCACGTGATTGGAGTTGGCAGTTTTGTTTGGTGTTTCCCTCAAGCTAGTCAAACTGGCTTGGCTGCTTTATGAGCTGAAGGTAAGAAGCATTTTTTTGCAGAAAAAGCAGAGTGAAAGAGAAACAGCCCCCTTTCAAAGCCCCAGGTAAGATCATGTAACCGTCTCATCTGCCTCTTTAATCCTTTAGTAATCAATCAGGGGTATGAATAAATGCCTTCATGTGCAGCTCAAACGGGACCTCCACTACCTGTCCTTCGAGTTTGGCTTTCTACTCTCCCTTGGACATCTGAAACTCTTCGGGACTCCCTTCCCTTTAGTTAGAGGCAGGACTCTTCCGCCTTTGAGAGCTTTGCTTTTATGGGATTCAGGTTACCCGTTAGTGTATACTCAAATCACAAGCTGTTCAAGCTCCTGTCTGCAGACACACTGGCTTATCCCACTCAGGAAAGAAAAAGTACATCTTTTATTCTGATCTGGTGTATGGTTAATTTTATAGGGTAAAAACTCTTTCCCAGAGGAATACAGTTATGTATGCTTTCACACTTTCCTTGATACTTGTCATGCCAGAGAAGCATCAAAACCATTCATCTCCTAAATCTCTTTTCCATCTAATTCATATAGCATATTTAGGAACTGGAGAATGAGGCTGGAAATCAGAAAGGTGGGTATAAAAGTACCATTTTGAATTCATCAAACATTAGATTATTTTATGTGAAGCACTGTGGAAGAGAAAAGGATGAAGTTGGTCTCTGCCTCTTACGATGCAGGAGCAACACACTATCAAGTAAGTAAGACTGCACGTGAAAAGTGCTGTAACAAACACCAATGGCAATGGCAACAAAGCAGAAGTCCCTGGTGGGACAACTGGAGGTTTCATGGAAGTGGTAGCATTTGAGCTGTGCCTTCAAGCATAAGCAGGGTTTCCAAAGACTTTCCACATATGGAGAACTAGGTAATGGGGAACACTCTGAAAGAATACATGTGGAAAAAGTAACAGGGATCATGCTGGAGGGGTAGGTTGCAGCAGATCCCAAGGGACTCGAATGCCACTTATTTTATTCAATGGATAATAAAGAGTCACTGAAGGTTTCTGAATAGGGGAGTGACATGCTAAGAGAGTCTTTAGTAAGATTACTCTTTTAGCTATCTGGTCATCTATCAAGTATCCTTGAACTTTTATCTAATCCCTATTTGTGAAACAATGTAACGTACCCTAAGGAGACCAGGGTTATATGCTTTGTCAATAATAAGATGTTTACTCTTGGGTAAACCACTTATTCTCTCTGGGACTCAACGGACCCAACTATAAAATGAGGCAGCTGGCCTCAATGACATCTTTGATTCCTTCAGTTTTAAAAATCCATGCTTCTATTTTCCTTGCAACTCCTTTTTCCTTTCCTCAAATACCTAATGTGCTGTTACACACCTTTTAGGCTCCACACTAATAGTTACTGAATGAACCTCTAGATTTTTAAATCTGATTTTCATGCAAAGGTTTTTGTTCCATAGTTCTGTTGCAGTAGTAGCAACAGCCCTGGCAGCTGCCGTGTTGTCAAGTGTGTATTAAGTGCCAGGATCAGGATGAGGGGCTAGGAAGTTGATATAAATGTTCTTTGATCTTCACTAACTGTAAGGAGGATATTATATTATCTTTATTTTACCACAGATAAAGAAAGAATCTCTGAGACTTTGAAAAACCTGTCCAAGATCACATAAACCAGTACAAGGAGGGGCCATAATTTGAACCCAGATCTGTCTGACTTCACGGCACTAGACTCAGAGGAGTATCTCAAAAACATAGGAAAGCCTTAATTTCCCTCAAACCAAGTAAACAAACAAGTACACTCCATCATGGTCTAATTCAGGGGTGGACCACTGCCGAGGCAAGTGTGCGCACACCTCGCCCCACGCTGCCGTTCCGTCTTTGTCTCCAGTCCTGGCCTACTTCCACCCTGCCCCAGTGCTGATCCTCACCACCCAACTGCGATGAGCACTGGTACCAGCACAGTCACAGAAAGACTGTCCAGTATCGACTGGCTCAATCATCTAAAACCTACTGCCTAAACCCGATAAAGACTGTGATTTGGTTCACAAACCAATAGGATGACAACGTAATTTGGGAGGACAGCTTTGACTATGAGTTATACAGAGGAACAGTGTAAAAGAGGGCACACGGGAGGAGGAATCAGGACAGCTAGCTTCTAGAAGTTCAATTTCTGCTAATAACCAGTTTGTAGCTATGCTTAACTTCTCTGGCTGTCAGTTTTCTTATACGTAAAATGAAGAAGTTAACAGTTTCTCTGCCACTTTAAATCTAAAATTCTACAATCTTACTTATTTCTAAGTTAAAAGTAAAGATATATCTTTCCCTAACTGTTATGGAAAACAGAGTTTCCTTTGGCAACTTAAAGTCTTTGATAAAGCTAGCATGATAAGAAACACACCTAGTAAATCCACGAAGAGAACAGATAAAAAGAGGATAAATTACAGGTAAGAAGGATACTCGTTATAAAACAATCCAGTAGTAAAGGTTACACAAAGGTAAAAAGAAATGACCTTTGGATGAGTGGAGAGTGAATAGCTGGTTATAATATGGAGCTCCCCTCTCCCCACCTCACCCCCTCTTCTCTTTTTCTAAGCCCTACTGCCTGTGGGACTTTAAAGATATAGCCTGTATAAAAATGTAAACTGCCTCAGGTTTGCCTCATTACTGAGAACCAGAACTAATCAAAAGCTGTGAATGGGCTGCTCTTTTCATGTGATAAATCTGTGTGCAAAGAAATGTGGCCCAAGGGAACGAGGAGCATAAAGGAGGAATAACTTTCCTATTTTTCTCAGTCCTAGTCCTACTGGTGAAATACAGCTTTGTAGATAGTTATCTTCCCTTTCACTTGATACAAGTCACATTCCACAGGCCCTCTTCAAAAGCCCTGAGCCGCACTCTGCCATGATGTTTGTTACTTGTTACTACAGGGTGGGCGATCAGCTACAATGACCATCCCTGGATAGAAATTCTCCGAACATAATGCTAGAAGTGAAGGTGGGGCAGCAGGATTTGAAGGATGAGAGAAAAGAGGCAGAAAGTAGAGGAAAGGTAAAGGAACAAAAGGGAGGAGACAGTAAAAAAAAAAAAAAAAAAAAAAATCTAGTAAGAACAGGTAATTACCTAAACTTTTCACAGTATCTCTGTAACTGCCCATGTGGTTCCTCCAGCCTGATGATCAACTCCTCCTCACTGTCTAACTCTGCCCCAATGACACTCTCTGATTCCCATAGTTCTTGCTATTTTCCAGAGCACCATGCAAATATCCCTCTCATTTTACCTGTTACTTTATTATACTTGTTTACCTCCTTTTATTACACTGAAAGCTTGAGGGCAAGGACCACGTCCAACCTCCAGCACAGCTCTGTACGTGGGGCACAAGAGGTACTCCCATGTTTAATGAGTTGATGGTGGTCATATTTATTGGGCACATGCTAGATGCGAGGCAGAGGGCAGGAGAGCTTACAAGTTAAAAGCACAGGCTGTGCTTTTTTTTGAATCCTGACTCTGCCACTAACTAGCTATATAATCTTGGGAAAGTTACTTAAGCTCTCTAAACCTGTTTCTTCATCTTTTCACCATCAAATCTACCATCCTACCTGCATCTGTAACCATCTGCTCTGCTTTCCCTCTTGTTAGAATGGAAGAACTGTCTCTGCTGATAACAGGCCAATCTCTCTCTCTGTTGGTTCACTGATCCACTCCCTCCTGACCCCTCAAAGACTTTGTTTCGGCAATTAGGCCCTCCCTCTCCTGCTCTTCAGTATGCCCACTCTAACCATCAGTCTCATGAGCCTATGAATGTTTCCCATCTTTTTAAAAATTTTATTTATTTATTTTTGGCTGCATTGGGTCTTCGTTGCTACACACGGGCTTTCTCTAGTTGCGGTGAGCGGGGGCTTCTCTTGCTGTGGAGCACGAGCTCTAGGCACGCGGGCTTCAGTAGTTGTGGCACGCGGGCTCAGTAGTTGTGGCTTGTGGGCTCTAGAGCGCAGGCTCAGTAGTTGTGGCGCACGGGCTTAGTTGCTCCGTGGCATGTGGGATCTTCCCAGACCAGGGCTCGAACCCGTGTCCGCTGCATTGGCAGGCGGATTCTTAACCACTGTGCCACCAGGGAAGTCCTGTTTCCCATCTTACAAACAACTTCTGCTTTGAAAGACTTGAGCAAGCCAAATACTCAATGCCTCCATTTCCTTACCTCTCACTCTATCTTTAATCCATTCCAATAAGGCTTTTATCCCTTTGTTATCACTTTACTGAAACTGCCCTTGACAAGATCATCCAATCCAATGGTCATTTCTGAGACTTCATCTTACTTGGCCTCTCAGTAGCTTTTGGACACAGTCACTTTCTCTTTCTTAAAGCTCTTCCTTCACTTGACTGGCTGCTCCTTTTCCTTTGCTAGTTCATCTCCCTTGTCTTCCACATTCCTAAACATTGGCTGCCCCAGGTCTTTTCCTTTGTACCCAGTTACCTAGCACACAGTAGGAATTCAAGAAATTCCTTGACTAGGAATGTGGTGTCCACTCTTACTGCAGCTGCCTCTCAGCCTAAGGGTTAATTAGGAGGAGTTGTAAAGAAGACCCTATCATTAAGGTTAAAGTAACTCAAGGGATATCAATACAGCAACAGCCTCCAGCTAAGTGGGAAGAGGGTCTGGAAATGAGGGAGAAGACAGATACTTAAGATCAAAAAGTAAGTTCCCCAGTAAAGGAAGAGACTATGGACTAATGAAAAGACAACTGACTGGGATAGGGGAAGGCAGAAACACAGAGAAAAGAGTCTGAGAGCACTGTAAAAAAAAAAAAAAAAAGACTGGAATACAGGAAAATAAGAGGTGTTGGGGGGATCTGATATACTTTGAAGGATGTAAATGTTCTAAATGGACAGGGCTGAGAGAAGCATTCAAGATGTTTTAGAGTTTAAACCTTATGATGAACTTAAAGGTGAGTTAGGTGAGGGTTCAAACAGAGAAACTGGAATCCGTGAGCAGCTTGGGGGTGTTACTAGTATGAATGAGTAAACACTTCGGAAACTTAAGTAACTTCATGATAAGCCAACAGTCAAAAGTATATCTGTGAGGAAGGATTAAATATTTAAAAAATATATATAGGGCTTCCCTGGTGGCGCAGTGGTTGAGAATCTGCCTGCCAATGCAGGGGACACGGGTTCGAGCCCTGGTCTGGGAAGATCCCACATGCCGCGGAGCAACTAGGCCCGTGAGCCACAACTACTGAGCCTGCGCATCTGGAGCCCGTGCTTCGCAACAAGAGAGGCCGCGACAGTGAGAGGCCCGCGCACCGCGATGAAGAGTCGTCCCCGCTCGCCGCAACTAGAGAAAGCCCTCGCAAAGAAACGAAGACCCAACACAGC
This sequence comes from Eschrichtius robustus, assembly GCF_028021215.1. NCBI lineage: Eukaryota > Metazoa > Chordata > Mammalia > Artiodactyla > Eschrichtiidae > Eschrichtius > Eschrichtius robustus. The sequence goes on from NC_090830.1 coordinate 110,711,213, forward strand.
CAAAAAAAAAATAATAATAATAATAAATAAATAAATAAATAAATAATTTTTAAAATATATATATATGTCAATACATACATATATGCTCTTAAATCCACAGATATATGTAATTTAGCAAATAGTTTTCAACCAATGAGAGTACTAAAAATGTTATTGTCTGCATAAATTATTTTGGAAGTAAGTTGGCAAGAGTCATTTGGGATCCCCTTCCACCTTGAGCACTTGCAGATCTGAGTTTTCCAACTGTTGCTTCCTACCACCCACTCTCAGAGGTCAAGCAATCCCTCCTTAAGTCAAAACACGCTGGCACTTCACTGTGGCACAGTGAGAATGTACATAAAGCTGTACAGTGAAACCCACCTGAATCTGAATCCTGGCTCTCCCACTTACCAACTGTGAGACTTTGGGCAAACCTCAGTTTTCTCCTCTGTCAGATGTGGACAATTTTGGGAACTGGAAAAAGTGTATAAAAGCACCTAGCACATTGTTTGACAAAGTATAAGCGCTCAATTATTTATAATTGCTGTCATCATCCTACTCTTTCAGTTCCTATCTTCCAGACAGCGCACTCCCTGGGCCTCTTCTCTTTTTCTCTATCTATACTTTTTTTGTTTTTTTAAGTAATCTCATTAAATGTCATGACTTTAAATAATGTCTATGTGCTGAAAGAATTTATGTCTATGTGCTGTCAAAATTCATTTGTCCCAAATTTATGTCTCCAGGCCTAACTCCTCTGAACTCTGGCCTGTGTATCAAATTGTGCAGTTGACCTCTGCCTCGTCCCACCTCCCCCACCAACCAGCGCCTCCTGCACTCTTCACCATTAATTGAGAAATTACTGGCAACTCCAATCCTTCCAGTTGCTCAATCTCAGGGTCATCCTCATCTCTTTCGCCTCACATCCAATCCACCAGCAAGTCCTACTGGCTCCAACTCAAATATACCTTATATATGATGCTCAAAATAACTGATCACTTCTCCTCAACCCCACTCTGCCGTCCTGGTGCAAGCTACCATCACCTCTTGCCTGGATCATTACAGTAGCCTCCTTACTGGTCTCTCTGCCTCTGCACTTCTGTCTTTTCTCAGCGCCACAGCCAGAGTGACTCTGTAAAGTTCTAAGTCAGATCATGTTGCTCCCCTGCTCAGAACCTTCCTGGGGCTTCTCGTCTTACTCCGAATGATGGGCTACAAAGCCCATGCCTTTGCTCGAGTTGAACTGGCCTCCTTGCTATTCCTCAAACAACAGGCACACTCTTATACTTGCTGTTCTAGCTGCCTGAAATAATCTCCCCCAACCCCCAAAATGGCTTGGCTGGCTTCCTACAATCATTCAGATCTTCACTCAAAAGTCACTTCCCTGATTCCATAGGTTCTTTTGCCTCTTAAGAAAACGTATATTTTTATTTATTGTTTGTCTCTCCCCATGGGGGCAGAGATCACTGCTGTAACTCTAGAACGCTGCCTGGAATATAGCAGGAGCTCAACAGTATTTATTGAATAAATGACTGCCCCAGAGTTTTTCATCTTTGGGGTCTTGCTACATCTGGTAAAGTGAACAGCAGTAGTCAACACACTCAGGTAGCCAGTGGCAGCAGGAATGCCTGTGGCTGAGGCAGGAGGCTAGCTAGAGGTAGGTCCTCTCACTAAGTGCTGCAAAGCCTGGGTGAAATCTGAAACCCATACTTGAAGTCCCTGGAGCTATTCCAGTTTCTCCACCCCTCCGCCTGGAGCTGAGGTGAAGAAATGTTCACAAAGCCACACTACAAACTGCAAAGACTAGTGAGTCATGGGCTAATTATAAGTAAGTTAACCATTCCTAGCTACGTTTCTTGACATACATTAAACCCTGTCTCCTAAAAGGAAAACTAGCTTCTGTCCTGAATCAACATGGACTCTGAATGGCTTCTGACTATGGTTGCTGTTTTATGGATTTATACCAAGATAAAATCCATTACAAGTAACTGAGCTAATTTTTACTGAGCCAACACCCTGAACTAGATGTTACAAAGGCCGAGGATATTGGGTTTTTTCTTACGTACTGACAAACTAGAAAGAAAAATCATTATTTCTTTTACATGAACTTTTACATCTCGAAAGACCACAAAACGTTTTACCTTTTAAACTCTATTACCTTTTACTAGTTTGGGAAAGAATTCTTATACCTGAGGCATTCCAAGGAGTCTTCAGAATAATAAATTGCTTCTGTATGTAGAAAAACTATACTTTCAATTTTTAAAAATCTGTCTGGAATATTATATATCACTACAGTGTAAAGATGTTATTATTCCATATCAGTCATTCTCCAACTGGTTAACCTAATGGCTCTCTTTAGTGGACCTTAGATCTCACCCGGTATCTTGGTGAAAATGTTACTTTCCTGAAAAACATATTCTGATTTGATGTGCAACAGTCATTTAAAATTCAAATTAAAAATTACCCCGAGAGTCTCTGGTCAACCTTCTTCCTGGCATTACCTTAAGGGGAGACGTTTAGGAGCAAGGTTCCTGATGTGAAAGAGGCTGACTCTACAATTTACCATCCACTGCACTGATTTAGAACAACAGGGTCTTGGCCCACACGGAAATTAACTATGGCCATAATTCAAAGGCAGCAAGACAGACAGACAGTGTGATTAAATACAGAGGTCAATATCAGTATGATCACTAGAGTTTCAAAGATACACAAATATGAATGATCCTATGACTATATCCTTTTTATTAATCAGTGTATAGCCAGTGCCTGGGTCATACTATGTGCTGAAGAAATGTTTGCTGAGTAAAGAAATGAATGTACAACCCTGACTGTCCAATTCAGGCATGTGAACCTCTCCTCGAGGTAGAAAAGGACTATGATATGCTAAAATGAGATTCTCTCAGGGCCACAGGATGTAGTTCTAATAAGGACTTCTAAAAGTAACTTGTACTGGTAAATCTGAAAAGTCTGTGGACTAACCCTGAATATTTCTACTGCTTCAGAAGCCAAACTATTTATCAGATTTGAAGGTACCATTTTTGGTTTTGTTTTTGTTTTGGCCATGCCCCGCAGCTTGCAGGATCTCAGTTCCCCGACCAGGGATTAAACCCGGGCCATGGCAGTGAAAGCCCGGAATCCTAACCACTAGGCCACCAGGGAACTCAATTATTATTATATGCTTAAATTATTAAGCAATTTTTTACTCTGAAGACTCCTTGGAATGCCTCAGGTGTAAGAATTCTTTCCCAAACTAGTAAAAGGTACTGTGTTTTAGATATGGACTTCTACTTATTAATTAGCAACTCATTCGACCAGAAGCTCCTGGAAGGCAGACAACACATCTATGTTTATTACTATATACCCTACCCTTAACACAATGCCTGGCACATGGTAAAAACTTCACCAACATTTGCTGGATGAGTGAGTGATTGACTCGATACCATCCTGAAGCCTACAATGACATATCATTCCCCAACACACTATACTCAAAAATGCCTCCTAGTATTCTACCCTGACTCTACATGATAATTCCAAACTTAAAACTCCTAATTCTCAGACATAGCCAAACACTGGCTTATCTAAAACTACTAATAATGGACTTTCTATTTCCAATAATTGAAGTTTAGGCCAACCATCTCACAGAAAGAAAGCTTAAAAAGTTAGATGAACTATTTTTAAAAAACTATCAACACAATGACAAGATGGTAGAGTACAGGCCAAAACCAAAAGGAAAACTAGAATCCAGAGAGGTAAATAACCACAGAAACTACAATGCCCTGGGGCATCTACCAGTCCCAGAAAACTCAGCTTTTGTTTCAATGGCCCTCTGGGGAGAAGAGGTCAATAACCCAAAGCCCAAGGCAAGGTAAGGAGTCTAAAAGGAGACTTTTTCTATAATAAGCTAAGATTCCAGAGACTCCTGAGAGAGAATCAGAACTGGACCAGCCCTCCTGCAAAATTACATCTCGGGCTCTAATACCTTCACCGTCCAAGGTACTTTAAGCCTTGAAATTAGTTTAAGGTGGAGGTGGACTGAGAATGATATCGTTTCCATGTGGGAATTCCTCCTCAGCGTTGCCTAGGGAATTTATATGTCTTTCTGAATCGTAAGAAAAAAATCAGCCAAGAAATCTGGAAAAAAAAGAGAAAATACTATAATTCTCTGTGAGAATAAAGCTTAACAATAAATGTAGAGACATTGCTGGTTTAAAAGAATCTACCAGTGTCAAGCTGAAAGCAAGAGCAGAAAATACTGACCCACAGAGTAAAGATTAAGGTTGACCGGGACAAAAGTACATAGGAGAAAAGTGACTAGGATCTAATCAGTTAGTATTGCTTTTAACTGTTGCTGTGTTATGAATGTGTTTATAAAGCACGTGTGTTCATGGCCCTGTGTGCTAACAGTGAGTCACTCTTGCAAATAAAATAAATACTAATAAGCTTATTTGCACAGTATATTTTATATAAACCTTGTAAGTGATGGTCCAAGAAATATCAAATTTTAGAAGTAAAATAAGTCCTTAAATTGGCAATTCCAACACATGATTCTGTGTAGCGTTGAATCTCACTCAGAGGCAAATGTTCCATTATTTTAATACTACTCAAAAATGTTTGCTCAGTGTTTTCCAGTGTTTGTATTTGCTATAGGTTATAGTTCTTTGTAAGTATTTTAACAAGAGAAATGCAGAGAAGATGTGAATATTAATATTGAATCATTATATTGTATTACCTGAAATTAACATCATATTGTATGTTAATTATTTCAATTAAAAAATTTTTTAAAGATGTGAATATTGTCACAAATTTATTGTCTAAAATTTGAATTAGCAAAACAATATTGATTCCAATGGCAAAGTCAAAATCAGAGCAAGTAGACAAAGTATTTTCACTGTTAAAAAAGAATATAAGGGACTTCCCTGTTAGCGCAGTGGTTAAGAATCCGCCTGCCAACGCAGGAGACATGGGTTTGAGCCCTGGTCCGGGAAGATCCCACATGCCACGGAGCAGCTAAGCCCATGCGCCACAACTATTGATCCAGCGCTCTAGAGCCCGTGAGCCACAATTACTGAGCCTGTTTGCCACAACTGCTGAAGCCCGTGCGCCTAGAGCCCATGCTCCGCAACAAGAGAAGCCACTACAATGAGAAACCTGCTCACCGCAACGAAGAGTGTCCCCTGCTTGCTGCAACTAGAGAAAGCCCATGTGCAGCAACAAAGACCCAATGCAGCCACAAATAAATAAATTAATTAATTTAAAAAAACAAAAGAATATAGAAATACATATGTATAACTGAATCACTTTGCTGTACAGCAGAAATTAACACAACATTGTAAATCACCTATACTTCATTAAGATTTTAAAAAAAGAAATACTCAATGCAAATAGTCGCTAGAAAATAAAAAAAGAAAACCTGTCTGTACCAAAAAAAAAAAAAAAGAAAGAAAGATTATGAGCTTATGCAAAGCAACATGTACCCTAATGGCCCCACCTGAAGATGTTTTTGGATACATTCTTAACACTCAACCAACAACAAAGGAAACTTTTTTCTATGTCTGGAATATTAGTCACAAAACAAAGATCAATCCCATCAGATAGGGCAACTAATACTTTGTGTATTTAAAATTTTGTTTTAAAAATCACTTTTAAATACTAAATATTTGTGGCATGATTTTACAGTTTTTAAATTATTTTTATTTAACATTTATTTTGTGTTAATATTCCCTTCTTTTATATTATCAGATGTCTAGTATCATGTTAATTTTCTAATTTTGATAAATATTTTTGAGTTATGTAAGATATTAGGGTTAGGGGAACTCTACTATCTCTGCAACTTCTCTATAAATCCAAAATTATTTTAAAGAAAAAAGTAAAAAATATTTCAAAGTTTATTATCAGGTAGAGAATAATTTTACATGTCATTAAAATATATAATCTCATAATATTTTGGTTCATAATAATAAAAAATTATGTATTTATTTCATATATATGTGTATATATACATAAAATCTCTGAAACTTTTAGTATAATCCTAACACAGGAAAATTGTTCACTGTTGATTATTACAGTCATTACTGTTATTACTTAAGAACATGTAAATAAAAGAGTTTTTTTTAAAAAATACAGAATAATTTATAATTTTAGGAATTACCAGGAATTCCAATTTCTTGTTCCTGAATCTCAAAGATTACTATCCTTCAGGAATTTGGAAACATTAGCTGACCAGAAGCAGCTGACAGAAATAAGTGCAAATCCTCTCTGGAGACAGGTGCCTTTATCTCCGGTCTTAATGTTTTCCAAATACTATGACTAGCACACAGTAAAAGGTTACCAGACACACAAGGAGTCTAGACCACATGAATGAGAACCATGTGACACCAGAAACAGTCCCACTAAGACTTAATATCTTGGAATTATCATATGCAGACTATAAAATAACTATTCTTACCATAGGTAAAGAAAATAAAAAACAAGCTGAAAGATACCTACTGGAAACAGAAAACTATTAAAGGTAACATATCAGATTTGAAAAAAAAATAGAGCTTCTAGGAAATGACTCCTCATGACATCATAATTCCAGAGTTTTAAGAAGGAGCAATATGAAGAATAGTATAAAGGCTATATATATTTAGGTGTGAGCTATACGTAAATCTATATACCATCCTATACTTAAATTGAATCCATTCAATGTATTCCCTGTTGATCTAACTAGATTCACACTTATACGCATAAGGTGGAGCTGAATGTAAACAAAACAGTCACGTGTATCCTGCTCTAAAACCACCAAGCACAAACCAGAGCAGTCAGTTGACTACAGTTCAAGTAAATAAAGTCATACCCTTTCTTCTTATACTTAAGTCTTGCAAATTAGAAGTGCTTCTTGGGGTTTCCCTGGTGGCGCAGTGGTTGGGAGTCCGCCTGCCAATGCAGGCGACATGGGTTCAAGCCCCGGTCCGGGAAGATCCCACATGCCGCGAAGCAACTAAGCCCATGTGCCACAACTACTGAGCCTGCACTCCTAGAGCCCGTGAGTCACAACTACCGAAACTGCGTGCCGCGACTACTGAAGCCCACGTGCCTAGAGCCCGCGCTCCGCAATGGGAGAAGCCACCGCGGTGAGAGGCCTGCGCACCTCAACGAAGAGTAGCCCCCGCTCGCCTCAACTGGAGAAAGCCTGCGCACAGCAACAAAGACCCAAGACCTAACACAGCCAAAAATAAATAAATTAATTAAAAAAATTAAAAAAAAAGAAGTGCTTCTTAATTATATTTTCTTCTAATTTCTCAAACCCCTATTAAATGCCTACCACGTGATAAGCATAGCTAGGCATTTGTCCATACATTTTCTTATTTAAAAACAGAAGAAAAAAAAAAAAAGAGGAGGAAGGAGGAGCAATAGCTACAATAAAACCTAATTTTGGGTCTGGCACAGCACTGGACTATTTTGCTACCATTAACTGTGTCTGACAAGGGGACCAGCATCTCAGCACCGACAGTCCTTAGCTCTCCAGTAGTCCAAGTTCAAAGTAACAACGGAGGAAGGAGATCTTTGAAAGTTCTGGAAGGTAGAGCAGAAACTTCAATTTCATTCAGTTAAACTAAATTCAATTCACCAAGTATTTACTGAGTCTACTACCTGTTGGACACTATACCAGGTGTGTGGGAAATGACAAACCAACTAATGTACAGTATCTGTCTTCTCATTAGGCTTCAAATTTTCAAGAGGCATATAAACAACTAAATATAATATCAATCAGGATTAGATAAATACTGTATCGAAAGTTCTTTAAATCTTATGCCTTAAATTTCAAGGTTAGAGATTGTATGGGACTGGATTGGAGGGGTAAAGCCTGGTGCTCAAACTGATTAATTCTGCCTCTTTCAAGGGACTGTTTATATTGCTGGATATACTTTTTATGAAGACAGAAAAAGATGACCTTAAGAGGAACTGTCAGTGATTGCAAGAAATAAGTGATTTCATCATACTAGCAATTGATATAAATAATACACCTATTGAAAAGCAATCAAGTCAATATTAACACAGCCAATGCTGTATTTGGTGAATGCAAATAAAGAAAAGTTTCCTGATTAAGACTATACACACCTACTGCAGGTCTTTCACAGCATTAAACTTTTAGAACTCAAAAAAAACCCAAAAAACATAGTAAGAACACCAGCTGAATTATTAAATTAGTCCTGAAAAAGAAGGTCAATCGAATAAAAAAGAATACCAGTTTCATCCCTCAGTACCAGTCCATTACTCCATATAGTCCTTTAAAAACACTGCACACTGTTTTTAGGCAAAGAAGACATAATATTTCTCTGGAACACTACTAATTCTAATAAGTATCATTATTGAGAAATTCTTGCTACCTGGAATTTGGGAGAGTTTTGTTCTGTCACCTGTATATCTAACACAAGAACAGTTTACAAGTATATCTCAAAACTCGTATGTATGGAAGGTGATGGAGAATCTGGGGCTTGCTATGGCTTTGAGGATGTAGCACTGAGCCAAAGTTCCCTCAGGATTCCTTTTCAGGCACTCTGAAATCGTCAAGGTATCTGGCATTCCCCAAGAGTTCAGATACTCATATTAAATGAACACCCTCTTGAGGACATGTCTAAGTGCTCACCCTTGTGCTTTACCTTGAGAGCAAATGTCACCACTGCCCTGTTGAGCACAAATGACCCAGGGGCCCAGTGACCTGGCTGGTCCCTAACTCATCACCCTGCATGTGCTCCAGGACACCCTCCCAGGGCCATGCCTCTGAGTTTGGAGTTCCTGCACAACTGTGCCCACTTGCACAGCAATTCTTGCCTGAGCATATTTTAGACAGAGGTTTCCTCTCTTTCTGTAATCCGTCTGCTTTCCATCTTTCAGAAAATTACTCAATTTCTGGCCTTCTGATGATACTCTTTCTTCTTGGAATTTTTTATTATTATTTTTTCATTCACTTTTAGAGATCTAAGGGACAAGGGGAAGTTGGTATGTGTACTTGGTCTGCCATCTTGATTTGGTCTCTCTGGGCCACCATTACCTTGTTTTTATTTATTAGGATCCTGCAACTCCTAGATCCACAGAGTGCTTTTTATTATTGACTTTCCTAAGGACATGTAGGTTCAGAGCTCTCTGCCACGCATGCCAAAGGGCATGCAGTCATGCTCTCCTCAGGCCCTAGACCAGTTGCTATTATCTCACTCTTTTCTTCTTCCTACTTTATAAATTATTTCTCCTGATAGGCTGGTGAATACAAATGAAGTCTCCAGAGCCTGGTCACCCCCAAGTTAAGAGACAGCATTTGAATTTTTGAATGTGCAAGGTGGGAAACAGTAAACCATAGTAGTTAAAGACATGGGCTCAATTCCCGGTTCCCTTAGCAAGCTACTTAATCTCTACAAGTCTTGGTTTCCTCATCTATAAAGTAGCCATATGAATTAACCCAGTACCTTCAAGGTAGCTGTGAAGATTCTTTGTGACAAATGCTTATTAATACATTAATAAATGTTTGTTATTATTATTATTATTGAAACTTAGTCCCTGGACCACAAAGATACAACATATCATTTTCTCACGAGTCTTAGCCTGGAAGTCGTCAGTCCTGAGCAGAGTCTGGTTAAAGAAAGTTATATCTGGGGACTTCCATCTGCACAACTGCTACGGATGTCACAGAGGTATAGGAGGTATAAATGTCACTGAGGTCTGAGCTTTTTTACCTGAGCAGCAAATGGAGTTAGGAGGCTATAGTGGTCATAGGATACATTCAGACAGAGCCATCTAATTGTGGTGACAGAGTGAGAAATTAGGTAATAAAAAGCAAACCATTCCTTAATTGTCCATCATAGATGGTAACATATCCCTAAAAACCTGGGTAGGCTGTTACTTGGACTTGCCAGTGTCAAGAAACAAGTATATACTATCTCCTCATCACTTACCTCTAAGTTGCTGGAGTTCCATGTTCAAACTCTCAATGTTACTCTCGTAGAACTCAAGATTCTCAGGGGTCTCTGCCCTTAGTGATTCTTCTTGCTTCTCCTCCAACAGTAAGTTCAGCTCTTCTTGAGCCCTGCAGCACATATCCAAGTCCTGTTCCATCTCCTGAATCCTCACCAAGACTAAGGGACACTGGGAAGTCTGGTCCAAAGTCTTCTCCATGTTCTCAGGGCCCTCCTTTTCTAGGGTCTCCCAGCCAGGACGGTTACAGGTTAGGAGCTTGGGGGGTACTGCATTCGTTCTCTGCTGGGCCGAGGGAGGCAGGGGAGCGGGGCGAGAGGGTCGCATTGCCAAGGGTGGTTCCGGTCTCAGGTTCTGGTCCACTGGCAAATGGGGAGCAGTGGATGCTGGAGTACAGGGACGGGGTGGCGGTGGCCTTAGAGCCTTTCTCCTCTCGGGCAGCCCCTGCTGGATGATTAGCTTCGAGGAACCTCGGAAAATATCCTTTTCGGAGTTAAAGTCCATGATTGAAAAGTGGCGCAAAATTTTATCTGGTTCTGTGCCGGGCCCTGACAAGCTCTTCTCAAACTCTATCAGTTGTTGTGTCAACTTAGAATCCAGGTCCGTGTTGCCGTCTCCCTGTGAAAGTGCCATTGCTTCCACAGCAGGTGCCTTGTCTTGCAGACCAGGCTTCATCTCTGATCTCTCTGATGCAGAGCAAAAGCTGGAAGCATTTTCTTTGGGTGTGAGGTGCTTTTTCACACACCGCGCCATGCCCTGGAGTTGAGGGCTCAACTGGCTGGGTCTGACTGCCCTGGAGGCTAAACGGGAAAAGGTGCTGTGAAGAGGTGGCACTGGCTTCTGAAGGGTTTTCGGCTGGGAGTATGTTCTTCTGGGAGGTAGGCTGGAGTAGTCTCTAGTCCTTGCTTCTAGAGGAAGAGGGTCAGAGTACTGGTCGGGGCGGGGGTTGCTTCCTCCTCCTATAGAATAATACTGGTTTTTCTGCAATTCGGGATGAAAAGGTACTGGAGTTTGGGACGCAACACCATTGACCACCTCTGAAGGATCCTTTGTGGAAGAGTATTTGGCAAGAAGCTGTTCGTGCCCTGAACCTGTGCTTCTTGGGGGCCCTTCTGAGGTGCCCGTGTTCCAGTGAGAGTTTTTGTCTTCTTCATACTCAGAAGTCAGATGCTCCAGTGGGGAAGTGGATGTTTCAGAAATAACTGAGTTGGACTTCTCTGCTTTATACTCAGGAGATTCATGTCTTGTTCCTTCCACTTCTAAGGAGTTCTCCGAACAATCCAAAGATGTGTCAGGGATGTTGGTGAGGCTGCTTTCCTGCGGCAGATCCATGGTTTCCTCCACCCTTGCTTGAGGACATAACTTTACAAAGCGGTAAGGAAAGATGCCTGTCCTGCCCTTCAGTGATCCTTCTAGCCAGCCATCTTCCAGGGTCCCCAGGATTCGGATTTTATCGCCTACTTCGAAATCCAACTCATTTGGCTCCAGGGCTTGGAATCTGTAGAGGGCAATCCCGTAGGTGGCTGGCTGCTCGCCTTCCTCTTCTGGCTGTCTCTCTTCTCCTGTGTTGGTATCTACTTCACCGTTAGTAATGCAGTCATCGCAATTTCCAGAACTTACTGACTCATCCACAGTCCTCAGGGGCCCCAAAAGCTCTACAAAACCTTCCGGAAAAATGCCTCTTCGACCCTCTAACTCCCCTTCAAACCAGCCTGGTTCAGGAACTCCAATAATGGTAATCACATCCCCTTCTCTGAAGTCCAGCTCCTCATCCAGCTGGGCAGAGAGCCCCATCAGTGCCCGGGCTTGTCCCATTGAATACTCGGGAATCTGGAGAAGGGCACTCTGTGAGTGCCACTGCCGACTCTGTGAGGAGAGGCAGAGCTCCCTAACACATGAGGACGGGAAGAAGCCCCGGGCACCCCAGCAGCTCCGGCCCTGCAGCCAGCCGGCAGTGGGAGTGCCATGGAGAACCACTAGGTCACCTGAAGAAAGAGAAGAGAAGCAAAGATAATGACCTCGGTTATCACCTCAGCAGGATACTGGTATAACTAATAGTGCAACTCATCATCTTAAATAGCTACCAAATTCAAGGGAATATAAACCTAGAGTTTTAAGTGCATGAACACTTTTTGACAATTTAGTGACAATACAGTGAACATTCCTGTAAACCCATGGTTTTCAAAATGTGGTCTGCGGAACCCTGGGGGTGGATCCCTAAGATCCTTTCAGAGGGTCTGTGAGGTCAAAACTATCATATTTTCTTCATACACTTCATATACTTCAGCCAAAACAATGTAACGTGGCAAACTGAATATAGATTCAAGTAAAAGAATCTAGACTTCTTCTATTAAACCAAATATTAAAGACATCTGCAAAAAATGCAAACCAATGTTACTCTTCTCACTAAATTTTTTTTGTTTAGGAAACTAGTTATTTTTCATAAACTGTTATTTATGTTATTAATGCTAATATGAGTTTTTAAAAATAAACTGATAATTTAAAAAATGTCTCAGCTTTAACAGCTAATACGGTAAATATCAATAGACTCACACAAGCAAGTGCTCTTTAGGGTCTCAAAAACTTCTAAGAATGTAAAGGGATCCTGAGATCAAAAAGTTTGAGAAATGCTACTACCAACAATAGTCTGTACCACTGGATTCATTTATAAACGATGAAGAATATATTCATGGCCACTATAGTCCTTTGAATAGATGGATCTAATTTCTCACACCAAATTATATTCAATATCAAAAATCGAACAAAGAAAGAAATCTTCAGGAATGGGTTGGAAGTGCAGGGTGTGGACAACAAACTGTTCATTTATTTTCTCCAGAGCCCTTCTTTTTTTTTTTTTTAAACATCTTTATTGGAGTATAATTGCTTTACAATGGTGTGTTAGTTTCTGCTTTATAACAAAGTGAATCAGCTATACATATACATATATCCCCATATCTCTTCCCTCTTGCGTCTCCCTCCCACCCTCCTTATCCCACCCCTCTAGGTGGTCACAAAGCACCAAGCTGATCTCCCTGTGCTATGCGGCTGCTTCCCACTAGCTATCAGTTTTACATTTGGTAGTGTATATATGTCCATGCCACTCTCTCACTTTGTTAGAGCCCTTCTTGAACTCTCCTTATCCTGAAAATACATCATAATGAAATCTTAGAAGAATGTTCTAGTAATCGGCAGTTTGTTTTTGAAAATAACCAGTAGTTCCAATATTGTTGTTTCAGGCTATCTTCACAAAATATAATCTAAACAGTTAGCATCTGCCTTATTATTGAAGAAGGTGAGGCAAGGATTTGCCCCAGTTAAAAAATTACCCTATAGTTTTGCAGCAAATTGTTTTGCAGCAAACTTTTAATTATCTGATTATGAACTATTCATTTTGTAGATTATCAGTTTTAATTTTTTTAACTAGCTCCACGCTTCTAACTTCCTTTTGTCCTCTAATTTCTTCTCTCAAAATATTTATTCCATTCGTCCTTACTCTTTGCTACCTCATCCAACTCCCATCATCTCACTCTTTTAAACCTCGCCCCAGACACTGTCTCTTCCAGTCTACCAAATGATTCATGCCAAACTAAGATTACAAATGTACCCATTTTATCATATCCCTCCCCTGCTCAAACGTTTACCATGAAGGCTTCTTCCTACCGCCTAAGGCTTCTACTCTAATAATCCTATTCTTACTACCTGAAATATATTAAAAAAAATAAGTTTGCTGTGGACACTCTCCAAAGAGGTTTAGTTAACTAAGCTACCAAAAGGCTACTCTTATGTTTTCACCTCAGTGCAAACTGGTATTCACATCCAGTCACAACCTCCCCTGGCCCCATCCCCAGATATCCAATATTATCTCACCTCTGAGACCCTATTCCACACAAGGGGACTTTCATTGTCTCCTATAGAAGCCTCTCCATCTGGAACCTCAGCATGCTTCCCTGATAAACCTTAGAAGCCTACACACATCTTGGCCATCTGTAGCCTACTAAAGAAATTATCACTTATATCAACAATTTTGACACTTGTATTTTTATATACTACACAGCTTCTAATGTAAGATTTTGCATTTACTGGTAGGCACCCAATACATTTTCACTGATTTCATACTGTTTTGCTTAGATGTCCCTGAAAATAGGGTCTTGGTCCTGTATTTCTATTTTCCTTTAATTTCTGATTCAATAACCATTGGTCAGAGCTTGGGGTCCTGAGAATTACAAGTGACTTTTCCCCCCACTAGTTCTAAGGCCATTACATCAGGACCACAGAGGGAATTCACTGGAGACATGGCTACTGTTCAGACACAGTAGGTCTTTTGGCGATTAAGAATAAAAGCGTGGTCCATTAGCCGCGCCCCGGCGGTTGCCGAGGCCGGCGCGGTGGAGTTGCAAAAGCTGCGGGTGCGGAGGAGCTGTGGAGCCGACCCCGCGAGCCGGGAGCATGAGGACCTGGTGTCTGTGTCAGATTTTTACCTGCGGGTCGGATTCTCGTCCTTATGAAATAGTCAAACAGCCTCACCATGCACCAGAAGAGTATAAACCAAAGCAGGGGGAGATTGATCTTGGTACTACCTACAAACGGCATCTTAATTCTTATAAAGTGCAGCGTGTGGCAATAGCTCGGCCTTTGGAGAGACAAGTTAAAAAAGGAAAGTTGGATACTGTCCCAACCTATAAAGAGTCATTGTGGATGGAATGGGGGAAATACAGATACAGAAACCTACAAAGAAAGAACAAGGAATATATGGATGTTCTGTCGCTAATCATCTCGGTTCGGATGTGGAAAGTTCTTCTGTGCTGTATGCAGAGGCACCTGTCATCTTGTCTATTGGAAGAAATATCACCAGACCGGAGCACAGCCATCTCTCCGTCGTGACTGGAGGCATCGTGGAAGCACCCCAGCGAGCAAACGTGACCATCCAATGTCCTGTAAAAGTGGATCCCTGTTGTTGCAGAATGCTTCCCTTGAAAGTGAAGGAACCTACGTCTGTACAGCCACCAATGCTCTTGGAAAGGCGATGGCATCATCCATCCTCCACTTGCTGGAGACTTTCTGGGAGCTTGGTAGCTGGACACATTGTTCGGCCACTTGCGGCCACTTGGGAGCCCGAGTTCAGAGACCCCAGTGTGTAATGGCCAACGGGCAGGAAGTGAGTGAGGCCTTCTGTGAGCACCTCCAGAAGCCGCTGGCTGGGTTCCAGCCCTGTAACATCTGGGACTGCCCCTCGAGGTGGTTCACTGGCACGTGGTCAGAGTGCTCTGTGTCTTGCGGTGAAGGATTCCGCAGTCGGCAAGTGACCTGTAAGCGCACGAGAGCCAATGGAACTGTGCAGGTGATGCCTCCGAGAGCATGTGCCCCCAGAGAGAGGCCTCTGGGAAGAAGACCCTGCTCCAGTCACCCGTGTGTTCAAGGGCTTACTGAACCAGGGAACCAGCTGTTCTGATTAACTCCAAGCACTACATGGCTACACACTTGTCTCACTGGAAAATGCACAGCCCCAATTCTGTGCAGGGACGACGCAAAGCAGAGTGTGATACATCTTTCTGGAGCATCAAGTTTACTAACTAGAATTGGAAGAACCAAGGAGTTCTTGGAACAAGAACTATCCCCCTCCCCCACCAACACGGAAGACAGAAGAGTAGGGGAGGGGAGACGTGCCCCAGGAATGACAGTCCAGTCTCTGAAGTTTCACCCAGGTGGGGGTTGAGGGGCAGACCTGCAGCCATAGTGGCCTCGCTTTCGGTCGCCCGGGCTGCTCCGGACCATCCTCTGAGCTGGCCAGGGTCTTGGATACGATGCTTCTGAAGGCCGTGCAGAGAACACACTCATCTTCCACTGGACCGGGCCCCAGGGAGCGCGACGGCCTGACCTTCCTGCCTCGGTCATCCATGGGGTTCACATGGGCTCACTTTATTATGGCGCCTCTTGCTGGGCAGCTTGCTACAAAGATGTTTTAAAATAAAGTTCCAGATTCTCCCAGCCACCCCTTGCTTTTTCTGGCTGTGGCCAGAGAGAGTGGATGAGGACACACTCTCAGGCTGCCCAGTGTGGGAGGACCTTCCAGTGTTGGACACACCCAGGGGGCAGCTGGTTCCCTCTGGGGCTCCAATCCTGCTGCTGCTGGAGGTGGATGTCCCAGTGCCACACTGGGGGGCTGGGCTGGGGGTGGCAGTCCTCGACTCCAGGCTGGGTGGGGGACAGGCAGACTCACTGGTCTTCTGCCCTGCCTGCTGGTCTTCCTGCAGCTGCACATTTTTTCTCTGGTAGAGCCACCTGGTTTGCAGGGAGGACACCACAGGGCTTGGAGAAGGCTCAAGTTCACTGCCACTGAGGTCCCCGCAAGAGAAGGGCTTCACAGTTATGATGGAGACCCCCACCTTGGGTTTCACGGAGCTCACACTGCCTGTTCCAGTGTCCTGGATCTGGTTGCAAGTCAAGCCCGGAGTCCTCACCATTGTCACCTCCAGGTCCTCTTCACAGGGTGGCTGGAGTGGCTCCTTCTGGCCCATGTTCACCCATGGATGCCTCACGAGGTCAGGTAAGGTGCCTCTGTCACTGGGGTTGAGGGCAATCATTTTTTGTAATAGATCCCTTATCTCCAAAGACAGATAAGGTGGGATGGGGTACTGCCCTTGTAGGATTTGCTTCCGCAGCTCCTGGAAGTCTTTTCCCACAAAGGGCCGGGACCCAGTTACCATGGTGTAGAGCACTACTCCCAGGCTCCACACGTCCACTGCAGGGCCGCTGTAGCTCTGCCCCAGGAGGAGTTCCGGGGCAGCATAAGGGACTGTGCCGCAGATCGTGTCCAGTAGGCCAGTGTCATCACACTTGTTGCTGAGGCCAAAGTCTGTAAGTTTGATATTCATGTTGGAATCAAAGAGGAGGTTCATTGGCTTTAGGTCCCGGTGCACGATGCCCCTCTGGTGGCAGTGCTGCAGGGCAGAGACCAGCTGCTGGAACGGGCCTCGGGCCTCCGCCTCTGTCATACGGCCATGGATCTTCAAATAGCGGTACATGTCCCCCCCACTGAGGTACTCCATCACCAGGAAAAATGTCTCCTCCGTGTCAATCACCCCCAGCAGTTTTACAATATTGGGGTGATTCAGAGCCTTCATACTGCACACTTCCCGGGAAAGTGCCTGGACACTTGAGAAGTTCTGACGCCTTTTCTTAATGACCTTGACAGCCACCTGTGTCCCGGTCAGAGTGTGCCGGGCCAACTTCACTTTACCGAAGGTGCCTTCACCAATGGTGCAGAGGATCTCGAAGTCATCAATATGAGCCTCCTTGTCAGCAGAGTTGGCTGTGAGGCCCTGCATCACGGTGATCTGCTAACTACACTGACTGACAGCACTACCTAGCAATGCTAACTACGCTAACTAACAATGCTAACTGTACTAACAGGGCTAAGTGTGCTGTCTCTACTAACAACGCTAACTACGCTAACTGTACCAACAGCGCTAACTAGTACTAACTACACTAACTATGCTAATAAACTATTAACTATACCAACTGTGCTAACTATACGAACAATACTGACTATGCTAACTGTAGAAAGAAAAATGAGACAAATAAAAAAGAGTAGAGAAAAGAGAAAAAAAAATCAACAAAATGGCAGAAACAAGGAAAAAACAAGCTAACTGTAGGTCCAAGGCCGTCAGGTCACCAAAAGCAGCTTCCTGGGCTCTGAGGACCAAAAACCTGGGCCCAGCTTTCTCTTTTACAGGGCTTTGTGAAGTACATCACAGTGGTGCACTCTGAGGTCAGAGCAAGAAATGGACCCATCACAGCTGGGGATAAACCACAGTGGTTTTCTCACTTTTTGAGTTCAAAGCCCCTTTACACTTAGGAAAAAGGATCCCAAAGAAATTTTTCTTCACGTGTGTTATTAGATATTGGTATTCACTTTGTTATAAATTAAAATCTGTAGGATACTTCAGTGGCCTTTTTATTTCTAGTTTGAAAGTGTGTAATAATTTTAAAGACCTCATAATGTCTACACTTGAAATATTCAATTCCTTTTCCTTAAATTCTGGTCTCAAAATAATGTTACAACTTAACTGACTTCACGATACTATACAAAATGTTCTGTTGCATAATGCATGATAAAGTACATTATGAAAGTCTATGAAGCTGAGAGAAGATTTCCCAGGAAGGTAGGTCATGAGCAGATTTCTCATCAGGAGCCTCGGAGGCCAGATGGCATGGCTCAATGTACTTGAAGTGTTGAAGGAAAGAAACCGTCAACCAAGAATCCTATATCTAGCAAAACTTTCCTTCGAAAATGAGGGAGAAATCAAGACATTCCCAGTTAATCAAGAGTTGAGAGAGTTCTTAACCACCAGACCCGCCTGCCACAGGGAGTTCTTCAGGTTGGAGTCAAGGACCCTGGACAGTAACTCAAAGCCTTATGAAGAAATAAAGACCTCTGGTAAAAGTAGATAGACGGGCGATGAGAAAAGCCAGTACTATTGTAACTAAGGTTTGTAGCTCCACTTTTTGTTTTCTGTTTGATTTAAGAGACTAATATATAATAAAACACACACATACAAATCAACAACAACAACCAAAAAAAGGATAAAAGCGTGGGCTTCCCTGGTGGCACAGTGGTTAAATCTGCCTGCCAGTGCAGGGGACACGGGTTCAAGCCCTGGTCCGGGAAGATCCCACATGCCGCGGAGCAACTAAGCCCATGTGCCACAACTACTGAGCCTATGTTCTAGAGCCCGCGTGACACAACTACTGAGCCCGCATGACACAACTACTGAAGCCTGTGTGCCTAGAGCCTGTGCTCTGCAACAAGAGAAGCCACCGCAATGAGAAGCCCGCGTACCACAACAAAGAGTAGCCCCCGCTCGCCAAAACTAGAGAAAGCCAGCGTGCAGCAACGAAGACCCAACGCAGCCAAAAAGAAATTAATTAATTAAAAAAAAAAAGAATAAAAGCGTGCCAAAACTCCCACTCTCCTGGCTTTGAAATGAACTGTCTTTCCTTCCTTCCTTCTTTCCTCCCTCCCTCCCTCCCTTCCTTCCTTCCTTCCTTTCGGCTGCATTGGGTCTTCATTGCTGCATGCGGGCATTCTCTAGTTGCGGCGAGCAGGGGCTACTCTTCGTTGCGGTGTGCGGGCTTCTCATTGCGGTGGCTTCTCTTGTTGTGGAGCACGGGCTCCAGGCGCGCAGGCTCGGTAGCTGTGGCTCGCGGGCTCCAGGGTGCAGGCTCAGCAGTTGTGGCGCCCAGGCTTAGTTGCTCCGCGGCATGTGCGATCTTCCCGGACCAGGGATCGAACCCTTGTCCCCTGCATTGGCAGGCGGAGTCTTAACCACTGCGCCACCAGGGCGGTCCCTGAACTGGCTTTTTTAAACCTGCAGAATTAGAATATTTTCTTGTTTTACCAAATCTTCATGAAACCCTTATAATAGGGTTTGTTTTCCTATTTTCAGTTGGGTGACTGTTTTTTTCCTTTCCTTCTTTCTTTTTTTTTCTTTTGGCCATGCCACACGTCTTAGTTCCCTGACCAGGAATCAAACCCATGTCCCCTGCACTGGAAGCACAGAGTCTTAACCACTGGACTGCCAGGGAAGTCCGAAAACAATTTTGTTTGTTTTTATTTTGGCCGTGCTGTGCGGCTTGCAGGATCTCAGTTCCCCAACCAGGGATCGAACCCGATCCATGGCAATGAAAGCCTGGAATCCTAACCACTAGGCCACCAGGTAACTCCCTGGGTGACTGTTTTGATAAGCTTTATTACCTGGCAGATTGTCATTCTGTTGATTATTTCTACATAATAAAGGTTTTGTTTTTTTTTTAAAGTCATAATTTAGGCCCTGAAAAGCACTTTAGAGATAATTTTGGTGAACACTTTTATTTTATAGCCATTACTGAGTTTTTTGCATTCCTATGCCTTAGGAATAGAGGCTGCTTAGTGATCATTTCTAAACTTCAAAAACAACAATATGAGGAACTCCTGGAATAGAGTGACCAAATTTTGAGAACAAAAAAATAGGAAGTGGGGTGACTCTTAGGGTCAGTCTGAGCCTTTTGCTTATGCATGATTAATCCCAGCCACCACGCTGCTTGTTTCTTCTGGTTAGGTTTTTTTATTCGAATGAGAAATGCATTAAGAATAAGATGATAAGAAAGAATGAATGTCCTAGAATCTGAATATAAGTAGTTTGACTCTGCAGTATAAAGTCCCTCACTGAAATCTTCTGCCCAGGGACTCTGTACTCTATGCAGACCAACCACTCTTTACCTGGGTTTCCACATGAGCCATATCAGAACCTTAATCCTGATATCTCACACACATGGCACCACAGATTTATGACACAGTGCTTTAACTGATAATTATCACTTATCTATTTATTTGTAAATAAATTTATCAATTTAATTTTCATTGGTCTTTTCTGGGGGTTGAGAGGTGGCCTAGAAGCATGAGCTTATAGGCAAGGGATAAGCATTCTGTGTTGTGTCAGGCAGTTAAATATTTCATTGCTCCCACTAATTTTTTTTCTCCCCTCTTTCTCTGCCTTTTCCTTGTTGTTTTGTTTTGTTTTTTGTTTTTTCTCTCTTTTTCCCCCTCTTTATTTTCTAGGACAGCACCTACATTGATCTAAGAGACAAACTTGTTTCTGAATTTAATTACAACTCAAAATACAGGGAACAGACCAAAACAAATGGAAAGCTTTGGGAAAAGGAGAAAGGGTGACACCTGCTGGAAGAACCACTGGTGGTCTGGATTCCAAATAGAATCTCCCAGGGAAAATGTACATACACACAAAACTTCACATAATTATCAGGAAACAAGGTCCCCCGAAGCACATCCATGAACCCCAAGAATCCCAGGTTGAGAATAATAAAATAGCTAATCTTTATTGAGTGCTTACCCTCTGCCAGATGCATTACATGTATAACCTCATTTAATCCTCACAACTACCCTGATGTAGGTATTATTATTTGTAGTCAAGGAAACTGAGGCCAAGAGAACTTAAGTAATAGTATAGAATCACAGTTATTGAGTTGTGAAGTTGGATTTAAATCTAGGGCTATCAGAATTCTTGTCCCCTAAACTATATTGTCTGCCCTAAATACATATATATTTTTAATAATATAATTTTATAGTTAAAATACGTAATTTTTTCTCTTATAAATCTCGATATTTCTGAAAGGTTAAGTAAATAACAACTAAAGGCAACATGGTAAAACAAAACAGATCTCAAACATTATCCCACATGCTCTTAAAGGTTTCCAAATCCCTCCTGACATGTATTAAATCACAGAAGAGGAGAAGCTTCACTGCTACACTGAAGGACCAAAGGAAAGGCAAAGAAACAACAGGGAACTAGATTAATAGTACTAGAGGACAGGGATAAAGGAATGTATATACTCATGAGCGGAGACACTGATCTAATGGAAAAAGCAGAAGGGCCATTTTCAGTCTAAGAAGTAGAAGGGCCATTCCAAGCAGGAGACTTGAAAATCAGGAAGCCTAGATTCAAGTCATAAACTATATATAGTATAAAACAATACTTTCATTTTTTTTAGTGATTTTGTTTCTAACTAGTAAAATATCTGTTATATATATAGAAAACAAGAGAAATTAAAATCATTTCTGTGTCTCAGGCTAAACTTCCCAGAAAAAGACAAATTGTGTAGATACACCTACTTGCCCCATCCTCAAAGGCTATTATGTTCAAATCGGAAGACATACAGAGCTTAAAGATGCGAACAGCATAGAAGGAAAGAGAGCTGAACAGTCAATGTGGTTACTGGCAGCACAGTATCACAGAAGATAAAACCACTAATAATTAGTACATCTCTTTCTATTCTCTCTTTTCCTATGTATCCCCCCTGCCCTGCAGCCTCTTCTTTTGAGCTCTGCTTATGTTTTTCAGCTCCGCAGCCTTAACTTGTTAAAAGATAGTCAAGGTAAGATCTACAGACTCCAGGACCCAGCCTGACCTTGAGTCAGTCTTGGTAGAGGTGACTTGTGGCTGAAAGGTCCACACCAGGGTCTTCCTGAGAATCTCAGGTGGCTCTGGGATTCCTGAGGTGGAATTTAACTTCAAATCAAGTTCAGAACACATCATTCCAGTCTTCCCAGGAGAGGCATTCAGCAGAAAATCTGTTTAGTACCTAAGACTTGACTACGCAAGATATATCATGAAGCAAAAAAACTAATTCCAGAAGCCACTTCCTCAAATTCCTCAAATGTTGTAGACATACTGTATATTCCCACATAGTACATTGTTATACACAGTATTTGCTCCAGGAACCAGGTGCAGGAAAAAACAATGCCAGGCCACCCACATCCTCTGCACAGCTCTGGTGGAGGCCACTGTGCTTTGGCCCTTTCTCCACGCCCTCTGACTGGTCTGACGTGGACTCAGCCCTCCTCTGGGAGAGCTGTGAGTAGGGACAGATATGAGGCTCCCTACTATAACATCTTCATCTATTTCTGTCTGTCTTCCCAACGCGGATTAGCAAAAAAGCACACAGAACAGAGGTAGAGGCTTAGTGTAAAGTGAAGGCAAGAAACTCTGAAAGCTGATTTTGAGGATTAAGGTCAAAGTCCAATATTCCTTTCTTCTCACTGACTAAGGGTTAGGGACTTTGCTAGGTCTCTCTCCCCACCTCTGCACTCTCTCTCTCCCATATGTGTACACGGTTTAAGAAATTAAGCCTATCCCTTTAGTGCCATACTCAAAAGAGTAAGTAACAATAGTAATAACATACCTAATAAATTATACAATTTTGATGACTGTTGTGAGTCATCGTAAAATTGCACTGATCATAAGCTTCAGTTTGTGGAACACTACTGGCTTCTGTGCTCATGCAGAAATGTATGGACTTAATCAAGTACATGTGCCGAAACGGTTTAGTCACTCTTTAGACGTTCATATGTCTATCAGAGTGTAAGAAGTGAGAAATACTTGGAATATCACTGAGACATGGCTATGACCATCCGTTTTAAACCACTTCCTTTTAAACTGGTTCTGATGAGAACTTTAATAACATTACCTAATCGTTGAATAGCAATGGGGCTGTTTTGCATCTCTCTCTTAATCTGCATACCGTAATTCCTGCTCTACTATTATGCATTAATAAATAGTATGTTGTTAGCAAAGTCATATCAATTTTTACGGGAAAAAAAGATAACTGTAGTCTGAAGTGTAGCTACAACCTGGGGCAGTAGAAAGAGAATACTGGACTTACAAATAATCAGGTGATGTAACTTCACATTCTGAGGCCAAAACTTCTCAACTGCAGGTAACATTCTTTGAATCTCATTCGCATTATTATTATCATTTTTTTTTTTTGGTAAGTGGAGGAAGTCATTTTCATTATTTTTAAAATGCAGTTAATAATACCCACTTTGCTACCTGCCAGGTCTGTGCTGAGAATGAAATGAGAATGTATTTGTGAGAAAAAAATGCTGTGGAAATTATGAAATGCTACTCAAATACAAGGCATTATTATTGTCAGCACTATCTTGGTATTATTGAAGACTCTCTAGAGGTTAGTCACTTATAAAAATTCAAAAAAAAGATCTAGTTGTCAAAATGGACTGACTCCACCAATCTTATTTTAAACAGTCTACTCTTGGATGATCAACTTACCTCGATGGAGGGAAAGGCTGTTCAATTCTAGGGATGTAAATTCACAGACACAGACAAACAGTCTCTCGCCCTCTTTTAGACTGGGAATGGTAACAACTTCCACAAAACTGCTGGGGAACTGTCCTGAAAATAAAAGCAAACATTTCCAATATTAAAATTCCTTTTTTTCTGTCTGTGTACCAGGACAAAAAACTTTCTTCTGAGCCCATTTATAAACCCTGAATTGAAAACTCACTGAGTACTCATCGCTGGAGAATATATTGTAGAAAACGTGCAGTGCACAAAATTAGGTGCATGCAGAACACAGAGAGTGCAATTCAATTCAATGAGCATTTATTGGGTGCCACTCTATCAAAGGCACACTGCAGAGGGGAAAATGAGTAAGACAGTCTTGGCTCTGAAAGATCTTAAAATTTGATTCAGACATAAAATCTAATTCAGACATAAACAATAATTCAGTTTGAAATCCAGTGTCACATCCTAGGTACACAAATTGCTATGGAAGTTCAGAGAAGGTAGGAAATGGGTCAGGAAGAAAATGAAAAATTTTATGAAAAAGACTACAGTTGAATCTGAAGATTGGCAGGGTTTTAACAGGTAATAGTAGACAAACAGGACCTGTCAGTTGGAAAGCATCGTAAAGTTTAGTTGATTCCACCTTCTAACTATCTCTTGCATCTGTCTACTTATCTCCAGATTCACCACCTCGGTCCAAGCCATCAACACCTCTCACCTGGATTACTGCAACCACTTCCCATCCCACCTCCCTGTCTTTGGTTTTGCCCTTTCCTATCATTCTTCAATCTGCAGCACTGAGCTTTCTAAAAGACAAATCTGATTGGGTTTAAAGCACATTTACAGTATCCTGTTTCCATAACTCCTTTCCATGGCATGCGCTGTCCTCCATGATCTAGCTTCTGCTCATCTCCCCACGCCATCTCCCCCCGCTCAACCATTCACACTTCATGCCAGACTGAACTTTCTCAGTCCCTCCATGTTCTTTCTCTCTCATTCCAGGGCCTCTGAATAAGCAGTTCTCTCTGCCTATCCTCTTTGCCTTGCTAACTCCTACTCACCATTTTTATCTCACCTGAGATGCCACTTCTACTGGGAAATAATCTATTATCTCCCAAATGTGGCTTAAGTATCAATAAGAGTCTGTTCTAAGGACTGTATGATATACTCCAGCCCAGACTTCCATAAATATATATAAGTTAAAGATTGGATTTAACATAGATGCATAGTGTGGGGGAAAAACTTCCAGCCTTCCCTTGGCAAATTCATAAAAGAAACTGGTGCTAACGTGTTTTCAAGAATAGAAAAAAGGAAACCAGGTGCATGGAAAGTGGGAGTTAACTGCATCTAGGGTAGAGGGCAGATTTAATAAATTTTGGACACCCACGAATCTAGGAGGGCAGCTGGTACCTAACCATGTCAACCTTTTAAAGGAACCAGTTAAGGAGAGACGCAGTGATAACAGATATTCTCTCCTTGCTGGTAGAAACCACAGTAAACACACACAGAAAACACAAAAGGATCTGAAGTGTATTTATTGGGCTTCCCATTAAACCTTTATTTTTAATATGGAAAGAAGGAAGGGTCTGTGGTCTATTTTGTACGTGAGGAATTATGAACCTCTTACCTGTCACATCCTCTTTCTTTCCTAGAAGCCAAAATTCATCCACCACTGCCAACACCTCAATAACATCTCCCACAAAGAGTGGCAGTTCTTCTGATACGCTAGGGCAGAAGTCAAAGATGGCTCGAACCACTGAGCCGGCCTCCATCTTTTATAACCTGGAAAGAAAGGTGGAAAGAAATGGGAAGGCATAAGTATTTAAGACACTGTAATATATATTGGTATCTTGAGAATTATCATTAAGATATAAAGTATCTTATTAATAATAAATTATTATTAAGATATAAAGTTTATATAAGACTACTTATAATGAAGTCAAAGCTAAGCAAATAAGAAGTTTGTGCTTTTAAAAAATCAAAATACTGTCTCATTTCTTTAAAAACAATAATTTCCTCATACGTTTTCATTTAATTCTCCAAGTCATTCTGGAATTGAAAAAAAAAGTGACCTATAGCTATGTGGAATAGAAAACATGTAACTTGGAAATGTAGACTTTCCAATATGCTTGAAGAAGGCAATATGGGAATTAACATTTTTAAGGTACGAGGCAAGAGGGTACTCTTAAAATATGGTATTTAAAAAGTAGGGATTTTAAACATGGCATTTCATCTATTCCCCATAACTATCTTTTTTTTTGCTTATCTTTTTCCCTTTGTATTTCCCCATGTATTTTATTTATATTATTTCTTCTTCAAGTTTTATTGAGATATAATCGGCATACAGCTCTGCATAAGTTTAAGGTACAAAGCATAATGATTTGACTTACATACAATATGAAGTGATTATCACAATAAGTTTAGTGAATGTCCATCATCTCATACAGATACAAAATGAAAGAAAAAGAAAAAAATGTATTTTTCCTTATGAGGATGGTTCTTAGGATTTACTCTCTTAACAACTTTCATACATAACATACAGCTGTGTTAATTATATTGATCGTGCTGTACATGCCATCCCTAGTACTTATTTATCTTATAACTGGGAGTTTATACCTTTTGACTGTCTTTGACCAATTCCCGCCCCTCCGCCCGCCCCGCCTCTGGTACCCACAAATCTGATCTTTTTTTCCATGAGTTTGTTTGTTTGTTTATTTTTGAAGTATAGTTGACCTACAACACTGTCAGTTTGTTACACAACTTAGTGATTCAATATTTCTATGCATTTCAAAATGATCACCACGATAAGTCTAGTTATGATATGTCACCATACAAAGATATTAGTTATTAACTATATTCCCCACACTATACCGTGACTCGTTTATTTTACAACTGGAGGTTACTTCTTAAACTCTCTCACCTATTTCTTTCCTCCCCTCACCCCCCTCCCTTCTGGCAACCACCTGTTTGTTCTTTGTATCTATGACTTTTTTTGTTTTATGTTTGTTCATTTGTTTTTTAGATTCCACATATAAGTGAAATCATACAGTATTTGTCTTTCTCTGACTTATTCATTTAGCAGAACACCCTCTAGGTCCATCCATGTTATTGAAAATGACAAGATTCCATTCTTTTTTTATGAATAATATTCCATTGGCATGGAATATTCCATTCCATCTTCTTCATCCATTCATCTATTAATGGGCACTAAGCTTGCTTCCATAGCTTTTGTAAATAATGCTGCAATGAACACAGGCATACATATATCTTTCTGAATTAGCTTTCTTCAGATAAATACCCAAGAGTGGAATTGCTGGATCATATGGTAGCCCTATTTTTAATTTTTTGAGGAAACTCCATACTGTTTTCCATAGTGTTTGTACCAATTTACATTCCCACCAACACTGCATAAGGTTTCCCTTTTCTCCACATCCTCGCCCACACTTGTTATTTATTATCTTTAACAGCCAATCTGACAGGTATGAGATGACATCTCACTGTAGTTTTTATTTGCATTTCCTTCCTGTGCCTGTTGGCCACCCGTATGCCTTCTTTGGAAAAATGTCTAGATCCTCTGCCTGTTTTTTAATTGTGTTGCTTGTTTTTTTGACGTTGAGTTGGATATATCATTTGCAAATATCTTCTCCCATTCAGTACGTGGCGTTTTTGTTTTGTTGATAGTTTCCTTTGCTGTACAAAAGCTTTTTTTTAATATAAATTTATTTTATTTATTTTATTTTATTTTTGGCTGCATTGGGTCTTGTTGCTGCGTGCGGGCTTTCTCTAGTTGTGGCGAGTGGGGGCTCCTCTTTGCTGCGGTGCATGGGCTTCTCATTGAGGTGGCTTCTCTTGTTGCAGAGCATGGGCTCTAGGTGTGCGGGCTTCAGTAGTTGTGGTGCACAGGCTCAGTAGTTGTGGCTCACGGGCTCTAGAGCACAGGCTCAGTCGTTGTGGCGCACGGGCTTAGTTGCTCCACGGCATGCGGGATCCTCCTGGACCAGGGCTCGGACCCATGTCTCCTCCATTGGCAGGTGGACTCTCAACCACTGGGGGAAGTGATTGAGAGCTTTTTAATTTGGTGTAGTCCCTCCCCACAGCTATCTTAAAGATGAGGGTACTGAGGCTCAGCAAGTTAGAAAATTTGTTCAAGATCACAGAGCTTATAGCAGCAGGGCCAGGATTCAGACTGAGTGCATTCCGGCCTCTAACTACTGAGACTGTGCCTGTAAAAAAAACAATTTGACCTGAAGAACAGCAGCAGGACCCTACCTCAGTGGCCCAGATTTAAAATGCATTGAAAAAGACAAATCCATAAAAAGAACAAGAAAGGGCTATGTAGATGGTGCCTCCAGACAAGCTTTAGTACACTATACCAGATCAAGAGTGTGTTTTCAGTTCAAAGACGCCTACGGCCCAAACTTGCATACTATCTTATGGTGTCTGTGCTGTAATAAGACAATGTGTCTGTTACTTTGTGTCAAGGGAGCCTAAGGATATGTTAAGCAATAGAAAGGGAGGCAATAAATAGAGGGCATATGCCATCAGCCATGATTACCTTCAGCCATGATTACCTTACACTTCTCCAGGGTCTTTTGCAAGGAGTGGCAGAAGATCTCCAGAGTGTCCAGGCCCCAAGCCTATTTTTCTTTATTTGCCTCAAGTATCATTTGGTGTTAGTAGAGATGAGGATTCTAACTTTCATCTCACATATAACTATAAACAACATCAAAAAGCACTAAGTGCCTAATTACAAAAAAGGATAGTTATAGCTCTAAGTTTACAGTCTACGAATGATGTGGACAAACATTTAGGCACATAATAAACTGTTCAGTCTGTTAATGTGAAGGGCCTATAAGATTTTAATGGCGCATGCAACACACATATTACATATTTAATTTGAACTGTTGAGTAAAAAGAGCTTATCTTTGCGTTACTGAAACTTTTTTTCCTATAATGATATGACTTGGGTACACAATGGAGAAGCGAAGTAGCTAGTACCGTTCCCCACATCCTCTCCCACCTCATATTTTCTTTAAGTATTAAAAAATATATATAATTAAAATCTCACACCGAGGAGGCAGCATAATGTGAATGCAAAGTACGAGGCTCCTTGAGTCAGAGAAATCAAGGTTCAAATCCCAGCTCCACTAGTTATTAGCTTTTTCACCTTGGATATATTACTTAAACTCTTTGGGCTTCAGCTTCCTTTTTCAGAAAAATGGAGATAATCATACTTTCATAATAAGCATCAAGAGGATGATGATAATGATAAAAATAATTATACTAATGCCTAACATTTATTGAGCACTTACTATGTGCCATGCATTGTACTATGAATTCCCTCATTGAGTTCTCACAACAACCCTATTGTATATAATTGGTTCCCATTTTGCAAGTGAGGATACAAGCTCAGAGAGGTTATATAACCTGTCCAGGTCACAAAGTCAGTCAGACATGGAATAGGAACCCAGATCTGCCTGTCTCCAAAGACTTAACCAGTATGCTAATAGTGTGAAAGGACCTAAGCCAGCACCTAGGTGCTCAATAAATGTTAGCAGTTATTACTAAACATCATTCCCATAATCAGCTACAAGATCAAATCTGTGCCACCAATACAGCATCACCAGAATGTGATATTTCAAGTATATAAACACTACAGAATTTACCATTTCAACACGTCAAAACGTGGTTAACTCTGACCATGTTTTAAAATAGGCACATTATATACACCCTTGCCTTCTTCAATAGAAGAAAAGACACTGAACATGAACTTAGTAAGTTCATTATTAAGACCATACCTTACTGTACTCTGCTGTAATACAAAATACCAGTACTATGTAACTTTTAGGTCTTTCTCTTTTAATGTCAGCTTTCCCTATGCTATCACTTTATTTCCTCTGTCAACTGTTCTACCTCTTTCTAAACTGTTGTTTATAATCTGCTGGGAGGTGGGAGGACCACACACACCCCACCAAAATTATTTAAAGTTTCCAGATAAATAAAAAGTAAACATGCGCCAAATGAGAGGCTAACAAACTCTTCTGCAGTGGTAAAGTACATGTGGTAGTGCTAGAGTCCTTCAACAGTTATTTTTTATGTGCTCTGAGGCCCCTTTCTTATTTTCTGGCTGTCTTCCAGACAGCTGAAGTTACCAGATGTCAAATTTCCACATAAGGGTGGTGTCATAAATATTTTTTCCCTAAAACAAACAATATTTTTCAAAACCCTTAGACATCTATAAGTTATTAAAACAATTCCTCAAGGTTGAGCCAAGGTAGATATTATTTTCCTTCTACTACTATATTTTCTCAAATTCCATCTCACTATCAGACTAAATATATACCTCATTATCTAAAGTATCAAGTAAAGAATTAGCATACGCCCCACAGGATAACTTAGAGACCTACCCTGTTACATGGAGGAGTAACTTTTGTTACTTGAAAGAGTTAAAGCTTCTCCCTGAGAACCTTCCTGCTTTACCAGAATATGACTCAGAAGCAGAGGAGGGTCTGGCTCAATAAATACTTTTACTGACTGACCTCCTACCCTATTGGAAGGAGCGTGTAATCGCTGAGGAATACACACCCTGGAAGGGTGATGAAATCAGAGCCTGGCTAAACTACATGATTTGTGGGTGAGACCAGAGAGGAGATCTTTATGTCCTCTGTTTTATGTGGAATATCATGAATTTCATCTGTCTCCTCTGTATACACTATAAAAAGCAACAATTATTGTTTTTGTCTGGGCCATTTTAGAAGCCAGGACTGGGAATTCCCTGGTAGTCCAGTGGTTAGGAGTCAGTGCTTTCACTGCCGTGACCCGGGTTCAATCCCCGGTCAGGGAACTAAGATCCTGCAAGCCGCACAGTGCAGCCAAAACAAAAAAAAAAAAAGAAAGAAAAAAACAAACCAAAAAAACACCCCAGAACATATATTTTGAAACTCAATCATAACTAGCTTATATATGAATTGTTCCACCAACTTCAGATGGAAGTAAAAAGAACTACATTGGAAATCAGAAAGCAGATGGGCTTGAGAGAAAGCAGAGGAAATAAATGCCTGTATGGCATAAAGTCTGGGACATCAGAAAGTTTGCTATGAAAACAACGTTTCTTCTCTTGCTGGTGAATGCCAGCCCTTCCACCTTTGCAGAGTCACTCTGCATTTGAGGTGTAAAGATCCTTCATTCTTCAAACCCTTACAGGACGTAAAACTCTATGAGGGAGGAGATTTTTGTCTGTTTTGTTCACTGGTCTGGAGTAATGCTCAGTGAGTAATTTTCGGTGAGCAAATGATTTTTTGAACTTTAGGAAAATACATGGAACTGTTCATATCAAAATCTCTACTTCCACTTACCTGAAACTAAAGTAACCATCTCTTCTCCACAGTTTTACCTTCCAGCTTGAGTAACAGTGTCATATAAATCTTTTAGATCAAACATTAAAATCTTGCATTTCTTCATCCTCTACAGCCCACAGACAGTAGGCTCAGCTCTCTGGCAAAGAGCTAAACCAGAACCAGAGTTCAGGTCTGTTTGACTCCAATGCCCATGTTCTTTTTACTATAAATGTTACTTCTCTTAAATCTCACTGGTTCTTCCTCCAAAATCTCTAGATTTCCTTTTTCTTCTCCTTAGTTCTCTGATATTGTATTATGAAAATCTTCAAACAGCCAAGTTGAAAGAATTTTTTTTTTCCAAATTAATTAATTAATTTATTTATTTATGGCTGTGTTGGGTCTTCGTTTCTGTGCGAGGGCTTTCTCTAGTTGTGGCAAGTGGGGGCCCCTCTTCATCGCGGTGCGCGGGCCTCTCACTATCGCGGCCTCTCTTGTTGCGGAGCACAGGCTCCAGACGCGCAGGCTCAGTAGTTGTGGCTCACGGGCCCAGTTGCTCTGCAGCATGTGGGATCTTCCCAGACCAGGGCTCGAACCCGTGTCCCCTGCATTGGCAGGCAGATTCTCAACCACTGCGCCACCAGGGAAGCCCCAAGTTGAAAGAATTTTACACCCACCACCTAGAGTCTACCATTAACAGGTTGCTGCAGCCACTTTATCACATATCATCTCTCTATCCATTTATCAATCCATGTTATTTTTTGATGCATTTCAAGTATTTTTTATTTTATCTTTGATGCATTTCAAAATAAAGCACAGACATTTCCCCCAGTACTTCAGCATATGTCTTAACTAGAGTTTATTATTTGTTTACAGTTTGTCTTCTTTTTGGGAAGTACCATTTTCCTCTCTTCTTGGCTAAAGATACAATTCTTTTCTCCCCACTCATCTGTCAGTGAACCTGGTTAATCTTTTAAACTGTCAATCTTTACATATTACACAATTGCTAAGAATTTACAAGGTTTTCCTACTCTCTATAATTCATTCACATATTCAACAAATATTAATCAAGCCAAACAGAGTCAATCAAATTCCCATGCAGGCTGAAAATTTGGCTCTGCTGGGTAGACTAATCATTTGATGACCCTGTAACCCCATATTCTTTAAATATTTATTCTCTAATTCTGTTGGTGACTGACAGGAGCATTTAAACTCTCCTCTATTGTCCTAAGCAACTCAACTCCTATCCCAAGGTATCCACCCTACACAGGACAAAATAAGACCCTGCAGATAACCTGACGACTATCTTAGAAGGAGATACTCAGGCTTATCTTTCAATGAGGGAGAGATCAAGAGAGCAGACAACTGTTTTTTTTTTTTGTTTTTTGTTTTTTGGCTGCGTTTGGTCTTTGTTGCTGCGCGCGCGGGCTTTCTCTAGTTGCAGCAAGCAGGGGCTACTCTTCATTGCGGTGTGTGGGCTTCTCATTGCAGTGGCTTCTCTTGTTGCAGAGCGTGTGCTCTAGGCGCACAGGCTTCAGTAGTTGTGGCTCGCGGGCTCTAGAGTGCAGGCTCAGTAGCTGTGGCGCGTGGGCTTAGTTGCTCGGCAGCATGTGGGGTCTTCCCGGACCAGGAATCGAATCCGTGTCCCCTGCATTGACGGGCAGATTCTTTTTTTTTTTTTTTTAACATCTTTATTGGAGTATAATTGCTTTACAATGGTGTGTTAGTTTCTGCTTTATAACAAAGTGAATCAGCTATACATATACATATATCCCCATATCTCTTCCCTCTTGCCTCTCCCTCCCTCCCACCCTCCCTATCCCACCCCTCTAGATGGTCAGAAAGCACCGAGCTGATCTCCCTGTGCTATGCGGCTGCTTCCCACTAGCTATCGGTTTTACATTTGGTAGTGTATATATATACATGCCACTCTCTCACTTTGTCCCAGCTTTCCCTTCCCCCTCCCCGTGTCCTCAAGTCCATTCTCTATATCTGCATCTTTATTCCTGTCCTGCCCCTAGGTTCTTCATGACCATTTTTTTTTTTTTAAGATTCCACATATATGTGTTAGCATACGGTATTTGTTTTTCTCTTTCTGACTTACTTCACTCTGTATGACAGACTCTAGGTCCATCCACCTCACTACAAATAACTCAATTTCGTTTCTTTTTATGGCTGAGTAATATTCCATTGTATATATGTGCCACATCTTCTTTATCCATTCATCTGTCAATGGACACTTAGGTTGCTTCCATGTCCTGGCTATTGTAAATAGAGCTGCAATGAACATTGTGGTACATGACTCTTTTTGAATTACGGTGTTCTCAGGGTATATGCCCAGTAGTGGGATTGCTGGGTCGTATGGTAGTTCTGTTTTTAGTTGTTTAAGGAACCTCCATACTGTTCTCCATAGTGGCTGTACCAATTTACATTCCCACCAACAGTGCAAGAGTTTGTGGTTTTCTCCACACCCTCTCCAGCATTTATTGTTTGTAGATTTTTTTGATGATGGCCATTCTGACTGGTGTGAGGTGATATCTCATTGCAGTTTTGATTTGCATTTCTCTAATGATTAATGATGTTGAGCATTCTTTCATGTGTTTGTTGGCAATCTGTATATCTTCTTTGGAGAAATGTCTATTTAGGTCTTCTGCCCATTTTTGGATTGGGTTGTTTGTTTTTTTGATATTGAGCTGCATGAGCTGCTTGTAAGTTTTGGAGATGAATCCTTTGTCAGTTGCTTCATTTGCAAATATTTTCTGCCATTCTGAGGGTTGTCTTTTGGTCTTGTTTATGGTTTCCTTTGCTATGCAAAAACTTTTAAGTTTCACTAGGTCCCATTTGTTTATTTTTGTTTTTATTTTCATTTCTCTAGGAGGTGGGTCAAAAAGGATCTTGCTGTGATTTATGTCATAGAGTGTTCAGCAGGCAGATTCTTAACCACTGCACCACCAGGGAAGTCCCCTGATTCTTAAATCTGCAGTGATTTTTTTTTTTTAGTGCCGCAAGGATATTTTAACACTTTCTATGGACTGAAGACCTTGGCAGGTACCTCTTAATCTATTTTTGCTCCCCTGATATACCAAGGAACATTCAAGATGATATGAGATAAGCTGTAGTTCCTGCCCCCAAGAAGCTTAGCTTAGTCCCCACCATTTCCCCAAAATATGTTCTGAGGACACCAATCATATTGCACCCAAATACAAGAGCTCTATGGTCATTATAAACCTGGGAAAGGCTATAAGCCATATTTCTCTCTTGGAGGGGTATAAAAAATAAAGACTGAGTCAATCCAGGCAAGGACCACTTTTTAATCCAGCTTTCCTAAATTTATCTGGCAAAGCACACTTTTTTCAGGTCAAACTTCAAATTTTTTAAATTGTTTCTCACCCCACTTATTCATAAATGGTCCTTGTGCAGTCCTAGCCAATCAAAATGCTCTCTGCTCCCATAAAGCACTTTCTGTCCAGAACTTGTTCTTTGTTTACATGCTGTTTCTTTTTTCCATGGTGGGTTCCACTGTCTGTCCACACATTTAAACTCTCCCCACTCTCTACTACTTCCAGATGATGCCCTTCTCTCTTGCTCAAGCCCACCTCCACCTTTCATGTCTCAGCTCCCTTGATCTTATTCACCTTGCAGATTTGTGAGACATCAGACTGGACATGTAAAAGTTACAGCCATGAGAGAGAATGTATTCATGAAAACATACTCAGAAATAAAAATAACACTTAAAAAAGTATATCATGCAACCCAAGTGTCCATCAAAAGATGAATAGGTAAACAAAATGTGGCATATACATACAATGGAATATTATTCAGCCTTAAAAAGGAAGGGCATTCTGACACATACCACACCATGGATGAACCTTGAGCATATTATGCTAAGTCACAAAAAGACAAAAACTGTGTGATTTCACTTATATGATGTATCAAGAGTAGTAAAACCCATAGAAACAGAAAGTAGAAAGGTGGTTACCAGGGGATGAGGGGAAGGAAAATGGGTACAGAGTTTCAGTTTGTGGCGATGGAAAAGTTCTGAAGATGGATGGTGGTGACTGGTTGCACAAAACTGTGAATGTACTTAACGCCACAGAACTGTACATGTAAAAATGGTAAATTCTATGTTATATATATATTTACCATAAGAAAAAAGATTTTAAAAATCTATGTCATAAAATGTGAGGGAATGTGAAAGAAGGCCTGGTAAACTTCAATAATTTTTGATAAGAAACATATCTGCAAGTCTGGACAGACTTTACAAAAAAAATCTCCTGAGATAACAAACTAAACTTTTCCCCTGATAGACGCTGATATCAAACCTGGGATAGACTGAGAACACTGAACAATAAGCCAGTGCTGGGTGTCTTCCATTTCCCCTTCCAGGTCTGTCCTCCACCCTTCTGCTCTGCTCTGTGCTCCACAAGGCTGACCCATAAGAACTGCATCAAGGTGCTCTTTTACCTATGGTTTCCAGTTGGGTTCAGTCAATGGGTGGCACCAGCAGGAGATCTGAAGGCAGAGGGATGGTGAGGTTGGGTATTTTATTCCCATGTGTCCCTCCCTGCTGGGCTGTGGGTTGGCTATATTCTTCTACTAAAGGCTACAGCCACCATCAGAAAGCCCCCTCAAAACAGCTCTTTCTCTTGGGTTAGGTAACCACCCGGTTTCTTGCCCCTGAGGTCTGGGTGGCTCACCTGCTATCCCTGGGGTACAGTACAATTCTCTGTTATTTTCCCTAAACCTGTCTATTCCATTCTAAGTGGGACCTCCTCAAATTATCCTATTTGAGTGTGCCTTCTATATTCTGCTGAGCCCTTGACAGATACATGCCCAAAAGGATTTTCTGAGTTTATGAGAACTATGCATAAAAAAATGGAGACAGAAAATATAGGAAACTATATAAAGTTAGTTTCCTAAATCTACCATTCTAAATCTAGGTGAGACATAAGAGGTAGATATATAAATTTTGAAGGCTTAAAACATGTTTAGAAAAATATTGATGCCTGGGGTCCTGTGCACCCACCCTTCAAAAAAAATCCCCACTTTCTTGACAGATTTGGTGCATCGGACCCAGACACTAAATTGTTTTGAAATTCTGAGCGATCTATTTTACTACTAGGAAAGTGGGACACAATGTGTGAGAGCTTTGAAAATTTACTATATTCTTTCAAATAGCACTGATGACACCTTGCACATTCTTCCTAATATTGCCCAATTCATAGTATAAGTCTAAATTCTGGACTTTCAGAAGAAAATTTCTGAAGGAGTTTCCTTAACTAAAAGACAGTTTCTCCTTTCTTGTTTGCTCCTACAAAGTGGGTGTGCTGGAGCATCACAGGTACATCTTTGTCAACCTGAGAAGAGATGCAAGAGGGTCCTCTTCGTAGGGCCTCTCCAGTATAGGTTCCTTCAAAGGAATATGCTTTCATGAGCATCTGGAAATTTCCTGATGTCTTGAAACTGAACTCTCCATAAAACATTTTGGGGAATGGAAATCCATTTAAAAAATTTCAAGTCCAAGCAATGAAAAGTAATATTTAACCTCAAAAGCAATTGCACAGTTCTCTTATTCTTGGCAATATAGGACTAAAAAGAATGAGCTCTTTGCTCTGGGTGAAAGGATAAGAGGTGTCAGAAAATGAAGTCTAAATCTGTTTCCGGAAGGAAATGAGAGAAGCTAGGAAAACATCATTTCCTCCTCTGGTTTATGTCACTAGAGTTCATTTTGGACAGAAGGTCAGCAGTCACTGCCAGGTGATTACTCAGAGAACTAGCAACAGATGAAGAGGAAAAGTAGAACCCATCTTGATCATGGTGGCCCCCATGAAGCTGAGCAGCATGGCCTGGGCTAACTGTCCTCCAACAAGTATCTTCTTCCAACCCACTGTGCTCTCCTGATGACAGCAGCACTGACTCACATGTACTTTGCTAAACAGGTTACGGAATGTTGGACTGTAAGAAAAAATAAAAAGCCTGTTCTGACTTAGGTGGGATGATCAGAGAAATGAGGGTAGAAAAGGAAAGGAATCTGCTATTGTAAACTGTCTTACAGTTTATATTATATTTTGCTTATTTCAAACTTGTCTCAAGTTGGAAGGCAACAACCTCAGCGATGGAACAGGACATAGATCAGAGTTTCTGCCAATCATGGAAGGGCCCTTCAGTCCTCTTCAGGATTTAAATGGAACACCTCTCATCTAAAACAACTAAATTTTATTATTTTTTTTTTTTACAAAAGACAATTTAAATTAAGAAAGCTTCAGGATTGACTCTTATGGGATAGCTGTTTCAACTAACTTGAAGGATTCCACCCTCCCTCTCTCTCCCCCACATTAAGCTGATATTTTTCTCCCTTTTTAGTTATTTTAAAAATTGCTTATATATCTCTACATCAATTTTGTCTTTTTTGACAAATTGCACTGGTGGAGGAAGGTCCCAAGACTAATATTTTAGGACTACCAAATTTGAGGACATTTACATTAAAGAAACATTTTTCAAATGGGTCAACCTAAGAGTTCCTTAACTACTTGCTCAGGTTCCTATTTCTTAAATCCTGCATGAATCTCAATTATGAAAGTTAAGCATCACTGACTCCTAAGTAAATACACTGGACATGTCTGAGCTAAGTAGCTTTATTAAAATTAACAGCTGTGATATGTTTTGTATATAATAAATGCCCAGATAATACATCTGACAGCAGCTGTAGAAGTGCAGATTAACTTGAAACTATAAAGTGAAACTTCAGGGTGAAGCTGCAGTTAACAAGGAACGAAACAAACATGTGATAACAGGCAGTTTTTAGGACAGTTTCCAGGAGATGCCAAGAAAATTTATTAACCCAAGCTATGAGGATTAATAGTACAGAGATCTGCAAGGTAAGCATCTTTTTTCTTTTCCTTATCTCTTTCAAGCACAGGCTAGTTTTTTGGCTAAAGAAGATTTAAAAGACAAGGAGTTTCTCTACCCTTCAGGTTTTTTACAGTATAAAATATTCTTGATATTTTGTAAGAAAGAATCAGGAAAGGAATTTAGAAAACTAAAGACTCTGAGGAAGAAAAATAGGGAGGAAAGAAACTGTGCAGTTGGAGTTTAAAATAATTGAGACCATTCTCAGGGTGAGTGATTCTAGAGCATTCTATGCAGTATCAACTTCCAAGGACCGTGGAAGAGAGGGACCAGCAGCTTTATAAAAATAAGTAAAAACTAACACTTCTAGTTATAGAAACTAGAGTCACTATACTTGAAAGGAAAATGTATATATGGATCTTCCGGTAGTTTCTATCCAAGATGAACCAGAGAGTTATGCCAAGACATAGCAAACTTGGTGAATGGTGGATTTCTTAGATGGTATCAATGAGGATTTAATGTCCTAAGTCAGGATGTTCAAACCTAAAATTCAACAATGGAAAGGTTCACTTGATTTAAAAGAGATCTCTCACAGGAAAGGAAGGGCAATGGTATGATATGTAAAGAAACTAATGTATCTACATGGAAACATGTGAATCTAGGAGTGAAACATTAGGAACTGTAGCTAGGATAAGAAAAAGGGAGAAACAAGCAGGTGGGAGATTTATATTACAGGCTGCCATGAGAGATGAAAAACAAAGATGATATTTTAATAATAAGATTACAAAATCGATACAGAAACTAACCAAAAGTAGTGTCTGGTAGTTGATATGAGCTAGAATACTAATTCCCTAACAAATAGCAAATGCATACAAATCACAGTCCAATTAATTAGCTACAACCTAGAGATTTCAGAGTCCTTTGCTGGGCTATCTAAGCAGCTAGCATGTCAGATCATCGTGATTCCTACCAAGAGGAATGAAGGAAATAGTTCAGGACTTTGCTCTAGTTCTGCATACTATTTTGTTTTGGCTTTTTCCCTCTAAACCATGAATAGGTGTTGGATTTTAGTAAATGCTTTTTCTGCATCTACTGAGATGATCATTTTTCTCCCTCTATTCTGTCGACGTGGCAAATTACACTGATTTTCAAATACTAAGTCAACCTGCCATTTCTGGAATAAACCCTACTTGCTCATGATGTATTACTCTTTTTATATAGTACAAATTTACTTTGTTGAAGATTTTACACCTATGTTTTCCAAAGGATATTAGAATGTAATCTTCTTTTAAGTGTCCTTGTCAGATTTGCCAATAAGGGTTAGGCTAGCCACATAAAGAACTGGAAAATGTTCCTTCATCTTCTAATTTCTGAAAAAGTCTGTGTAAGATTGGTATTATTTCATCCTTAAATATTTAATAGAATTCGTTACTGTAATAATCTGGGCCTGGAGAACTTCAAGGAAAGGTTTTTCATTAAAAATTCAAGGGCTTCCCTGGTGGCGCAGTGGTTGAGAATCTGCCTGCCAATGCAGGGGGCATGGGTTCGAGCCCTGGTCTGGGAAGATCCCACATGCCGCGGAGCAACTGGGCCCGTGAGCCACAACTACTGAGCCTGCGCGTCTGGAGCCTGTGCTCCTCAACAAGACAGGCCGCGATAGTGAAAGGCCCGCGCACCACGATGAAGAGTGGCCCCCACTTGCCACAACTAGAGAAAGCCCTCGCACAGAAACGAAGACCCAACACAGCCATAAATAAATAAATAAATAAATTTAAAAAATAATCTGTTTAAAAAAATAGAACTTTATAGCACAAAGAGTAAATCTTAAAAAAAAAAAAATTCAATAGCTTTATCACATATGGGGCTACCCAAATTTTTCATTTCTTCTTGTACTGATTTTAAGTTGTATTTTTCCAAGAAATTTGTCCATTTAATCCAAGCTGTCAAATTTGCTGCATGAAGTTGTTCAAAATATTCCTATATTAAGACTTTAATATCTGTATGATCTATAATGATATTGGAAATTGTGTTTTCTCTTTTTTTCTTAGTCATGCTAGGGGTGTATCAATTTTGTTCATCTTTTCAAAGAACCAACTTTTTTTTTTTTTTTTTAATAAGAGACTCCTTTTTTTTTAAATTTATTTATTTATTTATGGCTGTGTTGGGTCTTCATTTCTGTGCGAGGGCTTTCTCTAGTTGTGGCAAGCGGGGGCCACTCTTCATTGCGGTGCGCAGGCCTCTCACTATCGCGGCCTCTCTTGTTGCGGAGCACAGGCTCCAGACGCGCAGGCTCAGTAATTGTGGCTCATGGGCCCAGTTGCTCCGCGGCATATGGGATCTTCCCAGACCAGGGCTCGAACCCGTGTCCCCTGCATTGGCAGGCAGATTCTCAACCACTGCGCCACCAGGGAAGCCCAGAACCAACTTTTGACTCTGTTTGTTGGAAGGTTTTTAATCACAGTTTCAATTTCAGTGCTTGTGATTGGTCTGTTCATATTTTCTATTTCTTCCTGGTTCAGTCTCGGCAGTTTGTGCATTTCTAAGAATCTGTCCATTTCTTCCAGGTTGTCCATTTTATTGGCATAGAGTTGCTTGTAGTAATCTCTCATGATCTTTTGTATTTCTGCAGTGTCAGTGGTTACTTTTGCTATTGTTTCCTTCATTTCTTTTTCATTTATTTCTGACCTAATCTTTATGATTTCTTTCCTTCTGCTGGCTTTGGGGTTTTTTTGTTCTTCTTTCTCTAATTGCTTTAGGTGCAAGGTTAGGTTGTTTATTCGAGATGTTTCCTGTTTCTTGAGGTAGGCTTGTATTGCTATAAACTTCCCTCTTAGCACTGCTTTTGCTGTGTCCCATAGGTTTTGGGTCGTCGTATCTCCATTGTCATTTGTTTCTAGGTATTTTTTGATTTCCCCTTTGATTTCTTCAGTGATCACTTCGTTATTAAGTAGTGTATTGTGTAGCCTCCATGTGTTTGTATTTTTTACAGATCTTTTCCTGTAATTGATATCTAGTCTCATAGCGTTGTGGTCGGAAAAGATACTTGATACGATTTCAATTTTCTTAAATTTACCAAGGCTTGATTTGTGACCCAAGATATGATCTATCCTGGAGAATGTTCCATGAGCACTTGAGAAAAATGTGTATTCTGTTGTTTTTGGGTGAAATGTCCTATAAATATCAATTAAGTCCATCTTGTTTAATGTATCATTTAAAGCTTGTGTTTCCTTATTTATTTTCATTTTGGATGATCTGTCCATTGGTGAAAGTGGGGTGTTAAAGTCCCCTACTATGATTGTGTTGCTGTCGATTTCCCCTTTTATGGCTGTTAGTATTTGCCTTATGTATTGAGGTGCTCCTATGTTGGGTGCATAAATATTTACAATTGTTATACCTTCCTCTTGGATCAATCCCTTGATCATTATATAGTGTCCTTCTTTGTCTCTTGTAATAGTCTTTATTTTAAAGTCTATTTTGTCTGATACGAGAATTGCTACTCCAGCTTTCTTTTGATTTCCATTTGCATGGAATATCTTTTTCCATCCCCTCACTTTCAGTCTGTATGTGTCTCTAGGTCTGAAGTGGGTCTCTTGTAGACAGCATATATATGGGTCTTGTTTTTGTATCCATTCAGCCAGCCTGTGTCTTTTGGTGGGAGCATTTAATCCATTTACATTCAAGGTAATTATCGATATGTATGTTCCTATTCCCATTTTCTTAAATGTTTTGGGTTTGTTATTGTAGGTGTTTTCCTTCTCTTGTGTTTCTTGCCTAGAGAAGTTCCTTTAGCATTTGTTGTAAAGCTGGTTTGGTGGTGCTGAACTCTCTCAGCTTTTGCTTGTCTGTAAAGGTTTTAATTTCTCCATCACATCTGAATGAGATCCTTGCTGGGTAGAGTAATCTTGGTTGTAGGTTTTTCTCCTTCATCACTTTAAGTATATCCTGCCACTCCCTTCTGGCTTGCAGAGTTTCTGCTGAAAGATCAGATGTTAACCTTATGGGGATTCCCTTGTGTGTTATTTGCTGTTTTTCCCCTGCTGCCTTTAATATGTTTTCCTTATATTTAATTTTTGACAGTTTGATTAATATGTGTCTTGGCGTGTTTCTCCTTGGGTTTATCCTGTATGGGACTCTCTGTGCTTCCAGGACTTGATTAACTATTTCCTTTCCCATATTAGGGAAGTTTTCAACTATAATCTCTTCAAATATTTTCTCAGTCCCTTTCTTTTTCTCTTCTTCTTCTGGGACCCCTATAATTCGAATGTTGGTGCGTTTAATGTTGTCCCAGAGGTCTCTGAGACTGTCCTCAGTTCTTTTCATTCTTTATTCTTTATCCTGCTCTGCGGTAGTTATTTCCACCATTTTATCTTCCAGGTCACTTATCCTTTCTTCTGCCTCAGTTATTCTGCTATTGATCCCATCTAGAGTATTTTTAATTTCATTTATTGTGTTTTTCATCATTGCTTGGTTCCTCTTTAGTTCTTCTACGTCCTTGTTAAATGTTTCTTGCATTTTGTCTATTCTATTTCCAAGATTTTGGATCATCCTTACTATCATTATTCTGAATTCTTTTTCAGGTAGACTACCTATTTCCTCTTCATTTGTTAAGTCTGGTGTGTTTTGACCCTGCTCCTTCATCTGCTGTGTGTTTTTCTGTCATCTCATTTTGCTTATCTTACTGTGTTTGGGGTCTCCTTTTCACAGGCTGCAGGTTCGTAGTTCCCGTTGTTTTTGGTATCTGTCCCCAGTGGCTAAGGTTGGTTCAGTGGGTTGTGTAGGCTTCCTGGTGGAGGGAACTAGTGCCTGAGTTCTGGTGGATGAGGCTGGATCTTGTCTTTCTGGTGGGCAGGTCCACGTCTGGTGGTGTGTTTTGGGGTGTCTGTGGTCTTATTATGATTTTAGGCAGCCTCTCTGCTAATGGATGGGGTTGTGTTCCTGTCTTGCTAGTTGTTTGGCATAGGGTGTCCAGCACTGTAGCTTGCTGGTCGTTGAGTGAAGCTGGGTCTTGATGTTGAGATGGAGATCTCTGAGAGATTTTTGCCGTTTGGTATTACGTGGAGCTGGGAGATCTCTTGTGGACCAGTGTCCTGAAGTTGGCTCTCCCACCTCAGAGGTACAGCCCTGATGCCTGGCTGGAGCACCAAGAGCCTTTCGTCCACACGGCTCAGAGTAAAAGGGAGAAAAAAGAAAAGAAAAGAAAAGAAAAGAAAAGAAAAGAAAAGAAAAGAAAAGAAAGAAAGAAAGAAAGAAAGAAAGAGGCTATAATATAGTGAAGTAAAATAAAGCTATTATAAAGCAGAGCTATACAGACAAAATCTCACCCAGAAGCATACACATATACACTCAAAAAAAAAGGAAAAGGGGAAAAATTAATATATCCTACTCCCAAAGTCCACCTCCTGAATTTGGGATGATTCGTTGTCTATTCAGGTATTCAACAGATGCAGGCACATCAAGTTGTTTGTGGAGTTTTAATCCACTGCTTCTGAGGCTGCTGGGAGAGATTTCCCCTTCTCTTCTCTGTTCACACAGCTCCTGGGGATCAGCTTTGGATTTGGACCCGCCTCTGCGTGTAGGTCGCCTGAGGGCGTCTGTTCCCCGCCCAGACAGGACGGGGTTAAAGGAGCAGCTGCTTCGGGGGCTCTGGCTCACCCAGGCCGCGGGGAGGGAGGGGTACAGAGGAGGCGGGGCGAGCCTGCGGCGTCAGAGGCCGGCGTGACGTTGCACCAGCCTGAGGCGCGCAGTGCGTTCTCCCGGGGAAGTTGTCCCTGGATCATGGGACCCTGGCAGTGGCGGGCTGCACAGCCTCCCGGGAGGGGCGGTGTGGAGAGTGACCTGTGCTCGCACACAAGATTTTTGGAGGCGGCAGCAGCAGCCCCAGCGTCTCATGTCCGTCTCTGGGGTCCGCGCTGATCGCCGCGGCTCGCGCCTTTCTCTGGAGTTCGTTTAGGCGGCGCTCTGAATCCCCTCTCCTTGCGCGCAGTGAAACAAAGAGGCAAGAAAAAGCCTCTTGCCTCTTCGGCAGCTGCAGACCTTTTCCTGGTCTCCCTCCCAGCCAGCTGTGGTGCGCTAACCCCTTCAGGCTGTGTTCACGCCGCCAACCCCAGTCCTCTCCCTGCGATCCGACCGAAGCTGAGCCTCAGCTCCCAGCCCCTGCCCGCCCCGGCGGGTGAGCAGACAAGCCTCGGGCTGCTGAGCGCTGCTCGGCGCC
The DNA here is from genome assembly GCF_028021215.1 of Eschrichtius robustus. Taxonomy (NCBI): domain Eukaryota; kingdom Metazoa; phylum Chordata; class Mammalia; order Artiodactyla; family Eschrichtiidae; genus Eschrichtius; species Eschrichtius robustus. The sequence goes on from NC_090830.1 coordinate 110,755,168, forward strand.
GAGCCTCCATGCGGGAATCTCTCCGTTTTTCCCTCTGCGCCCCTGTTGCTGTGGGATCCGCGCTGATAGCCGTGGCTCGCGCCTGTCTCTGAAGTTCGTTTAGGCGGCGCTCTGAATCCCCTCTCCTCGCGCACCAGGAAACAAAGAGGGAAGAAAAAGTCTCTTGCCTCTTCGGCAGCTGCAGACTTTTTCCCGGACTCCCTCCCGGCTAGCTGTGGTGCACTAACCCCTTCAGGCTGTGTTCACGCCGCCAACCCCAGTCCTCTCCCTGCGATCCAACCGAAGCCCGAGCCTCAGCTCCCAGCCCCGCCTGCCCCGGCGGGGGAGCAGACAAGCCTCTAGGGCTGGTGAGTGCTGGTCGGCACTGATCCTCCGTGCGGGAATCTCTCCACTTTGCCCTCCGCACCCCTGTGGCTGCGCTCTCCTCCGTGGCTCCGAAGCTTCCCCCCTCTGCCACCCGCAGTCTCTGCCTGCGAAGGGGCTTCCTACTGCGTGGAAATCTTTCCTCCTTCACAGCTCCCTCCCACTGGTGCAGGTGCCGTCCCTATTCTTTTGTCTCTGTTATTTCTTTTTTCTTTTGCCCTACCCAAGTACGTGGGGAGTTTCTTGCCTTTTGGGAGGTCTGAGGTCTTCTGCCAGCGTTCAGTGGGTGTTCTGTAGGAGCAGTTCCACGTGTAGATGTATTCCTACTGTATCTGTGGGAAGGAAGGTGATCTCCGCATCTTACTCTTCCGCCATCTTCTCTCCGGTACCTTGACTCTGTTAAGTGTCTCTATTGTTTGTCTGTTTTCTATTTCATTGATTTCGTCCTCTATTATTGTATCTTTGTTATTTCCCTCTTTCAACTTTAGGTTTAATCTGTTCTTCTCATTCCTGTGAAAACTTAGATAACAGATTTTCAACCCTTCTTCTTTTCTAATATAAGCATCAAAAGCTATGAATTTCCCTTTAAACACTGTTTTAGCTACACAGATTCTGATACAGTGCTTTCACTTTCATTCAGCTAAAAATTTCCTAATTTCCCATTTGATTTCTTCTTTTAACTATGGGTTATTTAGAAGGGTGACATTTACTTTCCAAAATATTTCAAATATCCAGAGATCTTTCTGTTATTAATTTCCAGTTTAGTTCTGCTGTGGTCAGAAAACATGCTCTATATTATTTTAAATTTATTGAGATACTTTTATGGCCTGGCATATGGTCTATCTTAGTGAGCGCTCTATGTGCACTTGAAAAGAATGCAGTTGTTGAGAATTGTGTTCTATAATGTCAGTTAGGTTGAGAAGATTGATGGTGTTATTTCATCTCATATATACCTTTGCTGATTTTTTATCTACTTACTCTATTAATATTGAGAAAAGAATGTTAAATCCCTAACTCTTATTGGGATTTGTTTTTCTCTTTAATTCTGTCAGTTTTGCTTCATGTATTTTGAAGATCTGTTACTAGGTAAATGCACATTTTGAATTTTTCTATCATCCTGATAAGCTGACCTTGTTATCATAAGAAAATGTCCCTCTTTATCTCCTTACCTTAAAGTCTACTTTCTCTGACATTAATATAGCCATGCCAGCTTTTCATGCTTACTGTTTACTTGGTATACCTTTTTCTATTTATTTATTTTATTATTATTATTTTTTACTTTCAACATACCTATGCCTTTATATTTAAGGTACACCTCTCTTTCCTCCCAGCTTTATGGAGACATAATTGACATATAATATTGTGCAAGTTTAACATGTACAATGTGATGATTTGATACACATATATATTGTAAAATGATTACCACAATAAGGTTAGTTAACACATCACACACCTCAAATAATTACAATTTCTTTTCTTGTGGTGAGAATATTTAAAATCTACTCTCTTAGCAATTTGCAAGTATATAATACAGTATTGTTAATTATAGTTACCATGCTGTATATTAGATCCCCAGAACGTATTCATTTTATGAGTGGAAGTTTGTTCTCTTTGACCAACATTTCCCCATTTCCCCCACCCCCCAGCCCCAGAAACTACCACTCTACTCTCTTTTCCTATGCATTTGGCTTTTTTTTAGATTCCACATACAAGTGAGATCACATAGTTATTTGTCTTTCTCTGAATTTCTAAAGTGCATCTCTTTTAGACAGTTGCTAAGTCTGATCATTTATACTTTTAAATTAAAATACTTGGACCATTTACATTTAATGTAATTACTGATCTTGCATTTGTTTCTATTTGTCCTATTTTTTTATTCTTTCTTTACTGCCTTCTTTGGGTTAATCAAATATTTTTTAGTATTTCATTTTAGTTCCTCTAGTGGCTTTTATTTACACCACTGGATTTTTCAAGTGGTTGTTTTAGGGATTGCAATATGCATCATTAACTTATCACAGTCTACTTACATTTAATATTATACCATTGTACATACAATGTATGAAATACGTAACTGTATAATTCCATTTACCACACCATCCTGTCCGTTGTGTTATTGTTGCCATATATATTGTTTCTACATATTTGTGGTAGCTTTAAAGTAGATCCAAAAATTTTTTGATACTACTCCCTATCTCCTCTCCTCCTGAGTGTGGGCCATACTAGTGACTCATTTCTAACCTACAGAATGAGGTGGTAGTGACAGTGTGTGATTTCCAAGACTAGGTTGTGAGGACACTCAGGCAGTCTTATGGAGAAGCCCACATGGTAAAAAACTGAGGCCTCCTGCCAACAAGCATGTGAGCAAGCATCTTGGAAGGAGATTCTAGGGTCCCAGACAAGCCTTCAGATGAATGCAGCCCCCACCAACATCTTGATGGCAACTTGTGACACACTCTGAGCCAGAACCACCCAGCTAAGCCACTCCTGAATTCCCAACCCACGGAAACTGTAAGATAATAAATATTTAGTGTTTTAAGCCATTAATTTTGGAGAAAATTTGTTATACAGTAATAGATAATTAATGCAATATATTATAAATCCCATAATACAATACCATTTTTGTTATAAACAATCAGTTGTCCTTTAAATAAATTAAGAAAAGAAAAAAAGTCTTTCACTTTTGCCTGTACAATTACCATTTCTAGTGCTCTTCATTCCTTTCTACAGATCTGAGTTTCCTCCCGGTATCATTTCCTCTCAGCCTAAAGAACATCCTTCAGCATTTCTTGCAGTATAAGTCTGCTGACAACAAATCTGCTCAAATTTGAAAATATTTTAATTTTACTCTCATTTCTCAAGGATTTTTTGCTTAGTGTAGTATTTTGGATTGATGGTTTTATTTTTCTTCTTTCAAACTTTAGAGATGTTGTCCTGTTGTCTTCTGCCTATTTCAGATGAGAAGTCAGCTGTCATTCTTTGTTGTATGTAATATCTTTTTTCTCTGGCTACTTTTAAGAATTTTCTTTTTATCTTTGGTTTTCAGCAGCTGACTACAAAGTGTTTAGGTGTAGTTTTCTTCATATTTACCCTATTTGAGGTTCACTAAGATTTTTGGATCTATGGGTTGATGTTTTTGACTAAATTTGGGGAAATTTTGGTCATTATTTCTTCAAATATTTCTTCCTCATCTTTCCTCCTCTCTTTATGTGATTCCAATTAGACATGTTAAATTACTTGATACTGTCTCACTGTCACTACAGCTCTGTTCTCCCTGTCCCCAATCTTTCTTCTTTTCAGTTTGTATAACTTCTATTTATCTGTCTTATAGTTCATTGGCCCCTTTCTTCTGCAGTATCCTTCCTGCTCTCTTAAGTCCATCCAGTTAATCTTTATTTCAGCTGTTGTACTTTTCAATTCTAGAATTTCCATTTGGCTCTTTTTAATAGTTCCATTTCTCTGGTGATGGTCCCTTTCTATTCATTCATTATGGCCATCTCTCCTTTTAAATATCTTAACATATTTACATTAGCTGTTTTAAATTCCTCATGAGCTAAATCCATCATCTCAGTCATCACACAATGAGTTATATTTTTTCCTCTACAGTATGTGTCACATTTTTCCTTGTCATATTTTCACTTCTTTGTATTCTAGTGATTTTTATTGTATGATATACATTGTGTATGATATGTTATAGATGGTCTGGATTATACTGTCTTCCTTTAATGTGTGTTGAATTTTGTTTTGACATTCAGTTAAACTACAGGAAGATCCTCTTGATCCTGTTAGGCTTGGTTTTATATCATGTAGGTTGGGTTTTGTCCTGAGTCTTAAGGTACGGCATTTATTGTAGGTATTGTTCTTACTCCTAAAGTTGTCCTAGCTGGGGTCTCAAAGGAATGCCTGTAGTGCTCATCAAGGTCTCTCTACTCTGGCCGGACTAGAAATCCAATATTTCTGAGCACTGTGCACCCTCAGGTATCTCTGCTCAGCTCTCAGCCCTACAGAAGCCACTCTGACTCAGGCCTCACAGAGGCTTGCCCTGTGCATGCCTGGCCCAGCCCTTGGCCAAAGACCTGAGATAAATCCCCAAGAAGATTCCTGCCCCTATATCCATTTGCTGCTGTCTCTCCTCCTTTACTCTGACCTACAAATCTCACATCTTTCAGACCTTTGAAAACGAAAGCAGATGGCTGTTGTAATAAGCCATTGAGATTTTGAAGTTATCTGTTGCACAGCCAAAAAAAAAAAGACACAGTGTGATATCAGCTGTTTTGACTGGATCAGCTGAGCACTTCACTTTTCCATCAAACATGCATAACTCTTATTATCTGAGTAAACTATTATCTTCTAAGACCCAACTCATGATACCTCCTCTATGAAGCCTACAGAATTAGTCCCTATCTCCTACATGCTCTACAGGGCAGGGATTCTTTTCATCTATTGTATGCACCGATGTATATCAAGCACCTAGAGCACTGCTTGGTATGTAGCAGGCCCTCCATAAATAGCTGCAGAATTAATGATTTAACACACTTAACTACTTTAAGTTATATATCAAAATATATATTCATATTCCCAATGATCATGCTCCTCTTTCACACAGAGCTGTACAGGATCTCACAGGACTCATTTCCACATTAGGAAGGTTGGGCTTTGATTTTAGGTACTTGGGAGCACCTGAAATATTCGAATAAGCAAGTATATTTGTTAGAATTAGAACTGGTTCTAAGTAACTGAGCACCCCCAAATACAAGAGGAAAAAGTGTGTTTGTGTGTGTGTGTGTGTGTGTGTGTGTGTGTGTGTGTGTGTGTGTGTATACACACAATTTTTTTTCCAGAGGAAGACAAAAAGGTATTCCAAGGTAAATCATCCTGGTCACTTATCTTCATATCTTTTTTTTTTTTGTGTGTGTTGCGTTGGGTCTTCGTTGCTGCACACAGGCTTTCTCTAGTTACGGCGAGCGGGGGCTACTCTTCGTTGCAGCGCGTGGGCTTCTCATTGCGGTAGCTTCTTTTGTTGCAGAGCACGGGCTCTAGGCGAGCAGGCTTCAGTAGTTGTGGCTCACGGGCTCTAGAGTGCAGGCCCAGTAGTTGTGGCGCACGGGCTTAGTTGCTCCACGGCATGTGGGATCTTCCTGGACAAGGGCTTGAATCCGTGTCCCCTACATTGGCAGATGGATTCTTAACCACTGTGCCACCAGGGAAGTCCTTCATATCATTTTTAAAAAACGGGTTTATTGAGTTATAATTGACATACTATATAATTAATCCATTCAAAGTGTACAATCCAATAGGTTTTAGTAAAGCCCCAGAGTTGTGCAACCTGCACCACTATCAATTCTAAAACATTTTCATCATTTCAAAAACAAACTCAATACCCATTAGCAGTCACTTCCCATTTCCCTCCAAAAAAATCTCCCCATCCATCCCATCCCTAGACAACCAGTAATCTACTTTCTGTCTCTATAGACAGAAAGATTTGCCTATTCCAGATAAATGGAATCATACAATATGTGGTCTTTTGTGACAGGCTTCTTTCACTTAGCATGGTATTTTCAAGGTTTCATATAATTTTCAAATACAAATATAATCAGCTTAAAACACATAGAATAATTAAGAGCACAGATTACAAAGCCAGACTATCTGGATTTATCTCCTATCTCCACCCCATATTAAAGTTATGTGGGCTTCCCTGGTGGCACAGTGGTTAAGAATCCACCTGCCAATGCAGCAGACATGGGTTCAAGCCCTGGTCCGGGAAGATCCCACATGCCGCGGAACAACTAAGCCTGTGCGCCACAACTACTGAGCCTGCGCTCTAGAGCCCACAAGCCACAACTACTGAGCCCGTGTGCCACAACTACTGAAGCCGGCATGCCTAGAGCCCGTGCTCCACAACAAGAGAAGCCACCACAGTGAAAAGTCCGCACACCGCAATGAAGAGTAGTCCCCGCTTGCCTCAACTAGAGAAAGCCCACGCGCAGCAACGGAGACCCAATGCAGCCAAAAAAAGAAAGGAATAAATAAAATAAATTAATTTTTAAAAAATTACGTGATTTGGCTTCCCTGGTGGCGCAGTGGTTAAGAATCCGCCTGCCAGTGCAGGGGACACAGGTTCGAGCCCTGGTCCAGGAAGATCCCACATGCCGCGGAGCAACTAAGCCCATGCGCCACGACTACTGAGCCTGCTCTCTAGAGCCTGCGAGCCACAACTACTGAGCCCGTGTGCCTAGAGCCCATGCTCCGCAACAAGAGAAGCCACTGCAATGAGAAGCCCGAGCGCAGCAATGAAGACCCAGCACAGCCAAAAATCAAATAAATAAATTTTTTTTTAAAATTACGTGATTTGAGGCAAGTTACTTAACTTCTCTGTGCCTTAATTTCCTCACCTATAAAATGGGTTTAGTAATAGAACCTGCCTCACAGGATCACAGTGAAATTTAAATATGTTAGTATACGTAAAGCACTTAGAATAGTACCTTACATATAGTAAGCACTACACAGGGGTTAGCTGTTATTATTATTACTGTTGTTATCATCATCATCTGCATTAAAGAGAAGGAGATTATGGATAGATAGTCTCAAAATCTTTCTCATAGCTTTGGGATGTGTTTTGGTATTTAATAGGTTTTAAAATGAGTGTCTCAGGAGAAAGAAGTGGGGAATGACTGCTAATGAATACAAGGTTCTTTTTCAGGGTGATGAAAATGTTCTGGAACTAGATAGTGGTGATGATTGCACACCTTTGTAATGTACCCAAAAAACCCCACTCAATCGCATACTTTAAAAGGGTGAATTTCATGGTTTGCGAATTATATCTCCTTTTTAAAAACTGAGTGGCTCTCTTGTTTCAGAAACTGCTGTACTTCAAGCAAAAAATAGTGAAGGCATACAAGGATATCCTGCCTTGAAAAAAGCTAGAAATTTAAATAGCTTCCCTATTTCTGCCCCGCCCCATCCCCAAGTTTTTCCTGTACTTATGTTTTAAAAATGTGTCCTCGCTATTAGCTGCAAATGGAGGGTAGGTAATACAGTGTTTGATTATGTGGACTTTCACTGGGCATGGATACATAAAGGAGTAAATTTAAGATGAGAAATCATTTTTGCTACTGAATTGTATTAAGTAATAACTACATTCATAACAGTTAAGAGCTCAGACTTAAGTCAGAGAGAATTAGGTTCAGTTTTTGGCTCTGCCGGTTGTCAAGCTATGTGACCTTGGGCAAGTCACTTAAACCACTCTGAACTTTTGTTTCCTCATCTGTAAACTGAAGATAACAATAGTAATTTATTTCATGGTGTGTTATGAGGATTAAGTTTGATCATGTAGGTAAAACATTTAATACACTTCCTGGTAAATAGTAAGCATTCAGGTATTTTGTAAATGTCACCTATGAGGATGGTGATGATGATGATGATGATGATGAAGGAGGAGGGGGAGGGGGAGGGGGAGGGGGAGGAGGAGGAGGAGGAGGAGGAGGAGGAGAAGAAGAAGAAGAAGAAGAAGAAGAAGAAGAAGAAGAAGAAGAAGAAAGAAGGAGAAGGAGAAGGAGAAGGAGAAGGAGAAGGAGAAGGAGAAGAAGAAGAAGAAGAAGAAGAAGAAGAAGAAGAAGAAGAAGAAGAAGAAGGGGGAGGAGAAGAAGAAGAAGAAGAAGAAGAAGAAGGGGGAGGAGAAGGAGAACTGTCATCGTCTCCCAAACTGATTGTAACAATAATACAGATGAGGCAGCAACTTCTGGGTGGGGCTAACTGCTCAAAACTGTTACCATCTTTTTGAGAGGAAGGGGGAATAATGGGACTCTTTGTTGTTACTGGTCACAAGGACAGAGCAATTGACATCCCCTTCTACCCTAAGCTCTAAATGAACTGTGTATTCCCACAAGGATTTGGCAGCAGTTTCACTTACGAGATCCTTGCCTATGGGTCTAAGAAAACCTTTGCCAAATGTCTTCCAGGGATAGAAGAGGAATATGAAATTAATTTATTTACTCTTCTAAAAAAACCCTCTACTTCTAGGAAAAACATTAACACTATTGTTCAGTCCTTCAAACTCATCTACCTTTGAAAAATTGTTCTTTGGCTTGACATTTACAATTTAAGATTGCCACTGCCCTACTTCAGACTCTCACCATCTTTTCTTTGGGACCATGGCAATAGCTTCCTAATTGGTTACCTACCAGTCTTATCTCCCTCTGTTCTATTTTCCACACTGCAACTAGGATTACTGTTTTTAAATACAAAATCTCATAATTCTCTACTGCTTGAAGTTCACAAGAGCTTCCCATCCGTCACTGGTAGGAAGTATCTAAAACTCCTGTGCAGATCGTACAAAGCTCTTCATGATCTGGTCCCCATGCATAAGTTTGGCCTTATTTCTGGACACTCTCCACCCATCATACACCCTAAACTTTAGCCTCATCAAAATACTGGCAGTTCTCTGCAAGGCAGTTCAGCTTTGTAACACATATTATTAGAACACAATACATCTACAGACTGCTTTTCAAACATATTATCTCATGTGTGTGCTGTTGCTTCCTGTGATCAGGGTGAATAGGAAGTGCTTATTTTTGTTAACTGATCACTTCAAGGAAGAGCAGTCAGTAACTAGCAAATCACTGACACTTTTGCCAGTGTCTGACTGACACTTTTATTGTGAATAATAATTATATTTTACTTTTTAGGTATTTGGAGTAACCAGAAGAGAATGTTGACCAAGCCTGATTCCCACCTATGGAATATAAGAATAAAGTTTGAGGGACTTCCCCGGTGGTCCAGTGGCTAAGGCTCCACGCTCTCAATGCAGGGGGCCCGGGTTTGATCCCTAGTCAGGGAACTAGATCCCACATGCCACAACTAAGAGTTCGCACACCGCAACTAAAGATCCCGCATGCGGCAGTGAAGATCCCGCGTGCCCCAACTAAGACCCAGTGCAGCCAAATAAATAAATAAATATTAAAAAAAAAAAAAAAAGAATAAAGTTTGAACATACTGGTAAAATTCAACACAAAGATTTCCAGTAATTTACTATTATTAATGCCTTTAATTAAAGCAAACCTCTTACTTAAGATAACCAATTAATCTCAAAATAAAAGTATAAGCAGGGCTGTAATAAATGTATTATTAAATGTCCTTCTCATTCTATGTTAGATTTTTAGCCTTGGTTTATTAACTGTTCGGCTTTAAAACTAGATGAAAATACTGACATTGAGATACTTTATTCTTACAATCGTCAAGTCACTAAATAAAGCCAAACATAGCGTCACACTTCAACAATTTTCATTCTTTTTACTTTAATATTGACTGATTACCCTGCAGAATTATCACAGTTGACTAGCAGGTCAAGGCAGCAAGGCTACAAGAGAAACAAAACAAAACTGGACTTCTTCATGTCTACAGTGGTCCAGATATTATAATTACTGAACAACATCTAGACAGTGGCAGCAAAAAGACCAGGTAATGAACACTATAGGTTTGAAGACCATACGTATTAGTATTATGCTCCACAGTCTGGCTAGATGCTCAAGAATACAATACAGGACCCCCAACAGGAACTAACAAAGGTCTGGTTTTAATGTAAACTCACTCTCCTCTTACCTGACCCTCCAGGGATTCTGTTTCCTGATAAGCAGATCTAAACTGTAAGACGATAATATCCCAAGGAGGTTCTGGCACTGAGCCCCAGAAATCCTTAAAGCAACAGACACTGTCTAAAAGAAGAAAACCAGACCACTCACTCGCTTCTCCATTCTCTTCTCTGACTCTAGGGAACACGAAAATGCCTTGCCAAAGAGAAGTTATAAAATTCCTTCTGAGGCAAAATGTTTTTAAATAGAGATGGTATGCTGTTGATTATGTCATTCCCTGTCACCTGGAACATTTTGGAAGACTCCTTGGAAATGACCTCTGGGCCAGACCAAGCTATATGTGGGCTGGTGAATCCTTTCTATCTATGGAGGCTGAATAACTTGGAACCTCCTAGAGTGACAACAAAAATGTAAATTAACTCACAACAGGACAATAAGGTTGCATCACAAACCATTTTTAAAAATCCAGAATGTGGGAAACTATATGACAAAATTCTTTAACAAAATAAACTATAATCAAAAATTAAAATGAAGGGCTTCCCTGGTGGCGAAGTGGTTAAGAATCTACCAGGGGACACGGGTTCGAGCCCTGGTCCGGGAAGATCCCACATGCCGCGAAGCAACTAAGCCCATGCGCCACAACTACTGAGCCTGCCCTCTAGAGCCTGTGAGCCACAACTACTGAAGCCCTTGCGCCTAGAGCCCGTGCTCCACAAGAGAAGCCACCACAATGAGAAGCCTGCGCACCACAGTGAAGAGCAGCCCCCGCTCGCCGCAGCTAGAGAAAGCCCACGCGCAGCAACGAAGACCCAACACAGCCAAAAATAAATTAATTAATTTTAAAAAATTAAAATGGAAATGGAAAGAAAGGGAACTTATCAATTAAAAGCTACTTAAGAAACATATTAGCTGAATGCAATGGGTGCCATTTCTTGGATCCTGACTCAAACAAATCAATTGTTTAAGAAATTGAGACAAATGGGAGAAATTTTGAACACTGACTAGTTTCTTGATTATATTAAGGAATTACTGCTGCTTTTTTTTTAGGTGACAGTAATGGTACTGTTGTCATATGTAAATAGAAGGGAATCCTTTTTGTTTTCTAAGTCGCTAGAACCAGAGGATCTACAAAACGGCAAAGGGAGGTGGAACACAGGAACCAACTCAGCTTTCTACATCTTAAATTGAGTGTTGGATACGTGGACATTTATTGTATTGGTCTTTATTCATTTTTGCAAATCTTAAATACGTTATTTGGAAAAGGTCAAAAAGCCAAAGAATGCTACCTGGATTTGTAGTTTCAGAGCCTTTCCCTTTTTGAGGTCCCACCCGTTTCTGACTGCAGAGTCGACGACGCAGGATCTGGGGAGGAGCTCCCTGAGCAGTCCCGGCTGCAGACAAAATCCTCCCAGCCCCTTCACATCTCACAGAGCACTGGTGAGTAGTGTGGCGAACAGGAAAAAAGCACAACTGGCAATAACCATGTGACCATATAAGTCACTCCTGTTCTTCAGCCACCTGCTTACCTGAGGCCTCCTACGGCACACTGGTTAAGAGGGTGGGCTTTGGAGAAAAATAGATGTGAGTTTGATTTCCTGTTCTATCACTTAACAGCAATATAAACTTTAGGGCAAGTTTCTTAACCAATTTGTACCTTAGTTTCTCCATATGCAAAATGAGGATTACAACAGCACCTTCCTTATAAAATTGTTCTGAAGATTAAATAGGAATGCATTTAGTACTATGACTGGCTAAAATATTAGCTGCTGTTATTATATTATTGTTGTTGTTTTATATTCCTTTCCCTTCATTTGAATTCAGACTGCTAGTGAAACCAAAGACATATTCATAATTATAATTAATAATATACTTATTGCTATCATCATTGTTGTAGGAAAGAAAAAGAGACATATCTGATTAGAGTAGAAAATAGGGACATGGAAGTAAATTAGAATATATATGGACAGTCTGGATCAGATTCGAGGGCCAGGTAACAAGTGTCAAGCAGTAGAATAACAGTACGCAAAATAACAGTGAAGTAGTATTTCAGGGCCATGACTCAGACAATGGTCTACCCAAGATAGACTGGGTCTATGGCCCTGGGCTCCAGGACAGCATTTTGGTGTATCTGTGGCAACCCAGTTTTTTTTTTTTTTTAGCACCCTACAGAGTGCTATTTCATATGATTGAGCCTTGCTTTATAATAAAGTGACCAGGTATATGCAGCATGACTATTCATCATGACAATCCTGAACCAGATCCAGAAATGACAGAAATGCCAAAGGTTTCTGCATGGCTGGGGATGGGAGGAAAGAATAAACTAGAAAGCGGGAGGACACGGGGTGTGAGGCTGGGAGTTCAGCACAACTCGGCACATTCACTGCAACTTTTTCTGCTGATGGGACAGATCATTTATCGTAAGAGAATCAATCACCTCATGAAAACAATGCAGGGTGTGTGCTGGGCCCAGAACCCATGGCTAGAACGTCAGCAGTGACTATTCTCTCTGGGGCCCGACTCCCACCATGCGCTTGTCAGCAACACAGACACTCACACTCCACTTTCAGAAACCACAGACCCCACAGGAGCGGCTAAAACAGATGTAGAGAAATTAGCTCTGTGGCTGGGTTGACAGTTACGCTTACAAGGTCAAGGAAGAAATGGGGACTCTACTAGTTTATTGAACCCATGCATTTAAAGGAGGCTAAGAGAACTTTCTTCCCTTACCCCTCCCTTAAGATTTCCCCTCTCTGTATCACAGAGCTGCCTCCTTACAGACTGACTCATTTTGTGGGTTCCATCTGTTGAGGGCATGCTATGTACCAGGCAAGGCTAAAAGGTGCTTGGGATTTATCAGTGAACGAAACAAAGATTCCTGCCCTTGAAGAACTTCCTCCTTGAGGGATGGGGAAGGCAGACAACAGCATTTTAGGAAGTGACAGGTGTTTTGGCAAAATGAAAAAGCAGGGTGAAGGGATGAGGAGTGAGGAGGAGAGGGCAGTTGGATACTGAATCTACCAGCCGATAAGAATGTTAACTTAAAAATTCGGTCACTTCCTGCAATTTATTACCACACTCCCTCACCAGTCATCACACTAGCAGAAGGTGATTAGGAAAACAAGACAACAGCGTTGGGTTTATTTCAGGGTCAAAAGAAAATAAATTACAACTATTTTCTTCATACTTTTTATTTTCTGAAAGATGAATGCAAATGTGGTCTAAAGAAGGAAGGTGCTAACTGAACTGAAGCAAAGTGACATCAAATAGACCTCTCCCCTTCCTCTCCTCCAAGCTAGTCTTCGGTCTGCTGGCATGTGGCCTATGACTTCTCCATACTCTGAGGCCGGGCTGTCTGTGCACTCCCACACAGCCTGTTCAAAATGTCCAAGTCATCAGCAAACTGTAACCCCAGCCCTATAAGCTAATCATATCTTTCTTATTGCTTTTTTTTGGAAGATCAATCAAAGCAAGACAAACAAGAGTTGATGGCCTAAGGCTGAAAAAGAAGGGGTGATACAAAATTATATAGGCCAATGTTAGGTGCATTCTCCTCCTCCACAAAGTAGCCCCTCTATTCCCACCCCCCAAAAAAGATCAGAGAGAGAGAAATAAACATTTTAACAGGGGTTGATGCTAAAAGGCAGGATTAAAGATTAGCGTTTCTCTTTGCAAATTTTCTACAATTAAGAGGTATAATTTTTATAATTAGGGGAAAATAGTTAAAAAAAAAAAAAAAAAAACCCAATCATGAACCAAAAGAGATAGCCCTGAGAATCTACTGCACAACACCCTAGCAGTTATGGCTGCTAAAGAGCTACCTGCTGAACCATGTCAATATTTTGTGAGATATACTTAGGTGAGATTTATACCCGGAGCAGAGAGTGATCCACAGAGTAAGGAAACTATAATTTTACATATCTTATATTTACAATCATGCTGACGACTACAGTTATGCTGAATATGGCGCTCTCATTCTTCACAACAGCTTTTTAAATTCTGACTCAAAGCAGGAGGAGAAAGCTGATCTAACGGTGAAATAAGCTTATATTGGAATTGTGAGATGTTTACCATAAATTTATATACATAGGGTTCAGAAATATTGAAGACTTTTATTAATCTTCTTATGCTTGAAGCTTAAGCTAAGCTTAGGATTTTGGTTTGCAGCCTCCTGATGCCATCTTATTTCTTTGGAAACAAATCCTGAAAGAGTATTTGACAAGGTTTAATACCCATTTATGATGAAAATGCTCAGTAAACTAGGAATACATAGAGAAGACCTTAACCTGACAAAGGTGCACCTAAAACCTAAAACAAACATTACATGAAATGGGGAAACTTTAGACTCATTCTCTTTAAGACTGAGAACAAGACAAAGATGTTCACTAGCATAGCAACTGTTTTGACATTGTCCTGGAAGTTCTGGTCAATGCTGTAAAGGAAAGATAAATAAGAAGTATAAGGATGAGAAAGGAACAACAAAACTATCACAATTTTCAAAGGATATGATTAACTATGGGGGAAAAGAAACAACAGAAAACAGGAGACTATTTGAATAAGACAGTGAAGCCAGGCTGTGAAATACAAGATCAGCTTACAATAATCAATACCTTTTCTCTTAAACTACCAATAGCCAACTAGAAAACAATAGTAATAGAAATAGACATGATTCACAATAGCAACAAAACTATCAAGTATTAGAAATTAATTTAACCAAGAATATACTCTTAGACCTTTAAGGACAAAACTTTGAAGTTCTAATAAAGGACTTAGAAATGAACTGATGAAGTATTTAGGGGTAAAGGGTCATGATGTCTGCAACTAATAACTCAAGTGAGTCAGAAAAATGCATAGAAATGTAGAGAGGGAGTAATGAAGCAAATATAGCAAAATGCTAACATCTGGTGATCTAGGTAAGGGATATACAGGAGCTCTTTGTACAAATCTTAGAACTCTTCTGTTAGTTTTAAATTACTTCCAAATAGAACAAAAATTCTGAAAAAAATAAGCTGAATAAATGGAGAAACATATTACATACTCTTGAATGAAACAAGTTAATATCAAAAAGATGTCAAGCCTCTGCCAAATAATTGATAAATTCAATGTAATCCCAATAAAAATTCCTCAAAAAATTTGAGGAAGTTGATAAACATAATCCAAATGTTATATGGAAAAATAATGGCTAAGAAAACTTAAAAATGAAGAACAGAGATGGGGCACTTGTTGTGCCAGTCATGAGGATTTATTACCAAATCACTGTAATAAAATCAGAGCGATAAAAAACAGAGCAAGAACTGACAAACTAATGTAACAGAACAGAGGCTTAGAGATAGACTGGTGTATCCATGGGAACCATATAGGAGAAAGAGGGTACCACAATGTAATGGAGGAAAGCATGGGGTTTTTGGATATGTTATTGGAAAAACCGGCTCATTAAATGGAGAATAATAGGGCTGGATTCCTATCTAACACCACGTGCAATGTGGGCTCTAGATGAATTAACGAAATAGCTATGACCTAGGGACTGGGAGGGCCTTCTTAAACAAAACTTTAAAAACTCTAAGCCAAAGAATTTATTTACCTGATTACATTGAAATTAAGAATTTTTCTTAATGTTCTTGGATTGGAAGAATCAATATTGTGAAAATGACTATCCTACCCAAAGCAATCTACAGATTCAATGCAATCCCTATCAAATTACCAATGGCGTTTTTTACGGAACTAGAACAAATCATCTTAAAATTTGTATGGAGACACAAAAGACCCCGAATAGCCAAAGCAGTCTTGAGGGAAAAAAACGGAGCTGGAGGAATCAGACTCCCTGACTTCAGACTGTACTACAAAGCTACAGTAATCAAGACAATATGGTACTGGCACAAAAACAGAAACACAGATCAATGGAACAAGATAGAAAGCCCAGAGATAAACCCACGCACCTATGGTCAACTAATCTATGACAAAGGAGGCAAAGATATACAATGGAGAAAAGACAGTCTCTTCAATAAGTGGTGCTGGGAAAACTGGACAGCTACATGTAAAAGAATGAAATTAGAATACTCCCTAACACCATACACAAAAATAAACTCAAAATGGATTAGAGACCTGAATGTAAGACTGGACACTATAAAACTCTTAGAGGAAAACACAGGAAGAACACTCTTTGACATATATCACAGCGAGATCTTTTTTGATCCACCTCCTAGAGTAATGGAAATAAAAACAAAAATAAACAAATGGGACCTAATGAAACTTCAAAGCTTTTGCACAGCAAAGGAAACCATAAACAAGACGAAAAGACAACCCTCGGAATGGGAGAAAATATTTGCAAACGAATCAACGGACAAAGGATTAATCTCCAAAATATATAAACAGCTCATGCAGCTCAATATTAAAGAAACAAACAACCCAATCCAAAAATGGGCAGAAGACCTAAATAGACATTTCTCCAAAGAAGACATACAGATGGCCAAGAGGCACATGAAAAGCTGCTCAACATCACTAATTATTAGAGAAATGCAAATCAAAACTACAATGAGGTATCACCTCACACCAGTTAGAATGGGCATCATCAGAAAATCTACAAACAACAAATGCTGGAGAGGGTGTGGAGAAAAGGGAACCCTCTTGCACTGTTGGTAGGAATGTAAATTGATACAGCCACTATGGAGAACAATATGGAGGTTCCTTAAAAAACTAAAAATAGAATTACAATACGATCCAGCAATCCCACTACTGGGCATATACCCAGAGAAAACCGTAATTCAAAAAGACACATGCACCCCAATGTTCACTGCAGCACTATTTACAATAGCCAGGTCATGGAAGCAACCTAAATGCCCATCGACAGACGAATGGATAAAGAAGATGTGGTACATATATACAATGGAATATTACTCAGCCATAAAAAGGAACGAAATTGAGTCATTTGTTGAGACGTGGATGGATCTAGAGACTGTCATACAGAGTGAAGTAAGTCAGAAAGAGAAAAACAAATATCATGTATTAACGCATGTATGTGGAACCTAGAAAAATGGTACAGATGAACCGGTTTGCAGGGCAGAAGTTGATACACAGATGTAGAGAACAAATGTATGGACACCAAGGGGGGAAAACTGCAGTGGGGTGGGGATGGTGGTGTGCTGAATTGGGCGATTGGGATTGACATGTATACAGTGATGTGTATAAAACTGATGACTGATTAAAAAAAAAAAAAAGAATTTTTCTTGATGAAAGGACAACAAAGACAAAATTAACATATGAGAAGATATCTGCAAAGTGACGATAAGTGAACATCTATAAACTGTCTTCCACAAGTCAACAGCAACACAGATAGTAACTCCAATAGAAAACAGGCTAAGACCAGAATAAGTAATTTACAGATGAAACTATATGCATAAGAGATGCTCACAATCATTAGTAATCAAAGAAATACAAATAAAAATGACAAGGTATCACTTTGCACCTATGAGATTATAGAAGGTGGAGAGCTAGAGAAAGCTGAGTGCTGGCTGGGACATGAGGATACAGGACCCCTCGAACACTTCTGGCAGGAGAGAGAGTGGTGCAGCCATTGTGGGGAGGAATCTGGCACGGTTTGATCACATTCAGGACATGCAAGCCTATGACGCAGTGATTCCCTTCAAAGTGTATATCCCACAAGTATATTAAACAGCTTTATAAGTGGACAGGTATGAAGATGCTCATTGCAGCAATGTTTGTGGTGGTAGGAAGTAGAGACAACCTGAGTATCTATCACACAGAGAGGAGATAAGTAAAACTGTGGTTCACACACATGGCATGGAATATAATGCAGCATTTGGAAGCAAAGAATTAGATGTACATGTAGAAACACAGGTGTACCTTAAAAACAGTACTCAGAGAAAAAAGAAGCAAAATGAAATACAACATTACAAATTAAAATACATATAAAACAAATATCCCCACTTTGCAAGATCCTATACAGACAAAAAGAAACGTTATATGTGTTCAAACGAGCACCTGTGAAGCATGAGGTGAATGGGAGGAGGAGAAGGGAATTAAAAACAAAAGAAATCTTTTAGGCTCCTTGCATGTTAAAAAAGAATTCAAATGACCTATGATAAAAATAAAATTAGAATTGTTTCCTTCCCCTAAGTTCCCAACTTTTCCTAACAACAAAAGCAACTTTGGTTGCCAGCTCTGTTGATGAGTAACAGCTTTTCATCCTTTTTCAAGCAGGAAGGGAAAAATTCAGGGATCAGCAGAGTACTAAAGGGATCAGTGGAAAATAGTCACGAAACAGTGTTTTTGTTCTCATGACCTGACAACCTGACTGAAAAGACCCGATTACCTCTTGATTAGGAGTGATTCAGCTCAAGACACATTGCTGGCGTCAAGTTTTCATGTCCTTTGAAACTATTTACTTTCAGAACCCCTTCATATACAATCCTTTGGCCTCCTCACGGTGATGCCACACTACTTAGAATCTAAAAATTCTAGAGCTAGAGAGCACCTGGTTATTCTACAGATGAGGAAACACAGGCCAGAGGAGGATTGTGGTTTAGGCTCACACAGCTGGTATGAAAAGGAAGCTCTTACTGACTGTGCCCTTGTCCCCCTTCTGCCTCTCTGGCCCAGCAGCCAGAGTGATCCTGTTAAAACATAAGTCATCAGAAGCTTCTCTGTTCAAAACCCTCTACGGGCTCCCCCCTCACTCAGAGGAAAGGCCAAAATCCTTACAAAACGGCCTACACTGCTGTGCCCCTCCCCACTCCCGCCGCCTCTCCTCTGCTGCACTTTCCCCTCGCCCACACGGGGACCGCCTGGCCACTGTGACCTCATCATCCCTCACACATGCCAAACATGCTCCTACATCAGGGCTTGGACCTTGCTCATCCCTCCGCCTCCTGCTCACTCTCTCACTCCTCTCAAGTCTTAGATCGGAAGTGACTTCGGTAGAGGCCTTCTCTGGCCACTGTGCACTTTGTGTGTACTCCCCCTGCCCCACTTCTTTTTTCTCACTTACGCCTCCTTCAGGTTCCCCACAGCACTTACAATCGTGTGACCATGATCCATTCACATGTTTATTTCCTGTTTGCTTCCAGAATATCTACTGCATGAGGGCAGGGCTTTGTCTGCTTCGTTCACAGCTGTATCCCCAGCACCAAGAACAGATACACGTGCTCCATGACTATTTGTTGAGCCTTGGTTTAACAGCTCCTTCATCACAGAGCTGATCTGTGATCTGA
This sequence comes from Eschrichtius robustus, assembly GCF_028021215.1. Taxonomy (NCBI): domain Eukaryota; kingdom Metazoa; phylum Chordata; class Mammalia; order Artiodactyla; family Eschrichtiidae; genus Eschrichtius; species Eschrichtius robustus. The sequence continues at coordinate 110,774,339 of NC_090830.1, forward strand.
TTTCATGACTGCTACTTTAGACCTTTTTGCCTTTCCAGGCAAGAGACTGATATCTTATAATTAGCTCCTGGCCAACGAGACTAAGTTATCCAATCTTGAAGATCAGTTTATTCAGATGTTTTCCTAAGCAAGGCATAATAAGCAACTATTTAATGTTAATTGAATTTATGTTTAAAACTTTTCATAAGTAATCTGAATGAATTTTAAGGATGCTTTAGCTGAAGATCAAGAACAATTGAGAATTTCAAAGCAGATAATCTTGTAATAATGCTGTGGGGTAGGTAATACATTAACCGACTTCAGAAACGACAGAATAATAAACCCAGAAAAAATTCAAGCATTATACCTGGCAGTGGGTATGCAAGCCTCCATTTGCATTTGTAGTTTAATTGTTTTTATCATTTAAAAAAGTTCCCCCAATTTAAAAAGTACCTGTAATCTGAACAATCACTGCAGTGTCTGAAATTTGAGAAATCGCTTTTTGCTTATTTAGCCCAACCTTGATAAAGTGAATGGGAGGGTTGAGAAGAATAACGCATTTGAAGATTCACTATGCATTCTGCAGAAAGGGTTTCCTTCTGAGGCAGAGAGAAATGAGTTTACTGGCTCTGGAGGCTTCCTAAATTGCAGCCTCCAAGTTTAGGGAAGATAAAAATCTAAACACATTCCATTTAACCCTTTTTCAGAGCCAGAGCCTCATGGAGTCTTGCACTATGTTCTAAAAATGAACACCCACTCTTAGTTTTTAGGAGATCTAAATGACGATTCAAGAATTATGATTTATCATGTACTTTAAGAGGAGAAAAAGTAGTGTAAGTTCAATCAGTGCTTGAGAGAGGCTCTGAATTGCCTCTTTCATGTGGATGAACAAGGAATGTGAAAGGGTCTCTCGAGGTAAGAGGGACCCTAAGAAGAAAGGACCCAGAAAAGAAGAAACAAGAGATGGGAAAGGCTCTGCTTTGGGGCTGCAAGACAAAATAACTTGTACATATTTGGACAGATTGTCCATGAAGATTATTATCATATCTCAGTTGAAAATTCACACAATATGAACACTGTATAAAAGACATCTTATCACATTTTCTGAGGCAGAATGTTCTCGGCTTATTGCAAAAGTTATCTGTGTGCCGCACAGACCCCATCCCCAGGCCAAATTTTAGCTATTCTCCACCATACACAAAGCACTCTATTCCAGTCTCTGACTTTAGTGAATTTAACACGGAGGTAATTTGAAAAATCTCTTTTCACTTATGTTAGCTCAATAATGATAAAGTGACTGGGAGTGTTGAGAACAACAGTGAATTTGAAGATTCACTATGCATCACGCAGAATTTTTTAAAAACATGTTTTCTCAAAACTTTGTGTCGTTGACACAATGAGTGACATATGTTTCAAATTAACACGTAAAAATCAGGGAACTTTGGAGATGGAAGGTAGTCTTAGAGGTCCTTTGATTCAATGATTTAGAGAAAAACAGGTGCTGGGGATAAACTAACTTGCTCATCACCTGGAATCTATTCTATGTTACAAGAGTAATAAACGCAGCACCAACTCTAAGAAACCACACCTGTATGCTGGCAGGTACTTCACTTTTCAGTATACAACTACAGATTAATCAGTTCTGTAACTTCAGCTATACAAACACGTGAAGCTAAACTATGCTCAAACGCTAAATATTAGTGCTACCACTGGCTTGCCACATACCACAGCATCAGTGATTATGAAAAGTGTTTCAACACAAAACGCTCATACTACTATAAAAGAATTACTGTAAAAATAGACCTAAAGGCAAGTTATCAATTACAGAATAATGTTGTGAGTGCCCTTCATTATTATATCAATATAAATGAGACAGACAATAAAGGATAATGAGATTCCATTTAAAGTGGGGTTCTTTTCATTTAAAATTTAACTCTATACACCAAGCATTCCCCACAGCACCTAATTTCCAGCAGACCTGGCCTGTACGTAACCCCAATATTCCCTTATTCAACTAACAGCACTGACACCCTTTTCAAGGTTAAATACTCTGAGAAATTGATGCCTGGTGGACATTAGTACCTGCGGCAGGAATGCAGGTGTACAAAACTCCACCATAACCAAACTTGCATCTCTAGCCAAACAGGTCTTACTCTTGCTTCGGTAAGCCATTCCCTGCTTGTCTCCCTGACACAGAATCACGGACTCCTATTCCGACTCAATGTGACTGTGCAAGCCAGAAGAATCTCTTCATCTGTTAAATAAGGGGGCTGGACTAATGCTGGATTCTTTTCCAGCTTTCAAATTCCGCCTCATTGCCGGAGCGGCAGGGTGGTGAAGTGAAAAGAGCCCTGGGCTTGCCTGACACCATTTAAAAAGCCCACGTCTGCATCCCTCGGACTGCCGGCCACCCGGCCTCCAACTCCCCGGCACCTCCCTGGGCCCGACTGACCTGGACCGGAGAACTCCGACGAGGGCCCGGCGCCCTGCTGCCCCTCGGGGCTCCCGGCCGGGGCAGCGGCCGCGGCGGGGCAGGGGCGGCGCAGGCCTGGCCGCCCGGCGCGTTCCTCGGGGCGCAGGTCCCTTCCGCCCGCCGTCCCCGGACAGCGACCCCGGGCTCCCCGCCCGGCCTCGCCCGGCCCCTGACCTGCTTTCCGCCGCCTGGCGGTCCCTTGGCGCGGCGGGCAGCTACGGCCGCCTGTCCCAGGCCCGCTGTCACCTCCGCCCCTGGAAGCGGCGGGCGGGTCAATCCTGCGTGACTCAGCGTGGCGGCCCCGCCTCCGGCCTCCCGCCCAAGCTTCCGCCTCGCGCGGCCCGTGCGGCCCGGGGGCGCCACGCTCCTTCCCCGCGCGCCCACCCCCTCAGGCGCCCGCCCCGCTCTCGCAGTCCCTGACGGCCGGCCTGGCTGCGCCCGCCCCATTACGTCAGAGGGGGCGGTGCCCCAGGACCTCCATTCGGGGAAACTGAGGCACCGGGCGGCGCGGTGCCGACCCTGCTAGGGCAGCTCGAGCGTCGGCTGCTCGCGGAGCGTTCAGTTCTACGTGCAGCTCCCGCTGATCGAAAGCTCCTTTCCTCCCTTGCCGATCCCTCACCCGCCACACTCCCCCTCCAACCTAGAAAAAGGGTCAAATCCCATTTAGAGAAGCCGCATTCAGTTCCTGCCTGTGGTGCGGTCCTCTGTGCTGCCCGGAGGCAGTTTCCTTCATCCCCTCACAAATACTCGGCGTTCACTTCGGTCTGTTCATTTTTTTCTGAGGAAAGTCTCTCAGGACACCTTTGAGAATTTAAGAGCAAGGAACAGCAGAATGCAAGAACTAGGCAGGGCTGAGAGCACGCTTTTAACTCGTTCGTGAATCCTCGCGGGATTCCTTTTGTGTATTAATGGCCTCAAAGTCACACTGCTTGGTTTGTAGCTTGAATTTCTGTGCCTAGTTTCTGGGATCTACCTGGGGGATGCTGAAGAAGATGCAACAAGTCTGTCACTGTGAACGTATAACAGACAAACCTCTACAGATGGTCCCCACCTAAAATTGTTGGACTTAAGATTTTTCCACTTTACAATGCTGAGAAAATCGTAGGCATTCAGGAGGAACCACGGTAGAATTTTGAATTTCAATCTTTTCCCGGGCTGGCGATATGCTCTAGGATACTCTCGCCTGATGCTGGGCAGCGACAGTGAGGCAGCTCCCGGTCAGCCACAGGATCAGGAGGGCAAACCACCGATACACTTGCAGCCGTTCTATACTCGTACAACCATTCTGGGTTTCACTTTCAGGACAGTATTCAATAAATCACATGAGATAACCAATGCATTATTGTAGAATAGGCTTTGTGTTAGATGATTTTGCCCAACTGTAGGTTAATGTGAGTGTTCCGAGCACGTTTAAGGTAGGCTAGGCTATGATGTTGGGTAGGTTAGGTGTATTAAATGTATTTTCGACTTAGGATATTTTCAAATTACCATGGGTTTATCTGGACATAACCCCACTGTAAGTGGAGGAAGATCTGTAATTCAAATTTTTCATCAGCTGTTTCTCCTTTCTAGTGTTGTGTGTGTGTGTGTTAAAATACATGTAACATAAAGTTTATCATTTTAAACGTTTTTAAGTGTATTGTTCTATGGCATTAAGTACATTCACGTTACATCGCCACCATCCATCTCCAGAACTTTTTCATCTTCCCAAACTGAAACTGTAGTCATTCAACGTTAACTCCTCATTCCTCTCTCCTCCCGGTCCCTGACAACCACCGTTCTGCTTTCTGTCTCTATTAATTTGACTACTCCAGGTACCTCTTGTGAGTGGAATCATACAGTGTTTGTCTTTTGGGTTTTCTGTTTGTTTGTTTGTTTGTTCGTTTTTGCCGCGCAGCGCGGCTTGGGGGATCTTAGTTCCCTGACCAGGGATCGAACCCCCGGCGCTTGGCAGTGAAAGCCTGGAGTCCTAACCACTGGACTGCCAGGGAATTCCCAGTGTTTGTCTTTTGTGATTGGCTTATTTCACTTTGCATAGGTCCACAAGTTTCATCCACGTTATAGCATGTGTCAGAATTTCCTTCCTTTTTAAGGTGGAATAATATTACATATACCACATTTTGTTTATACATTCATCTGTCAATGGATGTTTTCCATCCAACGTTTGCTTCTACCTTTTGGCCATTATGAATAATGCTTCTGTGAACATGGGTGTACAAATATCTGTTTGAATCCCTGCATCCAGTTCTTTTGTGTATATACCCAGAAATGGAATGGCTGGGTCACATGATAATTCTATGCTTCATTTTTTGAGGAACTGCCATACTGTTTTCCTCCTTTGCTTTTTGATGCATGTGCACATTGTGGGCAGAAAACTTTCTAGTAAAATATCAATATTCTGGATTTCGACAAAATTGTCAGCAAATGCTTCATTTGCCTGTAAGACAGTGACTTTTCTTCTCTCAGTAATAAGTAATTAACATTACAAATCCATTGCCTTTATTTTTGAAGATATTGTTCCTATTCAGTTAACTACAATTCTGTTTGTGTTCTGGGGATATATTTTTCTAATGGTCTTTGGACAGAGTCAAGTATGCCACATGAGGGAAGAGGGGTAAATTGGGTAATTGGGATTGACATATACACACTACTATATATAAAATAGATAACTAAAAAGGACGTACTTTATAGCCCAGGGAAATCTACTCAGTACTCTGTAATGGCCTATATGGGAAAAGAATCTAAAAAAGAGTGGATAAATGTATATGTATAACTGATTCACTTTGCTGTACACCTGAAACTAACAGAACACTGTAAATCAACTATACTCCAATAAAAATTTTTTTAAAAAGTATGCCACATGAAAGCAAAATGAAATTAAAATCAAGCATTTCATTTAAAAAAGAAAACAACTGGGAATTCCCTGATGGTCCAGTGGTTAGGACTCCACACTTCCACTGCCAGGAGTCCGGGTTCGATCCCTGGTCAGGGAACCAAGATCCTGCAAGCCGTGCAGCACAGCCACAAAAAAAGAAAAGAAAGGAAAACAACTTTGGATGTCTTAATGTACACCCAGCCCGACTGGGACCTGTTTCTTTTACCTAAAAGAGTCAGTTTCAGAATGATCTGATTACTGAATCTAAATCTTTGGAAGTGGGTTCTTTGGTGAGTACACTAAAGTTTAAGAACCACTGCCCTAGGGCATCGAGAAGATTCTGAATCATCAAAGGCAAAATAATATTCTTTCACTCATCAACAAAGATTTACAATGCAGCATTTGCAATGCAACAAGCATCATGCTGGATGTTTGGGATTCAGCCGGACAAAGACAGCCAATAAGCACCCTGCTCTCATGGAGCTCACATTCTAGAGTGGGGTAACAGACAATAGATAAATAAACAAATGGTAAGCCAAATAATTACAGGGTATGGTGAATGCTGTGAAGGAAATAACCCTGATGATATGATAAATTAGATCGTAGAGAATTAAATCCTAATGCCCTAGGCATCCACTGTATGTAATGATTTAACGTCTCTCCCATGCAAGGGGAATGGTACAAGTTATACACAGTCCTTGAGAGAAGTGAGTACAGAATCACTGTGTTCTGTGGTTTAGATGAGGATCTGGTCTGATAAGGGCCAAAGTAAGAAGTGGAAAACTTCTTTGAATATAGTGGTTGGTGGTCAGGGAAGTCTCTGGGGACATAACGTTTACTTGAGACCAAAATGATGAGAAGGAATCAGCCGTGTAAAGAGCTGAGGAAGTACCTTTCTGGTGGGAGAAACTGAAGGTGCAAAGCCCTGAAGTAGAAAACAACTTGCTCAGTTTCACAACAGAAGAGAAGGCTGTGTGAGAAAGAAAGCAAGTACTATGGGATGAAATTATAAAACAAACAAGGGTGAAGATCATCCTGAGCCTGATGGGCCATGATAAGGAGTTTGAATTTCATTTTAAGTCAATGTATTGATACATTATAAAATATCCTCAATTGAAGGGACTGAAATGAAAAGGATCAAAAGAGGTAAATGTATGTGGAACTTCTTTGTTAGTAATAATAATAGTATCTGCATGTGCGATATTAAAAAGTTTGTTTTTTCCCCTGGATAATCCTCAATAAACCAAAATCAATTCCTGTGCATTTTGATTAATCTCATTGATCAAAATTATTTAGGCGTGTCATCCTTTGATCCCATGTCTGAACCTAAATCCAGGGTGTTAGGACACACTCAAGTATCCATCGCTGTTATGATGGACTGCGTCACTAACAGTGTCCATGGCTTTGCCGCAAATCAAAGGCAACTCCCCAAGGTTTCCCTCTGGAACAACTTAGTGGTAGAATATAGAAGGCATAGGTTTAGTCTTCTATGTCAGAGAAAGAAGAGATAGCACTTGGAAACACTAATAACTATGCATTAAAATGGTGCCAGAATGCACCGGGACAGAAAGGAGAGGACTCTAGTTGAGTGGAGGAAGGAAGGCTAGGGGAAGTCTGGTGCTCTCTTGGGGAAGGGAGGAGTCCAGGGTGATTTTTGAGAAAGGGTATCTGTCTAGTGGACTTGCGCTGAGGCAAGGCCAGCTCCTAGAAGAAGACAATGGAAGCCATTTGGTTCCATTTAGGAATAGACCCCAGTTGGCAAAAGTAAAGCCAATTCCCATTTTGTAAGGAAGTTCTGAATTCAAAAAAAGGACTGTATCATGTTTATCTTAAGGGTTGTTCTTATATATTAATATAGTGCTAGGGGCTTCTTCTCTTCCTATCTGCTTGCAGAAGCTTGAAATTAGTTTAACGAGGAACAGGAAATTCTTTCATAATTAGAAGTAAAAGTCAAACTGGCAAACAAACAAATCTACCTTAAAATGCTAATGCCTAGTTGAGGTAATATTTTGGAAAAAACTCATTCTCTTGTGTATCCATCAAAATATATTTAAGTGACACTATCAGATCTCTTCCTATTTCCATGAGGACACAGGAAAGAAAGAAGATATTTGGGAATCTGGAAGAAGATAGGGGAAGGAAAGAAAAGGGAAGCTGAAATACTGAAGACAAGTTTATAGTAAATGTTTATTGAGAGCTAGCCTTATGTTAAGAACTTACCATATATTATCTTTTTTCTTTTTTTTTAAGATTCTTTTTTGATGTGGACCATTTTTTAAAGTCTTTATTGAATTTGTTACAATATTGCCTCTGTTTTGTTTTGGTTTTTTGGCCTCGAGGCATGTGTGATCTTAGCTCCCCAACCAGGGATCGAACCCACACCCCCTGCATTGGAAGGCGAAGTCTTAACCACTGGACCGCCAGGGAAGTCCCTATCTTTTTTCTTGTATTAATCAGAAAAAAAGTTATTACCCCAAGAAACAGAACCTGGGTTCCCCCATTTGAATAGAATCAATAATTCTTGAAAAGTAATTTATAAACTGTCTTTATTTTCTTTCCCAGGTTGTCTACAATAATGAAGAAAGATAATCAAGGTCATCATTTCCTTCTCCAAATAATATTGGTTGTTTTTTCTTAGCACGTATCATGACAACAACCCAGCAAGTAATTGTTATCTTTAGCTTATAAATGAGGAACTGAGGCTCCCTGGGGTTAAACAGCTGGCGTAGTGCTTTCCACACTTCCCATACTTTAGTCATTCCTATACCACTTTTTGCCATAATCTTTCACTCTCAGAAAACCATCACAATAGTTTTTGACTAAATGGCACACCACCTTTTTAATTTTTAAAATATTTTTATTTAAATTTACTCACTTTGTTTTTTAAGGGAAATTTTGTACCACTCCCATAAACGCAAAACCAGTATATAGATTGAAATTAATAGGAGGTAATCTTTAAAACAAATACAATGAAAACAAAATGGTTACTTTTTAAAATGTTTTTAGTTCTTTTATTTATTTATTTTTAATTAATTTATTTATTTTATTTATTTATTTTTGGCTGCATTGGGTCTTCGTTGCTGCACGCAGGCTTTCTCTAGTTGCGGCTAGCGGGGGCTACTCTTCTTTGCAGTGCGTGGGCTTCTCACTGCGGTGGCTTCTCTTGTTGCAGAGCACGGACTTTAGGCGCGCAGGCTTCAGTAGTTGTGGCACACGGGCTCAGTAGTTGTGGCGCACAGGCTTAGCTACTCCACAGCATGTGGGATCTTCGCAGACCAGGGCTCGAACCCGTGTCCCCTGCATTGGCAGGGGGATTCTTAACCACTGCGCCACCAGGGAAGCCCCAAAATGGTCATTAAATTCTAATTCTGAGCTTGAGGGCTACTCTCCATTTGTTAAAAAAAAATGAAACTAGTCAGTGTTAGAAAGTTAGAACCAAAGAGGAACTTTGTCCTTGATATATTCAGAAAGATCTAAAGAAATTGTTAAAAGAATAACTTTCTAAGTAATTTATTGCTTGATCAGAACATCAAGCAAAATTGGCTCATGCACCACTTGAGTTGTCCTAAAGAATATTTTGAATACTACTTGTGAATCTTTACCCATATTTTGGGAAATACCTGATTTGCCCAAGATAACAGAGCTCGTAAATGACAAAGCTAGGATTCAAACCACCATCTGCCAAAGTCTTTCCACTGTGCAATGTGGGCTCCCCACTCAGATAGTTTCAGAACTTTTCTCTGAACCGGCCGTGTTTTTCTTCTCTTGGCAATGTTTTATCCTGGTGCATCCATGAGACTTAGTGACATCATGACCTTCAGTGTCCTTCCCAAAAATGTTCTGGGAACTATAAATCACACTCCAGAGGAGGGCTGACTCTTGTGTGGCCTGGTGGAACTGTGCTCTTTTGATATGACACTGTGCTTCTTTAACACAGTCTGGGAATGTATTACCTGCTTAAGGAGCTGGACCACATAGCTGTCTCTTATTGAACTGTGGTCAAGTTCATGTCCCTCCTACCCCCACCTCCTACATGATATATATCTGTTTGAAATTAGTGTAAAGTGTTTCACATAAAGGAGTCATCCAACTTCAAGCTGTACTAAGTCAGGTCTATATTAGCCAAGCAAAGTAAGGCACTAATGAGGACTATGATTCAGTCCTTTGACAGGGCTGATCTCAGTCGCTTCACACACTGTTGTAAAAAGTGTCCACCTCTCCCTCTCCTCACATTAGCTGGGTTCATCGAAGGCAGGGACTAGTGGATTTATCCTTGTATCCTATTGCCTAGCAAAGTGCCTGGCACATAGGTGTGTCTGATAAATGTTTGTTGAATGACTGAGTTCACTTGAGTTAAAGTCATAGTAAAATTATAACAGTGCTTGATTTTAATAAAATTGTAATGTTCTTTTGTTGCTATTGTCCATAACCATCCATTCTTCTTTATTTGGTAACAGTGTTTTGTTTTTTTTAAAAGACGGGAACCAACTCTCCTACACTGGCTTCCCATACCCACCCTCCGCCTTCTGGGAGTGGGCATACAACCCCAGACTGACCAATCAGTCACCATGATGGTTTTTGGGACAGGCATGTCACCCAATTAGTGCTCTTGAGAGTCAGGCCCAAGAATCAATAGTTTGTTGCTAGGCTGGTAGAATACAAGCTTGAAGCTGCTATGGGTCATCTAGTCCTGCAAGGGAGCACCTGTGTGAGAAGGCAGTCACCACTGAAGACAATGAAATCAAGAAGTGGAGAAAGATTCCAGCCCACATAACTGGGGCACCTGGATCCAGCCATGTCTGAAAACCCTTCATATAAATTTTTAGTTATTTGAACCACTAACGGTCCCATCTTTAAACTACTGGTTCAGAAGTGCTAGTCTGAGATGAAATGTTTACTGTCCCCTAGCAAAATGAGAAAAATAATTTCATTGATAACACTTTTTAATTCTGAGATTATATCTTTCTAATTTTTGGCATTAGAGTGTTTATGAATTGATGGTGATGGTAGATTGCAATTGTATTTTTCTAATAGTCCTTAATAGAAAGTTAGTCTAAAATAGAAAGTTAGCAGACCCTTTATCTATCCCTCTGTCTTAGTCTGCTCCAGCTGCTGTAACAAATTACCAGAGACTGGGTGGCTCAAACAACAAACACTTATTTCTCACAGTTCTGGAGGCTGGGAAGACTGAGATCAGGATGCCAAGCATGGCCAGTTTCTGGTGAAGACCTGCTTCCTGGCTTGGAGATGGCCCTCCTGTAGCCTCACGTGGCAGAGAGAGTGAAAGTGCTAGCTCTCTTCCTCTTCTTATAAGGACACCAGTGCCATCATGGGGGCTTCCCTCTCGTGACCTACTTACTTTCCAAAGTTTCCATCTCCAAATACCATCACATTAAGGCTTCAATGTATGAATTTGGGGGGGACACAAACATTCGGTCCATAGCACCTTCCATTAAAGAAATTTCTTTTTAATCTGTCTGTGAAATAAGTCTGCTATACACTACAGTGTACGTAAAATACTATATTTGTATATACAAAAATATATAAAGTTGTGATCCTTTTATTTCTCAGTTTATTTGTACTTCAACTGAGTCCAGAAAGGATTTAAGGAAATTCACTCGACTCCTTTGATCTAATGCCCAGGATGGACTCTTCATTCCAAAGGCCTCATGTGAGACAATCTGAAAGGAAGTCAAAGAGGCCTTTCCTCCCTCCTCCTGTGGGGTAGGCATGGATCCAAGTGATGGTTTTATCTGTCTGCTCCCTGGGGCTGCGCAATAAGAAGCGATGTGTCAGCAGAAATAGGCACCACCCCTGAAGGCTTCTCCTTAGCTGCTGGTCACCCATCTGGCAATGGCTCCAGGTCCCTTGCTTCTAGGTGAAGCCACATCCCACATGCAGCAGGGCCCTTGATGGGGTGAGGGCAAAGGTGCAGGGAATGTGTGGGAAGTGAAGAGAATGAAGGTAGGAGAGGGAAAGATCCATGAGGGGAAGGGGCGTGGGCAGGAACCGTAAGTGCAGAGGGGAGGAATAAGAGAAAGTGAGAGGGGAAAAAGCCTTTATACATAGTGGAATTTAGTGATGTTTGCTTAGGCATTTGCCCAGGAGGAGTGTTTACTCAGGCTTAATAGCCAGAATGAAGTTAGTGTTAAAGTTGAAGTGAAGTAATATGCTAGGCAGGAGGTGGGCATGACGGAGTGTTGGTACAGGGTATGTGTTGGGAGTGTGTGTATTAGACAAATCATCGTACCACATATGTGAAGATGATGCTCTAGACACATGAACTTTGACCTTCTCCCGTTCTGATGGCAGATTTGTCCCAAGCCAGTGTGTTCCACTTTCTCAGTCCTTGTTTTTGAGATGGCTGGTCTTGTTAGGGGCGTTCTCTGTGGTCATGGAAAAAATGAATCTTATTGGCTCACTTATGACTAGACTAAATGTGGTTTGGATGCTATGCTGTGTCTTGGACCTATGCTGGGTTAGGCTTCTAGCATGTTAGATCATAGATTGGGAAGCTAAACACACACACACACACACACACACACACACACACACACACATCCTTAGACCCAGGAGATGCAGCTGCTCGAAACAGCCAGGCTCTTTCCTGCTGCAGGGTCCTTGGCCTTGCTACTCCTTCTGCCTGTACCTTTCATTCCTATTCTTTGTAAGCCTTCATTTTTCTTACCCTTTGTATCTCAGCCCAAATATCACCTCTTCAGAGAAGTCTTCCCTAACCATCCTATTTCAAATAGATCCCCTGGCATTTCCTCTCTCAGTACCACTTCTCAGCTAGTAATTCTTTTAATGTATTTGTTTAACGAACTTGTTTTATTCTTTGTCTCTCCCTCAAACCCTCAGAATCCAAATAGGTAGGAACCTTGTCTCTCTGGTTTACCACCATCTCCCTGACTCTTAACACAGATAACACAGGGTCTAATTCATAAAAGGACTCAACTATCTGTCAAACGAATGAACTGCCCTGAATCCATATCTTGGGTCTTTCTCAGATAAAAACTTGACACCACTGTATTGGGATCTTTTTGTTTTAGAATAAAATTTCCAACTGTGAGAAATTATGTTTGGCTATTTAAGAGGGCTCCTGCTCCTGCTTTTCCTTCAAAGTGTCCTGAAGGTGGATAGAAGAGTTTAGGATGTTACACACTGTTTATTGATTTTGGCTCGTTGGGAAGGGCAGAAGAGCCTGCATCTAAAGAAGAGTTCTGTCTACAGAGTCTCTGGACATGCTTTACATTTTCTCTTGCTTTAGTATTTGTGCCAGTGGTACATCTCCACAATCTAGTAACAAACAATTTGGTGCAAATAATGGGAACTACTGTAAGCAAGAAACTACAGTTATCCAAAGGCTGAAGTCCCTGCTGTCAGAGACAAGTACTCTTGAACTCTTGACTATACCAGCCGTCTTATTTAAAAAGAGTTGTATGGTTTTGTTTTTCCCTGTTCTTTGTTTCACATACATTCTATATGAGGTAGAAGCATGGCAGCCATACCACTCCATAGGGTGATCACAATTGGTTATTTATATTTTATTGGTTTATATCCTAATTTACAAAAAAACTTGAGATAGTTTATATATTAGTTTTCTATTACTGTGTAACAACTTAGCATAAATGTAGAGGCTTCAAATGGCATGAATGTATTACCCCCCGGTTTCTACTGGTCAGGGGTCTGGACATGTTTTAGCTGGATCCCCTGCTGCCGTCTCACAAGGCTGCACCCAAATGTGGGCTCAAGCTGATTCAAATGGTTGACACAATCCATTTCCTTGTGGTGTATAATTGTGTCCCCATTTTCTTGCCAGCTGTTGCCTGGCACCACTCACATCTCCTAGGGGCTGCTTCTCTTCACAGGCAGTTCACAACCTATCTGTCTGCTTTCTTCCACCCAGGCCTGGGAGAGAAACTCTCTGCTTATAAAGGCTGGTCTGTTTAGGTTAGGTCCACCCAAGATAATCTCCTGTTTGATTAACTCAGAACCAGCTGGCTTGGAACCTTGATCACATCTGCAAAATCCTCTTGCCATATAGTGGAACATAAGTAGGGGAGTGATATCTTATCACAGTCACATCCACCTGCAAGGGGAGGGATTATACAAGGGCAGGGGTCATGGGGACTCATTTTAGAATTCTGCCTACCATGGTTTATAATAATAATTTTTAAAATGCATGCTCAAAACTATACTAGATAAAAGAAGAAAAACAGTAAAAGAGGAGAGGAGGAGGAAAAAATGTGAAAATAATCCTGGAATCATTCACTCAACAAATATGTTTGCTGTGTTTATATATACCAGGCACTGTTCTGAGTGCTGGGCAGAGTAAAATGAAAAGGTAAGGTAGTCACAGCTTACCAGAGCAGAAACTTCTTCAGGCACCAGTACCAGGTCCAACAGTCATTCGGTATCATCCTGTCTGAAAATTGGAAATTCTCCTATCTAGTCACATGAGGAAAATCACTGTGTCAAAAAAATTTTCAATCTGGAAGGAAAAGTGCTAGGAAGAATACGGAACAAACAAAGACCTTCCAGCACATGAGATTTAAAAAAAAAAAAAAAAAAAAAAAAAAGAGAGACAGAATAGGCTGGGTTCAGCTCCTCAGGATCTGCCTCACTTCCAAACTCCCCTTTGCACCCCTAAGTCCATGATGTCCCTGTCAGCCTCACTGGTTTACAGTCGACTAGTCTGATGAGTGATAATACTCTGAGGAGGGTCCAGGGCAGGAGCTGCCTTCCCCTCCCTACTGATTTATGAGAGTCTCACCTTTAATTCCAAGTGAAGGTAGATATTATCTCCATTTTTTTTTTCCAGATGAGTAACCATGATTCAGAGAAGGTAAGTTACTTGTTCAAGGTCAGGCAGCAAATAAGGAGCAGAGCTAGGATTAAAACTCAGGTCTGTCAGAGTCCAAAATCCATGCCCTTAACTACAGTATTCTACCCCTTTGGGAAACATTATCTATCTAGGCTCGCATTTTGTGCGGAAGACTTCCTCTTTAAAATAAGATCCTAGATATAAAATAGAAAGGCTCCTGGCCAGGAAAATGCTGGACTCAAAGCTGGAGGACGTTCCTTCTTGTCCCCTGAATCCTGCCCTCTCTCTCCCCCATCAGCTCTGATTTCACATCCTTCCTCCATATTGAGAAATTTTCGTACAGTCATGGCCAGACCCTGTATTTTCCATATAATATTCTGTCTGTATTATCACCTCCTGCTTAAGTGAATTTTACTCAGGATAGTCTTTAAGGTTTGGTGGAAAACCTGCATCTCCTTTAGTGCTTAAAATCCTCAGGATGGCAGGCCGGGAGTGTCTGAATGAGAAGGCTGCAAATCTTGAAGAGGGCAGTGAAGCCATCGGGGGCTGACAGGAAGCCCTCTGGGTAACTCATGAGTTGCCTGGTGGTCCCCACCCCTGTTGCCCAGCCCCAGTTTGGGCCACTTCTCACCTGGCTCTCAGCAGCCTCCTCGCTGAGTCGGCCTTGTCGCTGCTGCAGCCAGTTCTTGAGGCTGCAGCCAGGGTGATGGCTCTAAATGTGATTCTGCTGCTCCCCTCAGTGGAACCCTCCAGCGGCTCCTTGTTCTTCTCAGGATAAAGTCCAAGCTCTGTAATATGGTTCAAAGGTCCTGCACGGTCTGGCCCCTCCCCACCCCACTGGCCTCTCTGGGCACGTCACTCACTCCCCCTGTGCTGAATTTCTTGCAGCTCCCCAAAGGCCGCCCTCTCCCGAGCCTCCAGCCCTCGGTACTTGCAGTCCCCTCAACCTAACTCTTGCTCCCCCATTTGTCTCCCCCTGGCCAACGCCTATTTATCTGACCTTATTACATCTCACCATAGACTTCACGAACTCTGAGGTGCCTTTCCTGATCTTCCCAAGGCTATGGTAGGGCCCTTCGCACAGTCTCCCCATCCCCCCGCCCCAGAGTTCACTGCATCACAGCAATTATCACAAGGCAATGTAATGACCTATTTGTCTTCCCAACTAGGTCACGGCAGCCCTGAGATAATGAGCTGTATCTTATTTCTCTTTGTATTCTCTGCATTTATTGAGTGCAGGACTCAATAAATGTCCCCTGCATGAATGAATGAATAAATGAATAAATAAAAGCATACGGCTGGGCCAGAGAAAGCACTGTGACCATACTTTGCAAACACCAGCTCTGTTAAATGGCTATGTACGAGGGAAGGTGAAATCAAAGTAAGTGATATTCAGACAATATGGAAAAATCGAGTGCATATGGCAACCTCAGGCACAAAGTCTCACTGAATTGAAAAGAGCCTTCTCAAGTAGCTCCTTCTTTCTAACAATAAGAAGGGAACCAAGGGATATGGGATTAAAATTGGGAAGAAAGAAAACATCACCTGAAGAGAGAATTTCCTTTTTAAATGGGAAAAGATATATTTTTCTTCTGTTTCCCTTTTAACCGCAGATTGAGCGATCGCTCAAGTAACAAAAATAAATCATGTGTTAATCCTAATCTTGAATGGCCTCCTACAGAGGGTGGATTGTCACAGCTAGAGCACCTCTTGTTTTCTGGTGGGTGTGGGAATACTTGTTGAGAGCAGCTACTTTGCTCAATGTTAGGAAAGGTCTGGGTGAGTTAGAGGCTGGGGAGCCAGGGGGGGAGGCTGACAAGGTGGGGGGAGGTGGAGCAAGTTGGGAGAAATGGAGCCTGCTCGGTCTCACTGAGGCTGAGCCCTGAAATGGGTGATGATGGGTAAAGAACCCCCAGCAAGCCCTGGGGACAGGGTACTTGGGAACCCCAGCAGGCCCAGTGGGGGTTTATGAACTTGCCTGATGTGTGATGAAAGACTACACATGCCTTCAAAATCTTCAGTGACATCTACTTTGCTTAATAACACTTTTAGTACAAATGGGTTCGTTCTGGAGAACTCAGTGGGGTGGAGAGTGCTGTGTATCCCTGGCACAGCGTCAGGACACAGTCATTCCACAGGGGCATCTGCATTACACTTATATGCCCAGAAAATGTTTGAAAGATGCATATTGTTTAAAATGCCCATGTATGAAGCAGCGGGACTTGGTGTTGTGTGTGTGAAATCCTTTTCTTAATAAGAAACTATTGGCTCTTGTTGAAACAGTCCTCTGGGATTTCAGAAGAATTGGTCACCTGGTCTTGCTATGTAATGATGGATCATTTCAGCCTTTCAACCATTCATCCAGAAACCTTCACTGGGTATTTACTGTGTGGCAGGCTCTCTGCTAGACTCTAGAGATAGTGACTAACCAGCCAGAACCAGCCTCTGGACACAGCGTAGACTGGCATAAAAAATCAAAGTAAGTGATATTCAGACAATCTGGACCTAAACCATACCCTCAGGATCGGAAAATCTTACTGAACACCACTGCATGTATGTACTGCTGCATCAGAGGGTTTACCCCTGGAACAGATGGAGACCATTCTGAATTGTTCTGAATATGTTTATATTTAAATATGTCTCAGATAATAAAATAGAAAGAATGCTTCATCTGGTGTGACAGCGGGAACAAAGCCTTTCTAAAGTGTTGCCCCGGGCACTGTGGATTTCAGGCAGGGACTCTCTGGGACTGTTTCATCATCATTTCTTTTTTCCTAGCTGCCCGGGGCTGCACTTTCTTTGGTAAGACTCTGCCTCTATGCCCTGAGTTGGCGCCTCTCCTCTTAGGGGCTGCTGGAGAGGTGCTTCTCTTGAGTTGGAAATTAACCTGGAAAAAAGAAAAAGAAGCTAGGCGAGCACAGGAATCAGTTTTCCATTTCCTAGGATTGAAATTGGCGAAGACCAGTTTGGACCTTGTTTTACCATGGTTCTGGGTTCTGAGGACAAGGGACCAAGGAGAATATCACAGCAACCACCCAGAACAGCACTGATGGTGTCATACAGGCTTGGCTAATACTCCCCTCAACGTGGCACATAATCACTGGTGATACATAGGGTATGTCGACATGAACTTAATATACATTTATTTATTTGTAATAGAAAAAATTATATCTACACCTCAAACCATGATTTTACTGATACTGTTGTTCAGCGCAAGAACTAAGATTGATGGTGCCACAATAGTCCCCTTTATGCTGACTCTGTGAATCATAGGCGTTGTGCTCAGGAATGCCAAAGAATGCCTCAGACCTTCAGAACTAATCTTTCTGTCATAATTGTTTGGAAATAGAGATAGTAGAGATGATATAGATTGTTAGTATGGATTCTTAAATTCCCAGTGTCCATGTGCATTAATGTACTGTTTCCAGCAGTACACTGAAACTTCCCTTCTGGCCATGCACACAGAGGTAAAGATGCTTCTGGCTGACAAGTGTGGGATGTGCTGGCTGTGCAGAAGCCACAGAGCTGCCCCAGGAAGGAAGAGGCGAGGGCGTGGCGCAGTGTTCTGACCACACTCCCCAGAGGCATCCTTGGCTTTCAGGCCCCGGGGAACAGTGTGAGCTGCCGAAGCCAGCGGGGAGTTGGAAAACATGTGACAGACAGACCTCTTCACGGGGTTATTTCTTGCCCCTTTCACAACAGACCACAGCCAGCTTTTCTGCTAGCTCTCCCAAAGCGGGATAAATCAGAGCCAATTGCACTGTATCACTACTATTTCCTATATAGTAGTATAAGGATCGAGGAAACGAAAGAAAGAAAGAGAGAGAGAGAGAGTGAGAGAGAGAGAGAGAGAGAGACAACAAAATGAGGGGAGGACAGAGGAAATTAAAGGAGCGGGACATCTGGAAGGCAGTGGGGAAAGCCAAGGGGAAAACACTGGACTCTCGGAGATACTTTAAAGCGTTTTAATTGCAGCATGAAAACCCTCTAGTAAATGATCTTTTTTCTTTTCTCTTCCCTCAACCAAATGGATCTCTGCTTTAGAATGGGAAAAGACTCAGCTGGGATCAATAAAAGTATTCTTAGTTGTGACTGTATCTGAGAATTGTATCCAAAAGACAGATTTTCCCGCCTCTGAGTTATATTTGATACAATGATGGGTTATGTTAATTAATTTAAAGGCTATATGACAAAGGAGATGAGATCTTTTGAAGCAGAATTTGTTACTTAAGAGGATTTGTCCTTGTTTGAATTTGTAATTGAACAGACTTGCATGTAGTGCAAGACTTCTGTAAGCAGCTGCGTAACAGTCATTTGATTTTAGGGTAGATGAGGAGCAGGGGGATAACAAGAAAAAAGGGAAAGAGGATGCATTGGTAGGGAAATTGGGACCAGGTAACTGGCTGCCAGGGAAGAGTTACTCTTTGCTTCCTGCATCTGCAAGTAGAAGTCGTTTATATCCTGCAGGAGATGGGAGTGGAGGGGAAAGGGGGAACTGTCTAGAAATTTCAGAGGAATTTTCAAAGGATTTAAGGAGCTCTTGACCTTGATCCTTGTGTTAAAATAAGGGGTTATGAACATAGGTTGTGAGCTTAGAACGAGGCCCTGTAACAGACTGGCTAAGAAGGCAGTCCTGAAAGCCCCACAGAGGCTGGAGTCATGGCTCCCACTTACTCACTGTGTGGTACTGGACAAGTCACTTATGTTCTCTAAGCTTCACTTTCCTCAGCCACAAATGGGGATATGTAGATCTACCTTACAGGGTTGTTATGAAGGTTAAATGAGATAATTCTGGAAAGCTCTCAGATAATGTCTGACACATAGTGGCTGTTCAATGAATAGTACCTATAACTATTTGAAAAGGCAAGATACTTGACTGCACTGAGTTAACAGGGAAAGGGGAGGGAGGGTCTGCTAAGCTCTTGGGGTGTATAGAGAAGGAACAGGACAGACTGAGGAGGGAAGACCTGACATGAGAAAAAGGTCCATAGATGCTCATTAACCAGGATGGCATCATTACCTTTTCCTCATTTGAGAAACCAGAGGATTAGTGTCCATGATCTTTGAGCCTCTTTACCTCTGAGATCACGATCTAATATGACCAAAGCTAAAAATGTCCAGGCTGTAGATCAAAAAAGTTCTTTGCTTCTCATCCTATCTATAAAAGAAAGCCTTTTGGAGAGCTGAATATTGGAGAGCAGCTGGCTCTTTGCTGAGGTGAGTGGAAAGCAAGGCTGCCCGGGCACATGGGCACCAGAAGGGGGCAGAGTGCCATCTGGTGGTAGTCCTTGCTGACGGTGCAGAAGAACGTAAGCCTGTGTATCTGCGCAAGGTCTCTGGGATTTACGAACTAACATTTGTTGAGCACTTTCTACGTGTAAGTCACTGTACTAAAGGCTTTACATGCACTTTCTCATTTCAACCTCTTGTGAAGTAGGCACTATTATTACCAATTTACAGAGGAAGAAACAGAGTGAGAGCGATCAGGTAGCTTGTCCAACATCTGTGGACAAATGAGCTGGACTTAGAATCAGGTAGTGTTTTAATCATTATGCTATGTTAAACAGAACGAAAAGGAAAAACCAAAAAGAAGTGGGTAAGGTTGTAATAGGAGAATGACAGAAGAAAAATTAGCATATGAGAGCAATGAATTTTTTTTTTAGATAGAGAAAGAGGGAAGCTTGGCAAAGATTAGAACTATACAATCGATTATTTGTAACTCTGCATAAGTGATCTTTGTGGTGCTCTGTAAAGGTCAGCCTAACTCACCAGTTTGGGTTCCCCAGGACCCACAGTCACACTCACTGTCTCTGGGTCAAACTTGGGTGCTGTGGCAGTGACAGTGTAGGTACCTGGAAGCAGCAGCCGGAAGTAATCTCCATGGTCACCTAAAAGTCACAAGGATATAACTCAGCCTGCTGATGAGAAATCTGCCCCAGGTGAGGCCTTGATATGAAAAAATGATCTGAGGGTTTTAGCTGACCACAAGCTTGATTTTTCTTAATAGCATGATGAAACTGGTAAAGATCTAAAACAATCATAGGTTGTCATAACGTTGTAAGACCATGGGCCTCAGCTCGGGGGAAGCAGAAGTTTCACTGTGCTCTGCACTGAGAGTACTGTGTTTAATTTTAGACCCTGTATTTTAAAACAAACTCATGTCCAGTAAAGGGTTACTAGGAGAAAGGCCGAAGGATTTATGAATGTTTTGCCTGGTAAAGAGACTAACATGAAATCTCTGTTTCAATGTCTGAAAAGTCATTGTGAAGAAATGACATCTACTTAAAGAAATAATGGGGACGGAAGCAAAAACTTTTTTGACAAAATATGAGCTACCAGAAAAGAAATGGACTGCTTTATGAAATTGTGAGCAGAGACTGAATGAGGGGCTCTTGAAAAGCTACACAGTTGTGCAGTGCACAACCCGCACCAATGGACATGGTCTGGACAACCAGCTGTCAGCGGTGTTGTATGTGTGTAATCTTGTATTGAGTGGGGGTGCTCCACTAAAGATCTGAGTTTGAGAACCCTATTTCTAATATTTCTTCCACCACCATCAAAAGGGGAAAATAAAATGGAAAAGAAAGCCTGTTTCTCATGGCAGGGATGTAGCATTTTGGCTAATGACTTTATATCCCTTTAGAATAAATTATGACTGTGCCTTTAAAATTTCTTTTAATTGTACAGCAATGAATAATTGAAATAAATGCAATTAAGAATGAGACAGATAAATAATGAGGAAGTCTCTTCTCTGCCCCCTATTAAATGTAATTTACTGTAAAATTCTTTAGCAAAAGCAGTGTGTTTTAATGCATATGTTGGATACTTTGTTATACCCTGGGGGCTGTCATTTTCTTTAATTAGGGGCTCACACCCCAGAGTGCTTAGCTAGCATTGTACCAGAAAGGCCCAATTCCAGATGCAGCTGTTGCAAGGGCTTCAGCTATCTTTATTTCTTAGCAACACTAGATGCTTTGCTAAGTAGCATAATGAATGTTAGCAATGAGGTTTTCTGTTACTGAAATGAGTAATTTGTCAATTTACCATAATGGGTGTTGGAAGTGGACTCTTATTGGTGAAATTGGTGGTATTCAATGTATGTTGATTGGCTAGAATGAGACATTCCCCACCCTTGCATGAATAGGGTATAAGAATCTATGGGGGGGGGGGTCAGAGGGCAGACAGCAGAAGCAAGAAGAACTACAATCCTGCAGCCTGTGGAACAAAAACCACATTCACAGAAAGATAGACAAGATGAAAAGGCAGAGAGCTATGTACCAGATGAAGGAACAAGATAAAACCCCAGAAAAACAACGAAGTGAAGTGGAGATAGGCAACCTTCCAGAAAAAGAATTCAGAATATTGATAGTGAAGATGATCCAGGACCTCGGGAAAAGAATGGAGGCAAAGATCGAGAAGATGCAAGAGATGTTTAACAAAGACCTAGAAGAATTAAAGAACAAACAAACAGAGATGAACAATACAATAATTGAAATGAAAACTACACTAGAAGGAATCAATAGCAGGATAACTGAGGCAGAAGAACAGATAAGTGACATGGAAGACAGAATGGTGGAATTCACTGCTGTGGAACAGAATAAAGAAAAAAGAATGAAAAGAAATGAAGACAGCCTAAGAGACCTCTGGGACAACATTAAACGCAACAACATTCGCATTATAGGGGTCCCAGAAGGAGAAGAGAGAGGGAAAGGACCGAGAAAATATTTGAAGAGATTATAGTCGAAAACTTCCCTAACATGGGAAAGGAAATAGCCACCCAAATCCAGGAAGCTCAGAGAGTCCCATACAGGATAAACCCAAGGAGAAACATGCTGAGACACATAGTAATCAAACTGGCAAAAATTAAAGACAAAGAAAAATTATTGAAAGCAGCAAGGGAAAAACGACAAATAACATACAAGGGAATTCCCATAAGGTTAACAGCTGATTTCTCAGCAGAAACTCTACAAGTCAGAAGGGAGTGGCATGATATACTTAAAGTGATGAAAGGGAAGAACCTACAACCAAGATTACTCTACCCGGCAAGGATCTCATTCAGATTCGATGGAGAAATCAAAAGCTTTACAGACAAGCAAAAGCTAAGAGAATTCAGCACCTCCAAACCAGCTCTACAACAAATGCTAAAGGAACTTCTCTAAGTGGGAAAAACAAGAGAAGAAAAGGACCTACAAAAACAAACCCAAAACAATTAAGAAAATGGTCATAGGAACATACATATCGATAATTACCTTAAATGTGAATGGATTAAATGCTCCAACCAAAAGACACATGCTCGCTGAATGGATACAAAACCAAGACCCATATATATGCTGTCTACAAGAGACCCACTTCAGACCTAGGGACACACAAAGACTGAAAGCGAGGGGATAGAAAAAGATATTCCATGCAAATGGAAATCAAAAGAAAGCTGGAGTAGCTATACTCATATCAGATAAAATAGACTTTAAAATAAAGAATGTTACAAGAGACAAGGAAGGACACTACATAATGATCAAGGCATCAATCCAAAAAGAAGATATAACAATTATAAATATATATGCACCCAACATAGGAGCACCTCAATACATAGGCAACTGCTAACAGCTCTAAAAGAGGAAATCGACAGTAACACAATAATAGTGGGGGACTTTAACACCTCACTTACACCAATGGACAGATCATCCAGACAGAAAATTAATAAGGAAACACAAGCTTTAAATGACACAAGAGACCAGATAGATTTAATTGATATTTATAGGACATTCCATCCAAAAACAGCAGATTACACTTTCTTCTCAAGTGCGCATGGAATATTCTCCAGGATAGATCACGTCTTGGGTCACAAATCAAGCCTCAGTAAATTTAAGAAAATTGAAATCATATCAAGCATCTTTTCTGACCACAACGCTATGAGATTAGAAATCAATTACAGGGAAAAAAACATAAAAAACACAAACACATGGAGGCTAAACAAGACATTACTAAATAACCAAGAGATCACTGAAGAAACCAAAGAGGAAATCAAAAAATACCTAGAGACAAATGACAATGAAAACACGACGATCCAAAACCTATGGGATGCAGCAAAAGCAGTTCTAAGAGGGAAGTTTATAGCTATACAAGCCTACCTCAAGAAACAAGAAAAATCTCAAATAAACAATCTAACCTTACACCTAAAGGAACTAGAGAAAGAAGAACAAACGAAACCCAAAGTTAGCAGAAGGAAAGAAATCATAAAGATCAGAGCAGAAATAAATGAAATAGAAACAAAGAAAACAATAACAAAGATCAATAAAACTAAAAGCTGGTTCTTTGAGAAGATAAACAAAATTGATAAACCATTTAGCCAGATTCAACAAGAAGAAGAGGGAGAGGACTCAAATCAATAAAATTAGAAGTGAAAAAGGAGAAGTTACAACAGACACCGCAGAAATACAAAGCATCCTAAGAGACTACTACAAGCAACTCTATGCCAATAAAATGGACAACCTGGAAGAAAGGGACAAATTCTTAGAAAGGTATAACCTTCCAAGACTGAACCAGGAAGAAATAGAAAATATGAACAAATCAATCACAAGCAATGAAATCGAAACTGTGATTAAAAATCTTGCAACAAACAAAAGTCCAGGACCAGATGGCTTCACAGGTGAATTCTAGCAAACATTTAGAGAAGAGCTAACACCCATCCTTCTCAAACTCTTCCAAAAAATTGCAGAGTAAGGAACACTCCCAAACTCATTCTATGAGGCCACCATCACCCCGATACCAAAACCAGACAAAGATACTCCAAAAAAAGAAAATTACAGACCAATATCACTGATGAATATAGATGCAAAAATCCTCAACAAAATACTAGCAAACAGAATCCAACAACACATTAAAAGGATCATACACCATGATCAAGAGGGATTTATCCCAGGGATGCAAGGATTCTTCAATATATGCAAATCAATCAATATGATTCACCATATTAACAAATTGAAGAAGAAAAACCATACGATCATGTCAATAGATGCAGAAAAAGCTTTTGACAAAATTCAACACCCATTTATGATAAAAACTCTCCAGAAAGTGGGCATAGAGGGAACCTACCTCAACATAGTAAAGGCCATATATGACAAACCCACAACAAACATCATTCTCAATGGTGAAAAACTGAAGGCATTTCCTCTAAGATCAGGAACAAGACAAGGATGTCCACTCTCACCACTGTTTTTCAACATAGTTTTGGAAGTCCTAGCCACAGCAATCAGAGAAGAAAAAGAAATTAAAGGAATACAAATTGGAAAAGAAGAAGTAAAACTGTCACTGTTTGCAGATGACATGATACTATACATAGAGAATCCTAAAGATGCCACCAGAAAACTACTAGAGCTAATCAATGAATTAGGTAAAGTTGCAGGATACAAAATTAATGCACAGAAATCTCTTGCATTCCTATACACTAATGATGAAATATCTGAAAGAGAAATTATGGGAACACTCCCATTTACCACTGCAACAAAAAGAATAAAATACCTAGGAATAAACCTACCTAGGGAGACAAAAGACCTGTATGCAGAAAACTATAAGACACTGATGAAAGAAATTAAAGATGATACCAACAGGTGGAGAGATATACCATGTTCTTGGATTGGAAGAATCAATATTGTGAAAATGACTATACTACTCAAAGCAATCTACAGATTCAATGCAATCCCCTATCAAATTACCAATGGCATTTTTTACGGAACTAGAACAAATCATCTTAAAATTTGTATGGAGACACAAAAGACCCCGAATAGCCAAAGCAGTCTTGAGGGAAAAAAATGGAGCTGGAGGAATCAGACTCCCTGACTTCAGACTATACTACAAAGCTACAGTAATCAAGACAATATGGTACTGGCACAAAAACAGAAATACAGATCAATGGAACAAGATAGAAAGCCCAGAGATAAATCCATGCACCTATGGTCAACTAATCTATGACAAAGGAGGCAAGGATATACAGTGGAGAAAAGGCCGTCTCTTCAATAAGTGGTGCTGGGAAAACTGGACAGCTACATGTAAAAGAATGAAATTAGAATACTCCCTAACACCATACACAAAAATAAACTCAAAATGGATTAGAGACCTGAATATAAGACTGGACACTATAAAACTCTTAGAGGAAAACATAGGAAGAACACTCTTTGACATAAATCACAGCAAGATCTTTTTTGATCCACCTCCTAGAGTAATGGAAATAAAAACAAAAATAAACAAATGGGACCTAATGAAACTTCAAAGTTTTTGCACAGCAAAGGAAACCATAAACAAGACGAAACGACAACCCTCAGAATGGGAGAAAATATTTGCAAACGAATCAACGGACAAAGGATTAATCTCCAAAATATATAAACAGCTCATTCAGCTCAATATTAAAGAAACAAACACCCCAATCCAAAAATGGGCAGAAGACCTAGATAGACATTTCTCCAAAGAAGACATACAGACGGCCACGAAGCACATGAAAAGATGCTCAACATCACTAATTATTAGAGAAATGCAAATCAAAACTACAATGAGGTATCACCTCACTCCTGTTAGAATGGGCATCATCAGAAAATCTACAAACAACAAATGCTGGAGAGGGTGTGGAGAAATGGGAACCCTCTTGCACTGCTGGTGGGAATGTAAATTGATACAGCCACTATGGAGAACAGTATGGAGGTTCCTTAAAAAACTAAAAATAGAATTACCATATGATCCAGCAATCCCACTCCTGGTCATATACCCCGAGGAAACCATAATTCAAAAAGACACATGCACCCCAATGTTCACTGCAGCACCATTTACAATAGCCAGGTCATGGAAGCAACCTAAATGCCCATCGACAGATGAATGGATAAAGAAGATGTGGTACATATATACAATGGAATATTACTCAGCCATAAAAAGGAACGAAATTGAGTCATTTGTTGAGACGTGGATGGATGTAGAGACTGTCATACAGAGTGAAGTACGTCAGAAAGAGTAAAACAAATATCGTATATTAACGCATATATGTGGAACCTAGAAAAATTGTACAGATGAACTGGTTTGCAGGGCAGAAATTGAGACACAGATGTAGAGAACAAACGTATGCACACCAAGGGGGGAAAGCGGCGGGGGGTGGCGGTTGGGGGGTGGGATGAATTGGGCGATTGGGATTGACATGTATACACTAATATGTATAAAATAGATAACTAATAAGAACCTGCTGTATAAAAAAATAAATAAAATTAAATTAAAAAAAAAAAGAATCTATGGGACTTCCCTGTTAGCACAGTGGTTAAGAATCTGCCTGCCAATGCAGGTGACACGGGTTTGAGTCCTGGTCCAGGAAGATCCCACATGCCGCGGAGCAACTAACCTCGCAAGCCACAACTACTGAGCCCGTGTGCCGGAACTACTGCAGCCCACATGCCTGGAGCCTGCGCTCCGCAACAAAGAGAAGCCACCGCAATGAGAAGCTCACGCACTGCAATGAAGAGTAGCCACTGCTCGCCACAACTAGAGAAAGCCTGTGCACAGCAAGGAAGACCCAACACAGCCAAAAAATAATAATAGTAATAAGAAAGAAAGAAAGAAAGAAAGAAAGAAAGAAAGAAAGAAAGAAAGAAAGGAAGGAAGGAAGGAAGGAAGGAAGGAAGGAAGGAAGGAAGGAAGGAAGGAAGGAAGGAAGGAAGGAAGGAAGGAAGAAAGAAAGAAAGAAAGAAAGAAAGAAAGAAAGAAAGAAAGAAAGAATCTAGCAGGCCCTGAAGCTCTTACAGATTCCAAAGCTTGGTTCCCTGTACAGTCCTGGCTCCAGTCACTGAGCTGGAGGATTCTGGTGTCTGATGCTTGACTCTGGGGCTACAGAATTCGGCCTTTAGAATGTTGTTGCCTTTGCCTTGAATGAACTGTTCATGTAAGACGTGTTGGGATCACCTTAAAGAATATAAGTTATCTCCTTAAAGCTGAGATTCATCTAGTTTAAACAGACTGTCTGAGCTGTAAGATGCCTGCTTGGTACAGCCTGCATGATGAAAAGTGGCTGAGCATGCTGGTATCAAGGCTCGGGGAGGAAGGCAAATCTCACCTGCCCCTAACCACTGGCAGCTACTGCTCTACATTAAAAACCAAACAAACAACCCCAAACCTGATCAAATTGGGCTGGGGCAGTTGGCAACACCATTGTGCTGTGAGATATTCCGTACCATTCTAGAAGGTTCCAAGTTGGCTCTGAGATTTGCCCACACCATCAATCTTGCCCTGCCGCCGCGAGCCCATGGAATGCCTTTTACTAACTTTTCCCTGAACGGAGGTGTAGCGAAATGCCTGGCTCAGGGACAAGACTAACATCAGTTTTACAGTCTTTTTTTTTTCTAGCCCATTCCACACCAGTATGTGAGCTATTAATAACCTCAAACCCAGGAAACACCCCTAACAAAGTTGTATGAGGCAGTGACTCCTGAATGCTGAGAGAGATGTTACATTTACATCTTCCTGGGCCTTGCCTCTTAATTCCTATCCTCAATCCTGTTATCCTTCCTTCCTCCAATCCACCACCCCCAGTGTCCTTGATGTCCCTGCTGGTCTCACTGGCTTACAAATTGGCCTCCTGATTATGCTGAAGGTGGTGAAGGAGTGAAAGCTTCCTTCTCACCCCACTAAGCAGTGGCCACCTACCTGAAGTGACATCATGGTTAATCCCACTGACAGAAATGACAGCGTCCACAAGATTATTATAATTCTCATCCCGCACCATTCCCTTGATGCCTTGGTGTACCTGTAGGAAAGTTTATAGTGTATAGTTATGCTCATAAAACCTTTGTGCGGTGTTTGAGAGTCCACGAAGCCCTTTCCCATGTGTTTCTGCACTTGATCTTCACAAAGATTATGGTGATAGACCCTTGACTGGTCTCTCTGGTCTCACCCCGATCCCCAATAATCTCAATAGAGCAGTCAGAGTGATCCTGTTAAAATCTAAGTCAAATCATGTCACTAATCTACTTTCTATCTCTATGAATTTGACTACTCTTGATATCTCATATAAGTAAAATTATACCATATTTGTTTTTTTGGGGACTGGCTTATTTCACCTAGCATAATGTCCTCAAGGTTCATCCATGTTGTAACATATGACAGAATTTCCTTCTTTTTTAAGGCTGTATGCCCGTTGTGTATCTATACCACATTTTGTTTACCCCTTCATCCACCAATGGACACTTGGGTTGTTTTCACCTTTTGGCTACTGTGAACAATGCTGCTATGAACATGCATATACAAATATCTCTTTGAGATCATGCTTTCAGTTCTTCTGAATATATACCCAGAAGCGGTTTTGCAGGATCATATGGCAGCTCTATTTTTAATTTTTTCAGGAACCACCACACTGTTTCTCATAGTGGCTACACCAGTTTACATTCCCACCAACACTGCACCAGGGTTCCAATTTCTCTACATCCTTGCCAACACTTGCTATTTTCTGTCATTGTTTGTAAATTTGTTTTTGTGTAGCAGCCATCCTAATGAGTGTGAGGTGGTATTTCACTGTGGCTTTGATTTACATTTCCCTCATGATTTTGAGCATCTTTTCATCTACTTGCTGTTGGCCTTGCACTTGCAATTGTGACTTCATCAGGGAGCCCCTTTTCCCCTAGATATCTTTGTGGTTTACTTCCTTACCTCCTTTAAGTCTGTTTAAATGTCACTTTCTCTGTAAGGCCTTCTTGAAAGCATTTTGCATTTAACGTGTTATAAAATTTGTTTTATTTCTTCTTTATTGTCTGTCTCTCCTCACTAGAATATAAGCTGCAATATATACAGAGATATTTGTTGTTTGTTTACTCTTCTTTTTAAAATTTATTTATTTATTTGTTTTTATTTTTGGCTGCGTTGGGTCTTTGTTGCTGTGCGTGGGCTTTCTCTAGTTGCGGTGAATGGGGGCTACTCTTCGTTGCGGTGAGCGGGCTTCTCATTGTGGTGGTTTCTCTTGTTGCGGAGCACGGGCTCTAGGTGCGCGGGCTTCAGTAGTTGTAGCACTCGAGCTCAGTAGCTGTGGCTCATGGGCTCTAGAGCGCAGGCTCAGTAGCTGTGGCGCACGGGCTTAGTTGCTCCTTGGCATGTGGGATCTTCCTGGACCAGGGCTCGAACCCGTGTCCCCTTCATTGGCAGGCGGATTCTTAACCACTGCACCACCAGGGATGCCCTGTTTGTTTACTCTTAATCCCGACCATATAGTACAGTCTCTGACAGATAGTTGCGCTCAACAATGTTGAATGAATTAATTTCACTGGTAGAGAAGCTGAGATCTATTGTAATGAGTCAGAGCAAAAGTCAGACCTGAGTCACACAAAACACCTTGCCTACCATCAGAAAACACTTCCCTTTCTGTAACCAGGAATGTTAAAGAATGGGATTTACCTGTTCCAAGAATTGAATTAGGGCTTCCCGATTACCCAGCCACTCGCGCTGTAATTCCTCTTGCCGCGGAAACTTGTCACAACTCAGTTCCAGCGTGATCTCAAAACAGTTGGTATGGAGGTAATTAAAGTCTTGCATTCCTAAGGGAAAGAGGGCGGTGGCAGATTTGTACAACCAGGTTCCCACCCAACACCCCATGCCAAATACAGATTGCTGGGGCTTAACGCCAGGGTTCTGATTCAGTATGTATTCAGTGAACATTTACATTTCTAACAAGTTTCCAGGTGACGCTGATGATGCTGGTCTAGAGACCATACTATCATTTTGATACAAACTTCATGATCTTGGAATTGCACCCCTTTAATTTAGGGTAATGATTCTCAGTGGAGGCAGTGGGTCATGCTTTCCCAGAGGATGGGAAGGGAAAGGGAGGAACAAGTATAATTCGAAAAAGTATATTTTATATTTTAAATTTGGGAGGGGGTACTTATTGCTTTCCTAATGCAAACTAAAGAAAGTAAAGTTCAATCTTCTTGCCTTGGCTTAAATTAACAGTAAACTATTGGTAGATATTGGTAGATGTAGTAAAGTGACAAGGAAGATGATTCTTAAATCTGTTACCTAGTCTTATAAACTTCCAGTAATATATAATGCTACTTGATGTTCCACATGAATATTAAAGGTAAGGTGTTTTTTAAAAAAATTATCGTATTTGTTCAGTGATTTTTAAACTTTCCGTGACAAAAGGTAATAAATATATATCTGTCTTTGAAAAAAAAAAAATCTTGCCTTGGGTTCAAGTGAGTTTTCAGCCACGATAAGTCTACCGCCTTCCCAGTACATGATGACTCCCTAACCTTCCTCCTGCCCACTCTCCATAGGACCAGCCATCAGCTCAGCCCTCTCCAGTGAGTTTTCTGCTACCTGGGCTCTGACAGGTCAGATGTGACAAGATGGGGAAAGACAGCTGCTGCAACATGATTCCTAAGAGAACCTGGCTTCCTGCTTCAGCCTCCTCCCTAACCTTAGGTTCCCTGTCTACTGAAGGTCTGTGAACAGAGGTTCTATCTTGACCCTCAGTGATGGGAAAAGCCCAGGGCATAGAGAGAGAAGCCTCTTGCTGGAGGTTTCTGCTATGTTATCAATGGCCAATGTCCACAGCAAACCCCTTCTGATGGGAGATGGGTAGGCAGGGTACAGAGAGCACATATCAGAGGAACTGTTTGTGTCCGGGCCAGCATCTCTCCTTCTTTGCTACGTGCGGCATACCTCATGCTACTACGGAAAAACCTTAACATCTATAAACCAGGCATTTCCAAATCCTCTATGTGCATTATTTAATACTTACATCAAAATTACAATGCAAGTAGTGTTATTCTTAAAGTACAGATGAGGAAACTGAAGCACAGAGAAGTTAAGTAATTAGCCTGAAGCCACATAAATGGTGAATGGGTAAGCCTGGTTTCGGCCCAGTGTACCCTTAGAACTCACGCTCTTAACCACTTGACTGCATTATTCCCTTCCTATGCCCTAATCCACTATGTAAACCACCAGTTTTAAAGGACCACAAGGTGTCCCGACCTCCATTTTAAGAGTCACAAGATGATGTTAAATGCCAACTTAAGACTTCCCATTTTTCAGATCTCTACTTGAGTGCAAAATAGCATTCCTGTCATTTCTCTGTGAAAAAGAATGATAATTTAAAAGGAGAAACGAACCCCATTCTACTTCAGCTTACAGCACTCTTGTGCCTAGTACTCTTCTTACCCTTGCTGAGAGAATACCAGGAAGCCCCATTGGTGATGCCATCTGGGAAGTAATCCCCACAGTTCCAACCTTGGTGCATCCATCCATGTGCATAGGAGTAGACCTTGGCCAGCTACAGGTAAAGCAGGTGGAAAATGACCTTGAGTATCCCCAACTCATGTGGCAATGCTCATACTCAGAAGCAGGGTGAGGCCAAGAACCCCACTAGGTGTAACAACTGATTATTTGCTTTCACGAAAGAAAATACCAGAAGGAATAGAGAGATGGGGTGTGTGTGCATGGAGTGGACTAGAGTTAGGAGACCTATCTTCTGATTTTCCCACTATACTGGGCCTAAATTTCTTCAAGTGCAAAGTGAGGGGTAGCACTCGATAATGTATAAGCTCTCTTCTAGGTGTACCTCAATGAGGTGTACCTCATTTTCCAGCCGAGTTTTATAAGAGAAATCAAGAGCAAGAAAGATAGGCCTTTGTGACAAAAAGAATTATGTATTGGGGGTGAGAGATGTGTGTTGGAAAGAGAGGAATATATTCAAAATCTCTATAATTCTCTTTCATTACTATTTTATAACAGTGGACAAGATGAGATTACTAGAGAAGAAAATGTAATAATATACTTGCTTTGCAAAGCAACAACTGGTGTTATTCTCTATGTAATTCATTAACTGTTGAATTAATAATGTTATCATTATAGGGGAATTCCCTGGCGGTCCAATGGTTAGGACTCCACACTTTCAATGCTGGGGCCCAGGTCCAGTCCCTGGTCGGGGAACTAAGATCCTGCAAGCCACGAGGTACAGCCCCAAAAAAGAAAAAAATTGAGATACTAAGTAATGTTATCATTATATTAATTATATATTATTAATAATATTAACTATAAAATAACTAATCTGTTAATTTTATTCTATTGCTGTTTTGAACTATTATGTAAACCTTTTTCATGTGCATGGTCTATTTTTCATTAATATAGCCATATTACCATAAAACCGTAAAT
The DNA here is from genome assembly GCF_028021215.1 of Eschrichtius robustus. NCBI lineage: Eukaryota > Metazoa > Chordata > Mammalia > Artiodactyla > Eschrichtiidae > Eschrichtius > Eschrichtius robustus. The sequence goes on from NC_090830.1 coordinate 110,806,661, forward strand.
TAGAGCCCCCAAATTCACATTTAATGCTCTAGCTTACCACCAGCACTATTAGGCTTTTGGCATATTTCTTGCTTGTCATTAGCTTAAGTAGTTTTTTACATTTTGGTAACTGTACTGTAAAAAGCTTTCCTATTTATTTACTTTTTCATGAATTTATGGCTTATCATTCAAAACAAAATTTAATATACTAGATTGTAAGCTCTTAACGAGCAGGAGGTGTTTTCAATCATTTTCTGTTCGTTCATTCCTAACAGGGTCCTGTGTTACTGATTTGACCTCAGTCACTCTCCTAAGCCCCAAGTTCCTCTGGCTGGACAGGCAGCCATTCTGCATACCTTCTGGAAAAGTGTGTCATCAGGTGTGGGGGTATTGGCAGTGCGGCGGAAACCTCGGACCCGGTGCTCAAGGGACTTGTCATATGGGTAATTGGCCACCACTGCTCCTCCATGGAGATTGGCTGAAAGGACAAAGTTGAAGGAGCGGATCCACTGGATCACTGCCTGGGTCTCGGGTTCCACCTGAGGAGAGATGAGAGCTTGGCGGTGAAGCTGCAACTGAAGCCAGATGGCTGTTTACATGAGTTTGTCGGGTTGTGGCCTGAGAGGACGGCATGTCTGACAGGAAGTGGCCTGAGAGGATGGCATGTCTGAATAAAGCAAAGAGAATCCTGCCAGATATGAGAAGTGCAGATGGGGAAATTTTGATCTTTTGCCTGATAGTTTAACAAATGAAGTGAATGGAACACTTGTTTAAAATGAAATCTCATGTGGAAACCCAGTATTCAATAGCTAAAAAGAGGTCATCTAGGGCAGTGAAACTATTGTGCATGATGCAAAATAGATACATGTCATGATACATTTGTGAAAACCCACAGAATATGCAACATGAAGAGTGAACCCTAATGTAAACTATGGACTTTTGGGTGATGATGACAAGTCAATGCAGGTTCATCATTGTAATAAATGTACCACTCTGGTGGGAGATGTTGATAATGGGAAGCAGGGAATATATGGTAATATTCTGTACTTTCCACTCAATTTTGCTGTGAATGTAAAACTGCTCAAAAATGAAGTCTATCCAAAAAAAAAAAAAAGAGAGAGAGAGAGAGAGGGAGAAAAAGAGCAGTTTGAAGAGGGGTAACATGAATTGGAGAGTGCAGAGTCCCAGTTTGGCCTCTCTCTGGCAACAAAGAAAGGGTCCTCCAATTTACCCACTGTTCCAGTAGCTTCTGGAGCTCCTCTGTAGAAATTTAGGGTTCTAGTAAATATATCTGAAAATTGCTGGTTTACAGCAATGGTTTTCAACCTCCTCCTTCCCCCAACACATCTGCTGTGTTGTTGACATGTGGAATGTTCTCCTGTGGTCATACCCAAATTTCATGAATTAGACATACTGTAATATGGGCCAGTCTTGGCTAAGTAGTGAGATTCCACCCATTCTACTGCAGATTTCTATTGCAGATTATATTGCTAGTGAGTGACAGTATTCTAAAGAAAGCCTTGAATCTACTGGACTTGTAGGTAAATAATTTACAGTCTTCACTGTTTTCCTCCCCTCAAGATGGATGTGCTTAGAGGTTATGTGGTGTTAATGTGTTAACGGCTCGTCCTGGACCAAGGGTCAGTTGTGAAGGCCCCCATCTTTTCTATTCCAAGGGAGACTGAATGAATAATGTTGAGTCTCACCCAATCAGAATGGATATAATCCCAAAGGCACTGGTCCAGCTCTGTGACCAGGGCTCAGATTCTTTAAAGCAGTCCTTTCTCCATGTCCTAACCCTCCATCCATCAGAAGGAGGCCAGCCTCTCACTGTTCCTGGCCCATCAAGAGCAAGAGGGACTTCTCATTGTCTTTTTTCCTTCTAAGATGCAGACAGAGGAGCCAGTGGGAGTCTAATTGTTACTGGCTCAATTACCTTATTTTATGTAGACAAGTTTAATCAATCAGAACATCCTTCTGGCTGGAGATGTCAATGAGTGCAAAGTTATTTTTGCTGTATTATTTGCTTGAGCCAAGAGCATAGCTGCTATCCAAAATCTAAACATGTCGGCATGACTTTTGCTTCAATTCCAAGGGGAAAAAAACTGATAATATTCCATCTAGGAACTCCCAATATAAAGCCTTCCACCTGCTTTAATTTTCTCTCCCCAGTCTCTAAGTTTAGATATTCACAGAGAATGTTTAGAACTAGCCCATACGGTGTAAGAAACAGGGTGGTGGTGATGCTCCAAGGATGACAAGAGTCATTCCCAGGAACAGGACGACCATCAGGCTGAAACCATTCGCATTACCAAGGGGCAAGAGGTCTGGGAGCATCAAATGGGATCCTTTGATTGAGAAAGCAAGGGAAATGAGAGTATGGTAAAGTAGTCAAGGGTCATACAGAAAGAGAAGAAGAAAAACTTCTCTTCTGAGGGTGAGACTCCCTAACCTCTTTCTCTAGCTAATTGTTGATAAGCGTACAGTTCATCACATGCGAGAGAGATTTCTCTTTAGAATGTTACAGTTCTCTGTCGACAGTACAGTGCAGTAGAAAGAATGTTGGATGAGGAGTCAGAAGACCTGGGTTTTAATCTTGAGTCCACCAATTACTAGCTGTGTGAGTTTAAATTATTTTTTCTATAAGTGTTATCTGTAAAACGGGGATGGATAACACTGCTTGATGCATTTACCAGAGTGTTACGATGATCAACTGAAACGCTAGCTGAGAAAGAATTCTATAGAATTCTAAAGTGCTGTGCAGCGGTATGAAACCACTTTCACCTCCTTTGCCACTCTCACCACTAACATCAAATATCATGTGCTCAGTGAAGGGCTCTATGCTCAGGGAGGAAGGAAATACAAAGAGGCATACGTTACAGTTAGCATTGCTCTGGACAGACTAGCACAGAATTGGGTTGATGCTTTATTATTGCATATTTAGTTGATGTGAAGATTCAGGGAAGAAATTCCAGATGCTGATTTACCTGCTTCTGCTTGCAAATTTTGTCTTATACCTGATTTTTCCAGTTGTCTGGAAGGGGCAAGTGGTGGTTGGGGCCTCCGTTCTTCTCATTGTAGTAGATGTAGGTATTGAGATCAGGGAAGTTGCGGTTCAGGTCCACTCCGTTTGCATTGTTCCTGCCAACCAGATACCCAGAAATGTCCCTGTCCTAGTGGGAAAAAGAAGAAATGAAAGATGAAGGTTTCAGACTGAATGCTCTATTTGAAGAACACTGTATAGTTTTTTTTTTACACATTAGCTCGATCTATCAAACGATGTAGCATTTTCTTCTTTAACTCATCCAAAGTCCCAGTGGCGTGGTTCAAGTTTCCCTATAAACCACATGCTGGAGGTAGAGATCCCAGGAGAAGCTCTAACAAAAGGAGGGTGTTTCAGGATAATGGGAACCCCTGTTTTAAAAAAATTGTTTATGTCTATTTAATCAGAATGACAGAGGTATGTGCAGTGAGAAAGTATAATTTTTTCAGTTATATATGTATTTTTTTCAGATTATTTTCCATTATAGGTTATTACAAGATATTGACTACAGTTCCCCATGCTATACAGTAAATCCTTGTTGCTTATCTATTTTATGTATAGTAGTTTGTATCTGTTAATCCCATACTCCTAATTTATCCCTCCCCCATCCCTTTCCCCTTTGGTAACTATAAGTTTGTCTTCTATGTCTGAGTCTGTTTCTGTTTTATATAAAGAGTCATTTGTATATTATTTTAGATTCCACATATAAGTGATATCACTTATCACTTATAATATTTTTCTTTCTCTGTCTGACTTACTTCACTTAATATGATAATCTCTAGGTCCATCCACGTTCCTGCAAGTGGCAATATTTCATTCTTTTTTATGGCTGAGTAATATTCCATTAGATATTTATACCACAACTTCTTAAACCAATTGTCTGTCGATGGGCACTTCGGTTATTTCCATGTCTTGGCTATTGTAAATAGTGCTGCTATGAACACTTGGGTGCATGTATCTTTTCAAATTAGAGTTTTCATCTTTTCCAGATATATGCCCAGGAGTAGGATCGTTGGATCATATGGTGGCTCTATTTTTAGTTTTTTAAGGAACCTCCATACTGTTTTCCATAGTGGCTGCACCAGTTTACATTCCCACCAACAGTGTAGGAGGGTGGGAACCCCTATTCTTTAAAAATGGTTTTATTGATATATATAGCTTACATACCACAACATTCATCCATTTTAAGTGTACAATTCAAAGAATTTTAGTATGCTTACAGAATTGTGCAACTTTTACCCCAATTTAAGAATACTTCTATCACCCTGAAAAGAAACCTCATGCCCATTTACAGTCACTCCTCATTTTTACTCCACCCCTAGGTAATCACTTTCTGTCTCTACGGATTTGCCTTTTCTGGACATTTCAGTAAGTGGGATCATATATTATATGTTTGGCTTTTTTCACTGGGCAAAATGTTTTTGAGGTTCCTGCATGTTGTAGCATGTATCAGGACTTCATTCCCTTTTATTTCTGAATAATTCCATTATATGGATTTATCACATTGTGTTTATCCATTCACCAGTTAATAGACTGTATTTGTTTCCTGGGACTGCTGTAACAAATTACCACAAACTAGGTGGCTTATAACATCAGAAATGTATTCTCTCACAGTTCTGGAGGCTAGAAGTCTGAAATCAAGCAGGGTCATGCTCTCTAAAGGCTTTAGAGGAGGATCCTTCTTTGACTCTTCTAGCTTCTGGTGGTTGCCGACAGTCCTTGGCGTCCCTTAGCTTGTAGATGCCTCACTCCGATTTCTACTTCTATCTTCACATAGTCTTCTCCCCTGTATGTCTGTGTCTCTGAGTACAAATTGCTATCTTCTTATAAGGACACCGGTTATATTTGACTTAGGTCCCCTAATCCAGTATGACTTCACTTTAACTTGATTACATATGCAAAGACCCTATTTCCAAACAAGGTCATATTCATAGGTTCCAGGTAGACATGAATTGGAGGGGGCAGAGGGGATACTATTAAACCCAGTACATGGACATTTGGTTTGTTTCCACTTTTTGGCTATTGTGGATAATGCTGCTGCAAACATTTGTGTATAAGTCTGTGTGTGGACACATGTTTTCATTTCTAATATCTAGTAGTAGAACTGCTGGATCATAAAGTAAGTCCATATTTAACTTTTTCAGAAACTGCTAAACTGTTTTCCAAAGTGGAAACCATCCCCCCCTTTATTTTTTTTTTACTTAGGATCCTTGATTATCTTTTTTCTGAGCAATATCAACTTCGTGGATCCCTTAACCTCTCTGCTCACACTTCACATTTCATCGTTTATTTGGTCATGTATTCATTCATTCATCCATCCATTTAATCAATCCATATCTATTTAGGTCTATCTCTATTCAAAGTCCCCTGAAAGACACTAGGGAAAGAGATCATGAGACATTATGCTAGCTTTCCAGGAATTCATGGTATATATGGGGAGATAGATACTTACATAAATAATTAAAATATATAAAGCAGTAGAATAGAGATAAGTTCACAGGCTCTTGCAAAACTGAAATTCTGTTTGGTGCTTTGTTTGGCTTTGGAGAAGGAGAATAGTGTCCACTGGAGCCCTGTGGACTGAGAGGGGAGAGCCCAAATTGGTGGCCATTACTGGAAGTAGGGTGAATGCATGGACTAGGAGGCTAAAAACTCATAGATGTACTACTACTCTCGTATTTTTCTAAGAACTCTTTATTGTTCTCAGATTTCTCTATTTTCGTGGCATCGTGCTCGCATTTTATTCTTAGATCTCATTGAAAACATATTTTTTGACATTCTCTTAAGTCTCCTACATCAATTCTGTTCCAGTGGAAAACATTTATAAGATTTTTCTATTTGGAGTTTGATTGTTCACTTCTATGAGATAATAATTTTCATTATGCTTCCAAGGGTTTTCATTGCTTGCTGATTTATGTCAGCGTTAACTCATAACTGTCCATATTAACAGTTATGCTAATTTACCTATCAGCTGACTTACTACTCACACCGGGTCATTAGTTAAGCTGGCAGTAAGGACTTCCTTTAACAGAAGTTCCCATAAACAGGGTTCAGTTATTAGCTTCCTATTACTGCTGTAACAAATTGCCACAACCTTAGTGCTTAACCTTGCACAAACTTATGATCTCACAGTTTTGGATGTCAGAAGACTGAAATGGGTCTCACGAGACCTAAAGGTGTCAGCAGGGCTGTGTTCCTTCTGAAGTCTCTAGGGGAATCTGTTTCCCTAGAACATCTTCAAATCTCTCTTTGCCTGTGACCTTCTGCCTTCCTCTTCCACATTTAAAGGACCCTTGTGATTGGTCACACTGGGCCCACCCAATAATCCAGGGTATTTTAAGGTCACTTGATTAACAACTTTAATTTTGTCTGTAACCTTAATTCCCTTTGCCATGTAACATTACATATTCACAGGTTCCAGGGATTAGGACTTGACTATCTTTGGGAGGTGGAGCCATATTATTCTACCTTACCTACAGGTGCCTTTAAATTTAGGTGGCCAGGCAGGTCTTCCCTGTGTAGCCATGCAGACAGGTTTCCTCTGGGTACGGCACGTAGCTCTGGGAATCTGAGAACTCAATGGGTCCTCTCTTGGGTTCAGGTTCAAGATCTGCTCCCTTTGAACAAGTACATAGCAGGTGAGCAGAGGTGACTGGCTCCCCAGAGACAGCTCTAGGATTTGGCAGGGGTTTTCTCCACCTCCTCCCACCCCCACTTCACTGCACAAAAGATGTGGGCAGGTCTGAGGGGCTTCTCCAGTCTCCCCACTGCAATACAGGGAAGGGCCACTAGAAGGAAAGTGGCCAGGCTGGGTTCACCCCTACAGCACTCTCAAATTGTCCTGTTCTTTTGGAAACTCAAGTCTCGAGGCATGTTCATGTCCGCCTCTCTGATTTCCAGTTGGGGGCAGCGGGGGAGGGGACAAAGTTTTTTTTTTTTTCATTTGTTGAGTCATGTCAGCAGGAGGTTGTAAGATTGCAAGGGTCAAATTTGTGTTTGGCTCAACATCTTGGCTCCATTACCCTCCCTGCTTCTCCTCACCCCTCAGCCCTGTCCTCTAGTAGGCTTAAACCAGGATGGGCCATTCAAGGAGAGATACTGAGTGGTTCCACTTGTATGGGACAGAGTGGTCAGATTCATGGAATCGGAGAGTGGAAGGTCATTGCCAGGGGTTGGGAGGAGGGGGAAATGGGAAGTTACTAATGAAGGGGTATAAAGGTTTGGTTGAACAGGATAGATAAGTTCTGGAGATCAGCTGTACGACCTTTTACCTATAATCAACAATAGTGTATTGTACACTTAAAATTTTGTTAAGAGGGTAGATCTCATCTTAGGTGCTCTTACCACAATAAAAGCAAAATTAAAAAAAAAAAAGTAAAGTAGTGAAGTCTAGTCTTAAACATAAAAAACACTTTAAGACTACCCCCAGTAAACATATTTTTAAATGGAAAAAAAAGAATCTTGCATTTACACCCCCCTCCAAAAAAAAAAAACCCAAACAAACCAGGTTTAAATACAGCTTTTAAAGGAACATATCCATTGTGTAAGGCAGATGCCTGCCCTCACCCACTGAAAATTCTCATTCAGTAGATTTGGGGTGGGGAGAGGACCTGAGAACCTGTATCTCAAAAATCTTCACCTACAATTCTGATGCACAGCCACAAAAGAATCACTGACTTAAAGTTAGGCACACTGATATTTCGAATTTATGTTAGGAAATAAAGCCCATAAACACTTTTTTTTATTTGTCCCCTGAACAATGTAACTCTAAAATAAAGAATTCAAAGGCTGAGTACTATACTAGTAGAGGAAAAAAGCCGTACAGAGATGGAATAAAGTATGAACTATCTATAACAGGACTAACCCGCCACCCCACAATTCTGAGAAAAGCTCATTCTTTCTCTTTTCCCCCCAAATGCAAATGTAAGTGTAGTGTGGGAAGAAGAGGATTTAGGGTTGGAAGCTAAAAGTTCAGGGAAGAAGGGCCGTTTTGCAATATCCCTTCACACCTGTTCAGTACCTTCCAGTTGATAAAATGTTGTCGCTGATACTGCTTCACTCATCCTCACAATGAAATGGAGAACTCAGCTGGAAAGGCGGGGGAGGGAGGGAACTGAGACTCAGAGAGAACCCCCATTCATTGCATAGGGTGCTACAGTGCTGAACCCATCTTCACACTTCATTCTATTTCTCCAGCTTTTCCTCTATCACATCGAAGCATTTACAGTGGGACAGAGAGGACACCTCTGGTCTCCCGGCTTTTCCTTACTCCCTAGGACGGCTCTGCTCTCTGCAGGGCCTCCCCCTGGGGCTCGGTACCTGGGCGGCTGCGGCCACCTCGTAGCCGTCGGGGTTCATGGACGGCAGGATGTGAATGCGCGTGCCCTCCACCAGCCTGACGATGCGCTGGTTCCTGTTGCGGAACTCCTCGCACAGAAACTCCGACAGCTGCAGCAGCAGCTCGCGGCCCAGCACCTCGTTGCCGTGCATGTTCCCCACATACTTGACTTCCGGTTCCACTGCAAGTGAGAGAAACACACATAAAGAAGGTGGGGAAAGCTTACGAGTGCAGTTAATTCCTAACCATGCAAAGGGACGTTTCCCCTCTTTTTCAGTAATGAATAAAAGAAAACCTCATGCTTCTGTTAGGTCTTTTCCAATAATCCCTGTGCCCCCTTTGAACAAACTGCAACTACAAATGCTACAAAAATTCATGCCACGGATAGTAATGTCTACTATTTATTAAAACCCTACTGTGTACTAGGCATTTATGTTATTGCTAATCTTCACAGAAAACCTGTAAAGTAGGCATTATTAGCCTCAGGATGAGGGTACTGGGTATGGAGGAGGTTAAGTAACTTGTCTGAGGTCACCTGGCAGATTAATAATGGAGGTCAAAGTCCAGGTGGCACTGAGGTAGCTTAATGCTTCTCAGAGACAAATCTTTTCAGGATAAGGATAGTGCTTTTCCAAGATTTGCTGGTCTAAAGTCCTCCAGGTTATAGCATAACAGTTCCTAATTGCACCAGTTGAAAATTTAATTTTCTTGGTACTCAGGTTAAAATCTCCCCTTCATATCTGAGAATGCTGTGTCTTGAGGCACAGAGTAGGAAGGAGTCTATGTATGTCTCATTCCTTAGTCTTTTCTTTGGCTATGCTAACTGTTCAATTGAAGTTAGAACTGAGGTCATGAGAGGAGCCTCTAGAACCACTTTAAAAAAATCATTCTTGCCCTGTTTTAAAAGAAAGGAGAAAGCCCTGGCCAAGTGATTTCCCTTCCACCCAGCACTCTTTTTTTTTTTTTTTTTTAATTTATTTTTGGCTGCATTGGGTCTTCGTTGCTGTGCGCGGGCTTTCTCTAGTTGTGGCGAGCAGGGGCTACTCTTCTTTGCGGTGAGTGGGCTTCTCATTGCGGTGGCTTCTCTTGTTGTGAAGCACAGCCTCTAGGCGCACAGGCTTCAGTAGCTGTGGCACGTGGGCTCAGTAGTTGTGGCTCGTGGGCTCTAGAGGACAGGCTCAGTAGTCGTGGCGCACGGGCTTGGTTGCTCGGCAGCATGTGGGATCTTTCCAGACCAGGGCTCGAACCCGTGTCCCCTGCATTGGCAGGCAGATTCTTAACCACTGCACCACCAGGGAAGCCCCCACCCAGCACTCTCTTGCCTTCATGCCTTTTCTGATTCTGTGTCTCTTCATCTTCACATTTCCATGCCCTCCTCACCATCCATCTAGGCTCAAATGCTCCTTACTCTGTGAAGCCATCTTGGATTCTCCTTGCTGGGAGTGAACTCGCTATTAAACTTCCCTTTTATGATACCACCTTCTACTCTGAGTTTTGGCTAATTTTGCACATGTCCTATTTTCCTTACTGGACCTGGCCCTTGCAATGTATGCCATTTTTAACTTTCTTTAGGATACAATCCATTGTTATTTACCTGCTACAACAGTCTTTCCCAAAGGAATGTCTATAACCCATAAGGACTGTGTGGTGGATTTTCTATCATGTACATTCTTTAATCTTAGTGTATTTCTTTAATCTTATCATGTCTTTCTTACTTTTCTTGGTGTTAAGTTATCCTTTATTTTACGAAAGGATGGGGATAGCAGATGGCAGGTAGTATTCTTCAACATCCTTGTTCAGTAAAATAAAATTTGGAAAATCTATTTTAGTCCCCTCTGATCTCCCATATATATATATTTGTGTGTGCGTGTGAAATCCATAAGTTTGGGAATGACTGCCCTGTAGAACCTACCATAGTGCCTTGCTCTTAGGAGGCATTCAATATAAAATTCTTTTGTCTCTACTTTCCGTATATCCAGAATACAGTACAACCACTTCTCCTAACAACCACTGTCATCATTTTGGTTCAAGGTCCCACAATCGCAAGTGTGGATTACTACAATAAATCTCCTACTTGAACTCCTTGCATCTGCCCAGTCATGCAAGTCTATTCTCCTGAGTCAGTGTTTAGCAAACGTTTCCTGTAAGGGACCAGATAGTAAATCCTTTGGGCTTCATGGGCTATATTGTCTTCACTGCAGCTACTCAATGCTTCCAGTGAAAGCAGACATAGATGATACAAAAACAAATGGGTGTGACTGTGTTTCAGTGAAATTTTATTTACCAAAACAGGTAGCTGGGACCCACCACCAGAGCCTCCCATCAAGCCTCTTAGATAGCCTCAACCACCAGAGAGCAGACAGCAGAAGCAAGAAACACTATAATCTTGCAGCCTGTGGAACAAAAACCACATTCACAGAAAGATAGACAAGATGAAAAGGCAGAGGGCTATGTATCAGGTGAAGAAACAAGATAAAACCCCAGAAAAACAACGAAGTGAAGTGGAGATAGGCAACCTTCCAGAAAAAGAATTCAGAATAATGATAGTGAAGATGATCCAGGACCTCGGAATAAGAATGGAGGCAAAGATCGAGAAGATGCAAGAAATGTTTAAAAAAGACCTAGAAAAACTACAGAACAAACAAACAGAGATGACCAATACAATAACTGAAATGAAAACTACACTAGAAGGAATCAATAGCAGAATAACTGAGGCAGAAGAACGCATAAGTGACCTGGAAGACAGAATGGTGGAATTCACTGCTGCGGAACAGACTAAAGAAAAAAGAATGAAAAGAAATGAAGACAGCCTAAGAGACCTCTGGGACAATATTAAACGCAACAACATTCACATTATAGGGGTCCCAGAAGGAGAAGACAGAGAGAAAGGACCAGAGAAAATATTTGAAGAGATTATAGCCGAAAATTTCCCTAACACGGGAAAGGAAATAGCCACCCAAGTCCAGGAAGTGCAGCGAGTCCCATACAGGATAAACCCAAGGAGAAACACACCGAGACACATAGTAATCAAATTGGCAAAAATTAAAGACAAAGAAAAATTATTGAAAGCAGCAAGGGAAAAACGACAAATAACATACAAGGGAACTCCCATAAGGTTAACAGCTGATTTCTCAGCAGAAACTCTACAAGCCAGAAGGGAGTGGCATGATATACTTAAAGTGATGAAAGGGAAGAACCTACAACCAAGATTACTCTACCCGGCAAGGATCTCATTTAGATTTGATGGAGAAATCAAAAGCTTTACAGACAAGCAAAAGCTAAGAGAATTCAGCACCTCCAAACCAGCTCTACAACAAATGCTAAAGGAACTTCTCTAAGTGGGAAACACAAGAGAAGAAAAGGACCTACAAAAACAAACCCAAAACAATTAAGAAAATGGTCATAGGAACATACATATCGATAATTACCTTAAACGTGAAAGGATTAAATGCTCCAACCAAAAGACACAGGCTTGCTGAATGGATACAAAAACAAGACCCATATATATGCTGTCTACAAGAGACCCACTTTAGACCTAGGGACACATACAGACTGAAAGTGAGGGGATGGAAAAAGATATTCCATGCAAATGGAAATCAAAAGAAAGCTGGAGTAGCTATACTCATATCAGATAAAATAGACTTTAAAATAAAGAATGTTACAAGAGACAAGGAAGGACACTACATAATGATCCAGGGATCAATCCAAGAAGAAGATATAACAATTATAAATATATAAATGCACCCAACATAGGAGCACCTCAATACATAAGGCAACTGCTAACAGCTCTAAAAGAGGAAATCGACAGTAACACAATAATAGTGGGGGACTTTAACACCTCACTTACACTAATGGACAGATCATCCAAACAGAAAATAAATAAGGAAACACAAGCTTTAAATGACACAATAGACCAGATAGATTTAATTGATATTTATAGGACATTCCATCCAAAAACAGCAGATTACACTTTCCTCTCAAGTGTGCATGGAACATTCTCCAGGACAGATCACGTCTTGGGTCACAAATCAAGCCTCAGTAAATTTAAGAAAATTGAAATCATATCAAGCATCTTTTCTGACCACAACGCTATGAGATTAGAAATGAATTACAGGGAAAAAAATGTAAAAAACACAAACACATGGAGGCTAAACAATATGTTACTAAATAATCAAGAGATCACTGAAGAAATCAAAGAGGAAATCAAAAAATACCTAGAGACAAATGACAATGAAAACACGATGATCCAAAACCTATGGGATGCAGCAAAAGCAGTTCTAAGAGGGAAGTTTATAGCTATACAAGCCTACCTCAAGAAACAAGAAAAATCTCAAGTAAACACAATCTAACCTTACACCTAAAGGAACTACAGAAACAAGAACAAACAAAACCCAGAGTTAGCACAAGGAAGGAAATCATAAAGATCAGAGCGGAAATAAATGAAATAGAAACAAAGAAAACAATAGCAAAGATCAATCAAACTAAAAGCTGGTTCTTTGAGAAGATAAACAAAATTGATAAGCCATTAGCTAGACTCATCAAGAAAAAGAGGGAGAGGACTCAAATCAATAAAATTAGAAATGAAAATGGAGAAGTTACAACAGACACCGCAGAAATACAAAGCATCCTAAGAGACTACTACAAGCAACTCTATGCCAATAAAATGGACAACCTGGAAGAAATGGACAAATTCTTAGAAAGGTATAACCTTCCAAGACTGAACCAGGAAGAAACAGAAAATATGAACAGACCAATCACAAGTAATGAAATTGAAACTGTGATTAAAAATCTTCCAAAAAAAAAAGTCCAGGACCAGATGGCTTCACAGGTGAATTCTAGCAAACATTTAGAGAGTAGCTAACACCCATCCTTCTCAAACTCTTCCAAAAAATTGCAGAGGAAGGAACACTCCCAAACTCATTCTATGAGGCCACCATCACCCTGATACCAAAACCAGACAAAGATACTCCAAAAAAAAGAAAATTACAGGGCTTCCCTGGTGGCACAGTGGTTGAGAATCTGCCTGCCAATGCAGGGGACACGGGTTCAAGCCCTGGTCTGGGAAGATCCCACATGCCGCGGAGCAACTAGGCCTGTGAGCCACAGTTACTGAGCCTGCGTGTCTGGAGCCTGTGCTCCGCAACAAGAGAGGCCACGATAATGAGAGGCCCGCACAGCGCAATGAAGAGCGTCCCCCACTTGCCACAACTAGAGAAAAGCCCTCACACAGAAACGAAGACCCAACACAGCCATAAATAAATAAAATAAATAAATAAATAAATAATTAATTTTAAAAAAAAAGAAAATTACAGACCAATATCACTGATGAATATAGATGCAAAAATCCTCAACAAAATACTAGCAAACAGAATCCAACAACACATTAAAAGGATCATACACTACGACCAAGTGGGATTTATCCCAGGGATGCAAGGATTCTTCAATATATGCAAATCAATCAATGTGATACACCATATTAACAAATTGAAGAAGAAAAACCATATGATCATCTCAATAGATGCAGAAAAAGCTTTTGACAAAATTCAACACCCATTTATGATAAAAACTGTCCAGAAAGTGGGCATAGAGGGAACCTACCTCAACATAATAAAGGCCATATACGACAAACCCACAGCAAACATCATTCTCAATGGTGAAAAACTGAAAGTATTTCCTCTAAGTTCAGGAATGAGACAAGGATGTCCACTCTCACCGCTTTTATTCAACATAATTTTGGAAGTCCTAGCCACGGCAATCAGAGAAGAAAAAGAAAAAAAAGGAATACAAATTGGAAAAGAAGAAGTAAAACTGTCACTGTTTGCAGTTGACATGATACTATACATAGAGAATCCTACATATGCCACTAGAAAACTACTAGAGCTAATCAATGAATTTGGTAAATTGCAGGATACAAAATTAATGCACAGAAATCTCTTGCATTCCTATACACTAATGATGAAAAATCTGAAAGAGAAATTATGGAAACACTCCCATTTACCATTGCAACAAAAAGAATAAAATACCTAGGAATAAACCTACCTAGGGAGACAAAAGACCTGTATGCAGAAAACTATAAGACACTGATGAAAGAAATTAAAGATGATACCAACAGGTGGAGAGATATACCATGTTCTTGGATTGGAAGAATCAATATTGTGAAAATGACTATACTACCCAGAGCAATCTACAGATTCAATGCAATCCCTATCAAATTACCAATGGCATTTTTTACAGAACTAGAACAAAAATCTTAAAATTTGTATGGAGACGCAAAAGACCCCGAATAGCCAAAGCAGTCTTGAGGGAAAAATGCGGAGCTGCAGGAATCAGATTCTCTGACTTCAGACTATACTATAAAGCTACAGTAATCAAGACAATATGGTACTGGCACAAAAACAGAAATACAGATCAATGGAACAAGATAGAAAGCCCAGAGATAAACCCACGCACCTATGGTCAACTAATCTATGACAAAGGAGGCAAAGATATACAATGGAGAAAAGACAGTCTCTTCAATAAGTGGTGCTGGGAAAACTGGACAGCTACATGTAAAAGAATGAAATTAGAACACTCCCTAACACCATACACAAAAATAAACTCAAAATGGATTAGAGACCTAAATGTAAGACCAGACACTATAAAACTCTTAGAGAAAAACATAGGAAGAACACTCTTTGACATAAATCACAGCAAGATCTTTTTTGATCCACCTCCTAGAGTAATGGAAATAAAAACAAAACTAAACAAATGGGACCTAATGAAACTTCAAAGCTTTTGCACAGCAAAGGAAACCATAAACAAGATGAAAAGACAACCCTCAGAATAGGAGAAAATATTTGCAAACGAATCAACGGACAAAGGATTAATCTCCAAAATATATAAACAGCTCATTCAGCTCAATATTAAAGAAACAAACAACCCAATCTAAAAATGGGCAGAAGACCTAAATAGACATTTCCCCAAAGAGGACATACAGATGGCCAAGAAGCACATGAAAACCTGCTCAGCATCACTAATTATTGGAGAAATGCAAATCAAAACTACAATGAGGTATCACCTCACACCAGTTAGAATGGGCATCATCAGAAAATCTACAAACAACAAATGCTGGAGAGGGTGTGGAGAAAAGGGAACCTTCTTGCACTGCTGGTGGGAATGTAAATTGATACAGTCACTATGGAGAACAGTATGGAGGTTCCTTAAAAAACTAAAAATAGATTTACCATATGATTCAGCAATCCCACTACTGGGCGTATACCCAGAGAAAACCATAATTCAAAAAGACACATGCACCCCAATGTTCATTGCAGCACTATTTACAATAGCCAGGTCATGGAAGCAACCTAAATGTCCATCGACAGACGAATGGATAAAGAAGATGTGGTACATATATACAATGGAATATTACTCAGCCATAAAAAGGAACGAAATTGAGTCATTTGTTGAGACGTGGATGGATCTAGAGACTGTCATACAGAGTGAAGTAAGTCAGAAAGAGAAAAACAAATATCGTATATTAACACATGTATGTGGAACCTAGAAAAATTGCACAGATGAGCTGTTTTGCAGGGCAGAAGTTGAGACACAGACATAGAGAACAGACATATGGACACCAAGGGGGGAAAACTGCGGTGGGGTGGGGATGGTGGTGTGCTGAATTGGGCGATTGGGATTGACATGTATACACTGATGTGTATAAAACTGATGACTAATAAGAACCTGCAGTATAAAAAAACAAATAAAACAATTAATACTAAAGTTTCATTGGGTTATTTGTATGGAAATATGTTAATATAAATGTTTCAGACATTACATGAAATTTCTAAAAATCTTATATGTTCTGGTACAAAGTTATAAGTCATAATTCTAATGTTTACTTTAAAATGTGTATCTCAGAAATAACTAAATTTCCTTGTCAATTGCATTATTATGAACTTTCTTCAAATCTTTAACCACGGTCATTTCTAAGTCTTGTCATTTACAGACAGTTCTGGGTGTACTCTGATGCTTTTGCAAATATGTTCCTATAAAAGGGTTTCATCTTCAAGGAATTCATGGAAAAGACTCTGACAAGTACAGGTTTCTGGTAACTGACTGTACTGCTGAACTGGATGAAAAAACATTTTCAGAACTCTAATGAAAAACTGATGAACTCATAAAAGTGCTAACAAAAGATCAAGATGAAAAAAAAATTAATTACATGGGACTGAGTGAACTGATGAGGATGATTATAATTTTTGTGACTTTGTTTGAATTAAAAAAAAAAAATCCCACAAGGACTCAGAGGCAAAGAATATACAAATCAATTTTCACTGCAAAGTAAAGGAGCTGTTACAATGGAGGATTACTGGACTGAATGTCAATATTATGACATAGTATGAGTGTGTTTCGTGTTTGGTAATTGCAATCATTGTTGCTTTTGTTGTGGTCATCCATTTACAATGCTTGGTGTCAGTCTATTTATCTCTTGTAAAAATAAAATACAGTGTGTGTGTGTGAAAAAATAAAAAAAAAACAAACAACAAAAAAACAGGTAGCTGGCCCTCAAGGCTCTAGTTTGCTGACCCTTGTTCTGAGTGATCTTTTAAAATTTTTAGTCAGATCATGTCACTCCTCTGCTTAAAACCCTCCAACGGCTTCTCACTTCACTCAGAGCAAAAGCCAAAATTTTTGCAGAGGCCTGTAAGGCCCCACATGATCTCCTCCTGCCCAGTATCCCCGACAGCTCTGCTCTGACCTTGCTTTCCTGTGGTTCACTCTCCTGGAGCCACAGGGGCCTCCACGCTGTTCCTCACACATGCCAAGCATGCTCCGGCTCTTCCCCCTGTGCAGTGTTTTCCTTCCCAGTATCAGTATGGCACCTCAATCACATACTCAAAAATCACCTCAAAGGAGAAGCTTTTCCTAAAAGGCAACACCCCCTCCCCCACTCAACCCACAATTGTCCACAACTCCCTATCTCTCCTTCCTGGTTTCTTTTTCTCAATAGCACTTATTTTTATCTGGTATAATATATATTTATTTAGTTACCTATTTATTGCCAGTCTTACCTCGCTAGAATTAAGACCCTGAGGGCAGAGTCTTTGTTTTATTCTCTGTGCTATATTCAGAGTCTACCAAAGTGCTTACATTGAGTAGATCATCAGGAATGCTTGTGGAATAATTAAGGAATGAATGGATGTACCGTTGATAGGGCATCAGAGAAAAGAGGGATCAGTGAGGTACAATAGTATGAAAAGCTTCAAGAAAGGCACTGAATGCAAGAAAGTAGAAAGGGCACCAAGAAAGGGGCATGGAGTGAGGGGCTAAGCCTACAATGTCCATTAGCACCCACAAGCTTCCACAATGAACACACGACCTGAGTAAAAGCAGGGTGTTTGCTCTGCAAGTGCATTTTCAAAGCAAGGCCCTTACCGTCACCTAATCACGTAGCCTTCCTTGAGCCAGCCTCCCATCCCCCTCTCCCCCCTCCCCCGAACTGGCCACTTAAGAGTTTGAAGCTGTCATGGACAGAATCCACTGGGTGTGAGGTTGCCACTGAAGGTTTTTAAGCAAGGGAGGGAGGGGATTATATCAGTATTTGGGCATCTAGCATCTGTGTCTTAAATGAAAGGTTTAGAGAGTGGTGGCTGTTAGGTGTTAGGAGAACGGTCAGGAGCCTGGTGCAATCATTTAGGCAGGCTGTGATGGAATTTGGGCTGGGGGAAGGGTGAGGAAGTGGAGAGGAAAAGAGACTTGAGGTTGACAGTTTGAAGGAGGAACTGACCTATTTGAATGTCACAATTGCTGTAAGTAAAGCAGTAAAGTAGAAACAACTTAAATGCCCATCAATAAATGAACTGTTAAATACAAACTTGCAACCATGGAATATTATGCAGCCAAAAATGATAATGTAGATCTACATTTACAGACATGCTACTCATCAAAGACTATGAAATGAGAAAAGCAGATATAGTATGATTCCATTTTTATTAAAAAAATGACGTGTATGTAAGAGGAGGTGGCTTAAACATGCATAGAAGAAAGTCTGGAAGGAGATACATCAATATGTTAACGATGGTCATCTGTGAGTGGTGCGATTATGGGTGAGGTTTTTTCCTTATCTAATTTCTACTTTAATCCAAGCATGGATGGCTTTTATAATAGAAACAAACTAACAACAAATAATGCAATGAATAAGATGAATACCCCAAACCTCAAACTCTCTCCAGGATCCCATACTCTGAGTACACCATCATTCCCCTAAGAGCTATCCCTAAACTCTGGCAGAACTAGAAGGGCTAATTGTTTCTCCAGAGGCATTGGATACAGAAAGGCAGAATAGTAACAGCAAGGAAGAAAGAAGGGTAATGGGAGGGAAGGCGGGGGGATGGGAAGGGAGCAGGGAAGAAGACTCACCTTTTACCATTAAGGTCTTGAGCAAACAGAACCCAAAAAGGAGGAACAGACTGGAGCCTGAAATGGGGTTGCAGCTCCCCAGAGGCAGGGCCAGTTTGTAGGCTAAGCAAGGAAATACTTAGCCCAGGCTGAGGAAGTGGTGATACTTTATGGGTGGAGGGGTCCAGGGACCTCCCCAGAAACCACCCCAATTACTGGATTTGTAAGGGAAGGGTCCTGCCCACACACACTTTAAGACACATGCTCAGGGCTTACAGGGCTCATGGATTCCAGGGTAGTCGCTGAATTCCAGCACGTAGAGGTGTCTCCCCTTCACACTGCGCCCAATGCTGTAAACCCGCGTGACATGGGGGCATTCATTGTGCACCTTGTACAGCGTCCGCACGAGGTCATCATAGCGGTGGTGGCGAAAGGTTACCGGGGCAACCAACTTGAAGAGAAGGAGCTGGAGGAAAATTGAGACCAGGTCTGACATCTTGCTGGGCTTTTTCAGAGACTCACTAAAATGGGCCCCGCTTCTCCCAGTAACCAGTCAAAATCCAAGGGCCAAGAACCAGCTTTTCCTAGTTTCCCACCAGTAAACACCAGTGTGACAGTGCCTGGGAAGAAAGTTCAGAACTGTCCCTCCAAAGCCAGAAGTTATTTATGTAGCTCTGGAATAGGCACTCATCTCCCCTCCCCCATTTCTCTGCCTCTCCTAATCCATGAAAACCTTTTGAAAGGTTTTTGCACTTCTTCAGATTGGGTAGTTTCACTGATTCTGGTTTACTGATTAACTGGACTGTAAACAGGCTTCAATAAATAGCTGCTTATAACCCTTTGATTCCCGGAGAATTTTGAGAAGCTTGGCCTGTCCTTGTTCCCTATATTACAATATAGGAAAGGGTATTAAAATAGAACACTCTGTCCTTTTGATCCATTCTACATCCTATCTTTCCGAAGCACAGCTATGTTTTGTCCTTTTTCTCCTCAAAAACCTTTGAACAGATACCATTGAGAAAATGAAAAGGTGAGCCCCAGGTTGGGAGAAAACAGTTGTCAATCATGTATCTGACAATATATCCAGAATAAATCAAGAACTCTTACAACCCAGTAATAAAACAAATAACCCAATTTAAAAGTGGGGAAAAGATTTGAATAGACATTTTATTCAACTAAAGTAGATATATGAATGACTAATGAGCACATTAAAGATGTTCAACACTATTGGTTATTAAGGAAATGCAACTTAAAACCACAATGAGATATCACGTCACATCCACTAGAATGGCTATAATCAAAAAGACACAATAACAAGTGTTGTCGAGAATAGGGAGAAACTAGAACCCTCATATATTGCCGATGGGAATATAAATGGTGCAGCTACTTTGGAAAACAGTTTTGCAGTTTCTTAGAAGTTTAAATATATACTTACTATACAATCCAGCAATTTCCTAGGTATCTACCCAAGAGAAATGAAAACACATATCCACACAAAAACTAGTATGTAAATGTTCATAGCAGTATTATCCACAATAGAAAAGTAGAAACAATCTACATATCCGTTAACTAATGAATGGATAAACAAAATATGGCATATCCATGCAATGGAATATCATTTGACAATGGAAAGGAGCGAAGTACTGATACACTGTACAAGATGGATGAATCTTAAAAATATTATGCTCAGTGAAAGAAGACACAAAAGATCACATATTATATGATCCAATTCATAGGAGGTGTTTAGAAAACACAAACATATAGAGACAGAAAGTAAACTAGAGGTTGGCTAGGGCTAGGAGTGAAAATGCAGAGTGACTACAAATGGGCACAAGATTTCTTCTTAGGGTGATAGAAGTGTTCTAAAATTAGATTGTGGTGACTGTACAACTCTGTAAATACACTAAAATTCATTGAATTGTAAACGGGAAGCAGATGAATTTTATGGTATACAAATTATACGTCAATAAAGGTGCTTTTAAAAAATAAATAAAAATAATTAAGTACAGCCACCCAAAAGTTAACTATAAATTTACCATACAACACAACAATTCCACTCCTGGGTACCTACCCAAGAGAACAAAGACTTGTACACAAGAATATTCATAGTGGCATTATTTGTAGTAGCCAAAAGTGGAAACTACCCAAGTGTCCACCAACTGATGGATAAATAAAATGTGGTATATCCATACAATTGAACATTATTCAGCAATAAAAAGGAATAAAATACTAATACATGCTACAACATGGATGGACTTCAAAAACGCCATGCTAACTGAAAGGAGCCAACACAGAAAACCCTCTTATTGTATGATTCCATTTATATGAAATGTCCTGCAAAAGTAAACTTACAGAGACAGAAAGTAAAATAGTGACTTAGTAGGGCTGGGAGTGGGGAAGGAGAGTCACTGTATATGGGCATGAGGGATCTTGTTGGAGTGATGAACATGTTCTAAAACTGGGTGATGGTGACGGTTGCATAACTTGGTAAATTTACTAGAAATCATTGAATTGCACACTTAAAATGGATGAATTTTATGGTATGTAAATTATACTTCAATAAAGTTTTTTTTTTTAAAAACAAAGTTTCAGTGGAATTTCATGCACTAGAGTGTAAAATCCAAATGCTTCTGCCTGGTTTTCAAGTCACTCCTACCAGGTCCAATTGTGACCTCACCCCAGTGCAGCCCCACTGCAGTGCCTACTGTCTTCTGAGCATGCCCTCATCACCTGCTTTCCTGCTTTTGCTTATGTTCTTTCCCCAGGTAGCTTAACTCAGCTCCAAACCCTGGGTCTTCCTCATGTCCCCTTGCAATTGCTGTTACCATCAGTCTTTGTATCTCCAATCTTATGACTTTGCCTGTTATGCACTTATCCACTGTGCTAGGTGTTAGGTGTTAGGATAGAGGGCAGCCCTGCTGATGCATTGTTCCTGCCCCCCAGGATGATCGTCAGCCTCTAGCACACAGCCTGGCATGGGTGCACATTTGTTGAATGAATGAATAGACCCATTATTGACTTTTCCTCTTGCATCCTCCTGCACTTCAGCGAACTTTTCCAAGGAAATCCTATGCTTTTCTCACCTGTCAGTAAAGACAGCTATCAACTCTTGGTTATATTGGGTGAACAAACTATAGCCAGGCCAGTCTGGCCCACAGATGGTCTAGAGAGTTGGCCCAAGATCAGTACCAAATCAGCAGTACCACAGAGTAAAAACCACAGGATTTTGCACCCACTGCTAAAATCCCATAATTTTCTGATGAGATCCTGACACCCCAGGCGGTGAGGGCAGGCATCAAGAGAGAAAGCTGAAAGGACATCACTAGTGCTGTTACACATTAAGCCCTTGATCTAGGACTGATGAAATAAAATTTATATATATATTTTTTTTTTTTTTTTAATTTATTTATTTATTTATTTATGGCTGTGTTGGGTCTTCGTTTCTGTGTGAGGGCCTTCTCCAGTCGCGGCAAGTGGGGGCCACTCTTCATCGCGGTGCGCAGGCCTCTCACCATCGCGGCCTGTCTTGTTGCGGAGCACAGGCTCCAGACGCGCAGGCTCAGCAACTGTGGCTCACGGGCCTAGTTGCTCCGCGGCATGTGGGATCCTCCCAGACCAGGGCTCGAACCCGTGTCCCCTGCATTGGCAGGCAGACTCTCAACCACTGCCCCACTGGGGAAGCCCTAAAATTTATATTTTAAGGCAGGACAAGAAAAAATTAAACATAAAATTTTCTCTGTGTGTTTGTTTGGACCTCCTCCCTCCCTCCCTCATGTGCAGTGTGCATCCACATTACACATTAACCAGAGCTCCTCAAAGATGGGCCTGCTCTACAGTAAAGATCAATGTTTTTCCTAGCAATGTAACTTCTTAAAAGAATATTGTTCTTTCCCAGCTCTGTAGGGGGTCGTGGTGACTTGCTGCTCGCTTTCTACGTGCTTACGTGGACCATGTATCCTTGGTGAACTTTATGTAAAATATCATTATGCCATTTTGATGTACAGTCCTTTGTCTCGAAAACGTATGTGACTGTGCCTTAGACTCCTAACAGGTGGAACGGTTCTCAGAGCTTTCTAAGAATATGCTTCCCGGAATGGGCATCATCAGAAAATCTACAAACAACAAATGCTGGAGAGGGTGTGGAGAAAAGGGAACACTCTTGTACTGTTGGTGGGAATGTAAATTGATACAGCCACTATGGAGAACAGTATGCAGGTTCCTTAAATAACTAAAAATAGAACTACCATACGACCCAGCAATCCCACTACTGGGCATATACCCTGAGAAAACCATAATTCAAAAACACACATGCGGGGCTTCCCTGGTGGCGCAGTGGTTGGGAATCTGCCTGCCAGTGCAGGGGACATGGGTTCGAGCCCTGGTCTGGGAAGATCCCACATGCCGCGGAGCAACTGGGCCCGCGAGCCACAATTACTGAGCCTGCGCTTCTGGAGCCTGTCCTCCGCAGCAAGAGAGGCTGCGATAATGAGAGGCCCACGCACTGCGATGAAGAGTGGCCCCCACTTGCCACAACTAGAGAAAGCCCTCGCACAGAAATGAAGACCCAACACAGCCATAAATAAATAAATAAAAAATAAAAAAACCCAAAAGTTAAAAAAAAAAAAAAAAGGCAATGTTTCCAGTGGTCTAGTTGGGCCAGTACTCTTGTGTTTTGAAAAAAAAAAAAAAAAACACATATGCGGCACATGCTCCGCCCACCCTGGAGCCTCGCCCTCCACCACGATGAGCAAATGAGTGCCAGAGAGGGCGTGAAATTTAAATTCCACTCAGGGGAGAAAGTGTTGTGCTTCGAGCCTGACCCCACCAAGGCACGAGTGCTGGACGATGCCAAGACTGTCGATGTTATTGTTGGTAAAGACAAAAAAGGCAGAAAGATCCCAGAATATCTGATCCATTTGAATGGGTGGAACAGAAGCTGGGATAGATGGGCAGCTGAAGATCATGTCCTTCGTGACACCAATGAAAATTGGAGATTACAGTGTAAGTTGGCAAGAAAAGCTGTAGCTCGCCTGAGAAGCACAGGAAGAAAGAGGAAGCACTGCAGGTTGCCTGGTGTGGACTCTGTCTTAAAAAGCCTCCCTGCTGAAGAAAAAGATGAAAGTGTTGAAAACTTAATAAGCAGTTCCTCTGAGCGGCACGCAAAAAAGGAAATGGAAGAAAGAACAATAGCTATAGAAATCCCTGAAGTTCTGAAGAAGAAGCTTGAGGACGATTGTTACTCTATCAACAGGAGGAAACGGTTAGTGAAACGTCCATGCCAGACCAACATCATAACTATTTTGGAATCGTACGTGAAGCATTTTGCTATCAATACAGCCTCTTCAGCCAATGAGAGGCCTCATCACCATCACGCTATGCCACACGCCAACGTGAATGTGCATTATATCCCAGCAGAAAAGAACGTTGACCTTTGTAAGGAGATGGTGGATGGATTAAGAATAACCTATGATTACACTCTCCCATTGGTTTTGCTCTATCCACATGAACAAGTTCAGTATAAAAAGGTGACTTCGTCCAAATTTTTTCTTCCGATTAAGGAAAGTACCACAAACGCTAATAGGAACCAGGAGGAGTTCTCTCCAAGCCCACCTTTGTTGAATCCATCCACACCACAGTCCACAGAGAGTCAGCCAACCACAGGCGAACCAGCCACCCCCAAAAGGTGCAAAGCTGAGCCGGAAGCTTTGCAGTCTCTGAGGAGGTCCACACGCCACTCTGCCAATTGTGACAGGCTGTCTGAGAGCAGCGCCTCGCCTCAGCCCAAGTGCCAGCAGCAGGACACGTCTCCCAGCATGCCCAAGCTGTTCCTGCACCTGGAAAAGAAGACACCTGCTCATAGCAGATCATCCTCACCTGTTCCTCTGACCCCTAGCAAGGAAGGGAGTGCGGTGTTTGCTGGCTTTGAAGGCAGAGGAACTAATGAAATAAATGAGGTCCTCTCCTGGAAACCTGTACCCGACAGTTACCCCCCAGGTGACCAGCCACCTCCACCCGCTTACATTTATGAGGCGCAACACTTGCTGCAATTGTTTGTGAAACTTCCAGAAATCCTTGGAAAGATGTCCTTTTCTGAGAAGAATCTGAAGGCTTTACTGAAGCACTTTGATCTCTTTCTGAGGTTTTTAGCAGAATACCATGATGACTTTTTCCCAGAGTCTGCCTATGTTGCTGCCTGTGAGGTGTACTACAGCACGAAGAACCCCAGGGTGATTTATTAAGGTTTTGATGGTTCTGGAAGAGCAGCTTCTCTATCTAGCTTTGCGCTCTCGGTCCCCAGTAAAGAACTAGGGAGTTGGTGGGCCTTCCTTACAGGCACAGTGAATGCGATACCCGTCTTGGGGGGCTGTGGCGGGCCCACTTGTTTGAGCTGCTTACCTCCCGTAGTTATTTCTGTTAAGATTACTTCCTAGGTGCCTGAACGGCCTCCAACATGTGACCCTTGCCATGGTACATGTCATCTGTGACGGCCAGAAAAGAGCAGCTGTGTTCACAGTGAAATGTTCACGAAAGTGTGTGTAGGTTGGGCTGTTTCAGTAGACGGAGTTACGTGTTAGCAATAACCACATTTTTTAGTTATTTGTTAGCATTAAACAAAATCGTTTTGCAAGCCGTTTTCATTCTTGTGATGAGGCTGAGCAACAAAACATTAGTTTTGCTTGGAAACCGAAAAGTAGTCCCAGAATATTTTAGAGGGAGTTGATATTGATGGCAAAAGAAAATGTGCAGCTATACATTTGCTTGTTACAGTTCCTTTTCTATAAAACCTTATTTTTGGTGATCTAAATAAAGCATTGCCTGAATGTTTGAGATTTTATAGCTACACTTGGTTGTGTAATGTATAGTTCCCTTTCTGTAAGATGTTATTTTTGGTGATTTCAAATAAATCATTGCCCATCTTGTTGGAAAGAATCAAGAGAGAGTTTTCAAAACAAAAAAAAAGACACATGCACCCCAATGTTCATTGCAGCACTATGTACAATAGCCAGATCATGGAAGTAACCTAAATGCCCATTGACAGACGAATGAATAAAGAAGATGTGGTACATATATACAATGGAATATTGCTCAGCCATAAAAAGGAACGAAATTGGGTCATTTGTAGAGACGTGGATGGACCTAGAGACTGTCATACAGAGTGAAGTAAGTCAGAAAGAGAAAAACAAATATTGTATATTAACGCATATATGTGGAATATAGAAAAATGGTACAGATGAACCAGTTTGCAAGGCAGAAATAGAGACACAGATGTAGAAAACAAACGTATGGACACCAAGGGGGGAAGGGGTGGGTGGTGGGATGAACTGGGAGATTGGGATTGACATATATACACTAATATGTATAAAATAGATAACTAATAAGAACCTGCTGTATAACAAATAAATAAATAAAATAAAATTTAAAAATTCAAAAAAAAAAAAAGAATATGCTTCCCAGGTTACAATCTTCAGTTTGGCTTGAATGACATTCCCCCTTTTTCCCCTCTTAACTTGATAATTAATTGAATTTTTGTCAACAGGACAATTTCTACTGTCATTATTGAAGGCTTGGCTTAGTGGTCCCGAGATAGTCCCAAATTGTTCCTCTGCAGAAGAATTCCCATTTCTCTGGTAAATGTCTCTTTAGTTCTTATGGTGACCTCACTCATGCTAAACAGATGACACCCATCCTCTCGGAGAGGGATGTACCCTCCCTGCTTGTATGAACTTCGGGTTGTTGTAAACAAGGAATACCCTCTGTACATCAGGGCTGAGGTTGACACTCCTTCCCTGGAATTTCACATAGAGTACCAGAGCATATGCCCTGAAGCCAGAGGGCATACAATGTCTCTCAAAGCAACTAGAAGTAGAAGGAACTTGAGTGTCAGGGGGATATAATATTTAAAAAAATTTTTTTATAGCTTCATTGAGATGTAATTTACATATAACACTGTGTACATTTAAGGTATACAATGTGATGATTTAATACATGTACGCATTGCAAAATGATTACCACGTTAGGGTTAATTAACACCTCCATCACCTCATGTACTTGTGTGTGTGTGTGTGTGTGTGTGTGTGTGTGTGTGTGTGTGTGAGATGAGAACATTTACAATCTACTCTCTTAGCAACTTTCAAGTATATAATAAAGTCCTGTAAACTACAGTTACCATGCTGTACATTAGATTCCCAGAACTTATTTGTCTTACAGCTTGAAGTTTGTACCCTTTGCCCAACATCTCATTTCCTCTACTCCCCAGCCCCAGGCAACTACCATTCTACTCTGTTTCTACGAGTATGGCTGTTTTAGATTCCACATATAAGGGAGATCATACAGTATTTGTCTTTTTCTATCTGGCTTATTTCACTTAGCATATGCAGAGATATACAATTTTAAATACAAGTTCAACTCCCTCTTAGGCCATTTGATCTTGGGCCAAATAATTAACTTCTATAACCTCAGTTTCCCTCCGTATAGGATGGAGAAAAACCAGCTCCTTCCTCATGAGTTGTGTGACTCAAACAAGATAATATACATAAGGCCTTTTGCACAGTGCCTGGCACATAGTAAGGGCTTAATAAATATTATTAGCAGTATTAATAGTAGCAGCAGCATTAAGCATCTATCTACTCTGTGCTAGAGACCAGGCTAGGTGATGGAGATACAATTCATTCATTCAATACATATATTGAATATATCTAAAGGCTTTACTTGTATCATTATTTTTGATATAGAATAAAACCAACAAAGATCTTTGACCATGTGGTGCTTACATTCCAGTGAAGAGACAGATAACCAAGAGTGAAAAAAGCAGCTACTATCCTCAAAGATACAGACTAGTGAACAAGCACAACACTAGGGGAAGAGTGATGGATGCAACCACATGGGCCATCGAGCAGGGTCACCTAACCTAGTTTTGGAGGATCAGGGAGGGCTTGCTGGAGGATATGTGGGAGTTGAATCAGATCAGAGAGTCCTGTATCCTCCTGTGGTAGGTATAATAATGGCCCCCAAAGGTGTCCACACCCTAATCCCTGGAACCCATGAATATGTTATGTTACATGGCAAGAGAGAATGAAGTTTGCAGATGGAATTAAGGTTGCTAATGAGCTAATCTTGAGATGGAGTGATTATCCAGGTGGGCCCAGTGCAATCACAAGTGTCCTTATAAGAGAAAGAGGAAGGCAGGAGGGTCAGAGTCAGAGTGATGAGACGTGAGAAAGGCTCAGTGGGCCATTGCTGGCTTTGAAGATGGAGGAAGGGGCCATGAGCCAAGGAATGCAAGCAGCCTCTAAAAACTACAAAAGCCTAGGAAACACATTCTCCCCTGGAGCCTTCAGAAAAGAATGCAGCCCTGTCAACCCTTGCTTTTAGTCCAATGAGACCCATTTCAGACTTCTGATCTCCAGAACTGTAAGATAACAAATCGGGGTTGTTTTAAGCCACTACGTTTGTGGTAATTTTTTACCCACAATAGGAAATGAATACACCCCCTAATACCTTAAGTCTTGGATAGAGCTGGGGTTCTTGGAAGTCAGGGAAAGCTGGAGCAGAAAGCTCACTTGTCTGACATCCTTTGAGGGTCTTGACTCAAATCTTGGGAAGCCAGCCCTGCAGAGCCTTGTTTAGGCAAATGAATCAAACTTCCCAACCCACACCTTCAGTAATCTTAGTTTTAAAATTTCTTTCTATCCTCCAGCAGTAACTCTGAGCTTCTGCAGTACAGTCTCAATGTAATTTAAGCCTGCTTAATAAATTATTAGTTGACTGGCCCTATAAATGAATCAAGAGTCCAGCTCAATTCAAGTCAGCAAGGACTCTGAGAGCTACTTGGGTTTTAAGGGTTAGGAGAGTGTAGGGCAAAAGGAACCTGGCTGAGCGTGGAGAGTAAGGCAAGTCAGTCCTCGGGAAAGATCTTCCAATTCTTTGCCTGGAATGTTCTTCTCCCAGCTCATCTTATACTTCTGATATTAGCACAATGGTGAACTACACATGGAGGCCTTCCCCTGATATCTCATCTAAAGAGGCCTCCCCTGGTTATGCTCAGTCTTATCTCCTGTTTATTTCAATCAGAATATTTGACTTAGTCTGTACTTATTTATTTATTTGCTTCTTTATTGTCTACTGGCTTTCTCTTCCAGTAGAAGATAAACTCAGTGAAGGGCAAGACTAACTTATCTTACTTACTGTTCACCACTAAATCCCAGTATAATGCTCTGGATAAATTTTAAAATGAAGGAAGTAATGTATGAACTGAGATCTGAGATCTGAATGAATAGATGTTAACCAGATTAAAAACGGTAGAGGAGTGTGTGTTTGGTGAGAGTTTTAAGAGGGGTGAAGCTTATTGATCCCTCCTTATAACGCTGACCCTGTAGGAGTCTGCTGGGGTCTGTTCTTGAATTTCTTCTCTTTATCAGCACTTAATTCCAGATGGTCTCATCGACAAATCCCACTATAAGCTGATGACCCTCAAATTTATATTTCTTGCTCCTACTTCTCTGAACTCCAAAACTGTACTTCCAGCTACGTACCTCATACCTCCATGAGGATTTCTAATAGGTACCCATTCCTAAGGCCACTAACCCCCACTCCAGTCCCTGGAGCCAGACAGAGCCTTACAGATACAAACTGTGTCCACAAGTGACACCAATCAGTGATGGGTCAATTGGATGAGGAGAAACCAACCGTGTCCCCAGCACTCCCTTTTCACCTTCCCCTATTTAATATTTCCTCAAAGCACTTTTTACCATCTGACATATTGTATATTTAATTGTCTGTTTATTGTCTTCTCTCCCTATAAGGCTATAAGCACCTTGTGGACAGAGAATTGATCTCTTTTATTTTCTGATGTGTCTCTAGCAACTAGACTGGGGCCTGGCATGTAGTAAGTTCCACTAAATACTTGTGGAGTAAGTGAATGATTGAATGATTAAATGCTTTTACCCACATAATCCCATTTGAATTTCACCTCAATCTTTCTTGAGACCATTATATTCCACTTACATATATGAAGATCCCTAAAATTTAAATGATTTTCCCAGCTCATATAACATATAGTTAGAAAATCTGGAGATTAAATTAGCTTTCTGACTCCAAAGCTTGGTGCTTTCCATAACACCGAATGCCTCCACCACGTGGGCCTGGTTACATCACAAAAACTGCCTTCAATCTGGCTTCCAGTTCTTAAGAGTAACTGAAAAATCCTTCTTTTAAAAAATAACTTTATATGCTTATGTAAAAATGAGTATGTTTGTTATGAAAACAGAAAAATATGAGGATAAAAATAAGATACTGCCCCCATACCCCATCAGCTAGGACACTGTAATCAACTGGTGACAATCAATCTTATTGTGATGACTCTTAAAATCTGTTCTTTCCCTTTTCAGTTTCCCCAAATTGGCAAATATTACCACGATTGATCCAATTTCTTAGACCAAAACCTAGGACTCATCCACAATCCCTCTCTTTATCTCACTCCCCATATCATCAAGTTATACAGACTGCTTTGAAAGTATGTCTGAAAGTATGTCTGGAAACTGACTATTTCTCTCACCTTGACCGCTGTCATCTTAGTCCAGGTGACCGTATCTTACTCGCTTGGATGGTGACAACAGCCCCATCATAGATTTCTTGTTTGGACAATGACAAAAGCCTCCTCAAATATTCTCCATTTCCATTTTTTTTTTTTTTTTTTGCCCTACTAGTTTTATTCCCTACACAGTAGCCAGAGTGTTTTAAAAACATAAACTAAATTACTTTCTGACTCAAAACATTTCAGTGATTTCCCATACTTAAAATAAAAAATTCTTACAATAGCAAAAAGGCCCAGTAAGCAACGGTCACAAAATCCTTTTAATTTCTTAAACATACCAAGCTTATATCTACTCCAGGGCCTTTATACTTACTATTCTTTCTGCCTGGACCGCTCTTATCTTAAATGTTTGCATGCTCTTATCTTAAATGTTTTCCCTTTACATCACTTAAGTCCACACTCAAATACCACCACCTTAGAGTGGCTAGCCCTGACCTTCCCACCTAAACTAGTCCCTGGTTGCCACCCCTTACCATTATCTATTCCTTTACTTGATTATTCTTCATAATACTTATCATTATCTAAAGGCAAACTATATAATTATTTGTTCCTTTTTTGGGGGATTGTATTTACCACTAAAATGTAAGTTGTATGAAGGCAAGGATTACTGTCTTGCTTTTATTTATTTATTTTTTTGGGTCTTTTTCTTTTTTTTCTTCTCACTACTTTGTCCTCAATGCTTAACATAATGTTTAACACATACTAGGTGCTCACTAAATATTTGTAAAAGAATGAATTTGCAGATAGAGGGATAGATAATTTTACAAAAACGGATCATAGTCTTTATGCTTTTAAAAATAAAAATTACTACATTGAACATATATTTAACAGAAGAAAAAGAAGTTGAAATAAAGCTGAAGGAATCACTTACCTTTGGAAAAATGTTTCTTCACAAGACGAAATATTAGTTGCCAACTAATGGCTCTAAAGAAAAGAAAACCAGAAATCATTAAGGGATGGTGATTACGTTGCTATGTTTTTTCAACAACATTTGTAGAGAAGGAAAAAGAGTGTAACAGAAACAATTTAAACTTAAATGAAATTTATATTTTCAAGATTATTAGGTTGATACCTTTTCAAAGTGCATTTATCTGCCCTTTGCAGTAAGTTTCATTTACTCATCAAAACCCGCCACAAAATCAAAGCTGTCGGTGTCTCTTATAAAAAGCCATGTGCTCCTGATGCTCCAAGGCTGTGCTGAGCTCTTTGTAATGCTCTCCTTTTTTTCTTTTATTTTTCTTCCTGAACTCTTCCTTTTGCCACCTCCCTGCTATTCTGCCTTCCTGAATGGCTTTCTCTATATTCTCTGATTTTCATCAGTGTTCCCTGCCCCCAACACCCTATATGCTTCAGGACTAGATAGAAAATGCCAAATGATTGGATCTTGACCTCTTTCTTACATAAATGGAGCTTGGAAGCAGTAGGTTCAAGGCCAGTGTTGTGCTCATCAAATGGCCCAGGCTCCTTCTAGCTTGTTGCTCTACCTATCTCAACACACACTTAACTTATTGTCCAGACAGATGTTCCAGCCCCATTGTCACATTCACAATCCAACCACCAGGAAGGAGCACACCTTCTTCCTTCAAAAGCAAACTTCCCACCCTCACACCCTGCTGGTAAGAATGGATAAATGAAATGTGCTAGATACATATTCAGCAATAAAAAGAAACAAAGTACTGATCCATGCTGAGACATGGATGAACTTTGAAAACATTACGCTAAATGAGAGAAACCAGTCACAAAAAACCCACATATTGTATGATTCCATTTACATAGGGTGTGTGCATTATATCTCAATAAAGTTGCTTAAAAAAATAAAAACAAAAGCAAACTTCCCCCAGTTTTACACATGACTCCCACTTACATCTCATAGGCTAGAAAGCAGTCACATGGTCATGCCCACACGCAGGGAAGCTAACAAATGCAGTCTTTATCCCAGCCAGCCAGCCAGCCAGCCAGCCATGTGCTCAGCTAAAAAACCAGAGGTCCTGGTATAGCACAGGGAACTATATTCAACATGTCGTAATAACCTATAATGGAAAAGAATCTGAAAAAGAATATATTCTATATATATATATAATATATATATAACTGAATCACTTTGCTGAACACCAGAAACTGACACAACATTGTAAATTAACTCTACTTCAATTTTTAAAAATCAGAGGTTCTCTTACAGTAAAAAGAGAGGACAGCTATTACAGAACACTGACCATCTCTGACCCACCCTTTGTCAGACCTTGTACCTTGTCCATCTACCCACAGAGGATCACTGCATGTACTTCTCAGGAACATGACACTTAATTTTAGGTAAACTGATCTCTTTCCCAGAGTCTGTACAGGGATGTGTTGGCTCTGTGTTCTCATATATTTTAGGTCAAAATTCTCTTCATTTGGCAGCCATTCTTCATAGTTTTGTTTTGTAACTCTTGCCTTGTTAATTGAAGGTGGAAGTTTCTTTTTTACTTTTTGCTCTTTTATTTTGCTTTCAGTTGGTTTCAGGACTTGGAAGTGAATTCAAAATGCCCTTTCCCTGCTATCTTTAACTGGAATTTGCCAGAAGAAATATTCTTGAATATGCTTGCCTCTAAATGCAACCCTTCCGGGGTTTCTTCTATTTTTGGATCTAGCGGGACCTCCAGGGTTGGATGTTCACTGCTCTCTATAAACAAGCTGCTCCTCCCGACCAGATAAACTTCCCTCAGAACTTCGCCCCCCAACACACATTATCTGCTCCAGTCACGTCTCACTTGTCAATAACAGTTTTGTATAATCTGTAGACTGCTGTGCACACGTCAGTTGTATTTATTTCCCGTATTGCCTTGACTAGGATGCCTTCCCACTTTGCCCCTTCCTCAGGGCCCTCAGGCGCAACCCGTTAAATCTAAATGCCGCCTGTTTGCCCCCAGAGCAGCTCTTCTTGGGATATGGCACCACCTGTTGCCCAAGTTGAAAACATGGGAGCTGGTCGAAATTCTCCCTTCTCATTCACCTCTCGCGTTTACTCACCCTCGAAGCCCTGTCACTTCTTTGCTGCTGATCTCACCACGCGTCCTGCTTCTCCCCTGCACAGCCGCTGCTTGGTTCTGCGCTTCTTCACCCCTGCCGGGACCGGCCCTGCTGCCTGGAACTCACCCACGCCAGCTGCACACCTCGTGCTCTTCCTTCAACGCAACCACGTCGCGCCTCCCGCTCGCCCCTCCCTTCTACCCTTCAGACCCTTT
This sequence comes from Eschrichtius robustus, assembly GCF_028021215.1. Classification (NCBI taxonomy): domain Eukaryota; kingdom Metazoa; phylum Chordata; class Mammalia; order Artiodactyla; family Eschrichtiidae; genus Eschrichtius; species Eschrichtius robustus. Next base: position 110,840,215 of record NC_090830.1, read on the forward strand.
ATTGGTTTTCCATTCTCCTCGGTTAATTCCAAACATCTGTCCCGGAAACAAGGCCCTCCAGCACCTGGCGATCACTGTCTTTCTCACCTCTCTTCCCCAACACCCTTCCTTCCTGCAGGCTTTGCCAAACAATGAGCAGTCTTCCAAAAGACTGCATTTTTTCCCCTCCAATTTTAAAAAATTATGGTAAAATACACCAGCATAAAAGAGTGTTTAAACAACTCCTCTCCCTCCATTTAGAAGCTAGCTGACTCCTATTTGTGTTTCAAAACCAAGTGCAGGCATCATTTTCTATAAAACTTTTCTATCACTTACCTCTGGTCTGACTTCTGTTGTACCTTTCTTGTGTTTCCTTAGAAAACTCTGTGCATACTTCTCTACAAACAGCATTATGTTGTCACTTTTGGTTTGTTTGTCTTCCATGATTAAAGCATAAGGCCCTTAAGACTAGGGACAATATCTTGTTTCTGGATTCCCAGTCCTTAACCTATACTTGGTATATAACAGGGATTAAACAAATTCTGAAGAGTAATAACAAAAAATGAACTATCTCCTCTCTATTTACATTTTGTTGACCTTATAACAGGGCAGGAAATGACTTACTGGAATTCCAGAAATCCAGGCTCTTCCACATGCCCCCACTAACCCTGCTTCCAACAGGGCAATTGTTGGTTTAGTGACACGTTGATTCAGATTGCCCTCTAGCTGATGGAAAACGTGCATGGCATGGACTCTGAATCCGTTCTGTGTACCAGTGTTGCCTAATTTGTCAATAGCCTGTACCTGTGTAATCCTTACTGGGAGTAAAGAGGTTCTTTCTGAGTTTGAAAAAACTAATGTAATGTGTGTTTACTGATACGACATCATGTGAGGTATGAGGGTATCAGGGTATTAGGTTAACTGGAAAAGAGGAGCCTGAATCCAAGTGATCTGGTCATCTGCGACGAAGGGACCAACATACATCAGACTCTGAGCAGCCTGTTAACTGGACCAGTAGCAGTCTATGGGTCCAAATGTAGTAGGGGGCAACTATATTTCATTGATTCTAAGGTGCTCTTGATTTCACATTTTAATGTTTCTGAAACAGAAATGCATCTTAAAACAGATGGCATCTTAGATTCAGAGAAATACAACATTATAATAAGAAGTATAAGAGAAATCCAACATCACTATTATACCAGAGAAATATAATAACCAATATTAATTGATTTAATCGTAACTGAGCATGGAATATCACACATTAAAACAGGAAACAGAGTAGAGAAAAGCAATGAATGGCTAAAAGCTTGAATTTGCATTGACTGTGGGAGAATTTTCAGTGACTTGATAATAAAAACCATCATTTATGAGCCCCTCCTAATTGCCAGGGAAAATACATACATTATCATTAATCCTCACCCTCCTAACCTGGAAGGTAGGTGGCGTTAATTCCATTTTTTAGATGAAGATCTGAGAAAGTCTGGACCTGCCCAACGTCACACAGCTAGTATATGTCAGATATGATCAGATTTTAAAACCTATTGCTGAAAAATTGTATAGATGATCTTATTTGCAAAGCAGAAATAGAGACACAGACATAGAGAACAAACGTATGGATACCAAAGGGGGAAAGGGGGGTGGGATGAATTGGGAGATTGGAATTGACATATATACACTACTGATACTATGTATAAAATAGATAACTAATGAGAACCTACTGTATGGCTCAGGGAACTCTACACGATGCTCTGTGGTGACCTAAATGGGAAGGAAAGCCAAAAAAGAGGAGATATATGTATACGTATAGCTGATTCACTTTGCTGTACAGTAAAAACTAACACAACATTGTGAAGCAACTATACTCCAATAAAAATTAATTTAAAAAAGAAATAAATAAAACCTATTACCTTTATTTTATTCTATGCTCCCTCCTGAAGAAAGCACTGACCCTAAAGATACAAATAATTGTTACCTAAGAACAAAAAAATTTTTTTTCAGTTTGAGCAACTAGATCATCACTGAAGAAACATATTCCTTCTGTGTTAGAAATTAATGGAGAAGATAAATAGGAAAGAGAGTCCTGAGCAAGCTTCTTGGGTTTTGTTTATAAGGGCCCTGAGAATGGAAATTCATGAGGGTTATTTCAACCTAAATGACCAAAACTATGAAGTTAAGTCCAGCTTCACTGAAAATTCAGAGCTAGAAATGACCACCCAATATAATTTTTGTACCGATTATGTAAAGGCCTTTGAGACTTAAAAGTTGATATCTCTAAGCCTAAAGGCATTTTGTCCTAAACCTTTCTTGCTGTGATTTTAAATCTGTAGAAATACCAATAAGACAGGACCTATGCATGCACTTGAATCCATCTCTCCCGTCTCCTCCTCCTACAACAGCATCAGCTCCAACCTAGCCTGAGTTTACCAAGATCCCTTGAAAACTCTAGATTGAATTGTTGACTCTGTAAGTGGCCCAATTGCCTCCAGTTCTGACTGTGCCTGAAACTAGGATGTTCCCTTCCCCTTACTAGCCTGTTCCAATTCTAGACTTCTGATGTCCTAGCTTGCTTTGACCTGGGATATTGCCTTGAAACTGAGTTTTGACTGTTGCATGACCTGAGGCAGGGTTTAAAAGACACCTATGAGCCAAAAAGTACTTACTAGTCATCATGCTTCTATTTTATCAGGAAAATGTATGCTAATTATTGATGCTTTTGTGCTTGTGTATATATTCTTTTTTTCAAAAAAGACAGCTTTATGGGAATTCCCTGGTGGTCCAGTGGTTAGGACTCGACACTTTCACTGCCAGGGCCCGGGTTTGATCCCTGGTAGGGGAACGAAGACCCCAGAAGCTGCACGGCACAGCCAAAAAAAAAAAAAAAAAAAAAAAAAATACAGCTTTATTGAGATATAATTCACATACTATAAAGTTCACCCATTTAAGTGTACAGTTCAGTGGTTTTTATAAAATACAGAGTTGTGCAATCATCACTGCAATCTAATTTCGGAATATTTTCATCACCCTTCAAGAACACTCCCTAGCCATTTGCATTCACTTTCCAGACCTACACCATCACTAATCTATTTTCTGTCTCTATTTTGCCTGTTCTGGACATTTCATATAAATGGAATCATATAATACATGGTCTTTTGTGTCTGGCTGCTTTCAATGTTCATCCATGTTGTAGCAAGTATCAGTACTTCATTCCCTTTTTATGGCCATAAAATATTCCATTGTATGGATATAACACCTTTTGTTTATCCATTCATCAGTTGATGGACATTTGGCTTGTTTCCACTTCTTAATTATTGTGAATCATCCTATGAACATTCTTGTACAAGTTTTTGTGTTTACATATATTTTCATTTCTCTTGGGTAGACACCTAGGTGAAAGTGCTGGGTAATATGGTAACACTATGCTTAACATTTTGAGGAAATGTCAAACTGTTTTCCAACGTGGCTGCACCATTTTACATTCACACCAGAAATATATGAGGATTCCACCTTCTCCACGTTCTTGAAAACACTTGTTATTATCTTTTTAATTTTACCTTACTAGTAGGTGTGAAGTGGTATGTCACTGTGGTTTTGATTTGCATTCCTCTGGTGACTAATGATATTGAGAACCTTATCATGTGTTTATTGGCCATTTGCATATCTTCTCTGGAGAAATGTTTATACAAATCCTTTGCCCATTTTTAAATTGGGTAGTCTTTTTATTGATGGGTTATATGAGACTCTATCTGACCTAACTTTGTTAATATAGGAGGTGCCAACCATGGCCACAATCCAAAGCTAGCTACTATTCTCTTGGGCGGAAACCCTTTAAGATCTCTCTCTCCCAGGCTAACATCTCATCTGTGGGAAACGCCCACACACCCTTTGACCTTAGGAATTCTGAGAGTATAGGCCATTAGAAATTAGCGGCAGCCATCGTCTCTCAAAGACTTCCCCAGGTGTATCTCAGCCCTCAGTACATTGTGCTACCCCAGTCCTGGGAACACTTGTCAAACTCTCTAAATTGTTTTCATGAAGTCCCCCTTGCTCGGTTTGCCATGAGGGGCAAGCATCCTCCTTTTATTCCTTTTGGTGAGAGTAGCGAAACACACAACCTTCTGCCTACTCACTCCTAAGAAATACTGTTTCTCAACTTCAATCTTATGAGAATTTCCAGGAGGATGAGGGGCTAAGGCTCAGAAACTATTTTTGAAGCAACTATTTTTAGCAAATTATTTTTGCAGCAACTCCTGATTGGTGATCTAGCACCATGCCTTGGAATGCGGTCATGTTTGGTAACTATTGCCTGGATGGCCCAGCTGAAATGTAGACAGAGAGTTCCATTTTAATCCACACATTTTATTACACATCTTTAGAGAATGATTTTGCCTTAATGCAACGTAAACTCAATTAATGTTCATAACCACTCTGAAAGTGAGTATTGTGATCTCCATGTTACGAATGAGGAAATAAAGTTGGGGAAATGTTAAGGGACTTGCTCAAAGTGATATTTCCTTGATTTTACCTCGGCAGTGTGCAAATGGACGCTTAGAGCTGCAACCCAAATGGCTCCAAATTTCATAGCCTGTGTGTGGGGCTAAGAAAATCGTGGAGCTGATGCCCGTGGTTTAGTCTCTGAAGGGACATGCAAGTGAAGAGAATGATCTGTCAAAAGTAATTAAAACGGAACTCCATTATTTATTTCTGTCTTTTAAAGAACATTAAGCCACAAACATACTTCAATTCTCTTCCTTTTCCTTCTCAATTCCCTTGCTCTCAGCAGCTCCCCTAGAATTTATCCCTGTCTCCCCAAAGTCACCAAGTCAAACTGAATTCTCCCCGCAATCATCATCCTTCTGTTTCCTCTTCTCTTCTCTTTATGTTATTTTATTTTTTATATTTTTTAAAATATTTATTTATTAGGCTGTGCCATGTCTTAGTTGTGGCATGCGGGATCTTCATTGCTGCATGCGGGATCTTTGTTGCCACATGTGGGATCTTCATTGCGGCATGCAGGATCTAGTTCCCTGACCAGGGATCGAACCTGGGCCACCTGCATTGGGAGCACAGAGCCTTTTTCATTTTAATGATTTAAAAATTTTTTTTAATTTATTTTTTGGCTGCGTTGGGTCTTTGTTGTGCACATGGGCTTTCTCTAGTTGTGGTGAGCAGGGGCTACTCTTCGTTGCGGTGCACGGGCCTCTCATTACAGTGGTTTCTCTTGTTGCAGAGCACAGGCTCTAGGCGCGCGGGCTTCAGTAGTTGTGGCACGTGGGCTCAGTAGTTGTGGTTCATGGGCTCTAGAGCGCAGGCTCAGTAGTTGTGGTGCACGGGTTTAGTTGCTCCACGGCATGTGGGATCTTCCTGGACCAGGGCTCGAACCTGTGTCCCCTGCATTAGCAGGCAGATTCTTAACCACTGAGCCACCAGGGAAGCCCCTCATTGTAGTTTTGATTTCATTTCTCTAATAATTAGTGACGTTGAGCAGCTTTTCATGTGCTTCTTGGCCATCTGTATGTCCTCTTTGGGGAAATGTCTATTTAGGTCTTCTGCCCATTTTTTGATTGGGTTGTTTGTTTTTTTAATATTGAGCTGTTTATATATTTTGGAGATTAATCCTTTGTCCGTTGATTTGTTTGCAAATATTTTCTCCCATTCTGAGGGTTGTCTTTTCGTCTTGTTTATGGTTTCCTTTGCTGTGCAAAAGCTTTGAAGTTTCATTAGGTCCCATTTGTTTATTTTTGTTTTTATTTCCATTACTCTAGGAGGTGGATCAAAAAGATCTTGCTGTGATTTATGTCAAAGAGTGTTCTTCCTATGTTTTCCTCTAAGAGTTTTATAGTGTCCGGTCTTACATTTAGGTCTCTAATCCATTTTGAGTTTATTTTTGTGTATGGTGTTAGGGAGTGTTCTAATTTCATTCTTTTACATGTACCTGTCCAGTTTTCCCAGCACCACTTATTGAAGAGATTGTCTTTTCTCCATTGTATATCCTTGCTTCCTTTGTCATAGATTAGTTGACCATAGGTGCATGGGTTTATCTCTGGGCTTTCTATCCTGTTCCATTGATCTATATTTCTGGTTTTGTGCCAGTACCATACTGTCTTCATTACTGTAGCTTTGTAGAACAGTCTGAACTCAGGGAGTCTGATTCCTCCAGCTCCGTTTTTTTCCCCTCAAGACTGCTTTGGCTATTCGGGGTCTTTTGTGTCTCCATACAAATTTTAGGATTTTTTGTTCTAGTTCTGTAAAAAATGCCATTGGTAATTTGATAGGGATTGCATTGAATCTGTAGATTGCTTTGGGTAGTATAGTCATTTTCACAATATTGATTCTTCCAATCCAAGAACATGGTATATCTCTCCATCTGTTTGTGTCATCTTTAATTTCTTTCATCAGTGTCTTATAGTTTTCTGCATACAGGTCTTTTGTCTCCCTGGGTAGGTTGATTCTTAGGTATTGTATTCTTTTTGCTGCAATGGTAAATGGGAGTGTTTCCTTAATTTCTCTTTCAGATTTTTCATCATTAGTTTATAGGAATGCAAGAGATTTCTGTGCATTAATTTTGTATCCTGCAACTTTACCAGATTCACTGATTAGCTCTAGTAGTTTTCTGGTGGCATCTTTAGGATTCTCTACGTATAGTATCATGTCATCTGCAAACAGTGACAGTTTTACGTCTTCTTTTCCTATTTGGATTCCTTTTATTTTTCTTCTCTGATTGCCGTGGCTAGGACTTCCAAAACTATGTTGAATAATAGTGGCGGGAATGGACATCCTTGTCTTGTTCCTGATCTTAGAGGAAATGCTTTCAGTTTTTCACCATGGAGAATGATGTTTGCTGTGGGTTTGTCGTATGAGGCCTTTATTATGTTGAGGTAGGCTCCTTCTATGCCCACTTTCTGGAGTTTTTATCATAAATGGGTGTTGAATTTTGTCAAAAGCCTTTTCTGCATCTATTGAGATGATCATATGGCTTTTATTCTTCAATTTGTTAATATGGTGTATCACATTGATTGATTTGCATATATTGAAGAATTCTTGCATCCCTGGGATAAATCCCACTTGATCATGGTGTATGATCCTTTTAATGTGTTGTTGGATTCTGTTTGCTAGTATTTTGTGGAGGAATTTTGCATCTATAGTCATCGGTGATATTGGTCTGTAATTTTCTTTTTTTGGAGTATCTTTGTCTGGTTTTGGTATCAGAGTGATGGTGGCCTCACAGAATGAGTTTGGGAGTGTTCCTTCCTCTGCAATTTTTTGGAAGAGTTTGAGAAGGATGGGTGTTAGCTCTTCCCTAAATGTTTGATAGAATTCACCTGTGAAGCCATCTGGTCCTGGATTTTTGTTTGTTGCAAGGTTTTAAATCACAGTTTCAATTTCATTACTTGTGATTGGTCTGTTCATATTTTCTATTTCTTCCTGGTTCAGTCTTGGAAGGTTATACCTTTCTAAGAATTTGTCCCTTTCTTCCAGGTTGCTCATTTTATTGGCGTAGAGTTGCTTGTAGTAGTCTCTTAGGATGCTTTGTATTTCTGTAGTGTCCATTGTAACTTCTTTTTCATTTCTAATTTTATTGATTTGAGTCCTCTCCCTCTTTTTCTTGATGAGTCTGGCTAATGGTTTATCAATTTTGTTTATCTTCTCAGACAACCAGCTTTTAGTTTGATTGATCTTTGCTATTGTTTTCTTTGTTTCTATTTCATTTATTTCTGCTCTGATCGTTATGATTTCTTTCCTTCTACTAACGTTGGGTTTTGTTTGTTCTTGTTTCTGTAGTTCCTTTAGGTGTAAAGTTAGATTGTTTATTTGAGATTTTTCTTGTTTCTTGAGGTAGGATTGTATTGCTCTAAACTTCCCTCTTAGAACTGCTTTTGCTGCATCCCATAGGTTTTGGATTGTCATGGTTTGTTGTCATTTATCTCTAGGTATTTTTTGATTTCCTCTTTGATTTCTTCAGTGATCTCTCGGTTATTAGTAACGTATTGTTTAGCCTCCATGTGTTTGTGTTTTTCATGTTTTTTTCCTTGTAATTGATTTCTAATCTCACAGCGTTGTGGTCAGAAAAGATGCTTGATATGATTTCAATTTTCTTAAATTTCCTGAGGCTTGATTTGTGACCCAAGATGTGCTCCATACTGGAGAATGTTCCATGTGCACTTGAGAAAAAGTGTAATCTGCTGTTTTTGGATGGAATGTCCTATAGGCAGGCAGATTCTTAACCACTGAGCCATCAGGGAAGTCCAGGAGCACAGAGTCTTAACCACTGGACCACCAGGGAAGTCCCATCTTTATGTTATTTTATTATGGAATTTAACCTCACCTCCCAAACTAGTTTCCTCTTCTGTCTGGTCTCTCTTCATTCTACTAGTTCTGCATCCCAAGTTAGGGAACCTAGCTGGCAAGTTCAAAACTTCTCAGAATGCATGGAAGGAGGAGACTCTGAGTGACAAAAGACAAAACTCTTGTTAGCTAGAAAGGAGTGTGAGGGTGGGAAGAAAACAGAGACGTTCACATGTTAGCAAATCACATTAACATTTAGGTCCAAAACTTACAGCTTCAAAATCCCCACCTCAAGGACCTCAGCTCTACTTTTTTGTGTGTGGTAAAGTATACATGATGTAAAACTTACCATTTTACCCATTTTTAAGTGTACAGTTTAGTGGCATTCACATGCCACTTCACATTCACAATGTACTTCACATTCACAATGTGAAGTACATTCACATTGTTATGCAATCATCACCATCGTCTATCTCTAGAACTTTATCTTCCCAAACTGAAACTCCATACCCATTAAACAATAACTCCCCATTCTCCCCCTCCCCCTGCAAGCGCCATTCTACTTTGTCTCTATGAGTTTGACTACTCAGGTACCTCATATAAATGGAATCATACAATATTTGTCCTTTTGTGACTGGCTTATTTCACTTGGCATAATGTCTTCAAGGTTCATCCATTTGTAACATGTGTTAGACTATAAATCCTTCTTTTTTAAGGCTGAATAATATTCCATTGTATGTATATAATCACACTTTGTTTATCCATTCATCCACTAATGGACATTTGGGTTGTTTCCACATTTTTGGCTATTGTGAATAATGCTGCTAGGAACATGGGTGTACAAATATCTGTTGGAGAGAACTTAAAAAAAAAATCAGTTCTTTTGAGTATACACCCAGAAACTCAGCTCTGCTTTTATTTTTTTATTATTATTTTCTTTTACTTTTTTGGGGGGTGGGGCATGCCATGTGGCATATGGGATCTTAGTTCCCTGACCAGGGATCAAACCCTGTGCTCTCTACGTAGGGAGCACAGAGTCTTAACCACTGTACTGCCTGGGAAGTCCCAAGCTCTGCTTTTAAAGCTTCTTTCCCTCCCAGTGTCCTGGAGCCTGGGCTGCCTGCTGGCATTTGAGCCAGGCTTTTGTGGCAGCTGCTGCTCATAGCACTCCACTGGGCCACCACTGGGCAGTTGTTCTAGCCATTCTCTTCTGAGTCACTATTCTCTTAGCAATACTCAGTCTTTCCTTGCAATCTGCCCGCTTGCTCTCCAACCCCCAGCCCTGACCCTCATCACTTTCTGAAGAAGATGTAACTATGCATGTCTGAATCCTACTTATGAACATGGTTTGAATTCTTATCCAAGGGGGCTCCTTGGGCCCCCATGTAAATCAGTGGCTGCAAATAGATGGGGTGGGGCAGGGAGAGATTTGTGGTGGGGATTATCATTTCATCTGTTTATGATATTCTAATTATAGAGTGCCCATAGCTCAAGGAAAGGGATTTTTGAGAATTGATATAAAGTCAACATTCAAAGAAAATCTATTGTGGAATAAAAGGATTTATTTTGTGAATGTGGCAGAAATCATGTAAGTGCTTTCCATTGGAAATAGGAAAAAATACACATAGGCCATAATATTAATTTCTCTATTTTGAAAAACTATAGAAAATCAGCGTATCTCCAAAGCCACAGAAAGAGTGAAGGCTCCACTATTTGCCAATTGTCTCAGTAAAGGCCTTCTGTGGGCCTGGTCTTGGTTTGGCTGGATCACGGTTTATAAAGTACTCTATAGGATGTAAGTATATTGTTTTACCCTTGGAGTTTTCAGGACCCAGATCCTTTTTGGCAAGGGATTTGTAGGTTTAAACAAATGTCCATCAAGCTTTTAGTGAGTAGTGTTTCTGTCCTAGGCAGTATTTAAAATGAAAAGAGACTATGGGGTGGGAGAAGGAATGAGAGGAAAAAGCAATTACTTTGATTTAAATTGTTAAAAGAGAAAAGTTCTTCTTTTGTCTAGGGATAAAGCACAGCTTGTAGGGTTGTGGGATGTTGATAAGCCCGGTAATAATGGGTTTGGTCTCTATGTCCTTTGGCTCCCCCAGGGGCTTCAAGACAAAGTTTTGCAGAATGGTGGTGAGAAACAGGAACAACTCCACGCGGGCCAGGCCCTCTCCAACACATGCCCGTTTCCCTGGAAGGAGGAGACAGTTCCATTAGCTTGTTCCAAATTCAAATACAATAGCTCGTATTCAAATACTATACACTCCTAACAGCCAATGAAAACACTGATCAGAAAAGGGATGGCTAAGAAACTGCTGGAGGACAATGAACTGGTACAGTTCTTCTAGACGGATATTTGTCAATACATATCAAAACTCTCTAAAGAAATTTTCACTCTTAATTCAGTAATTCTCCTTCTGGGGATTTATCTGTAGGAATTAGAGATTCACCTATGAGCGTGTCACTTGCATTGTTATTTATGACACTGATGAGTTAGTTGAAAACTAGACATCCACCTATACTGGATTAATTAAATAAATCCTTGTGCATCTATCATGCAACACAACCTAAACATGTTTGTACGGAAGATTATTTAATACTGTCTTATATCACAACACACTAAGCAAAAGCAGGTTATCAAATAGATTGTACAGAATGAGCCTGATTTTTTAAAATAAAATATACATTTATTATGTATATCTAGACAACTGTGTGAAGTATATATAGCAAAATATTAACAGCGATTATAGCCTGAATCTGAAATTCAGGCTATAGCTGAAATTGCAAATGATTTTCCTTTTTCTTTTTTTCCTTTTTACAAATCCACCCATCCACTCATCCATCTATTTATGGCTGCGCTGGGTCCTCGCGGCTGCTCGCGCCCCCCACCCCCACCAGGCTGCGGAGAGCAGGGGCCACTCCTCGCGTCGGTGCGCGGCCCGCACCGCGGCGGCCCCTCGCGTCACAGAGCTCTGGCCCCAGGCACGCGGGCTCAGCAGCCACGGCCCAAGGGCTCCAGAGCGCAGGCCCAGCAGCCGTGGCGCACGGGCTCAGCCGCTCCTTGGCATGCGGGAGCCCCCGGGCCAGGGCCGGAACCCGAGTCTCCCGCATTGGCAGGTGGACTCCCAACCACTGCACCACCAGGGAAGTCCCTCCGTTCTCTTTTTTTTTTTGCTCTTCTGCATTTTCCATCTTTTATACTGAACACTTACTATCACTGTAATTAGAAATAAAACATACTGTTATTTTTGAAAATACTAATCAAATGATTGACTAGGGTAACAAAGAAAAAGAATGGGTGCTGAGAAATCCTAAGTTGTCTTTATGACTTTATGAGAACTAGCAACTGGGAGCCAACCAGCGCTTGCAAAGAGGCAAGGGTATGTGGGGCTCCGGACTTCAGAGGGGAAGAAAGAGGATGAAGTGGCCAAGGTGTCTCTGATGGCCTCTCTAAGAATCAGAAAATTAATAATGGTTAATAATTTTATAAGAAGAGAGAAACTTGAACATTTTGTTTTGAAAAAGTCATATTATGAAAGGGAGATCAACAGGCAAGAGTTTGTAAAAGGAGGTCCCTTTGTTATCTGATAATGTGTGACATCTGAATTAAATTGATTTGCCTTGGTTTCTTGAAAAACTAGCATTGTACTCAATCACCAAACAACAAAAGAGTCCCTGGAAGACTTACCTGATCCTACTGGTATACAGACGTAAATGGATCCATCCCGATTTGGGGGTATATAACAGATTGATTTGATTGACTTTGCTATCATCAATGGATTACTTAGTTATGCCATATTCAGTAAAGCTAAAAGTTATCCAAAAGGTGCATGTGTATGGTTTGGATGGGGTGTATTTGTATTTACCCATGGAAAAAGGCACGAAGTATTCTGTTTTCCTGACGCTGCCATTTTTATCCAAAAAGTGACCTGGGTCAAACTTCTCTGGGTTGGGAAATTCCTTGCAATCATACAGGACCGAAGACAGTAATGGCAATACAGTAGCGCCCTGGAACCAAGAAATGGAGAGTGGAGTGGCACATTATCATGCTTACCTTTGGTTCATAAAAAGTCTAACACTTTTAATCACAGTGGACTAAATAGGATCGAGCACTCTTAAGTTTGCCTGGAGAGGACTGTCTCGTGTGATGGCTCTTTTACACACATTATCATACAATATCTTTTATCAAGTAGTAAGATGGTTCTCTGTGGGAAGAGCACTGTTATGGTCAATGTGCAATAATCAATTGTTAAAAAGCTAAGGTTTGCAACCCATATTGTCTAGACATGCGCTTTACTGGAATTGTTGCCTCAAATTGAAAGAGCTCACATTTCATTATTTTTTTCTTTCTGAATTCAAGTGTGAATGGAAGAAAATGAGAGATGGAAACTTGTAATCTATAAAATCTATTGGGTCAAACCCCACTTCCCTCACTTGTAAAATGGGGTGGGGTAACAACAATAGGCTTTCCTCTTTGCCCCATTAGATTTTGTGAGATTTAAATGACAAAATAATAACGACCATTGATATGGAACACTTCACATTTACCTGACATTGTGTTTAGTAGTTTATAAATTTAATTCTCACTTCAACCATATCCAGTAGGCGCTTTTTGTTTGTTTGTTTGTTTGTTTCACATTGTATAAATGCAGAAATTGAGATTCAGAGAGAAGAAATAACTTACTTGAGGTTATACTTTTAGCAAGTGGCATGGTTAGAATTTGACCCATCTATCTATGGGTCATAAAGCACCCCTGTTTAAGTGAAAGCCTCCTCTTCCCATTTTTACTTCATTTTGTATTTCCTGAAACATTATTTCACAAGTTTTGGAGTAGGTAATACATGCACATGGTATAAAATACACACACAAAAAAAAGTACGAAAGGGTTCAAAGTGAAAATAAGTCTCTTTCCTATTCTCAAGTCCCCTGGTTTCCTTCTTAATGTAATCACTGTTACCAGTGTATGATATATCCTTTATGAGACATCTTATGGATTAAAAAAAAAAGGTGCACACCTATTTCCTACTTTTTCCACAAATAGTAGCATCCTGTAGTGTTCTGTAGCTTGCTTAGTATTCTACTTTACATAAATAATTTTTAGGGAATTCCCTGGCGGTCCAGTGGTTAGGACTTGGTGCTTTCACTGCCAGGGGCCAGTTTCGATCCCTGGTCGGGGATCTAAGATCCTGTAAGCCATGCAGCGTGGCCAAAAATAATAATAATAATAATAATAATAATAATAATAATTTTAAGTCCTTTTTAAATGAATATTCAGCACCAATATTGCTGCAATGAATATTATTTGGGGGGAAATATATACAAAGGATAAATTCCTAGTAGTGGAACTGCTTTTCAAATTTCTATGCACATTTTGAATTTTCATAGAAATTGCAACGATACCTTCCATGGAAGTTACACCAATTTATACTACTAGCAAAAACATATGTTTTTTTATATCTTGCCAACATATTGTGACAAGTGAAAACATGTTTCTTTATCATTTTTATTTTCAATATATTTTATTGTGTAAGTATATTTTCACATATTTAAAAACCATTTGTAATTACTTTCACTCAAATTTAAATTTTGTCTCCCATGCATTTTATCTGTTGGTTCTGGGGTTTTTTCATGCTGACTGTAGGAGTTCATTTTATTTTTCAGTAATTAGTTCTTTGTTCTTATGAACTATGAAACATTTTGTCTCAATTTGTCAATTGTCTTTTGACTTTGTTTCTTTTTCTTAGGTAGATTTTTCTTATTTGCATGTAACCAAATTTATCTATTTTTAAATGTATAGCCCTCTTATTCCTCTTTTCTTTGGTCAATGTTAGAAAGTCTTTCTTTACTCTGAAATTCTCAAAAAAAATTATTGCTTTTATCCTTAGCACTTTTATAGTTTAATATTCTATGTGTATATATTTGAGCCACCAAGAATAAATTTTCATATGAAATTTATTTTATATGAAAGTTTGAGGTAGGGATTTATTATTCTTTTTTTCCCAACTCCCCTGGGAGTTCTACAACTGAATAATCAATATTTTTCCTCTAGATTACAAGGAAAAAGCCACCTTTATCATATACTAAGTTTCCATGTATAATTACATTTATTTCTAGATTTTATTTGATTGATCTGTCTACTCAAGAAGCTGTATTATAGTGCTTTAATAACTGTGACCTTATATTATGTTTTAATATTTGGTAGGACCTGTCCCTGACTATTCTTTATTTTTTAATTTCCCATATCAAATTTGAGATCTGTTAGTTTAGTTCCAAAAAAGTATCTAGTTTATATTTTCATTGAGATCTCATAAATGCATAGATTAATTTCAGGGTAACTACTATCTTCCTACCTGAACACAGAATAAGTCTTCTAATTTATTCAAAACTTGTATATCTTTCATTAACATTTTAAGGGTTTTTTTTTCTGGTATAAATCTTGCAAATTTCTTATCAAGTATATTCCTAAGTATTTTATCCTCGTTTTTATCAATAAAAAGCTTTTATTCATTATGTTTTTAAAACATAGCTTTTATTTTATATAGGGTAGAAACTGATTTTTTTAATAATAAATTTGTACCCAACCACTGGAAAATTCTATTTTTGCAGTGGTACTTAAGTTAATTTTCTTGAGTTTTCCAGGTACAGTTATGTCACCTACAAATTGACGCCAGCTCTTAAATGTTTTATCTCATTACCTTTTTCTAATTCTAGTTAAATACTGGTAATGGTGGATAGCCTTGTCTTATTCTTGATATTAATAGGCATGCTTTTAGTCAAAAAGCATGATTTGGGAAATATGTTTTCCGTGGCTAATGAGGTATTTATCTATTCCTATTTTTTTAAGGGTTAAACTCTTTAATATTATCAAAAGCATTTTCTGTACAAATGTGATTATCATGTGATTTTTCTCTAAATTCTATTTATATGGTGAATTTTATTAAACCAGATTTTCTGGTGTTAGACCATTCCTGTGTTCCTGATTACCTTCACTTGCTGGTGATGTAGTATTTTTAATGTGATGCTAGACTTATGTGTTAATAGACTTTTGCATTGACATTTGGCAGTAAGGTTGGGGGCTGTTTCAGTTTTGCAGTATTCTGTCACCTTTTCTTCCTCTTCTATACCCTTGAATGGATTAAATGTAAAACCCAACCCCTTAATCACTACAGAAGACTGACTACAGAAGACTGACTACTCTTTTGTTAACTGTTAACTGTCATGGGCAGCAATATCCCAAATGTCCTGGTATATGAGGTCTTCAGAAGAAAGAATTCGGGTCAAAGAAAGTTGACATTTGACTTGATTACTTTAGAGCTGCATATACATTTTCCATCTCTTCCCCCTTTTTAAAATCCATCATGGAAAATCAGGTTTCTGTTCCCACAAGATTCGCATTAATGCAAATCACTTCTCCCTCAATACATTCTACGTGAGAGTGTGAGGGGCCTTGGGAGCCCCAGGTCAGCTTCCCCATTCCAGGAAGGCAGAGACAGGACCACAGAGGTGACAGAATGGCCTGAGGGTGCACTGCATGGCAATGACAGATTTCAAACCCAGGCCATGTGACTCTGACCTTGTGTTCTTTCCATGTCTCTCAATTGCCTCTCTTCCTGAAACAGAACTGAGATGTCTCTAACAGACCCCACTGAGGTATCATGCTGCTCCCTTCTATCCCAGCCAGCTTTCCCAGACACCTCTAACCTTAGGGATGAAGTACTGTCTGAATTTCGTGTCCCGGACCACAGTACGGGGCATGTTAGAAGGAAGGAGGGTGATGTATCTTTGTATCTCATGAAGCACGGCCTCTGTATAGGGCAGCTTTATCTTGTCCTTCATGCAGGGGCTTTGGTTGCATCCAATTACACGGTCAATTTCTTCATGAACTTTGGCTGCAAAGACATGAATCATGAATGCTACTCAAGAGATGTGTCCCCTGGACACCTGGAAATGCTTACGATGTATAATAGAAAGTGGCCTAGAAAAGGCTCCCAAGGTCAAAGACATGTTGCTAAACAGCCCACGGGTCTGCTCCTCAATGGAATTTCTATTTTCTATTTTCTAGTCTAAAAGACCAGAGATTTTGCTGCAGGAAACATAAAAGCTGCATCAGCTATGTCCTTGGCCTCCTGCCTGAATTGGTTTGTCCTCCTGTACAGGTGAGGAGATGACATCTGTGGCAGGGATTAAGGTTTACCCCAGATTCCTGGCAAAGCAGCTGTAGAGAGGAAATGTTTAATCCTCACTCTAGTAGGAGCATCTGCTTTGTCAGCCTCATCCAGTCTCCTACACATTTTGTGGGAATGGCAAACACCATTTTGTTAAGCAGTATAAACACTGGCTTTCTAAGACCTGTGCTCTGAGAACGTGCTTGAGAAAATCACGCTACTACAATTTCATTTTTTAATTTTAAATTACATTGGAGCTAAAAATTCCCTTTGGGGAGTCTGACCCATTTTCAAGATGGAAAAACACAGGCCTGTGAGGTGAACTAACTTGTTTGAGGTCACACAGGCAGGTATGGGCAGGCCGAGAATGAGAATCCACCGTGGGAATCCATGCATCCCTCATCTAAATAAGGCTCACTCTTCAGCATTGCATCACATATGGAAGAGTTGGGATTCAGAAGCTTCTCTGTGTTTAAACTTAAATGAAAGTCTTTGGGTTCGTAAAGTTCTCTCTTTCTTATCAGCATCATTTGATATAATTCTGATCTATAAAATCAAACCACATGGATGACCCTTTGCATGATGTTCTACAAGGCAGTCCAAAGAAAGAGAAGTCGTCACTGCCAGTAGTATCTTCCCACCCTCACCAGTGCCAGGAGCTCATATTTTATCCTACATAAATACTTAGGATATCTGCTGTACCTTGAACCTCAGGGTATTTCATTAGGAGCAGGAGCCCATAGCTCAGAGTGATACTGGTTGTCTCTATTCCCGCTGAAAACAGATTTGATCCACAGGTTGCCAAGTTCTCCAAGTGAAATTCAGACTCTGGGTTCTGTTTCTCCTGTAGATGGTACAGTTAATGGTCACATGAGTTAAAAAGAAGGCAGTGGCTTATCAGAGCTCTATGATCACACCCCATCCTAGCAATGGGCTTCATTTTGTGCACGGTAGGGTGGTAGATAAAAAAATCCATCATGGAATCGAAACTTCTGGTTCAAATCCCGGGTTGGTCAATGAACAGATGTGTGCACTTGGCAAGTTACTTTACCTTTTTACTCAATTTCATCATCTGTGAAATTAGGGTAAAAAATAGAACATACCCCATAGGGTTATTATAAAGATTAAAAGAATTAATCGGTGGAAGATCTTGGAAAAATTCTTCATATATACAAATACTCAAAGAATAGTATCTTCTTTTACTATATTTAACGAAAAAGACTAGATGATAAGCTCCATGTGAGCACAATGTAGAGAAATCACTGGTTTGGGACTGGTCTGTTTCCTTCACTTACAAAGACATAGGTATTCGCAGCCCCACACTCTCACATATGACACTCATCATTATTAATGGCATTTCTTTTTTTTTTATTGGAGTATAATTGCTTTACAATGTTGTGTTAGTTTCTGCTGTACAACAAAGTAAATCAGCTATATGTATACATATATCCCCTCCCTCTTAAGCCTCCCTCCCACCCACCCCCATTATTGGCATTTCTACTATGAAGACTGTACTTGTACATATAGGACATTTTGACTCATAATTTTTTGCCTGGAATCTACAAAGTCTTTAGAAAATAAACTGATCCAGGGCTTAAAAACAGTGAGTGAGCTTTCTTTTTTTTTTTTTTTTTGCACCCTTCTAATGTTTAAATCAAAAATATATTTTTATTTTTATTTTTTCATATATCTACATTTACTTTGCAAAAGTAATACATATACATCATAGACATACAAATACATTGTAGTGTTACATACAGGAATGCATTATATGTGTACAAATACATGAACACTGTCAAAAATTTACAAAATACAGGGGAATTAGAAGAAAATTAATCCTATCATTTAAGTAATGAACATTGACAATATTTTGGCATATATTCCCCAATTTTTTCCTTTTTCTTTTTTTTGAATTTTAGAATTTTATTTTTTTATACAGCAGGTTCTTATTAGTTATCCATTTTATACATATTAGTGTATATATGTCAATCCCAATCTCCCAGTTCATCCCACCACCACCACCACCACCACCCCCGACTTTCCCCCCTTGGTGTCCATACGTTTGTTCTCTACATCTGTGTCTCTATTTCTGCCTTGCAAACCAGCTCATCTGTACCATTTTTCTAGATTCCACATATACACGTTAATATACGATATTTGTTTTTCCCTTTCTGATTTACTTCACTCTGGATGATAGTCTCTAGATCAATCCACGTCTCTACAAATGACCCAATTTCATTCCTTTTTATGGCTGAGTAATATTCCATTGTATATATGTACCACATCTTCTTTATCCATTCGCCAGTCAATGGGCATTTAGGTTGCTTCCATGACTGGCTATTGTAAATAGTGCTGCAATGAACATTGGGGTGCATGTGTATTTTTGAATTATGGTTTCCTCTGGGTATATGCCCAGGAATGGGATTGCTGGGTCATATGGTAGTTCTATTTTCAGTTTTTTAAGGAACCTCCATACTGTTCTCCACAGTGGCTGTATCAATTTATATTCCCACCAACAGTGCAAGAGGGTTCCCTTTTCTCCACACCCTCTCCAGCGTTTGTTGGTTGTAGATTTTCTGATGATGCCCATTCTAACTGGTGTGAGGTGAGATACCTCATTGTAGTTTTGATTTGCATTTCTCTAATAATTAGTGATGCTGAGCAGGTTTTCATGTGCTTCTTGGCCATCTGTTATGTCTTCTTTGGAGAAATGTGTATTTAGGTCTTCTGCCCATTTTTTGATTGGGTTCTTTGTTTCTTTAATATTGAGCTGTATGAGCTGTTTATATATTTTGGAGATTAATCCTTTGTCTGTTGATTCATTTGCAAATATCTACTCCCATTCTGAGGGCTGTCTGAGGGCTGTTTATAGTTTCCTTTGCTGTGCAAAAGCTTTTAAGTTTCATTAGATACCATTTGTTTATTTTTGTTTTCCTTTCCATTACTCTAGAAGGTGGGTCAAAAAAAGATCTTGCTGTAATTTATGTCAAAGAGTGTTCTTCCTATGTTTTCCTCTAAGGGTTTTATAGTGTCTGGTCTTACATTTAGATCATTAATCCGTTTTCAGTTTATTTTTGTGTATGGTGTTAGGGAGTGTTCTAATTTCATTCTTTTACATGTAGCTGTCCAGTTTTCCCAGCACCACTTATTGAAGAGACTGTCTTTTCTCCATTGTATATCCTTGCCTGCTTTGTCATAGATTAGTTGACCATAGGTGTGTGGATTTATCTCTAGGCTTTCTATCCTATTCCATTGATCTATATTTCTGTTTTTGTGCCAGTACCATATTGTCTTGATTACTGTAGCTTTGTAGAACAGTCTGAACTCAGGGAGCCTGATTCCTCCAGCTCCATTTTTTCCCCTCAAGATTGCTTTGGCTATTCAGGGTTTTTTTGTCTCCATACAAATTTTAAGATTTTTTTTTTTTGTTCTAGTTCTGTAAAAAATGCCATTGGTAATTTGATAGGGACTGCATTGAATCTGTAGATTGCTTTGGGTAGTATAGTCATTTTCACAATATTGATTCTTCCAATCCAAGAACATGGTATATCTCTCCATCTGTTTGTGTCATCTTTGATTTCTTTCATCAGTGTCTTATAGTTTTCTGCATACAGGTCTTTTACCTCCTTAGGTAGGTTTATTCTTAGATATTGTATTCTTTTTGTTGCAGTGGTAAATGGGAGTGTTTCCTTAATTTCTCTTTCAGATTTTTCATCATTAGTGTATAGGAATGCAAGAGATTTCTGTGCATTAATTTTGTATCCTGCAACTTTACCAGATTCACTGATTAGCTCTAGTAGTTTTCTGGTGGCATCTTTAGGATTCTCTATGTATAGTATCATGTCATCTGCAAACAGTGACAGTTTTACGTCTTCTTTTCCTATTTGGATTCCTTTTATTTTTCTTCTCTGATTGACGTGGCTAGGACTTCCAAAACTATGTTGAATAATAGTGGCGGGAATGGACATCCTTGTCTTGTTCCTGATCTTAGAGGAAATGCTTTCAGTTTTTCACCACGGAGAATGATGTTTGCTGTGGGTTTGTCGTATGAGGCCTTTATTATGTTGAGGTAGGTTCTCTCTATGCCCACTTTCTGGAGAGTTTTTATCATAAATGGGTGTTGAATTTTGTCAAAAGCCTTTTCTGCATCTATTGAGATGATCATATGGCTTTTATTCTTCAATTTGTTAATATGGTGTATCACATTGATTGATTGAAGAATTCTTGCATCCCTGGGATAAATCCCACTTGATCATGGTGTACGATCCTTTTAATGTGTTGTTGGATTCTGTTTGCCAGTATTTTGTGGAGGAATTTTGCATCTATATTCATCGGTGATATTGGTCTGTAATTTTCTTTTTTTGGAGTATCTTTGTCTGGTTTTGGTATCAGAGTGATGGTGGCCTCACAGAATGAGTTTGGGAGTGTTCCTTCCTCTGCAATTTTTTGGAAGAGTTTGAGAAGGATGGGTGTTAGCTCTTCCCTAAATGTTTGATAGAATTCACCTGTGAAGCCATCTGGTCCTGGATTTTTGTTTGTTGCAAGGTTTTAAATCACAGTTTCAATTTCATTACTTGTGATTGGTCTGTTCATATTTTCTATTTCTTCCTGGTTCAGTCTTGGAAGGTTATACCTTTCTAAGAATTTGTCCCTTTCTTCCAGGTTGCTCATTTTATTGGCGTAGAGTTGCTTGTAGTAGTCTCTTAGGATGCTTTGTATTTCTGTAGTGTCCATTGTAACTTCTTTTTCATTTCTAATTTTATTGAGTCCTCTCCCTCTTTTTCTTGATGAGTCTGGCTAATGGTTTATCAACTTTGTTTATCTTCTCAAAGAACCAGCTTTTAGTTTGATTGATCTTTGCTATTGTTTTCTTTGTTTCTATTTCATTTATTTCTGCTCTGATCGTTATGGTTTCTTTCCTTCTACTAACGTTGGGTTTTGTTTGTTCTTGTTTCTGTAGTTCCTTTAGGTGTAAGGTTAGATTGTTTATTTGAGGTTTTTCTTGTTTCTTGAGGTAGGATTTTATTGCTCTAAACTTCCCTCTTAGAACTGCTTTTGCTGCATCTCATAGGTTTTGGATTGTCATGGTTTGTTGTCATTTGTCTCTAGCTATTTTTTGATTTCCTCTTTGATTTCTTTAGTGATCTCTTGGTTATTTAGTAGCCCACTGTTTAACCTCCATGTATGTGTGTTTTATATAGTTTTTTTCCTGTAATTGATTTCCAATCTCATAGCGTTGTTGTTAGAAAAGATGCTTGATATGATTTCCATTTTCTTAAATTTTCCAAGGCTTGATTTGTGACCTACGATGTGATCTATCCTGGAGAATGTTCCATGTGCACTTGAGAAGAAGGTGTATTCTGCCACTTTTGGGTGGAATGTTCTATAAATATCAATTAAATCTATCTGGTCTAATGTGTCATTTAAAGCTTGTGTTTCCTTATTAATTTTCTGTCTGGATGATCTGTCCATTGGTGTAAGTGAGGTGTTAAAGTCCCCCACTGTTATTATGTTACTGTCGATTTCCTCTTTTGTAGCCATTAGCATTTGCCTTATGTATTGAGGTGCTCCTATGTTGGGTGCATATATATTTATAATTGTTATATCTTCTTCTTGGATTGATCCCTTGATCATTATGTAGTGTCCTTGCTTGTCTCTTGTAACATTCTTTATTTTAAAGTCTATTTTATCTGATATGAGTATTGCCACTCCAGCTTTCTTTTGGTTTCCATTTGCATGGAATATCTTTTTCCATCCCCTCACTTTCCTTCTGCATGTGTCCCTAAGTCTGAAGTGGGTCTCTTGTAGACAGCATATATATGGGTTTCGGTTTTGCATCCATTCAGTGAGCCTGTGTCATTAGGTTGGAGCATTTAATCCATTCACATTTAATTCAGCATTTAATCCATTCATTAAGGTAATTATCGATATGTATGTTCCTATGACCATTTTCTTAATTGTTTTGGGTTTGTTTTTGTAGGTCCTTTTCTTCTCTTGTGTTTCCCACTTAGAGAAGTTCCTTTAGCATTTGTTGTAGAGCTGGTTTGGTGGTGCTGAATTCTCTTAGCTTTTGCTTGTCTGTAAAGCTTTTGATTTCTCCGTCGAATCTGAATGAGATCCTTGTTGGGTAGAGTAATCTTGGTTGTAGGTTCTTCCCTTTCATCACTTTAAATATATCATGCCACTCCCTTTTGGCTTGTAGAGTTTCTGCTGAGAAATCAGCTGTTAACCTTATGGGAGTTCCCTTGTATGTTATTTGTCATTTTTCCCTTGTTGCTTTTAATAATTTTTCTTTGTCTTTAATTTTTGTCAATTTGATTACTATATGTCTCAGTGTGTTTCTCCTTGGGTTTATCCTGTATGGGACTCTCTGCGCTTCCTGGACTTGGGTGGCTATTTCCTTTCCCATGTTAGGGAAGTTTTCGACTATAATCTCTTCAAATATTTTCTCAGGTCCTTTCCCTCTCTCTTCTCCTTCTGGGACCTTCATAATGCGAATGTTGTTGCATTTAATGTTGTCCCAGAGGTCTGTTAGCTGTCTTCATTTCTTTTCATTCTTTTTTCTTTAGTTTGTTCCACAGCAGTGAACTCCACCATTCTGTCTTCCAGGCCACTTATCCGTTCTTCTGCCTCAGTTATTCTGCTATTGATTCCTTCTAGTGTATTTTTCTTTCCAGTTATTGTATTGTTCATCTGTGTTTGTTTGTTCTTTAATTCTTCTAGGTGTGGGTTCTTTAATTCTTCTAGGTCTTTGTTAAACATTTCTTGCATCTTCTCAATCTTTGCCTCCATTCTTTTTCCAAGGTCCTGGATCATCTTCACTATCATTATTCTGAATTCTTTTTCTGGAAGGTTGCCTATCTCCACTTCATTTAGTTTTTTTTTCTGGGGTTTTATCTTGTTCCTTCATCTGGTACATGGTCCTCTGCCTTTTCATTTTGTCTGTCTTTCTGTGAATGTGGTTTTCATTCCACAGGCTGCAGGATTGTAGCTTTTCTTGCTTCTGCTGTCTACCCTCTGGGGGATGAGGCTATCTAAGAGGCTTGTGCAAACTACCTAATGGGAGGGACTGGTGGTGGGTAGAGCTGGGTGTTGCTCTGGTGGGCAGAAGCTCAGTAAAACTTTAATCTGCTATCTGCTGATGGATGGGGCTGAGTTCCCTCCCTGTTGGTTGTTTGGCCTGAGGTGACCCAGCACTGGAGGCTACAAGCTCTTTGGTGGGGCTGTTGGTGGACTCCAGGAGGGCTCACGCCAAGGAGTACTTCCCAGAACTTTTGCTGCCAGTGTCCTTGTCCTCACGGTGAGACACAGCCACCCACCCCACCCCCCACAGGAGACCCTCCAACACTAGCAGGTAGGTCTAGTTCAGTCTTCTGTGGGTCACTGCTCCTTCCCCCTGGGTCCTGATGTGCACCTACTTTGTGTGTGCCCTCCAAGAGTGGAGTCTCTGTTTCTCCCAGTCCTGTTGAAGTCCTGCAATCAAGTCCTGCTAGCCTTCAAAGTCTGATTCTCTGGGAATTCCTCCTCCTGTTGCCGGACCCCCAGGTTGGGACGCCTGACTTGGGGCTCAGAACCT
Organism: Eschrichtius robustus; assembly: GCF_028021215.1. Lineage (NCBI taxonomy): Eukaryota > Metazoa > Chordata > Mammalia > Artiodactyla > Eschrichtiidae > Eschrichtius > Eschrichtius robustus. The sequence continues at coordinate 110,864,219 of NC_090830.1, forward strand.
TCACTCCAGTGGGTGGACTTCTTTTTTTAAAAAAATTTTTTTAAAGAATTTGTTTTTTGTTTTTTAATTTATTTATTTTGGGCTGTGTTGGGTCTTCGTTGTTGCGCGGGCTTTCTCCAGTTGCAGTGAGTGGGGGCTACTCTTCATTGTGGTACGCGGGCTTCTCATTGCGGTGGCTTCTCTTGTTGCAGAGCATGGGCTCTAGGCACACGGGTTTCAGTAGTTGCAGCACGCGGGCTCAGCAGTTGTGGTGCATGGGCTTAGTTGCTCCACAGCATGTGCGATCTTCCCAGACCAGGGATCAAACCCGTGATCCCTGCATTGGCAGGTGGATTCTTAACCACTGCGCCACCAGGGAAGTCCCAGTGGGTGGACTTCTGTGGTATAATTGTTCTCCAGTTTGTGAGTCACCCACGCAGTGGTTATGGGACTTGATTTTATTGTGCTTGCACCCCTCCTACCGTCTTATTGTGGCTTCTCCTTTGTCTTTGGATGTGGGGTATCTTTTTTGGTGAGTCCCAGTGTCTCCCTGTTGATGATTGTTCAGCAGTTAGTTGCGATTCCAGTGCTCTCGCAAGACGGAGTGAGTGCATGTCCTTCTACTCTGCCATCTTGAACCAATCTCTGAGCTTTCTATTTTACAATTACAATACTAAAAATAATAGGGATTAAATCTTCTTCGTTGATGTATCCCTAACCCTTGGCACAATAGCCGGCACTAAGAATTTGTTGAATAAATTATTGTTTAATATATATAAACTAGTTAAGCTAATAAAATCTCTATTTTTCACTATAATTAAATTATTTTCATTGCTGATTAATTTTTGGTGGGCTTCTAATACCACTGTTTTTAAATTTAAGAAAAGTATTAGAGTACTTCTTTTAACTATTAGCTTTACTTTTAAAGCTCTGTATCAAGTTTTTCTTAACTCAGTTTCTTTATACCATGTCTCTCCTGTTCATTTCAAAATGGGATGATTTCTGCATATGGATGTCCAAGTTTTTAGGCACGTTGCCACTTCCTACCTATAGTTCTTACTGCCTTGATCTGGAATACTGAGCATTTTAAATAACTCCCTCACAACAGAAAGTCCAGTAGGTTTTGAAAAATCTTTGCTTGGGAAGAGAGTGAGGGAGAAAATGGAAATATCAACATATCTTCTATTTATGTTCTAACTCTCTATTTATGTTCTAACTCTGTAATTTAGCTAAGTAGAACTCCACCATTGGTGAACTCCACCATTTTGTTTAATTTTTAACACACCCATATCTGTTATGTAGTAAGGTTTAGAGATTAAAACATAATGCAACAAAATTTACAGGAAAGCAGAAATGCTTCAGAAGTTTCTATCCATTTTCTGTTGATAGTTATCTTAAAGGAAAAATAGATGTGGAGGGGAGGAGAGGAAGGAATGGTTGAAATCCAGACGTTGGCGTATCAACTTTCTTTTGTTCCTTCCTCTAGACTCTTTCAGAGGATCTCAAGGCTTTGGTATGTATGCTAACAACTGTCCCTTTCCAGTGTTTCCTGTATTGGTGAATGGCCCCAGCTTCCATCCAGTTAGGCAAGCCAGGAACACAGCTCCTCATCTCTTGCATTTCCCAACTCACCACCAAGACTGTTAATTTTACCTCCTAAAAGTATCTCAAATCTATCCACATCTTTTCATTTCCACCACCAGTACCCTTGGCCATCTTCTTTGCCTTGGGCCAGTGCAATCATCTCGTATAGAAAATGCTATTGGTGCCCTGCTCAGATCCCTTTTACTGGTTCTGATAACCTACCTCACAGCTGCTTTGGCTCACACCTGCAACTTTCTCTGGAGTCCCTTGGACACTGGACCCACAATGACAAGAGAAGCCTGGGAGGGAATCAGTCTCCCAGACCACCCTCATGGGGCTGCCTGTGACCAATGACTGATAGGTGCAAGAGTACAAAAGCCCAGCTCTGTTGCCCCAGGGAAGGACAAACTCTGCAGTGCAATTTATACTCTAGAGCCCCCTGTAGGATCAGGTAGAGACTAGGCTTCACCTGAAACCACATCTATTTTTAATTTTTCCCCTTCCTTATCCTGTTTCTCTCATTCACATACATAGAAGTTTCTCCTGATAGCACTCCCTTAATAAATCACTTCCACACAAATCCCTATTTTAGGCTCTGCTACCAGGAAATTTACCCTGAAACAACTCCTAGCTGTTCTCCTTGCATCCACTGTTGACCCCTATAATCTGTTCTCCACATCACAAATATGGTCATCCTTTACACAGTGCTTAGACCCTGCAAATGATTTTCACTGATATTAGGATAAAAGCTAAACTAATTAATGTGTCCTGCCAGGCCCTGCATGAATGGTCTGCCTGCTGACCTCGTGCTGTTTCAGCTTCTCTCCCACCACTCTCCCCTGCTCCCTCCCTTCCAGCCACACTGACTTTCTGTCTACCCCTCATATCCCCAAGCTTCCCTCTGCCTCAGGGCCTTTGCACATCTTGTTCCTCTGCTTGGTATATTTTTCTTTGCTACTTTTATGCAGATAATCCCTACTCACCTTTCAGCTCTCAGCTCAATTGTTCACCTACGTGAGCAGGGATGTATCCACTGGGCCTTGGTTTAGAAGTCCCTTCCTGACTCGAATTAGACTAGCATTAGTGTTCCTGCCACATTCTCCCATAACGATCTTGTACTTCCCCTATTAGCACTTCATTGTTACTGTTTGTTTTGATGATCTTTGCACTAGACTGTAAGCTCCATTAAGTCAAGGACTGTATCTTTGTTAATTAATTAATTAATTAATTCAATAATTATTTCAATAAATATTTATGTTTATCTACAATATTTTAGGCATTGTGCTAGTTGCTGGTGATACAAAGCGTGAAAAAATCGACAATACTGCAGCCCTTTGGAGTATACAGTGTAGTGGAGAATGTAGAGGTAAATTAAATAAATACTTTGTTAAACTATGATAAGTGCTATGAAAGAAAATTACAGGGTAGTATCTGATTCATCATTTTATTCCCTTTACCAAGCACCATGACTGATACAGAGTTGGTGTTAAATAAAATCTTTAAATGATTGAATTTATAACCTGGCTATTTTTTTTTTCTCTTTTCCAGACAAACATCTAGTCCTCTGAGAGCCAACAACAAACTTTTCCATCAGAATGAAGAGGCTATTTTGATGTACATTGTTGATAAGTGGAATGAGCTTGAATGACTCTACTGACCCCAGGGAAATTTCTGAGAAGAAAAAAGGGCATCAACATGCCTTCCTTCAACATGTTTTCTAAGGAAATCAAGCTTTCCAAATCAGCCCTCCTAGAGATTAAGAAGACTAAACAAGTTATTATTAATTGTTTGCTATAACTTGCACATTTATGATATACTTGAGTGGTGTTTTTCTTTTGTTTATATATATCTGGGGAAATTTGGCATAAATGAGGTTAATTTTATAGGGCTCAAAGAATTATTTTCAGATTTTAAGCTGTTATATGTGTATATACATTTAAATATCTTTTTTACAATCTATTGTTTGTCACAGTCTTGACTGTTTTTCTACTGATGTCCTCATGGACACTCATGCTGGTATTTTATGTCAGTGATGTTCTGAGGGTTGGTGGCTGTGTGATACTTGCTGTTCAATATGTTTAATACCATCCATGGTTAACGTATAATGTATTTGTTTTAGAACCCTTTATCTGTCACCAGTTTCAAATAACAAGATTGTTCTATGGGAAAACACAATCCAGTTTTTATAATGTATTGGTCTATGACATGCTACCTGGGAAGCACTGTGGCAAAAATGGCTGACTATGTATGTGTAAGTAATGTGTAGAGAAGATGCATGTGTGTTTAGCCACCCCAAGATAAATATATGCTCAGAAACATGCATATATATATATATATATATATATATATATATATATATGCATGTTTATATATATATATATGTAGCTCATTGTAAATATGTATCGAGAACACTTCATTAAATGCTAATATCCAAGTGTAGGAAGTAAATAGAAATACAAAGGAAAAAGAGGGCTTTGGACTATCTTTAAATTTCTGTTATTGTTAATAGTGTACCCCATTGCCATAAGATATCAAAATATTAAGAATTACCAAAATGCGGACTTCCCTGGTGGCGCAGTGGTTAAGACTCCACGCTTCCAATGCAGGGGGCCTGGGTTCGATCCCTGGTCAGGGAACTAGATCCCACATGCATGCTGCAACTAAGAGTTCACATGCCACAACTAAGGAGCCTGCCTGCCGCAACTAAGACCCAGCACAACCAAATTAAAAAAAAAAAAAAAAAGAATTACCTATATGGTGTGATTATGCTTTCCTGCATTTCCATGGACTGCTAAAATATAGTATCAGGGAAAGATGTCACATACAGTACCTGCTCCATCTTGCTGAGGAAACAGTCAATGTAGTCTCGAGGGTTATTATGATCCAGGGACTTTTGATGCTCCTTCACTTTTTCCAGAATAAAATATTTAATATCATTAAGCCTTTTTGAGAATGCTTTGTGCTCTCCAGGGAGATGCTTTATGAGTTTTGGCCATAGATTGTAAATCTAAAATGAGAAAAAAAATACATCAGCAATTCAGTTTGTGAAGAGAGACCAGTGTTTCTAAGTGGAGCACCTAACCCTCTGTGGGGTCTGGCTAGGGAGAATCTCTTCCTCCAGCTTCTGAGCAGAAGAGAAGGGAGGGTGACCATCACGTACATGAGAGAGCAGCCCCTTCCCATCTCCTTGCTCAATCGACCTTGGCCAACCTCAGAGTCAGAGATGGGGAGAATGTGTGTAGGGGCCTTAAAAGAAACGTAGGCAACTGGGAATGTGATGTCTTCTTTTGTGGGAGTCAACTCACAGAAGCAAGCAGAGGGCAGCCTTCCATAGGTGCTGGGGTAAGTGACACTGCACTCATCCACTCGACAAGACACACGTGGAGGGAAGGTGACAGTGCTTGTTGGCACGTGCTCATGGGGCAGGGGGGGGGAGCTCGCAGCCCTTTACCCTGCCTATGGGGTCCCAGTGCCCCCATGAGATCAACCGCAAGGGCAGATGCAGACTTGGCTTTACCTGGTTCCAGGGAGAGTTTATTCGATTAAAATTTTTATTCAACAAACTCAACAGGGAGAGTAACGTCTTATTGTTGTAGTGGAAACGCTCGTTGAAGAGGACGGAGCAGATCACATTGCAGGAAGCACAGGAGAGGGTGAAGACAGGGTCCAAGGGCTGAGCTGATGTGAGAAAAAAAAAACAATTCTAACATTTAGAATTTTCATCAGCTTGCATTAGGGCTTCAAGAACAGGGCCTCCCTCTTGCTCATATTGATACCTATATTTTATTTTCTCTAAACTTCTTCAGATTAGGATGTAGGGATCTTCTACTAGTACTACATGCTCTATAGTATTATACTATGCTACTACTACTAATTATTATGTTATTCAATGAATACTGTAATAGTCGTAAGAGCAACAGGTAATATTACGGAGTATTATACATGCTGGATACTGTGTAAATGTTTTGCAAACTGTATTATTTAACCCTCATTCTGAGGTTTGGTTTTTAGCCCCATTTTTCACATGAGGAAACTGCGTTTTAGAGAAGTTAAGTAACTTGTCCAAATTTACACATCCAGTAAGTGCCGAAGTTGGGAGATGAATCCAAACAAAGGGATTCATGAGTCCTAAGTAACAGTTTTGGGTCATTTTCTTCCTGTGGCCTTTTTCCTAGTCAACGCCCTGACTCATAGAGCAGCTTGTGGACTATTGCGTGCCTCCCAAAGGAGGAGCTTTGGTGGGAAGCTCTGTGTGTAGAAGCCCCTTGCCCCTAAAGGATGGTCAATGGAACGCACCCTCTGTTTTCCTGAGCTCCTCCACCAGAAACTGGGCCTCCTCCTGGACCCTCTCCTCGAGGCTCCTCTTCCCCATCCCAAAGTTCCTCAGGGTCATGAGGGAGAAGCGCCGCATTTGTTTCCACCTGTTTCCATTACTGAAAAAGATTCCTAGGAAAAGAAGCAAAGAGCAGGAAAGAATTTTGCATCATGGAGTCCGACTTTCCCTGAAGCTTATCTCTTGTGTCCACCCTGCACTGTTGCCAGTGCCCCTTATCAGGGATTTAGCAACTGGTCTTTGAAGAGCACAACATATTCTTTGGTTTGGGTGAAATATTTGTCACAAAGAAAATAAAACCCAAGCTCTGGTCAACAGAGGGCAGGGGTGATGGAGTCAGAAGGTGGGATCATTGGCAGGTAGAGAACATTCCCAAGTGTGGGAAGGGCCCTCTGTCTGGTTTTGTTAAAAATAGTAAAGACTGGCATGTGTTCTCACAAACCTCTTTCCTGAGTGTCTGTTTTACACTTAATATCCCTCTAACTTGTGGTTTAATCCTACCTGTGATTTTCTCTATTAGAGGATAAGCAACTGGAAAGCAGAGCAATAGGGAATATATGTTTCCATTCGCCTCTGAATTTACTACAGCTAATGTTAGCTAATCTGAACAAGAAGAAACTCAGGAGCAAAGGAACTCAGTATGTTCACACCAGTGTTTCTTCATTCCTTCCTCTGTACAAAACCAGTTACATGTCCTGAATTTCCTTAATGCACCACCAGTTTCCTAGTGCCCAAAATCCAAACCTCAGGGCATCTTCATATCCCTCTTGCCCTTCACCCTATACATCTGCACTTGGTAAGTCCTGTCGATTCCACCTCCAAAAGGTCTTTCTCATCTGTCCCTTCTTGTCAATTCATAGTACACTACCACACTTCAGGTTCTAACACTTTTACAGATTTTAAAAGTTCTAATCATCTTCAAACCAGTTTCCCCTTTCACTCCTCTAAATCTACAGTTTCCAGGTTACTCAAAATCAAATACAGGGACAATTAGGCTGGTGCTAAAATTCATTCAATGGGTCCCCCTACCCCACCCCCACCTCCCCACCCCGGTCTCATTCTGACACCTTTAAAACCTCAAACATTTCCATCATTCTCTCCCTTGGCTCTAACTCTGAGCATATAGACCAATCACAGCTGTTCACTAAAAGCAACTACATTGTTTTGCACCCTTATTTTGTTCATTCTCTCCCTTTTGCTGATAAGTCTGCTCCCGCCCTATTCGCTTTGTTGAGTTTCTAGCTTTCCTTTAAGAGCCATCTTGAAAACCTTCTCTTGGAAATCTTCCCTATCCTCTACTGGAGGTAATCTTGCCTTCCTTTAACTGAATTGGCTTGCATGATGCTTTAATACAATTTATCTTTTCTACCTTGTATTACAGCAATTTGTTTACTTGTGTTACTTCCTATACTAGATTTTACTTAGTTAAGTGACTGGCGCATCTCTCCAAATATTTCCTGTGACACATGATGATCTCTTACCTTGCACATAGAAGATGTTCAATACACAATAATTTAAATATTCATTTCACATCTACCAAATTAGCAAGCATTAAAAAGAAATTTTGTACCTAAAGCAATCAAGCTTGTGGCAAATTTGGTGCATTGTTTAGCCTCTTTGTATATCACGACCTATTCTGGAAATTAAAACAATATTTATAGCAAAAACTATTAAAATTGTCTTTGATCCATTAATTGCTTTCCTAAGAATTTACACAAAGAAATAATTCAGCGAAAGTTAAAAGGTGTACACTGCAATATCATCTATACTGATTTAAGAAATTTGTAAACAATCTAAATGCTAATGATAGGGTAATTTTTTGCATAATTATACAATGATAGTAAATCAATATTAGGAAAAGTAAGCAATTGTTAAAATGATGATTATGAAAACTATGTAAAAATAGCAGAAATGTTAATATTTAAAAGAAAAATCAGTATACAAATATGTCTATACTATAATTACAACTATGTAAAATATGTGCGCATATGAACAACATCTGGGAGATGGTACATAAAAATAAATATGTTACATCAACTATACTTCAATTAAAAAATTTTTTTTTAAAAATTTAAGAATAGGTTAGTGTATTGAGACTATGGTTAGTGGTTCTGAGTTCCAGAGATAGGCAAACTGAACTCAAATCTCTACTCCAAAACTTTCTAATTTGGGTGAGTTATTTAACTTCTGTTGCCTCAGCTTTTCCTCTGTTGAATGGAAATAAAAAATATTTTCCTCATGGGGCCACTGTGTTAACTGAATATGGTAATACATGAGAAGCCTCCAGCACAGTATCTGGCACATAAGAAGTATTTAGTTAGATAGCCTCAACCACCAGAGGGCAGACAGCAGAAGCAGGAAAAACTACAATCCTGCAGCCTGTGGAATGAAAACCACATTTACAGAAAGATAGACAAGATGAAAAGGCAGAGGGCTATATACCAGATGAAGGAACAGGATAAAACCCCAGAAAAACAACTAAATGAAGTGGAGATAGGCAACCTTCCAGAAAAAGAATTCAGAATAATGATAGTGAAGATGATCCAGGACCTCGGAATAAGAATGGAGGCAAAGATTGAGAAGATGCAAGAAATGATTAACAAAGACCTAGAAGAATTAAAGAACAAACAAACAGAGATGACCAATACAATAACTGAAATGAAAACTACACTAGAAGGAATCAATAGCAGAATAACCGAGGCAGAAGAATGCATAAGTGACCTGGAAGACAGAATGGTGGAATTCACTGCTGCAGAACAAACTAAAGAAAAAAGAATGAAAAGAAATGAAGACAGCCTAAGAGACCTCTGGAACAACATTAAACGCAACAACATTCACATTATAGGGGTCCCAGAAGGAGAAGAGAGAGGGAAAGGACCAGAGAAAACATTTGAAGAGATTATAGTCGAAAACTTCACTAACATGGGAAAGGAAATAGCCACCCAAGTCCAGGAAGCACAGAGAGTCCCATACAGGATAAACCCAAGGAGAAACATGCCGAGACACATAGTAATCAAATTGGCAAAAATTAAAGACAAAGAAAAATTATTGAAAGCAGCAAGGGAAAAACGACAAATAACATACAAGGGAACTCCCATAAGGTTAACAGCTGATTTCTCAGCAGAAACTCTACAAGTCAGAAGGGAGTGGCATGATATACTTAAAGTGATGAAAGGGAAGAACCTACAACCAAGATTACTCTACCGGCAAGGATCTCATTCAGATTTGATGGAGAAATCAAAAGCTTTACAGACAAGCAAAAGCTAAGAGAATTCAGCACCACCAAACCAGCTCTACAACAAATGCTAAAGGAACTTCTCTAAGTGGGAAACACAAGAGAAGAAAAGGACCTACAAAAACAAACCCAAAACAATTAAGAAAATGGTCATAGGAACATACATATCGATAATTACCTTAAACGTGAATGGATTAAATGCTCCAACCAAAAGACACAGGCTTGCTGAATGGATACAAAAACAAGACCCATATATATGCTGTCTACAAGAGACCCACTTTAGACCTAGGGACACATACAGACTGAAAGTGAGGGGATGGAAAAAGATATTCCATGCAAATGGAAATCAAAAGAAAGCTGGAGTAGCTATACTCATATCAGATAAAATAGACTTTAAAATAAAGAATGTTACAAGAGACAAGGAAGGACACTACATAATGATCAAGGGATCAATCCAAGAAGAAGATATAACAATTATAAATATATATGCACCCAACATAGGAGCACCTCAATACATAAGGCAACTGCTAACAGCTCTAAAAGAGGAAGTCGACAGTAACACAATAATAGTGGGGGACTTTAACACCTCACTTACACTAATGGACAGATCATCCAAACAGAAAATAAATAAGGAAACAGAAGCTTTAAATGACACAATAGACCAGAGAGATTTAATTGATATTTATAGGACATTCCATCCAAAAACAGCAGATTACACATTCTTCTCAAGTGCGCACAGAACATTCTCCAGGATAGATCACATCTTGGGTCCCAAATCAAGCCTCAGTAAATTTAAGAAAACTGAAATCATATCAAGCATCTTTTCTGACCACAATGCTATGAGATTAGAAATGAATTACAGGGAAAAAAACGTAAAAAACACAAACACATGGAGGCTAAACAATACGTTACTAAATAACCAAGAGATCACTGAAGAAATCAAAGAGGAAATAAAAAAATACCTAGAGACAAATGACAATGAAAACACGACGACCCAAAACCTATGGGATGCAGCAAAAGCAGTTCTAAGAGGGAAGTTTATAGCTATACAGGCCTACCTAAAGAAACAAGAATTATTTAATAAATATTAGCTAATATTATATAATTACAGCTATTATAATAATAATTCAATAATACTCCAATTATTATTATAACATCTAATGTTCATAATAATTATTAATAATAACATTATTATTATTATTGGATTTTAGGAATATTTTTATCTCTTTAAATTTTTAACTGTTTTTGCATCACTTTTAAATCAAAAAGCAATTACAAGTTTGGTACAATTTTTATTTAATCCTTAATTAGACTTTTAAATGTTGCCTTTTTTTGCTCTTCATTTATTCTTCCATTTATTTAATAAATTTTCATTGCTATCCTGTGCCAACTAAAGCATGTCACTTGCCATCCGGCTCTACAAGGATTAGGTCAATGGCCGCTGCAGTCACTGACCTTCAACAGACCCTGAAAGGAATTCAGCGGGGAGATCAGGAATGAGGCACTTTGTGCTCTGGGGAAACTGACAGAACAGGCCTTCAGATAGTTAGATATTTTCAGGAGGAAACTTTATGAACTCAATTTCTTGCATTTCCTCATACTTAGAAAAGCAATAAAATCATTTAGGGAGACATCTGTTCCTCGTGACTAGCAGCAGCCTTCTACTGAGATGGGGGATTGATTGCACATACCCCCTTCACCAAATCATATATATACTGACCTCCCCCACTATCTCTTCAGAGCAGTTTCTCAGAGCTATCTGAGACGCTGTCTCCTGGGCTATAGTCCTCAGTAAGTCCCCGAATAAAAGTGAACTCACAGCTCTCACACTGTGCATTTTTTGTTTGGTTGACACCGGCTATATGCCAGATTGTAAAAATATTACTACCGTGAACATTCTTGTTTATAATTTTTCCCACATCTTGTATTATCTCTCAAGATAGGTTTCTAAAGGGGAATTACTCCATCATTATGGATGTCTCTTTAGAGAAGTTTGGCTGTTAAGGGGCAAGAAACCTGGAACAGTAACCGAAGGGAGTTGTGAGGAGAGTGCTGTGGAATATTCACATGCTCCTGGGAATGATTCACTGGAGAGTGAGTTTATCAGTCACAGTCCAACCAGCAAAAGAGAAGCCTCTCTCAATATTTAAAACAGAGGAAAATTAATCCAGGGAATTGGTTTTAAGGTGATGGAAACACTGACAGGCCAAACCAGGGACAGCGAGACAACTGGTAATTATCAACAGCAGAAAACTGCTACCATCTCCCCATGGAAGGGACAAAGGAGCTCAGTGGCTGGGGTTACCTGGCCAGGAACCAAAGGGGCCCTGGAGTTACGGGGGGACATGCAGCTCTTGGAAGAGATGTTATCTGAGGCACAGAGAGAGGGGGTCCTCTGGCTCTCCTTCCACTCCCCAATCTCTTGCCAGTGTCTCTCTTTGGTTGATCCCAGTCAGAGCCAGCTGTCGAAAGAGT